>NW_026651597.1:2874000-3592500 GCF_030265065.1 Corythoichthys intestinalis
ACTTTTTTAATTAAGTTTGATGATTGCGCTCAAACAAAATTTCCTAGAACAAAATTTTCAAATGTAACTACTAGATTGTGATACAATACACTATTGGGTGAAGTTTGGTTGACTTCTGCGCAGCGGTTTGGGAGTTAACATCAAAATTACATTTCTCGGCCATATCGCATAGATCTCACTGTGAAAAGGCTTAAATGACTTTTTTAATTAAGTTTGATGATTGCGCTCAAACAAAATGTCCTAGAACAAAATTTTCAAATGTAACTACTAGATTGTGATACAATACACTATTGGGTGAAGTTCTGTTGACTTCTGCGCAGCGGTTTGGGAGTTAACATCAAAATTACATTTCTCGGCCATATCGCATAGATCTCACTGTGAAAAGGCTTAAATGGCTTTTTTGACCTAAGTTTGAGGATTGCGCTCAAATCAAATGTCCAATAACCAAAATTCCACATGTAACTACTAGATTGTGATACAATACACTAATGGGTGAAGTTTGGTTGACTTCTGCGCAGCGGTTTGGGAGTTAACATCAAAATTACATTTCTCGGCCATATCGCATAGATCTCACTGTGAAAAGGCTTAAATGACTTTTTTAATTAAGTTTGATGATTGCGTTCAAACAAAATGTCCTAGAACAAAATTTTCAAATGTAACTACTAGATTGTGATACAATACACTATTGGGTGAAGTTTGGTTGACTTCTGCGCAGCGGTTTGGGAGTTAACATCAAAATTACATTTCTCGGCCATATCGCATAGATCTCACTGTGAAAAGGCTTAAATGGCTTTTTTGACCTAAGTTTGAGGATTGCGCTCAAATCAAATGTCCTAGAACCAAATTTCCACATGTAATTACTAGATTGTGATACAATACACTAATGGGTGAAGTTTGGTTGACTTCTGCGCAGCGGTTTGGGAGTTAACATCAAAATTACATTTCTCGGCCATATCGCATAGATCTCACTGTGAAAAGGCTTAAATGACTTTTTTAATTAAGTTTAATGATTGCGCTCAAACCAAATGTCCTCGAACGAAATTTTCAAATGTAACTACTAGAATGTGATACAATACACTATTGGGTGAAGTTTAGTTGACTTCTGCGCAGCGGTTTGGGAGTTAACATCAAAATTACATTTCTCGGCCATATCGCATAGATCTCACTGTGAAAAGGCTTAAATGGCTTTTTTGACCTAAGTTTGAGGATTGCGCTCAAATCAAATGTCCTAGAACCAAATTTCCACATGTAACTACTAGATTGTGATACAATACACTAATGGGTGAAGTTTGGTTTACTTCTGCGCAGCGGTTTGGGAGTTAACATCAAAATTACATTTCTCGGCCATATCGCATAGATCTCACTGTGAAAAGGCTTAAATGGCTTTTTTGACCTAAGTTTAATAATTGCGCTCAAACCAAATGTCCTAGAACGAAATTTTAAAATGTAACTACTAGAATGTGATACAATACACTATTGGGTGAAGTTTGGTTGACTTCTGCGCAGCGGTTTGGGAGTTAACATCAAAATTACATTTCTCGGCCATATCGCATAGATCTCACTGTGAAAAGGCTTAAATGGCTTTTTTGACCTAAGTTTGAGGATTGCGCTCAAATCAAATGTCCTAGAACCAAATTTCCACATGTAACTACTAGATTGTGATACAATACACTAATGGGTGAAGTTTGGTTGACTTCTGCGCAGCGGTTTGGGAGTTAACATCAAAATTACATTTCTCGGCCATATCGCATAGATCTCACTGTGAAAAGGCTTAAATGACTTTTTTAATTAAGTTTGATGATTGCGCTCAAACAAAATTTCCTAGAACAAAATTTTCAAATGTAACTACTAGATTGTGATACAATACACTATTGGGTGAAGTTTGGTTGACTTCTGCGCAGCGGTTTGGGAGTTAACATCAAAATTACATTTCTCGGCCATATCGAATAGATCTCACTGTGAAAAGGCTTAAATGGCTTTTTTGACCTAAGTTTAATGATTGCGCTCAAACCAAATGTCCTAGAACCAAATTTCCACATGTAACTACTAGATTGTGATACAATACACTAATGGGTGAAGTTTGGTTGACTTCTGCGCAGCGGTTTGGGAGTTAACATCAAAATTACATTTCTCGGCCATATCGCATAGATCTCACTGTGAAAAGGCTTAAATGACTTTTTTAATTAAGTTTGATGATTGCGCTCAAACAAAATTTCCTAGAACAAAATTTTCAAATGTAACTACTAGATTGTGATACAATACACTATTGGGTGAAGTTTGGTTGACTTCTGCGCAGCGGTTTGGGAGTTAACATCAAAATTACATTTCTCGGCCATATCGCATAGATCTCACTGTGAAAAGGCTTAAATGACTTTTTTAATTAAGTTTGATGATTGCGTTCAAACAAAATGTCCTAGAACAAAATTTTCAAATGTAACTACTAGATTGTGATACAATACACTATTGGGTGAAGTTTGGTTGACTTCTGCGCAGCGGTTTGGGAGTTAACATCAAAATTACATTTCTCGGCCATATCGCATAGATCTCACTGTGAAAAGGCTTAAATGACTTTTTTTAATTAAGTTTAATGATTGCGCTCAAACCAAATGTCCTAGAACGAAATTTTCAAATGTAACTACTAGAATGTGATACAATACACTATTGGGTGAAGTTTAGTTGACTTCTGCGCAGCGGTTTGGGAGTTAACATCAAAATTACATTTCTCGGCCATATCGCATAGATCTCACTGTGAAAAGGCTTAAATGACTTTTTTAATTAAGTTTAATGATTGCGCTCAAACCAAATGTCCTCGAACGAAATTTTCAAATGTAACTACTAGAATGTGATACAATACACTATTGGGTGAAGTTTAGTTGACTTCTGCGCAGCGGTTTGGGAGTTAACATCAAAATTACATTTCTCGGCCATATCGCATAGATCTCACTGTGAAAAGGCTTAAATGGCTTTTTTGACCTAAGTTTGAGGATTGCGCTCAAATCAAATGTCCTAGAACCAAATTTCCACATGTAACTACTAGATTGTGATACAATACACTAATGGGTGAAGTTTGGTTTACTTCTGCGCAGCGGTTTGGGAGTTAACATCAAAATTACATTTCTCGGCCATATCGCATAGATCTCACTGTGAAAAGGCTTAAATGGCTTTTTTGACCTAAGTTTAATAATTGCGCTCAAACCAAATGTCCTAGAACGAAATTTTAAAATGTAACTACTAGATTGTGATACAATACACTAATGGGTGAAGTTTGGTTGACTTCTGCGCAGCGGTTTGGGAGTTAACATCAAAATTACATTTCTCGGCCATATCGCATAGATCTCACTGTGAAAAGGCTTAAATGACTTTTTTAATTAAGTTTGATGATTGCGCTCAAACAAAATTTCCTAGAACAAAATTTTCAAATGTAACTACTAGATTGTGATACAATACACTATTGGGTGAAGTTTGGTTGACTTCTGCGCAGCGGTTTGGGAGTTAACATCAAAATTACATTTCTCGGCCATATCGCATAGATCTCACTGTGAAAAGGCTTAAATGACTTTTTTAATTAAGTTTGATGATTGCGTTCAAACAAAATGTCCTAGAACAAAATTTTCAAATGTAACTACTAGATTGTGATACAATACACTATTGGGTGAAGTTTGGTTGACTTCTGCGCAGCGGTTTGGGAGTTAACATCAAAATTACATTTCTCGGCCATATCGCATAGATCTCACTGTGAAAAGGCTTAAATGACTTTTTTTAATTAAGTTTAATGATTGCGCTCAAACCAAATGTCCTAGAACGAAATTTTCAAATGTAACTACTAGAATGTGATACAATACACTATTGGGTGAAGTTTAGTTGACTTCTGCGCAGCGGTTTGGGAGTTAACATCAAAATTACATTTCTCGGCCATATCGCATAGATCTCACTGTGAAAAGGATTAAATGGCTTTTTTGACCTAAGTTTAATGATTGCGCTCAAACCAAATGTCCTAGAACAAAATTTTCAAATGTAACTACTAGAATGTGATACAATACACTATTGGGTGAAGTTTGGTTGACTTCTGCGCAGCGGTTTGGGAGTTAACATCAAAATTACATTTCTCGGCCATATCGCATAGATCTCACTGTGAAAAGACTTAAATGGCTTTTTTGACCTAAGTTTGAGGATTGCGCTCAAATCAAATGTCCTAGAACCAAATTTCCACATGTAACTACTAGATTGTGATACAATACACTAATGGGTGAAGTTTGGTTGACTTCTGCGCAGCGGTTTGGGAGTTAACATCAAAATTACATTTCTCGGCCATATCGCATAGATCTCACTGTGAAAAGGCTTAAATGACTTTTTTACTTAAGTTTGATGATTGCGCTCAAACAAAATTTCCTAGAACAAAATTTTCAAATGTAACTACTAGATTGTGATACAATACACTATTGGGTGAAGTTTGGTTGACTTCTGCGCAGCGGTTTGGGAGTTAACATCAAAATTACATTTCTCGGCCATATCGCATAGATCTCACTGTGAAAAGGCTTAAATGACTTTTTTTAATTAAGTTTAATGATTGCGCTCAAACCAAATGTCCTAGAACGAAATTTTCAAATGTAACTACTAGAATGTGATACAATACACTATTGGGTGAAGTTTAGTTGACTTCTGCGCAGCAGTTTGAGAGTTAACATCAAAATTACATTTCTAGGCCATATCGCATAGATCTCACTGTGAAAAGGCTTAAATGGCTTTTTTGACCTAAGTTTAATGATTGCGCTCAAACCAAATGTCCTAGAACAAAATTTTCAAATGTAACTACTAGAATGTGATACAATACACTATTGGGTGAAGTTTAGTTGACTTCTGCGCAGCGGTTTGGGAGTTAACATCAAAATTACATTTCTCGGCCATATCGCATAGATCTCACTGTGAAAAGGCTTAAATGGCTTTTTTGACCTAAGTTTGAGGATTGCGCTCAAATCAAATGTCCTAGAACCAAATTTCCACATGTAACTACTAGATTGTGATACAATACACTAATGGGTGAAGTTTGGTTTACTTCTGCGCAGCGGTTTGGGAGTTAACATCAAAATTACATTTCTCGGCCATATCGCATAGATCTCACTGTGAAAAGGCTTAAATGGCTTTTTTGACCTAAGTTTAATAATTGCGCTCAAACCAAATGTCCTAGAACGAAATTTTAAAATGTAACTACTAGATTGTGATACAATACACTAATGGGTGAAGTTTGGTTGACTTCTGCGCAGCGGTTTGGGAGTTAACATCAAAATTACATTTCTCGGCCATATCGCATAGATCTCACTGTGAAAAGGCTTAAATGACTTTTTTAATTAAGTTTGATGATTGCGCTCAAACAAAATTTCCTAGAACAAAATTTTCAAATGTAACTACTAGATTGTGATACAATACACTATTGGGTGAAGTTTGGTTGACTTCTGCGCAGCGGTTTGGGAGTTAACATCAAAATTACATTTCTCGGCCATATCGCATAGATCTCACTGTGAAAAGGCTTAAATGACTTTTTTAATTAAGTTTGATGATTGCGTTCAAACAAAATGTCCTAGAACAAAATTTTCAAATGTAACTACTAGATTGTGATACAATACACTATTGGGTGAAGTTTGGTTGACTTCTGCGCAGCGGTTTGGGAGTTAACATCAAAATTACATTTCTCGGCCATATCGCATAGATCTCACTGTGAAAAGGCTTAAATGACTTTTTTTAATTAAGTTTAATGATTGCGCTCAAACCAAATGTCCTAGAACGAAATTTTCAAATGTAACTACTAGAATGTGATACAATACACTATTGGGTGAAGTTTAGTTGACTTCTGCGCAGCGGTTTGGGAGTTAACATCAAAATTACATTTCTCGGCCATATCGCATAGATCTCACTGTGAAAAGGATTAAATGGCTTTTTTGACCTAAGTTTAATGATTGCGCTCAAACCAAATGTCCTAGAACAAAATTTTCAAATGTAACTACTAGAATGTGATACAATACACTATTGGGTGAAGTTTGGTTGACTTCTGCGCAGCGGTTTGGGAGTTAACATCAAAATTACATTTCTCGGCCATATCGCATAGATCTCACTGTGAAAAGACTTAAATGGCTTTTTTGACCTAAGTTTGAGGATTGCGCTCAAATCAAATGTCCTAGAACCAAATTTCCACATGTAACTACTAGATTGTGATACAATACACTAATGGGTGAAGTTTGGTTGACTTCTGCGCAGCGGTTTGGGAGTTAACATCAAAATTACATTTCTCGGCCATATCGCATAGATCTCACTGTGAAAAGGCTTAAATGACTTTTTTACTTAAGTTTGATGATTGCGCTCAAACAAAATTTCCTAGAACAAAATTTTCAAATGTAACTACTAGATTGTGATACAATACACTATTGGGTGAAGTTTGGTTGACTTCTGCGCAGCGGTTTGGGAGTTAACATCAAAATTACATTTCTCGGCCATATCGCATAGATCTCACTGTGAAAAGGCTTAAATGACTTTTTTTAATTAAGTTTAATGATTGCGCTCAAACCAAATGTCCTAGAACGAAATTTTCAAATGTAACTACTAGAACGTGATACAATACACTATTGGGTGAAGTTTAGTTGACTTCTGCGCAGCAGTTTGAGAGTTAACATCAAAATTACATTTCTAGGCCATATCGCATAGATCTCACTGTGAAAAGGCTTAAATGGCTTTTTTGACCTAAGTTTAATGATTGCGCTCAAACCAAATGTCCTAGAACAAAATTTTCAAATGTAACTACTAGAATGTGATACAATACACTTTTGGGTGAAGTTTGGTTGACTTCTGCGCAGCGGTTTGGGAGTTAACATCAAAATTACATTTCTCGGCCATATCGCATAGATCTCACTGTGAAAAGGCTTAAATGGCTTTTTTGACCTAAGTTTGAGGATTGCGCTCAAATCAAATGTCCTAGAACCAAATTTCCACATGTAACTACTAGATTGTGATACAATACACTAATGGGTGAAGTTTGGTTGACTTCTGCGCAGCGGTTTGGGAGTTAACATCAAAATTACATTTCTCGGCCATATCGCATAGATCTCACTGTGAAAAGGCTTAAATGACTTTTTTAATTAAGTTTGATGATTGCGCTCAAACAAAATTTCCTAGAACAAAATTTTCAAATGTAACTACTAGAATGTGATACAATACACTATTGGGTGAAGTTTGGTTGACTTCTGCGCAGCGGTTTGGGAGTTAACATCAAAATTACATTTCTCGGCCATATCGCATAGATCTCACTGTGAAAAGGCTTAAATGACTTTTTTAATTAAGTTTGATGATTGCGTTCAAACAAAATGTCCTAGAACAAAATTTTCAAATGTAACTACTAGATTGTGATACAATACACTATTGGGTGAAGTTTGGTTGACTTCTGCGCAGCGGTTTGGGAGTTAACATCAAAATTACATTTCTCGGCCATATCGCATAGATCTCACTGTGAAAAGGCTTAAATGGCTTTTTTGACCTAAGTTTGAGGATTGCGCTCAAATCAAATGTCCTAGAACCAAATTTCCACATGTAACTACTAGATTGTGATACAATACACTAATGGGTGAAGTTTGGTTTACTTCTGCGCAGCGGTTTGGGAGTTAACATCAAAATTACATTTCTCGGCCATATCGCATAGATCTCACTGTGAAAAGGCTTAAATGGCTTTTTTGACCTAAGTTTGAGGATTGCGCTCAAATCAAATGTCCTAGAACCAAATTTCCACATGTAACTACTAGATTGTGATACAATACACTAATGGGTGAAGTTTGGTTTACTTCTGCGCAGCGGTTTGGGAGTTAACATCAAAATTACATTTCTCGGCCATATCGCATAGATCTCACTGTGAAAAGGCTTAAATGGCTTTTTTGACCTAAGTTTGAGGATTGCGCTCAAACAAAATGTCCTAGAACAAAATTTTCAAATGTAACTACTAGATTGTGATACAATACACTATTGGGTGAAGTTTGGTTGACTTCTGCGCAGCGGTTTGGGAGTTAACATCTAAATTACATTTCTCGGCCATATCGCATAGATCTCACTGTGAAAAGGCTTAAATGGCTTTTTTGACCTAAGTTTGAGGATTGCGTTCAAATCAAATGTCCTAGAACCAAATTTCTACATGTAACTACTAGATTGTGATACAATACACTAATGGGTGAAGTTTGGTTGACTTCTGCGCAGCGGTTTGGGAGTTAACATCAAAATTACATTTCTCGGCCATATCGCATAGATCTCACTGTGAAAAGGCTTAAATGACTTTTTTAATTAAGTTTAATGATTGCGCTCAAACAAAATGTCCTAGAACAAAATTTTCAAATGTAACTACTAGATTGTGATACAATACACTATTGGGTGAAGTTTGGTTGACTTCTGCGCAGCGGTTTGGGAGTTAACATCAAAATTACATTTCTCGGCCATATCGCATAGATCTCACTGTGAAAAGGCTTAAATGGCTTTTTTGACCTAAGTTTGAGGATTGCGCTCAAATCAAATGTCCTAGAACCAAATTTCCACATGTAACTACTAGATTGTGATACAATACACTAATGGGTGAAGTTTGGTTTTATTTCTGCGCAGCGGTTTGGGAGTTAACATCAAAATTACATTTCTCGGCCATATCGCATAGATCTCACTGTGAAAAGGCTTAAATGGCTTTTTTGACCTAAGTTTAATGATTGCGCTCAAACCAAATGTCCTAGAACGAAATTTTCAAATGTAACTACTAGAATGTGATACAATACACTATTGGGTGAAGTTTGGTTGACTTCTGCGCAGCGGTTTGGAAGTTAACATCAAAATTACATTTCTCGGCCATATCGCATAGATCTCACTGTGAAAAGGCTTAAATGGCTTTTTTGACCTAAGTTTGAGGATTGCGCTCAAACAAAATGTCCTAGAACAAAATTTTCAAATATAACTACTAGATTGTGATACAATACACTAATGGGTGAAGTTTGGTTTACTTCTGCGCAGCGGTTTGGGAGTTAACATCAAAATTACATTTCTCGGCCATATCGCATAGATCTCACTGTGAAAAGGCTTAAATGGCTTTTTTGACCTAAGTTTAATAATTGCGCTCAAACCAAATGTCCTAGAACGAAATTTTAAAATGTAACTACTAGAATGTGATACAATACACTATTGGGTGAAGTTTGGTTGACTTCTGCGCAGCGGTTTGGGAGTTAACATCAAAATTACATTTCTCGGCCATATCGCATAGATCTCACTGTGAAAAGGCTTAAATGGCTTTTTTGACCTAAGTTTGAGGATTGCGCTCAAATCAAATGTCCTAGAACCAAATTTCCACATGTAACTACTAGATTGTGATACAATACACTAATGGGTGAAGTTTGGTTGACTTCTGCGCAGCGGTTTGGGAGTTAACATCAAAATTACATTTCTCGGCCATATCGCATAGATCTCACTGTGAAAAGGCTTAAATGGCTTTTTTGACCTAAGTTTGAGGATTGCGCTCAAATCAAATGTCCTAGAACCAAATTTCCACATGTAATTACTAGATTGTGATACAATACACTAATGGGTGAAGTTTGGTTGACTTCTGCGCAGCGGTTTGGGAGTTAACATCAAAATTACATTTCTCGGCCATATCGCATAGATCTCACTGTGAAAAGGCTTAAATGGCTTTTTTGACCTAAGTTTGAGGATTGCGCTCAAATCAAATGTCCTAGAACCAAATTTCCACATGTAACTACTAGATTGTGATACAATACACTAATGGGTGAAGTTTGGTTGACTTCTGCGCAGCGGTTTGGGAGTTAACATCAAAATTACATTTCTCGGCCATATCGCATAGATCTCACTGTGAAAAGGCTTAAATGACTTTTTTACTTAAGTTTGATGATTGCGCTCAAACAAAATTTCCTAGAACAAAATTTTCAAATGTAACTACTAGATTGTGATACAATACACTATTGGGTGAAGTTTGGTTGACTTCTGCGCAGCGGTTTGGGAGTTAACATCAAAATTACATTTCTCGGCCATATCGCATAGATCTCACTGTGAAAAGGCTTAAATGACTTTTTTTAATTAAGTTTAATGATTGCGCTCAAACCAAATGTCCTAGAACGAAATTTTCAAATGTAACTACTAGAATGTGATACAATACACTATTGGGTGAAGTTTAGTTGACTTCTGCGCAGCAGTTTGGGAGTTAACATCAAAATTACATTTCTAGGCCATATCGCATAGATCTCACTGTGAAAAGGCTTAAATGGCTTTTTTGACCTAAGTTTAATGATTGCGCTCAAACCAAATGTCCTAGAACAAAATTTTCAAATGTAACTACTAGAATGTGATACAATACACTTTTGGGTGAAGTTTGGTTGACTTCTGCGCAGCGGTTTGGGAGTTAACATCAAAATTACATTTCTCGGCCATATCGCATAGATCTCACTGTGAAAAGGCTTAAATGGCTTTTTTGACCTAAGTTTGAGGATTGCGCTCAAATCAAATGTCCTAGAACCAAATTTCCACATGTAACTACTAGATTGTGATACAATACACTAATGGGTGAAGTTTGGTTGACTTCTGCGCAGCGGTTTGGGAGTTAACATCAAAATTACATTTCTCGGCCATATCGCATAGATCTCACTGTGAAAAGGCTTAAATGACTTTTTTAATTAAGTTTGATGATTGCGCTCAAACAAAATTTCCTAGAACAAAATTTTCAAATGTAACTACTAGAATGTGATACAATACACTATTGGGTGAAGTTTGGTTGACTTCTGCGCAGCGGTTTGGGAGTTAACATCAAAATTACATTTCTCGGCCATATCGCATAGATCTCACTGTGAAAAGGCTTAAATGACTTTTTTAATTAAGTTTGATGATTGCGTTCAAACAAAATGTCCTAGAACAAAATTTTCAAATGTAACTACTAGATTGTGATACAATACACTATTGGGTGAAGTTTGGTTGACTTCTGCGCAGCGGTTTGGGAGTTAACATCAAAATTACATTTCTCGGCCATATCGCATAGATCTCACTGTGAAAAGGCTTAAATGGCTTTTTTGACATAAGTTTGAGGATTGCGCTCAAATCAAATGTCCTAGAACCAAATTTCCACATGTAACTACTAGATTGTGATACAATACACTAATGGGTGAAGTTTGGTTTACTTCTGCGCAGCGGTTTGGGAGTTAACATCAAAATTACATTTCTCGGCCATATCGCATAGATCTCACTGTGAAAAGGCTTAAATGGCTTTTTTGACCTAAGTTTGAGGATTGCGCTCAAATCAAATGTCCTAGAACCAAATTTCCACATGTAACTACTAGATTGTGATACAATACACTAATGGGTGAAGTTTGGTTTACTTCTGCGCAGCGGTTTGGGAGTTAACATCAAAATTACATTTCTCGGCCATATCGCATAGATCTCACTGTGAAAAGGCTTAAATGGCTTTTTTGACCTAAGTTTGAGGATTGCGCTCAAACAAAATGTCCTAGAACAAAATTTTCAAATGTAACTACTAGATTGTGATACAATACACTATTGGGTGAAGTTTGGTTGACTTCTGCGCAGCGGTTTGGGAGTTAACATCTAAATTACATTTCTCGGCCATATCGCATAGATCTCACTGTGAAAAGGCTTAAATGGCTTTTTTGACCTAAGTTTGAGGATTGCGTTCAAATCAAATGTCCTAGAACCAAATTTCTACATGTAACTACTAGATTGTGATACAATACACTAATGGGTGAAGTTTGGTTGACTTCTGCGCAGCGGTTTGGGAGTTAACATCAAAATTACATTTCTCGGCCATATCGCATAGATCTCACTGTGAAAAGGCTTAAATGACTTTTTTAATTAAGTTTAATGATTGCGCTCAAACAAAATGTCCTAGAACAAAATTTTCAAATGTAACTACTAGATTGTGATACAATACACTATTGGGTGAAGTTTGGTTGACTTCTGCGCAGCGGTTTGGGAGTTAACATCAAAATTACATTTCTCGGCCATATCGCATAGATCTCACTGTGAAAAGGCTTAAATGGCTTTTTTGACCTAAGTTTGAGGATTGCGCTCAAATCAAATGTCCTAGAACCAAATTTCCACATGTAACTACTAGATTGTGATACAATACACTAATGGGTGAAGTTTGGTTTTATTTCTGCGCAGCGGTTTGGGAGTTAACATCAAAATTACATTTCTCGGCCATATCGCATAGATCTCACTGTGAAAAGGCTTAAATGGCTTTTTTGACCTAAGTTTAATGATTGCGCTCAAACCAAATGTCCTAGAACGAAATTTTCAAATGTAACTACTAGAATGTGATACAATACACTATTGGGTGAAGTTTGGTTGACTTCTGCGCAGCGGTTTGGAAGTTAACATCAAAATTACATTTCTCGGCCATATCGCATAGATCTCACTGTGAAAAGGCTTAAATGGCTTTTTTGACCTAAGTTTGAGGATTGCGCTCAAACAAAATGTCCTAGAACAAAATTTTCAAATATAACTACTAGATTGTGATACAATACACTAATGGGTGAAGTTTGGTTTACTTCTGCGCAGCGGTTTGGGAGTTAACATCAAAATTACATTTCTCGGCCATATCGCATAGATCTCACTGTGAAAAGGCTTAAATGGCTTTTTTGACCTAAGTTTAATAATTGCGCTCAAACCAAATGTCCTAGAACGAAATTTTAAAATGTAACTACTAGAATGTGATACAATACACTATTGGGTGAAGTTTGGTTGACTTCTGCGCAGCGGTTTGGGAGTTAACATCAAAATTACATTTCTCGGCCATATCGCATAGATCTCACTGTGAAAAGGCTTAAATGGCTTTTTTGACCTAAGTTTGAGGATTGCGCTCAAATCAAATGTCCTAGAACCAAATTTCCACATGTAACTACTAGATTGTGATACAATACACTAATGGGTGAAGTTTGGTTGACTTCTGCGCAGCGGTTTGGGAGTTAACATCAAAATTACATTTCTCGGCCATATCGCATAGATCTCACTGTGAAAAGGCTTAAATGACTTTTTTAATTAAGTTTGATGATTGCGCTCAAACAAAATTTCCTAGAACAAAATTTTCGAATGTAACTACTAGATTGTGATACAATACACTATTGGGTGAAGTTTGGTTGACTTCTGCGCAGCGGTTTGGGAGTTAACATCAAAATTACATTTCTCGGCCATATCGCATAGATCTCACTGTGAAAAGGCTTAAATGACTTTTTTAATTAAGTTTGATGATTGCGTTCAAACAAAATGTCCTAGAACAAAATTTTCAAATGTAACTACTAGATTGTGATACAATACACTATTGGGTGAAGTTTGGTTGACTTCTGCGCAGCGGTTTGGGAGTTAACATCAAAATTACATTTCTCGGCCATATCGCATAGATCTCACTGTGAAAAGGCTTAAATGACTTTTTTTAATTAAGTTTAATGATTGCGCTCAAACCAAATGTCCTAGAACGAAATGTTCAAATGTAACTACTAGAATGTGATACAATACACTATTGGGTGAAGTTTAGTTGACTTCTGCGCAGCGGTTTGGGAGTTAACATCAAAATTACAATTCTCGGCCATATCGCATAGATCTCACTGTGAAAAGGCTTAAATGACTTTTTTAATTAAGTTTAATGATTGCGCTCAAACCAAATCCCCTAGAACGAAATTTTCAAATGTAACTACTAGAATGTGATACAATACACTATTGGGTGAAGTTTGGTTGACTTCTGCGCAGCGGTTTGGGAGTTAACATCAAAATTACATTTCTCGGCCATATCGCATAGATCTCACTGTGAAAAGGCTTAAATGGCTTTTTTGACCTAAGTTTGAGGATTGCGCTCAAATCAAATGTCCTAGAACCAAATTTCCACATGTAACTACTAGATTGTGATACAATACACTAATGGGTGAAGTTTGGTTTACTTCTGCGCAGCGGTTTGGGAGTTAACATCAAAATTACATTTCTCGGCCATATCGCATAGATCTCACTGTGAAAAGGCTTAAATGGCTTTTTTGACCTAAGTTTAATAATTGCGCTCAAACCAAATGTCCTAGAACAAAATTTTAAAATGTAACTACTAGAATGTGATACAATACACTATTGGGTGAAGTTTGGTTGACTTCTGCGCAGCGGTTTGGTAGTTAACATTAAAATTACATTTCTCGGCCATATCGCATAGATCTCACTGTGAAAAGGCTTAAATGGCTTTTTTGACCTAAGTTTGAGGATTGCGCTCAAATCAAATGTCCTAGAACCAAATTTCCACATGTAACTACTAGATTGTGATACAATACACTAATGGGTGAAGTTTGGTTGACTTCTGCGCAGCGGTTTGGGAGTTAACATCAAAATTACATTTCTCGGCCATATCGCATAGATCTCACTGTGAAAAGGCTTAAATGACTTTTTTAATTAAGTTTGATGATTGCGCTCAAACAAAATTTCCTAGAACAAAATTTTCAAATGTAACTACTAGATTGTGATACAATACACTATTGGGTGAAGTTTGGTTGACTTCTGCGCAGCGGTTTGGGAGTTAACATCAAAATTACATTTCTCGGCCATATCGCATAGATCTCACTGTGAAAAGGCTTAAATGACTTTTTTAATTAAGTTTGATGATTGCGTTCAAACAAAATGTCCTAGAACAAAATTTTCAAATGTAACTACTAGATTGTGATACAATACACTATTGGGTGAAGTTTGGTTGACTTCTGCGCAGCAGTTTGGGAGTTAACATCAAAATTACATTTCTCGGCCATATCGCATAGATCTCACTGTGAAAAGGCTTAAATGACTTTTTTTAATTAAGTTTAATGATTGCGCTCAAACCAAATGTCCTAGAACGAAATTTTCAAATGTAACTACTAGAATGTGATACAATACACTATTGGGTGAAGTTTAGTTGACTTCTGCGCAGCGGTTTGGGAGTTAACATCAAAATTACATTTCTCGGCCATATCGCATAGATCTCACTGTGAAAAGGCTTAAATGACTTTTTTAATTAAGTTTAATGATTGCGCTCAAACCAAATCCCCTAGAACGAAATTTTCAAATGTAACTACTAGAATGTGATACAATACACTATTGGGTGAAGTTTGGTTGACTTCTGCGCAGCGGTTTGGGAGTTAACATCAAAATTACATTTCTCGGCCATATCGCATAGATCTCACTGTGAAAAGGCTTAAATGGCTTTTTTGACCTAAGTTTGAGGATTGCGCTCAAATCAAATGTCCTAGAACCAAATTTCCACATGTAACTACTAGATTGTGATACAATACACTAATGGATGAAGTTTGGTTGACTTCTGCGCAGCGGTTTGGGAGTGAACATCAAAATTACATTTCTCGGCCATATCGCATAGATCTCACTGTGAAAAGGCTTAAATGACTTTTTTAATTAAGTTTGATGATTGCGCTCAAACAAAATTTCCTAGAACAAAATTTTCAAATGTAACTACTAGATTGTGATACAATACACTATTGGGTGAAGTTTGGTTGACTTCTGCGCAGCGGTTTGGGAGTTAACATCAAAATTACATTTCTCGGCCATATCGCATAGATCTCACTGTGAAAAGGCTTAAATGACTTTTTTAATTAAGTTTGATGATTGCGCTCAAACAAAATGTCCTAGAACAAAATTTTCAAATGTAACTACTAGATTGTGATACAATACACTATTGGGTGAAGTTTGGTTGACTTCTGCGCAGCGGTTTGGGAGTTAACATCAAAATTACATTTCTCGGCCATATCGCATAGATCTCACTGTGAAAAGGCTTAAATGGCTTTTTTGACCTAAGTTTGAGGATTGCGCTCAAATCAAATGTCCAATAACCAAAATTCCACATGTAACTACTAGATTGTGATACAATACACTAATGGGTGAAGTTTGGTTGACTTCTGCGCAGCGGTTTGGGAGTTAACATCAAAATTACATTTCTCGGCCATATCGCATAGATCTCACTGTGAAAAGGCTTAAATGACTTTTTTAATTAAGTTTGATGATTGCGTTCAAACAAAATGTCCTAGAACAAAATTTTCAAATGTAACTACTAGATTGTGATACAATACACTATTGGGTGAAGTTTGGTTGACTTCTGCGCAGCGGTTTGGGAGTTAACATCAAAATTACATTTCTCGGCCATATCGCATAGATCTCACTGTGAAAAGGCTTAAATGGCTTTTTTGACCTAAGTTTGAGGATTGCGCTCAAATCAAATGTCCTAGAACCAAATTTCCACATGTAATTACTAGATTGTGATACAATACACTAATGGGTGAAGTTTGGTTGACTTCTGCGCAGCGGTTTGGGAGTTAACATCAAAATTACATTTCTCGGCCATATCGCATAGATCTCACTGTGAAAAGGCTTAAATGACTTTTTTAATTAAGTTTAATGATTGCGCTCAAACCAAATGTCCTCGAACGAAATTTTCAAATGTAACTACTAGAATGTGATACAATACACTATTGGGTGAAGTTTAGTTGACTTCTGCGCAGCGGTTTGGGAGTTAACATCAAAATTACATTTCTCGGCCATATCGCATAGATCTCACTGTGAAAAGGCTTAAATGGCTTTTTTGACCTAAGTTTGAGGATTGCGCTCAAATCAAATGTCCTAGAACCAAATTTCCACATGTAACTACTAGATTGTGATACAATACACTAATGGGTGAAGTTTGGTTGACTTCTGCGCAGCGGTTTGGGAGTTAACATCAAAATTACATTTCTCGGCCATATCGCATAGATCTCACTGTGAAAAGGCTTAAATGACTTTTTTAATTAAGTTTGATGATTGCGCTCAAACAAAATTTCCTAGAACAAAATTTTCAAATGTAACTACTAGATTGTGATACAATACACTATTGGGTGAAGTTTGGTTGATTTCTGCGCAGCGGTTTGGGAGTTAACATCAAAATTACATTTCTCGGCCATATCGCATAGATCTCACTGTGAAAAGGCTTAAATGACTTTTTTAATTAAGTTTGATGATTGCGTTCAAACAAAATGTCCTAGAACAAAATTTTCAAATGTAACTACTAGATTGTGATACAATACACTATTGGGTGAAGTTTGGTTGACTTCTGCGCAGCGGTTTGGGAGTTAACATCAAAATTACATTTCTCGGCCATATCGCATAGATCTCACTGTGAAAAGGCTTAAATGGCTTTTTTGACCTAAGTTTGAGGATTGCGCTCAAATCAAATGTCCTAGAACCAAATTTCCACATGTAACTACTAGATTGTGATACAATACACTAATGGGTGAAGTTTGGTTTACTTCTGCGCAGCGGTTTGGGAGTTAACATCAAAATTACATTTCTCGGCCATATCGCATAGATCTCACTGTGAAAAGGCTTAAATGGCTTTTTTGACCTAAGTTTGAGGATTGCGCTCAAATCAAATGTCCTAGAACCAAATTTCCACATGTAACTACTAGATTGTGATACAATACACTAATGGGTGAAGTTTGGTTTACTTCTGCGCAGCGGTTTGGGAGTTAACATCAAAATTACATTTCTCGGCCATATCGCATAGATCTCACTGTGAAAAGGCTTAAATGGCTTTTTTGACCTAAGTTTGAGGATTGCGCTCAAACAAAATGTCCTAGAACAAAATTTTCAAATGTAACTACTAGATTGTGATACAATACACTATTGGGTGAAGTTTGGTTGACTTCTGCGCAGCGGTTTGGGAGTTAACATCTAAATTACATTTCTCGGCCATATCGCATAGATCTCACTGTGAAAAGGCTTAAATGGCTTTTTTGACCTAAGTTTGAGGATTGCGTTCAAATCAAATGTCCTAGAACCAAATTTCTACATGTAACTACTAGATTGTGATACAATACACTAATGGGTGAAGTTTGGTTGACTTCTGCGCAGCGGTTTGGGAGTTAACATCAAAATTACATTTCTCGGCCATATCGCATAGATCTCACTGTGAAAAGGCTTAAATGACTTTTTTAATTAAGTTTAATGATTGCGCTCAAACAAAATGTCCTAGAACAAAATTTTCAAATGTAACTACTAGATTGTGATACAATACACTATTGGGTGAAGTTTGGTTGACTTCTGCGCAGCGGTTTGGGAGTTAACATCAAAATTACATTTCTCGGCCATATCGCATAGATCTCACTGTGAAAAGGCTTAAATGGCTTTTTTGACCTAAGTTTGAGGATTGCGCTCAAATCAAATGTCCTAGAACCAAATTTCCACATGTAACTACTAGATTGTGATACAATACACTAATGGGTGAAGTTTGGTTTTATTTCTGCGCAGCGGTTTGGGAGTTAACATCAAAATTACATTTCTCGGCCATATCGCATAGATCTCACTGTGAAAAGGCTTAAATGGCTTTTTTGACCTAAGTTTAATGATTGCGCTCAAACCAAATGTCCTAGAACGAAATTTTCAAATGTAACTACTAGAATGTGATATAATACACTATTGGGTGAAGTTTGGTTGACTTCTGCGCAGCGGTTTGGAAGTTAACATCAAAATTACATTTCTCGGCCATATCGCATAGATCTCACTGTGAAAAGGCTTAAATGGCTTTTTTGACCTAAGTTTGAGGATTGCGCTCAAACAAAATGTCCTAGAACAAAATTTTCAAATATAACTACTAGATTGTGATACAATACACTAATGGGTGAAGTTTGGTTTACTTCTGCGCAGCGGTTTGGGAGTTAACATCAAAATTACATTTCTCGGCCATATCGCATAGATCTCACTGTGAAAAGGCTTAAATGGCTTTTTTGACCTAAGTTTAATAATTGCGCTCAAACCAAATGTCCTAGAACGAAATTTTAAAATGTAACTACTAGAATGTGATACAATACACTATTGGGTGAAGTTTGGTTGACTTCTGCGCAGCGGTTTGGGAGTTAACATCAAAATTACATTTCTCGGCCATATCGCATAGATCTCACTGTGAAAAGGCTTAAATGGCTTTTTTGACCTAAGTTTGAGGATTGCGCTCAAATCAAATGTCCTAGAACCAAATTTCCACATGTAACTACTAGATTGTGATACAATACACTAATGGGTGAAGTTTGGTTGACTTCTGCGCAGCGGTTTGGGAGTTAACATCAAAATTACATTTCTCGGCCATATCGCATAGATCTCACTGTGAAAAGGCTTAAATGACTTTTTTAATTAAGTTTGATGATTGCGCTCAAACAAAATTTCCTAGAACAAAATTTTCGAATGTAACTACTAGATTGTGATACAATACACTATTGGGTGAAGTTTGGTTGACTTCTGCGCAGCGGTTTGGGAGTTAACATCAAAATTACATTTCTCGGCCATATCGCATAGATCTCACTGTGAAAAGGCTTAAATGACTTTTTTAATTAAGTTTGATGATTGCGTTCAAACAAAATGTCCTAGAACAAAATTTTCAAATGTAACTACTAGATTGTGATACAATACACTATTGGGTGAAGTTTGGTTGACTTCTGCGCAGCGGTTTGGGAGTTAACATCAAAATTACATTTCTCGGCCATATCGCATAGATCTCACTGTGAAAAGGCTTAAATGACTTTTTTTAATTAAGTTTAATGATTGCGCTCAAACCAAATGTCCTAGAACGAAATGTTCAAATGTAACTACTAGAATGTGATACAATACACTATTGGGTGAAGTTTAGTTGACTTCTGCGCAGCGGTTTGGGAGTTAACATCAAAATTACAATTCTCGGCCATATCGCATAGATCTCACTGTGAAAAGGCTTAAATGACTTTTTTAATTAAGTTTAATGATTGCGCTCAAACCAAATCCCCTAGAACGAAATTTTCAAATGTAACTACTAGAATGTGATACAATACACTATTGGGTGAAGTTTGGTTGACTTCTGCGCAGCGGTTTGGGAGTTAACATCAAAATTACATTTCTCGGCCATATCGCATAGATCTCACTGTGAAAAGGCTTAAATGGCTTTTTTGACCTAAGTTTGAGGATTGCGCTCAAATCAAATGTCCTAGAACCAAATTTCCACATGTAACTACTAGATTGTGATACAATACACTAATGGGTGAAGTTTGGTTTACTTCTGCGCAGCGGTTTGGGAGTTAACATCAAAATTACATTTCTCGGCCATATCGCATAGATCTCACTGTGAAAAGGCTTAAATGGCTTTTTTGACCTAAGTTTAATAATTGCGCTCAAACCAAATGTCCTAGAACAAAATTTTAAAATGTAACTACTAGAATGTGATACAATACACTATTGGGTGAAGTTTGGTTGACTTCTGCGCAGCGGTTTGGGAGTTAACATCAAAATTACATTTCTCGGCCATATCGCATAGATCTCACTGTGAAAAGGCTTAAATGACTTTTTTAATTAAGTTTGATGATTGCGTTCAAACAAAATGTCCTAGAACAAAATTTTCAAATGTAACTACTAGATTGTGATACAATACACTATTGGGTGAAGTTTGGTTGACTTCTGCGCAGCAGTTTGGGAGTTAACATCAAAATTACATTTCTCGGCCATATCGCATAGATCTCACTGTGAAAAGGCTTAAATGACTTTTTTTAATTAAGTTTAATGATTGCGCTCAAACCAAATGTCCTAGAACGAAATTTTCAAATGTAACTACTAGAATGTGATACAATACACTATTGGGTGAAGTTTAGTTGACTTCTGCGCAGCGGTTTGGGAGTTAACATCAAAATTACATTTCTCGGCCATATCGCATAGATCTCACTGTGAAAAGGCTTAAATGACTTTTTTAATTAAGTTTAATGATTGCGCTCAAACCAAATCCCCTAGAACGAAATTTTCAAATGTAACTACTAGAATGTGATACAATACACTATTGGGTGAAGTTTGGTTGACTTCTGCGCAGCGGTTTGGGAGTTAACATCAAAATTACATTTCTCGGCCATATCGCATAGATCTCACTGTGAAAAGGCTTAAATGGCTTTTTTGACCTAAGTTTGAGGATTGCGCTCAAATCAAATGTCCTAGAACCAAATTTCCACATGTAACTACTAGATTGTGATACAATACACTAATGGATGAAGTTTGGTTGACTTCTGCGCAGCGGTTTGGGAGTGAACATCAAAATTACATTTCTCGGCCATATCGCATAGATCTCACTGTGAAAAGGCTTAAATGACTTTTTTAATTAAGTTTGATGATTGCGCTCAAACAAAATTTCCTAGAACAAAATTTTCAAATGTAACTACTAGATTGTGATACAATACACTATTGGGTGAAGTTTGGTTGACTTCTGCGCAGCGGTTTGGGAGTTAACATCAAAATTACATTTCTCGGCCATATCGCATAGATCTCACTGTGAAAAGGCTTAAATGACTTTTTTAATTAAGTTTGATGATTGCGCTCAAACAAAATGTCCTAGAACAAAATTTTCAAATGTAACTACTAGATTGTGATACAATACACTATTGGGTGAAGTTTGGTTGACTTCTGCGCAGCGGTTTGGGAGTTAACATCAAAATTACATTTCTCGGCCATATCGCATAGATCTCACTGTGAAAAGGCTTAAATGGCTTTTTTGACCTAAGTTTGAGGATTGCGCTCAAATCAAATGTCCAATAACCAAAATTCCACATGTAACTACTAGATTGTGATACAATACACTAATGGGTGAAGTTTGGTTGACTTCTGCGCAGCGGTTTGGGAGTTAACATCAAAATTACATTTCTCGGCCATATCGCATAGATCTCACTGTGAAAAGGCTTAAATGACTTTTTTAATTAAGTTTGATGATTGCGTTCAAACAAAATGTCCTAGAACAAAATTTTCAAATGTAACTACTAGATTGTGATACAATACACTATTGGGTGAAGTTTGGTTGACTTCTGCGCAGCGGTTTGGGAGTTAACATCAAAATTACATTTCTCGGCCATATCGCATAGATCTCACTGTGAAAAGGCTTAAATGGCTTTTTTGACCTAAGTTTGAGGATTGCGCTCAAATCAAATGTCCTAGAACCAAATTTCCACATGTAATTACTAGATTGTGATACAATACACTAATGGGTGAAGTTTGGTTGACTTCTGCGCAGCGGTTTGGGAGTTAACATCAAAATTACATTTCTCGGCCATATCGCATAGATCTCACTGTGAAAAGGCTTAAATGACTTTTTTAATTAAGTTTAATGATTGCGCTCAAACCAAATGTCCTCGAACGAAATTTTCAAATGTAACTACTAGAATGTGATACAATACACTATTGGGTGAAGTTTAGTTGACTTCTGCGCAGCGGTTTGGGAGTTAACATCAAAATTACATTTCTCGGCCATATCGCATAGATCTCACTGTGAAAAGGCTTAAATGGCTTTTTTGACCTAAGTTTGAGGATTGCGCTCAAATCAAATGTCCTAGAACCAAATTTCCACATGTAACTACTAGATTGTGATACAATACACTAATGGGTGAAGTTTGGTTGACTTCTGCGCAGCGGTTTGGGAGTTAACATCAAAATTACATTTCTCGGCCATATCGCATAGATCTCACTGTGAAAAGGCTTAAATGACTTTTTTAATTAAGTTTGATGATTGCGCTCAAACAAAATTTCCTAGAACAAAATTTTCAAATGTAACTACTAGATTGTGATACAATACACTATTGGGTGAAGTTTGGTTGACTTCTGCGCAGCGGTTTGGGAGTTAACATCAAAATTACATTTCTCGGCCATATCGCATAGATCTCACTGTGAAAAGGCTTAAATGACTTTTTTAATTAAGTTTGATGATTGCGTTCAAACAAAATGTCCTAGAACAAAATTTTCAAATGTAACTACTAGATTGTGATACAATACACTATTGGGTGAAGTTTGGTTGACTTCTGCGCAGCAGTTTGGGAGTTAACATCAAAATTACATTTCTCGGCCATATCGCATAGATCTCACTGTGAAAAGGCTTAAATGACTTTTTTAATTAAGTTTAATGATTGCGCTCAAACCAAATCCCCTAGAACGAAATTTTCAAATGTAACTACTAGAATGTGATACAATACACTATTGGGTGAAGTTTGGTTGACTTCTGCGCAGCGGTTTGGGAGTTAACATCAAAATTACATTTCTCGGCCATATCGCATAGATCTCACTGTGAAAAGGCTTAAATGGCTTTTTTGACCTAAGTTTGAGGATTGCGCTCAAATCAAATGTCCTAGAACCAAATTTCCACATGTAACTACTAGATTGTGATACAATACACTAATGGATGAAGTTTGGTTGACTTCTGCGCAGCGGTTTGGGAGTGAACATCAAAATTACATTTCTCGGCCATATCGCATAGATCTCACTGTGAAAAGGCTTAAATGACTTTTTTAATTAAGTTTGATGATTGCGCTCAAACAAAATTTCCTAGAACAAAATTTTCAAATGTAACTACTAGATTGTGATACAATACACTATTGGGTGAAGTTTGGTTGACTTCTGCGCAGCGGTTTGGGAGTTAACATCAAAATTACATTTCTCGGCCATATCGCATAGATCTCACTGTGAAAAGGCTTAAATGACTTTTTTAATTAAGTTTGATGATTGCGCTCAAACAAAATGTCCTAGAACAAAATTTTCAAATGTAACTACTAGATTGTGATACAATACACTATTGGGTGAAGTTTGGTTGACTTCTGCGCAGCGGTTTGGGAGTTAACATCAAAATTACATTTCTCGGCCATATCGCATAGATCTCACTGTGAAAAGGCTTAAATGGCTTTTTTGACCTAAGTTTGAGGATTGCGCTCAAATCAAATGTCCAATAACCAAAATTCCACATGTAACTACTAGATTGTGATACAATACACTAATGGGTGAAGTTTGGTTGACTTCTGCGCAGCGGTTTGGGAGTTAACATCAAAATTACATTTCTCGGCCATATCGCATAGATGTCACTGTGAAAAGGCTTAAATGACTTTTTTAATTAAGTTTGATGATTGCGTTCAAACAAAATGTCCTAGAACAAAATTTTCAAATGTAACTACTAGATTGTGATACAATACACTATTGGGTGAAGTTTGGTTGACTTCTGCGCAGCGGTTTGGGAGTTAACATCAAAATTACATTTCTCGGCCATATCGCATAGATCTCACTGTGAAAAGGCTTAAATGGCTTTTTTGACCTAAGTTTGAGGATTGCGCTCAAATCAAATGTCCTAGAACCAAATTTCCACATGTAATTACTAGATTGTGATACAATACACTAATGGGTGAAGTTTGGTTGACTTCTGCGCAGCGGTTTGGGAGTTAACATCAAAATTACATTTCTCGGCCATATCGCATAGATCTCACTGTGAAAAGGCTTAAATGACTTTTTTAATTAAGTTTAATGATTGCGCTCAAACCAAATGTCCTCGAACGAAATTTTCAAATGTAACTACTAGAATGTGATACAATACACTATTGGGTGAAGTTTAGTTGACTTCTGCGCAGCGGTTTGGGAGTTAACATCAAAATTACATTTCTCGGCCATATCGCATAGATCTCACTGTGAAAAGGCTTAAATGGCTTTTTTGACCTAAGTTTGAGGATTGCGCTCAAATCAAATGTCCTAGAACCAAATTTCCACATGTAACTACTAGATTGTGATACAATACACTAATGGGTGAAGTTTGGTTTACTTCTGCGCAGCGGTTTGGGAGTTAACATCAAAATTACATTTCTCGGCCATATCGCATAGATCTCACTGTGAAAAGGCTTAAATGGCTTTTTTGACCTAAGTTTAATAATTGCGCTCAAACCAAATGTCCTAGAACGAAATTTTAAAATGTAACTACTAGAATGTGATACAATACACTATTGGGTGAAGTTTGGTTGACTTCTGCGCAGCGGTTTGGGAGTTAACATCAAAATTACATTTCTCGGCCATATCGCATAGATCTCACTGTGAAAAGGCTTAAATGGCTTTTTTGACCTAAGTTTGAGGATTGCGCTCAAATCAAATGTCCTAGAACCAAATTTCCACATGTAACTACTAGATTGTGATACAATACACTAATGGGTGAAGTTTGGTTGACTTCTGCGCAGCGGTTTGGGAGTTAACATCAAAATTACATTTCTCGGCCATATCGCATAGATCTCACTGTGAAAAGGCTTAAATGACTTTTTTAATTAAGTTTGATGATTGCGCTCAAACAAAATTTCCTAGAACAAAATGTTCAAATGTAACTACTAGATTGTGATACAATACACTATTGGGTGAAGTTTGGTTGACTTCTGCGCAGCGGTTTGGGAGTTAACATCAAAATTACATTTCTCGGCCATATCGAATAGATCTCACTGTGAAAAGGCTTAAATGGCTTTTTTGACCTAAGTTTAATGATTGCGCTCAAACCAAATGTCCTAGAACCAAATTTCCACATGTAACTACTAGATTGTGATACAATACACTAATGGGTGAAGTTTGGTTGACTTCTGCGCAGCGGTTTGGGAGTTAACATCAAAATTACATTTCTCGGCCATATCGCATAGATCTCACTGTGAAAAGGCTTAAATGACTTTTTTAATTAAGTTTGATGATTGCGCTCAAACAAAATTTCCTAGAACAAAATTTTCAAATGTAACTACTAGATTGTGATACAATACACTATTGGGTGAAGTTTGGTTGACTTCTGCGCAGCGGTTTGGGAGTTAACATCAAAATTACATTTCTCGGCCATATCGCATAGATCTCACTGTGAAAAGGCTTAAATGACTTTTTTAATTAAGTTTGATGATTGCGTTCAAACAAAATGTCCTAGAACAAAATTTTCAAATGTAACTACTAGATTGTGATACAATACACTATTGGGTGAAGTTTGGTTGACTTCTGCGCAGCGGTTTGGGAGTTAACATCAAAATTACATTTCTCGGCCATATCGCATAGATCTCACTGTGAAAAGGCTTAAATGACTTTTTTTAATTAAGTTTAATGATTGCGCTCAAACCAAATGTCCTAGAACGAAATTTTCAAATGTAACTACTAGAATGTGATACAATACACTATTGGGTGAAGTTTGGTTGACTTCTGCGCAGCGGTTTGGGAGTTAACATCAAAATTACATTTCTCGGCCATATCGCATAGATCTCACTGTGAAAAGGCTTAAATGACTTTTTTAATTAAGTTTGATGATTGCGCTCAAACAAAATGTCCTAGAACAAAATTTTCAAATGTAACTACTAGATTGTGATACAATACACTATTGGGTGAAGTTTGGTTGACTTCTGCGCAGCGGTTTGGGAGTTAACATCAAAATTACATTTCTCGGCCATATCGCATAGATCTCACTGTGAAAAGGCTTAAATGGCTTTTTTGACCTAAGTTTGAGGATTGCGCTCAAATCAAATGTCCAATAACCAAAATTCCACATGTAACTACTAGATTGTGATACAATACACTAATGGGTGAAGTTTGGTTGACTTCTGCGCAGCGGTTTGGGAGTTAACATCAAAATTACATTTCTCGGCCATATCGCATAGATCTCACTGTGAAAAGGCTTAAATGACTTTTTTAATTAAGTTTGATGATTGCGTTCAAACAAAATGTCCTAGAACAAAATTTTCAAATGTAACTACTAGATTGTGATACAATACACTATTGGGTGAAGTTTGGTTGACTTCTGCGCAGCGGTTTGGGAGTTAACATCAAAATTACATTTCTCGGCCATATCGCATAGATCTCACTGTGAAAAGGCTTAAATGGCTTTTTTGACCTAAGTTTGAGGATTGCGCTCAAATCAAATGTCCTAGAACCAAATTTCCACATGTAATTACTAGATTGTGATACAATACACTAATGGGTGAAGTTTGGTTGACTTCTGCGCAGCGGTTTGGGAGTTAACATCAAAATTACATTTCTCGGCCATATCGCATAGATCTCACTGTGAAAAGGCTTAAATGACTTTTTTAATTAAGTTTAATGATTGCGCTCAAACCAAATGTCCTCGAACGAAATTTTCAAATGTAACTACTAGAATGTGATACAGTACACTATTGGGTGAAGTTTAGTTGACTTCTGCGCAGCGGTTTGGGAGTTAACATCAAAATTACATTTCTCGGCCATATCGCATAGATCTCACTGTGAAAAGGCTTAAATGGCTTTTTTGACCTAAGTTTGAGGATTGCGCTCAAATCAAATGTCCTAGAACCAAATTTCCACATGTAACTACTAGATTGTGATACAATACACTAATGGGTGAAGTTTGGTTTACTTCTGCGCAGCGGTTTGGGAGTTAACATCAAAATTACATTTCTCGGCCATATCGCATAGATCTCACTGTGAAAAGGCTTAAATGGCTTTTTTGACCTAAGTTTAATAATTGCGCTCAAACCAAATGTCCTAGAACGAAATTTTAAAATGTAACTACTAGAATGTGATACAATACACTATTGGGTGAAGTTTGGTTGACTTCTGCGCAGCGGTTTGGGAGTTAACATCAAAATTACATTTCTCGGCCATATCGCATAGATCTCACTGTGAAAAGGCTTAAATGGCTTTTTTGACCTAAGTTTGAGGATTGCGCTCAAATCAAATGTCCTAGAACCAAATTTCCACATGTAACTACTAGATTGTGATACAATACACTAATGGGTGAAGTTTGGTTGACTTCTGCGCAGCGGTTTGGGAGTTAACATCAAAATTACATTTCTCGGCCATATCGCATAGATCTCACTGTGAAAAGGCTTAAATGACTTTTTTAATTAAGTTTGATGATTGCGCTCAAACAAAATTTCCTAGAACAAAATGTTCAAATGTAACTACTAGATTGTGATACAATACACTATTGGGTGAAGTTTGGTTGACTTCTGCGCAGCGGTTTGGGAGTTAACATCAAAATTACATTTCTCGGCCATATCGAATAGATCTCACTGTGAAAAGGCTTAAATGGCTTTTTTGACCTAAGTTTAATGATTGCGCTCAAACCAAATGTCCTAGAACCAAATTTCCACATGTAACTACTAGATTGTGATACAATACACTAATGGGTGAAGTTTGGTTGACTTCTGCGCAGCGGTTTGGGAGTTAACATCAAAATTACATTTCTCGGCCATATCGCATAGATCTCACTGTGAAAAGGCTTAAATGACTTTTTTAATTAAGTTTGATGATTGCGCTCAAACAAAATTTCCTAGAACAAAATTTTCAAATGTAACTACTAGATTGTGATACAATACACTATTGGGTGAAGTTTGGTTGACTTCTGCGCAGCGGTTTGGGAGTTAACATCAAAATTACATTTCTCGGCCATATCGCATAGATCTCACTGTGAAAAGGCTTAAATGACTTTTTTAATTAAGTTTGATGATTGCGTTCAAACAAAATGTCCTAGAACAAAATTTTCAAATGTAACTACTAGATTGTGATACAATACACTATTGGGTGAAGTTTGGTTGACTTCTGCGCAGCGGTTTGGGAGTTAACATCAAAATTACATTTCTCGGCCATATCGCATAGATCTCACTGTGAAAAGGCTTAAATGACTTTTTTTAATTAAGTTTAATGATTGCGCTCAAACCAAATGTCCTAGAACGAAATTTTCAAATGTAACTACTAGAATGTGATACAATACACTATTGGGTGAAGTTTAGTTGACTTCTGCGCAGCGGTTTGGGAGTTAACATCAAAATTACATATCTCGGCCATATCGCATAGATCTCACTGTGAAAAGGCTTAAATGGCTTTTTTGACCTAAGTTTAATGATTGCGCTCAAACCAAATGTCCTAGAACAAAATTTTCAAATGTAACTACTAGAATGTGATACAATACACTATTGGGTGAAGTTTGGTTTACTTCTGCGCAGCGGTTTGGGAGTTAACATCAAAATTACATTTCTCGGCCATATCGCATAGATCTCACTGTGAAAAGGCTTAAATGGCTTTTTTGACCTAAGTTTGAGGATTGCGCTCAAATCAAATGTCCTAGAACCAAATTTCCACATGTCACTACTAGATTGTGATACAATACACTAATGGGTGAAGTTTGGTTGACTTCTGCGCAGCGGTTTGGGAGTTAACATCAAAATTACATTTCTCGGCCATATCGCATAGATCTCACTGTGAAAAGGCTTAAATGACTTTTTTAATTAAGTTTGATGATTGCGCTCAAACAAAATTTCCTAGAACAAAATTTTCAAATGTAACTACTAGATTGTGATACAATACACTATTGGGTGAAGTTTGGTTGACTTCTGCGCAGCGGTTTGGGAGTTAACATCAAAATTACATTTCTCGGCCATATCGCATAGATCTCACTGTGAAAAGGCTTAAATGACTTTTTTAATTAAGTTTGATGATTGCGCTCAAACAAAATGTCCTAGAACAAAATTTTCAAATGTAACTACTAGATTGTGATACAATACACTATTGGGTGAAGTTTGGTTGACTTCTGCGCAGCGGTTTGGGAGTTAACATCAAAATTACATTTCTCGGCCATATCGCATAGATCTCACTGTGAAAAGGCTTAAATGGCTTTTTTGACCTAAGTTTGAGGATTGCGCTCAAATCAAATGTCCAATAACCAAAATTCCACATGTAACTACTAGATTGTGATACAATACACTAATGGGTGAAGTTTGGTTGACTTCTGCGCAGCGGTTTGGGAGTTAACATCAAAATTACATTTCTCGGCCATATCGCATAGATCTCACTGTGAAAAGGCTTAAATGACTTTTTTAATTAAGTTTGATGATTGCGTTCAAACAAAATGTCCTAGAACAAAATTTTCAAATGTAACTACTAGATTGTGATACAATACACTATTGGGTGAAGTTTGGTTGACTTCTGCGCAGCGGTTTGGGAGTTAACATCAAAATTACATTTCTCGGCCATATCGCATAGATCTCACTGTGAAAAGGCTTAAATGGCTTTTTTGACCTAAGTTTGAGGATTGCGCTCAAATCAAATGTCCTAGAACCAAATTTCCACATGTAATTACTAGATTGTGATACAATACACTAATGGGTGAAGTTTGGTTGACTTCTGCGCAGCGGTTTGGGAGTTAACATCAAAATTACATTTCTCGGCCATATCGCATAGATCTCACTGTGAAAAGGCTTAAATGACTTTTTTAATTAAGTTTAATGATTGCGCTCAAACCAAATGTCCTCGAACGAAATTTTCAAATGTAACTACTAGAATGTGATACAATACACTATTGGGTGAAGTTTAGTTGACTTCTGCGCAGCGGTTTGGGAGTTAACATCAAAATTACATTTCTCGGCCATATCACATAGATCTCACTGTGAAAAGGCTTAAATGGCTTTTTTGACCTAAGTTTGAGGATTGCGCTCAAATCAAATGTCCTAGAACCAAATTTCCACATGTAACTACTAGATTGTGATACAATACACTAATGGGTGAAGTTTGGTTTACTTCTGCGCAGCGGTTTGGGAGTTAACATCAAAATTACATTTCTCGGCCATATCGCATAGATCTCACTGTGAAAAGGCTTAAATGGCTTTTTTGACCTAAGTTTAATAATTGCGCTCAAACCAAATGTCCTAGAACGAAATTTTAAAATGTAACTACTAGAATGTGATACAATACACTATTGGGTGAAGTTTGGTTGACTTCTGCGCAGCGGTTTGGGAGTTAACATCAAAATTACATTTCTCGGCCATATCGCATAGATCTCACTGTGAAAAGGCTTAAATGGCTTTTTTGACCTAAGTTTGAGGATTGCGCTCAAATCAAATGTCCTAGAACCAAATTTCCACATGTCACTACTAGATTGTGATACAATACACTAATGGGTGAAGTTTGGTTGACTTCTGCGCAGCGGTTTGGGAGTTAACATCAAAATTACATTTCTCGGCCATATCGCATAGATCTCACTGTGAAAAGGCTTAAATGACTTTTTTAATTAAGTTTGATGATTGCGCTCAAACAAAATTTCCTAGAACAAAATTTTCAAATGTAACTACTAGATTGTGATACAATACACTATTGGGTGAAGTTTGGTTGACTTCTGCGCAGCGGTTTGGGAGTTAACATCAAAATTACATTTCTCGGCCATATCGCATAGATCTCACTGTGAAAAGGCTTAAATGACTTTTTTAATTAAGTTTGATGATTGCGCTCAAACAAAATGTCCTAGAACAAAATTTTCAAATGTAACTACTAGATTGTGATACAATACACTATTGGGTGAAGTTTGGTTGACTTCTGCGCAGCGGTTTGGGAGTTAACATCAAAATTACATTTCTCGGCCATATCGCATAGATCTCACTGTGAAAAGGCTTAAATGGCTTTTTTGACCTAAGTTTGAGGATTGCGCTCAAATCAAATGTCCAATAACCAAAATTCCACATGTAACTACTAGATTGTGATACAATACACTAATGGGTGAAGTTTGGTTGACTTCTGCGCAGCGGTTTGGGAGTTAACATCAAAATTACATTTCTCGGCCATATCGCATAGATCTCACTGTGAAAAGGCTTAAATGACTTTTTTAATTAAGTTTGATGATTGCGTTCAAACAAAATGTCCTAGAACAAAATTTTCAAATGTAACTACTAGATTGTGATACAATACACTATTGGGTGAAGTTTGGTTGACTTCTGCGCAGCGGTTTGGGAGTTAACATCAAAATTACATTTCTCGGCCATATCGCATAGATCTCACTGTGAAAAGGCTTAAATGGCTTTTTTGACCTAAGTTTGAGGATTGCGCTCAAATCAAATGTCCTAGAACCAAATTTCCACATGTAATTACTAGATTGTGATACAATACACTAATGGGTGAAGTTTGGTTGACTTCTGCGCAGCGGTTTGGGAGTTAACATCAAAATTACATTTCTCGGCCATATCGCATAGATCTCACTGTGAAAAGGCTTAAATGACTTTTTTAATTAAGTTTAATGATTGCGCTCAAACCAAATGTCCTCGAACGAAATTTTCAAATGTAACTACTAGAATGTGATACAATACACTATTGGGTGAAGTTTAGTTGACTTCTGCGCAGCGGTTTGGGAGTTAACATCAAAATTACATTTCTCGGCCATATCGCATAGATCTCACTGTGAAAAGGCTTAAATGGCTTTTTTGACCTAAGTTTGAGGATTGCGCTCAAATCAAATGTCCTAGAACCAAATTTCCACATGTAACTACTAGATTGTGATACAATACACTAATGGGTGAAGTTTGGTTTACTTCTGCGCAGCGGTTTGGGAGTTAACATCAAAATTACATTTCTCGGCCATATCGCATAGATCTCACTGTGAAAAGGCTTAAATGGCTTTTTTGACCTAAGTTTAATAATTGCGCTCAAACCAAATGTCCTAGAACGAAATTTTAAAATGTAACTACTAGAATGTGATACAATACACTATTGGGTGAAGTTTGGTTGACTTCTGCGCAGCGGTTTGGGAGTTAACATCAAAATTACATTTCTCGGCCATATCGCATAGATCTCACTGTGAAAAGGCTTAAATGGCTTTTTTGACCTAAGTTTGAGGATTGCGCTCAAATCAAATGTCCTAGAACCAAATTTCCACATGTAACTACTAGATTGTGATACAATACACTAATGGGTGAAGTTTGGTTGACTTCTGCGCAGCGGTTTGGGAGTTAACATCAAAATTACATTTCTCGGCCATATCGCATAGATCTCACTGTGAAAAGGCTTAAATGACTTTTTTAATTAAGTTTGATGATTGCGCTCAAACAAAATTTCCTAGAACAAAATGTTCAAATGTAACTACTAGATTGTGATACAATACACTATTGGGTGAAGTTTGGTTGACTTCTGCGCAGCGGTTTGGGAGTTAACATCAAAATTACATTTCTCGGCCATATCGAATAGATCTCACTGTGAAAAGGCTTAAATGGCTTTTTTGACCTAAGTTTAATGATTGCGCTCAAACCAAATGTCCTAGAACCAAATTTCCACATGTAACTACTAGATTGTGATACAATACACTAATGGGTGAAGTTTGGTTGACTTCTGCGCAGCGGTTTGGGAGTTAACATCAAAATTACATTTCTCGGCCATATCGCATAGATCTCACTGTGAAAAGGCTTAAATGACTTTTTTAATTAAGTTTGATGATTGCGCTCAAACAAAATTTCCTAGAACAAAATTTTCAAATGTAACTACTAGATTGTGATACAATACACTATTGGGTGAAGTTTGGTTGACTTCTGCGCAGCGGTTTGGGAGTTAACATCAAAATTACATTTCTCGGCCATATCGCATAGATCTCACTGTGAAAAGGCTTAAATGACTTTTTTAATTAAGTTTGATGATTGCGTTCAAACAAAATGTCCTAGAACAAAATTTTCAAATGTAACTACTAGATTGTGATACAATACACTATTGGGTGAAGTTTGGTTGACTTCTGCGCAGCGGTTTGGGAGTTAACATCAAAATTACATTTCTCGGCCATATCGCATAGATCTCACTGTAAAAAAGGCTTAAATGACTTTTTTTAATTAAGTTTAATGATTGCGCTCAAACCAAATGTCCTAGAACGAAATTTTCAAATGTAACTACTAGAATGTGATACAATACACTATTGGGTGAAGTTTAGTTGACTTCTGCGCAGCGGTTTGGGAGTTAACATCAAAATTACATTTCTCGGCCATATCGCATAGATCTCACTGTGAAAAGGATTAAATGGCTTTTTTGACCTAAGTTTAATGATTGCGCTCAAACCAAATGTCCTAGAACAAAATTTTCAAATGTAACTACTAGAATGTGATACAATACACTATTGGGTGAAGTTTGGTTTACTTCTGCGCAGCGGTTTGGGAGTTAACATCAAAATTACATTTCTCGGCCATATCGCATAGATCTCACTGTGAAAAGGCTTAAATGGCTTTTTTGACCTAAGTTTGAGGATTGCGCTCAAATCAAATGTCCTAGAACCAAATTTCCACATGTCACTACTAGATTGTGATACAATACACTAATGGGTGAAGTTTGGTTGACTTCTGCGCAGCGGTTTGGGAGTTAACATCAAAATTACATTTCTCGGCCATATCGCATAGATCTCACTGTGAAAAGGCTTAAATGACTTTTTTAATTAAGTTTGATGATTGCGCTCAAACAAAATTTCCTAGAACAAAATTTTCAAATGTAACTACTAGATTGTGATACAATACACTATTGGGTGAAGTTTGGTTGACTTCTGCGCAGCGGTTTGGGAGTTAACATCAAAATTACATTTCTCGGCCATATCGCATAGATCTCACTGTGAAAAGGCTTAAATGACTTTTTTAATTAAGTTTGATGATTGCGCTCAAACAAAATGTCCTAGAACAAAATTTTCAAATGTAACTACTAGATTGTGATACAATACACTATTGGGTGAAGTTTGGTTGACTTCTGCGCAGCGGTTTGGGAGTTAACATCAAAATTACATTTCTCGGCCATATCGCATAGATCTCACTGTGAAAAGGCTTAAATGGCTTTTTTGACCTAAGTTTGAGGATTGCGCTCAAATCAAATGTCCAATAACCAAAATTCCACATGTAACTACTAGATTGTGATACAATACACTAATGGGTGAAGTTTGGTTGACTTCTGCGCAGCGGTTTGGGAGTTAACATCAAAATTACATTTCTCGGCCATATCGCATAGATCTCACTGTGAAAAGGCTTAAATGACTTTTTTAATTAAGTTTGATGATTGCGTTCAAACAAAATGTCCTAGAACAAAATTTTCAAATGTAACTACTAGATTGTGATACAATACACTATTGGGTGAAGTTTGGTTGACTTCTGCGCAGCGGTTTGGGAGTTAACATCAAAATTACATTTCTCGGCCATATCGCATAGATCTCACTGTGAAAAGGCTTAAATGGCTTTTTTGACCTAAGTTTGAGGATTGCGCTCAAATCAAATGTCCTAGAACCAAATTTCCACATGTAATTACTAGATTGTGATACAATACACTAATGGGTGAAGTTTGGTTGACTTCTGCGCAGCGGTTTGGGAGTTAACATCAAAATTACATTTCTCGGCCATATCGCATAGATCTCACTGTGAAAAGGCTTAAATGACTTTTTTAATTAAGTTTAATGATTGCGCTCAAACCAAATGTCCTCGAACGAAATTTTCAAATGTAACTACTAGAATGTGATACAATACACTATTGGGTGAAGTTTAGTTGACTTCTGCGCAGCGGTTTGGGAGTTAACATCAAAATTACATTTCTCGGCCATATCGCATAGATCTCACTGTGAAAAGGCTTACATGGCTTTTTTGACCTAAGTTTGAGGATTGCGCTCAAATCAAATGTCCTAGAACCAAATTTCCACATGTAACTACTAGATTGTGATACAATACACTAATGGGTGAAGTTTGGTTTACTTCTGCGCAGCGGTTTGGGAGTTAACATCAAAATTACATTTCTCGGCCATATCGCATAGATCTCACTGTGAAAAGGCTTAAATGGCTTTTTTGACCTAAGTTTAATAATTGCGCTCAAACCAAATGTCCTAGAACGAAATTTTAAAATGTAACTACTAGAATGTGATACAATACACTATTGGGTGAAGTTTGGTTGACTTCTGCGCAGCGGTTTGGGAGTTAACATCAAAATTACATTTCTCGGCCATATCGCATAGATCTCACTGTGAAAAGGCTTAAATGGCTTTTTTGACCTAAGTTTGAGGATTGCGCTCAAATCAAATGTCCTAGAACCAAATTTCCACATGTCACTACTAGATTGTGATACAATACACTAATGGGTGAAGTTTGGTTGACTTCTGCGCAGCGGTTTGGGAGTTAACATCAAAATTACATTTCTCGGCCATATCGCATAGATCTCACTGTGAAAAGGCTTAAATGACTTTTTTAATTAAGTTTGATGATTGCGCTCAAACAAAATTTCCTAGAACAAAATTTTCAAATGTAACTACTAGATTGTGATACAATACACTATTGGGTGAAGTTTGGTTGACTTCTGCGCAGCGGTTTGGGAGTTAACATCAAAATTACATTTCTCGGCCATATCGCATAGATCTCACTGTGAAAAGGCTTAAATGACTTTTTTAATTAAGTTTGATGATTGCGCTCAAACAAAATGTCCTAGAACAAAATTTTCAAATGTAACTACTAGATTGTGATACAATACACTATTGGGTGAAGTTTGGTTGACTTCTGCGCAGCGGTTTGGGAGTTAACATCAAAATTACATTTCTCGGCCATATCGCATAGATCTCACTGTGAAAAGGCTTAAATGGCTTTTTTGACCTAAGTTTGAGGATTGCGCTCAAATCAAATGTCCAATAACCAAAATTCCACATGTAACTACTAGATTGTGATACAATACACTAATGGGTGAAGTTTGGTTGACTTCTGCGCAGCGGTTTGGGAGTTAACATCAAAATTACATTTCTCGGCCATATCGCATAGATCTCACTGTGAAAAGGCTTAAATGACTTTTTTAATTAAGTTTGATGATTGCGTTCAAACAAAATGTCCTAGAACAAAATTTTCAAATGTAACTACTAGATTGTGATACAATACACTATTGGGTGAAGTTTGGTTGACTTCTGCGCAGCGGTTTGGGAGTTAACATCAAAATTACATTTCTCGGCCATATCGCATAGATCTCACTGTGAAAAGGCTTAAATGGCTTTTTTGACCTAAGTTTGAGGATTGCGCTCAAATCAAATGTCCTAGAACCAAATTTCCACATGTAATTACTAGATTGTGATACAATACACTAATGGGTGAAGTTTGGTTGACTTCTGCGCAGCGGTTTGGGAGTTAACATCAAAATTACATTTCTCGGCCATATCGCATAGATCTCACTGTGAAAAGGCTTAAATGACTTTTTTAATTAAGTTTAATGATTGCGCTCAAACCAAATGTCCTCGAACGAAATTTTCAAATGTAACTACTAGAATGTGATACAATACACTATTGGGTGAAGTTTAGTTGACTTCTGCGCAGCGGTTTGGGAGTTAACATCAAAATTACATTTCTCGGCCATATCGCATAGATCTCACTGTGAAAAGGCTTAAATGGCTTTTTTGACCTAAGTTTGAGGATTGCGCTCAAATCAAATGTCCTAGAACCAAATTTCCACATGTAACTACTAGATTGTGATACAATACACTAATGGGTGAAGTTTGGTTTACTTCTGCGCAGCGGTTTGGGAGTTAACATCAAAATTACATTTCTCGGCCATATCGCATAGATCTCACTGTGAAAAGGCTTAAATGGCTTTTTTGACCTAAGTTTAATAATTGCGCTCAAACCAAATGTCCTAGAACGAAATTTTAAAATGTAACTACTAGAATGTGATACAATACACTATTGGGTGAAGTTTGGTTGACTTCTGCGCAGCGGTTTGGGAGTTAACATCAAAATTACATTTCTCGGCCATATCGCATAGATCTCACTGTGAAAAGGCTTAAATGGCTTTTTTGACCTAAGTTTGAGGATTGCGCTCAAATCAAATGTCCTAGAACCAAATTTCCACATGTAACTACTAGATTGTGATACAATACACTAATGGGTGAAGTTTGGTTGACTTCTGCGCAGCGGTTTGGGAGTTAACATCAAAATTACATTTCTCGGCCATATCGCATAGATCTCACTGTGAAAAGGCTTAAATGACTTTTTTAATTAAGTTTGATGATTGCGCTCAAACAAAATTTCCTAGAACAAAATGTTCAAATGTAACTACTAGATTGTGATACAATACACTATTGGGTGAAGTTTGGTTGACTTCTGCGCAGCGGTTTGGGAGTTAACATCAAAATTACATTTCTCGGCCATATCGAATAGATCTCACTGTGAAAAGGCTTAAATGGCTTTTTTGACCTAAGTTTAATGATTGCGCTCAAACCAAATGTCCTAGAACCAAATTTCCACATGTAACTACTAGATTGTGATACAATACACTAATGGGTGAAGTTTGGTTGACTTCTGCGCAGCGGTTTGGGAGTTAACATCAAAATTACATTTCTCGGCCATATCGCATAGATCTCACTGTGAAAAGGCTTAAATGGCTTTTTTGACCTAAGTTTAATAATTGCGCTCAAACCAAATGTCCTAGAACAAAATTTTCAAATGTAACTACTAGAATGTGATACAATACACTTTTGGGTGAAGTTTGGTTGACTTCTGCGCAGCGGTTTGGGAGTTAACATCAAAATTACATTTCTCGGCCATATCGCATAGATCTCACTGTGAAAAGACTTAAATGGCTTTTTTGACCTAAGTTTGAGGATTGCGCTCAAATCAAATGTCCTAGAACCAAATTTCCACATGTAACTACTAGATTGTGATACAATACACTAATGGGTGAAGTTTGGTTGACTTCTGCGCAGCGGTTTGGGAGTTAACATCAAAATTACATTTCTCGGCCATATCGCATAGATCTCACTGTGAAAAGGCTTAAATGACTTTTTTACTTAAGTTTGATGATTGCGCTCAAACAAAATTTCCTAGAACAAAATTTTCAAATGTAACTACTAGATTGTGATACAATACACTATTGGGTGAAGTTTGGTTGACTTCTGCGCAGCGGTTTGGGAGTTAACATCAAAATTACATTTCTCGGCCATATCGCATAGATCTCACTGTGAAAAGGCTTAAATGACTTTTTTTAATTAAGTTTAATGATTGCGCTCAAACCAAATGTCCTAGAACGAAATTTTCAAATGTAACTACTAGAATGTGATACAATACACTATTGGGTGAAGTTTAGTTGACTTCTGCGCAGCGGTTTGGGAGTTAACATCAAAATTACATTTCTAGGCCATATCGCATAGATCTCACTGTGAAAAGGCTTAAATGGCTTTTTTGACCTAAGTTTAATGATTGCGCTCAAACCAAATGTCCTAGAACAAAATTTTCAAATGTAACTACTAGAATGTGATACAATACACTTTTGGGTGAAGTTTGGTTGACTTCTGCGCAGCGGTTTGGGAGTTAACATCAAAATTACATTTCTCGGCCATATCGCATAGATCTCACTGTGAAAAGGCTTAAATGGCTTTTTTGACCTAAGTTTGAGGATTGCGCTCAAATCAAATGTCCTAGAACCAAATTTCCACATGTAACTACTAGATTGTGATACAATACACTAATGGGTGAAGTTTGGTTGACTTCTGCGCAGCGGTTTGGGAGTTAACATCAAAATTACATTTCTCGGCCATATCGCATAGATCTCACTGTGAAAAGGCTTAAATGACTTTTTTAATTAAGTTTGATGATTGCGCTCAAACAAAATTTCCTAGAACAAAATTTTCAAATGTAACTACTAGAATGTGATACAATACACTATTGGGTGAAGTTTGGTTGACTTCTGCGCAGCGGTTTGGGAGTTAACATCAAAATTACATTTCTCGGCCATATCGCATAGATCTCACTGTGAAAAGGCTTAAATGACTTTTTTAATTAAGTTTGATGATTGCGCTCAAACAAAATTTCCTAGAACAAAATGTTCAAATGTAACTACTAGATTGTGATACAATACACTATTGGGTGAAGTTTGGTTGACTTCTGCGCAGCGGTTTGGGAGTTAACATCAAAATTACATTTCTCGGCCATATCGAATAGATCTCACTGTGAAAAGGCTTAAATGGCTTTTTTGACCTAAGTTTAATGATTGCGCTCAAACCAAATGTCCTAGAACCAAATTTCCACATGTAACTACTAGATTGTGATACAATACACTAATGGGTGAAGTTTGGTTGACTTCTGCGCAGCGGTTTGGGAGTTAACATCAAAATTACATTTCTCGGCCATATCGCATAGATCTCACTGTGAAAAGGCTTAAATGACTTTTTTAATTAAGTTTGATGATTGCGCTCAAACAAAATTTCCTAGAACAAAATTTTCAAATGTAACTACTAGATTGTGATACAATACACTATTGGGTGAAGTTTGGTTGACTTCTGCGCAGCGGTTTGGGAGTTAACATCAAAATTACATTTCTCGGCCATATCGCATAGATCTCACTGTGAAAAGGCTTAAATGACTTTTTTAATTAAGTTTGATGATTGCGTTCAAACAAAATGTCCTAGAACAAAATTTTCAAATGTAACTACTAGATTGTGATACAATACACTATTGGGTGAAGTTTGGTTGACTTCTGCGCAGCGGTTTGGGAGTTAACATCAAAATTACATTTCTCGGCCATATCGCATAGATCTCACTGTAAAAAAGGCTTAAATGACTTTTTTTAATTAAGTTTAATGATTGCGCTCAAACCAAATGTCCTAGAACGAAATTTTCAAATGTAACTACTAGAATGTGATACAATACACTATTGGGTGAAGTTTAGTTGACTTCTGCGCAGCGGTTTGGGAGTTAACATCAAAATTACATTTCTCGGCCATATCGCATAGATCTCACTGTGAAAAGGATTAAATGGCTTTTTTGACCTAAGTTTAATGATTGCGCTCAAACCAAATGTCCTAGAACAAAATTTTCAAATGTAACTACTAGAATGTGATACAATACACTATTGGGTGAAGTTTGGTTTACTTCTGCGCAGCGGTTTGGGAGTTAACATCAAAATTACATTTCTCGGCCATATCGCATAGATCTCACTGTGAAAAGGCTTAAATGGCTTTTTTGACCTAAGTTTGAGGATTGCGCTCAAATCAAATGTCCTAGAACCAAATTTCCACATGTCACTACTAGATTGTGATACAATACACTAATGGGTGAAGTTTGGTTGACTTCTGCGCAGCGGTTTGGGAGTTAACATCAAAATTACATTTCTCGGCCATATCGCATAGATCTCACTGTGAAAAGGCTTAAATGACTTTTTTAATTAAGTTTGATGATTGCGCTCAAACAAAATTTCCTAGAACAAAATTTTCAAATGTAACTACTAGATTGTGATACAATACACTATTGGGTGAAGTTTGGTTGACTTCTGCGCAGCGGTTTGGGAGTTAACATCAAAATTACATTTCTCGGCCATATCGCATAGATCTCACTGTGAAAAGGCTTAAATGACTTTTTTAATTAAGTTTGATGATTGCGCTCAAACAAAATGTCCTAGAACAAAATTTTCAAATGTAACTACTAGATTGTGATACAATACACTATTGGGTGAAGTTTGGTTGACTTCTGCGCAGCGGTTTGGGAGTTAACATCAAAATTACATTTCTCGGCCATATCGCATAGATCTCACTGTGAAAAGGCTTAAATGGCTTTTTTGACCTAAGTTTGAGGATTGCGCTCAAATCAAATGTCCAATAACCAAAATTCCACATGTAACTACTAGATTGTGATACAATACACTAATGGGTGAAGTTTGGTTGACTTCTGCGCAGCGGTTTGGGAGTTAACATCAAAATTACATTTCTCGGCCATATCGCATAGATCTCACTGTGAAAAGGCTTAAATGACTTTTTTAATTAAGTTTGATGATTGCGTTCAAACAAAATGTCCTAGAACAAAATTTTCAAATGTAACTACTAGATTGTGATACAATACACTATTGGGTGAAGTTTGGTTGACTTCTGCGCAGCGGTTTGGGAGTTAACATCAAAATTACATTTCTCGGCCATATCGCATAGATCTCACTGTGAAAAGGCTTAAATGGCTTTTTTGACCTAAGTTTGAGGATTGCGCTCAAATCAAATGTCCTAGAACCAAATTTCCACATGTAATTACTAGATTGTGATACAATACACTAATGGGTGAAGTTTGGTTGACTTCTGCGCAGCGGTTTGGGAGTTAACATCAAAATTACATTTCTCGGCCATATCGCATAGATCTCACTGTGAAAAGGCTTAAATGACTTTTTTAATTAAGTTTAATGATTGCGCTCAAACCAAATGTCCTCGAACGAAATTTTCAAATGTAACTACTAGAATGTGATACAATACACTATTGGGTGAAGTTTAGTTGACTTCTGCGCAGCGGTTTGGGAGTTAACATCAAAATTACATTTCTCGGCCATATCGCATAGATCTCACTGTGAAAAGGCTTACATGGCTTTTTTGACCTAAGTTTGAGGATTGCGCTCAAATCAAATGTCCTAGAACCAAATTTCCACATGTAACTACTAGATTGTGATACAATACACTAATGGGTGAAGTTTGGTTTACTTCTGCGCAGCGGTTTGGGAGTTAACATCAAAATTACATTTCTCGGCCATATCGCATAGATCTCACTGTGAAAAGGCTTAAATGGCTTTTTTGACCTAAGTTTAATAATTGCGCTCAAACCAAATGTCCTAGAACGAAATTTTAAAATGTAACTACTAGAATGTGATACAATACACTATTGGGTGAAGTTTGGTTGACTTCTGCGCAGCGGTTTGGGAGTTAACATCAAAATTACATTTCTCGGCCATATCGCATAGATCTCACTGTGAAAAGGCTTAAATGGCTTTTTTGACCTAAGTTTGAGGATTGCGCTCAAATCAAATGTCCTAGAACCAAATTTCCACATGTCACTACTAGATTGTGATACAATACACTAATGGGTGAAGTTTGGTTGACTTCTGCGCAGCGGTTTGGGAGTTAACATCAAAATTACATTTCTCGGCCATATCGCATAGATCTCACTGTGAAAAGGCTTAAATGACTTTTTTAATTAAGTTTGATGATTGCGCTCAAACAAAATTTCCTAGAACAAAATTTTCAAATGTAACTACTAGATTGTGATACAATACACTATTGGGTGAAGTTTGGTTGACTTCTGCGCAGCGGTTTGGGAGTTAACATCAAAATTACATTTCTCGGCCATATCGCATAGATCTCACTGTGAAAAGGCTTAAATGACTTTTTTAATTAAGTTTGATGATTGCGCTCAAACAAAATGTCCTAGAACAAAATTTTCAAATGTAACTACTAGATTGTGATACAATACACTATTGGGTGAAGTTTGGTTGACTTCTGCGCAGCGGTTTGGGAGTTAACATCAAAATTACATTTCTCGGCCATATCGCATAGATCTCACTGTGAAAAGGCTTAAATGGCTTTTTTGACCTAAGTTTGAGGATTGCGCTCAAATCAAATGTCCAATAACCAAAATTCCACATGTAACTACTAGATTGTGATACAATACACTAATGGGTGAAGTTTGGTTGACTTCTGCGCAGCGGTTTGGGAGTTAACATCAAAATTACATTTCTCGGCCATATCGCATAGATCTCACTGTGAAAAGGCTTAAATGACTTTTTTAATTAAGTTTGATGATTGCGTTCAAACAAAATGTCCTAGAACAAAATTTTCAAATGTAACTACTAGATTGTGATACAATACACTATTGGGTGAAGTTTGGTTGACTTCTGCGCAGCGGTTTGGGAGTTAACATCAAAATTACATTTCTCGGCCATATCGCATAGATCTCACTGTGAAAAGGCTTAAATGGCTTTTTTGACCTAAGTTTGAGGATTGCGCTCAAATCAAATGTCCTAGAACCAAATTTCCACATGTAATTACTAGATTGTGATACAATACACTAATGGGTGAAGTTTGGTTGACTTCTGCGCAGCGGTTTGGGAGTTAACATCAAAATTACATTTCTCGGCCATATCGCATAGATCTCACTGTGAAAAGGCTTAAATGACTTTTTTAATTAAGTTTAATGATTGCGCTCAAACCAAATGTCCTCGAACGAAATTTTCAAATGTAACTACTAGAATGTGATACAATACACTATTGGGTGAAGTTTAGTTGACTTCTGCGCAGCGGTTTGGGAGTTAACATCAAAATTACATTTCTCGGCCATATCGCATAGATCTCACTGTGAAAAGGCTTAAATGGCTTTTTTGACCTAAGTTTGAGGATTGCGCTCAAATCAAATGTCCTAGAACCAAATTTCCACATGTAACTACTAGATTGTGATACAATACACTAATGGGTGAAGTTTGGTTTACTTCTGCGCAGCGGTTTGGGAGTTAACATCAAAATTACATTTCTCGGCCATATCGCATAGATCTCACTGTGAAAAGGCTTAAATGGCTTTTTTGACCTAAGTTTAATAATTGCGCTCAAACCAAATGTCCTAGAACGAAATTTTAAAATGTAACTACTAGAATGTGATACAATACACTATTGGGTGAAGTTTGGTTGACTTCTGCGCAGCGGTTTGGGAGTTAACATCAAAATTACATTTCTCGGCCATATCGCATAGATCTCACTGTGAAAAGGCTTAAATGGCTTTTTTGACCTAAGTTTGAGGATTGCGCTCAAATCAAATGTCCTAGAACCAAATTTCCACATGTAACTACTAGATTGTGATACAATACACTAATGGGTGAAGTTTGGTTGACTTCTGCGCAGCGGTTTGGGAGTTAACATCAAAATTACATTTCTCGGCCATATCGCATAGATCTCACTGTGAAAAGGCTTAAATGACTTTTTTAATTAAGTTTGATGATTGCGCTCAAACAAAATTTCCTAGAACAAAATGTTCAAATGTAACTACTAGATTGTGATACAATACACTATTGGGTGAAGTTTGGTTGACTTCTGCGCAGCGGTTTGGGAGTTAACATCAAAATTACATTTCTCGGCCATATCGAATAGATCTCACTGTGAAAAGGCTTAAATGGCTTTTTTGACCTAAGTTTAATGATTGCGCTCAAACCAAATGTCCTAGAACCAAATTTCCACATGTAACTACTAGATTGTGATACAATACACTAATGGGTGAAGTTTGGTTGACTTCTGCGCAGCGGTTTGGGAGTTAACATCAAAATTACATTTCTCGGCCATATCGCATAGATCTCACTGTGAAAAGGCTTAAATGGCTTTTTTGACCTAAGTTTAATAATTGCGCTCAAACCAAATGTCCTAGAACAAAATTTTCAAATGTAACTACTAGAATGTGATACAATACACTTTTGGGTGAAGTTTGGTTGACTTCTGCGCAGCGGTTTGGGAGTTAACATCAAAATTACATTTCTCGGCCATATCGCATAGATCTCACTGTGAAAAGACTTAAATGGCTTTTTTGACCTAAGTTTGAGGATTGCGCTCAAATCAAATGTCCTAGAACCAAATTTCCACATGTAACTACTAGATTGTGATACAATACACTAATGGGTGAAGTTTGGTTGACTTCTGCGCAGCGGTTTGGGAGTTAACATCAAAATTACATTTCTCGGCCATATCGCATAGATCTCACTGTGAAAAGGCTTAAATGACTTTTTTACTTAAGTTTGATGATTGCGCTCAAACAAAATTTCCTAGAACAAAATTTTCAAATGTAACTACTAGATTGTGATACAATACACTATTGGGTGAAGTTTGGTTGACTTCTGCGCAGCGGTTTGGGAGTTAACATCAAAATTACATTTCTCGGCCATATCGCATAGATCTCACTGTGAAAAGGCTTAAATGACTTTTTTTAATTAAGTTTAATGATTGCGCTCAAACCAAATGTCCTAGAACGAAATTTTCAAATGTAACTACTAGAATGTGATACAATACACTATTGGGTGAAGTTTAGTTGACTTCTGCGCAGCGGTTTGGGAGTTAACATCAAAATTACATTTCTAGGCCATATCGCATAGATCTCACTGTGAAAAGGCTTAAATGGCTTTTTTGACCTAAGTTTAATGATTGCGCTCAAACCAAATGTCCTAGAACAAAATTTTCAAATGTAACTACTAGAATGTGATACAATACACTTTTGGGTGAAGTTTGGTTGACTTCTGCGCAGCGGTTTGGGAGTTAACATCAAAATTACATTTCTCGGCCATATCGCATAGATCTCACTGTGAAAAGGCTTAAATGGCTTTTTTGACCTAAGTTTGAGGATTGCGCTCAAATCAAATGTCCTAGAACCAAATTTCCACATGTAACTACTAGATTGTGATACAATACACTAATGGGTGAAGTTTGGTTGACTTCTGCGCAGCGGTTTGGGAGTTAACATCAAAATTACATTTCTCGGCCATATCGCATAGATCTCACTGTGAAAAGGCTTAAATGACTTTTTTAATTAAGTTTGATGATTGCGCTCAAACAAAATTTCCTAGAACAAAATTTTCAAATGTAACTACTAGAATGTGATACAATACACTATTGGGTGAAGTTTGGTTGACTTCTGCGCAGCGGTTTGGGAGTTAACATCAAAATTACATTTCTCGGCCATATCGCATAGATCTCACTGTGAAAAGGCTTAAATGACTTTTTTAATTAAGTTTGATGATTGCGTTCAAACAAAATGTCCTAGAACAAAATTTTCAAATGTAACTACTAGATTGTGATACAATACACTATTGGGTGAAGTTTGGTTGACTTCTGCGCAGCGGTTTGGGAGTTAACATCAAAATTACATTTCTCGGCCATATCGCATAGATCTCACTGTGAAAAGGCTTAAATGGCTTTTTTGACCTAAGTTTGAGGATTGCGCTCAAATCAAATGTCCTAGAACCAAATTTCCACATGTAACTACTAGATTGTGATACAATACACTAATGGGTGAAGTTTGGTTTACTTCTGCGCAGCGGTTTGGGAGTTAACATCAAAATTACATTTCTCGGCCATATCGCATAGATCTCACTGTGAAAAGGCTTAAATGGCTTTTTTGACCTAAGTTTGAGGATTGCGCTCAAACAAAATGTCCTAGAACAAAATTTTCAAATGTAACTACTAGATTGTGATACAATACACTATTGGGTGAAGTTTGGTTGACTTCTGCGCAGCGGTTTGGGAGTTAACATCTAAATTACATTTCTCGGCCATATCGCATAGATCTCACTGTGAAAAGGCTTAAATGGCTTTTTTGACCTAAGTTTGAGGATTGCGTTCAAATCAAATGTCCTAGAACCAAATTTCTACATGTAACTACTAGATTGTGATACAATACACTAATGGGTGAAGTTTGGTTGACTTCTGCGCAGCGGTTTGGGAGTTAACATCAAAATTACATTTCTCGGCCATATCGCATAGATCTCACTGTGAAAAGGCTTAAATGACTTTTTTAATTAAGTTTAATGATTGCGCTCAAACAAAATGTCCTAGAACAAAATTTTCAAATGTAACTACTAGATTGTGATACAATACACTATTGGGTGAAGTTTGGTTGACTTCTGCGCAGCGGTTTGGGAGTTAACATCAAAATTACATTTCTCGGCCATATCGCATAGATCTCACTGTGAAAAGGCTTAAATGGCTTTTTTGACCTAAGTTTGAGGATTGCGCTCAAATCAAATGTCCTAGAACCAAATTTCCACATGTAACTACTAGATTGTGATACAATACACTAATGGGTGAAGTTTGGTTTTATTTCTGCGCAGCGGTTTGGGAGTTAACATCAAAATTACATTTCTCGGCCATATCGCATAGATCTCACTGTGAAAAGGCTTAAATGGCTTTTTTGACCTAAGTTTAATGATTGCGCTCAAACCAAATGTCCTAGAACGAAATTTTCAAATGTAACTACTAGAATGTGATACATTACACTATTGGGTGAAGTTTGGTTGACTTCTGCGCAGCGGTTTGGAAGTTAACATCAAAATTACATTTCTCGGCCATATCGCATAGATCTCACTGTGAAAAGGCTTAAATGGCTTTTTTGACCTAAGTTTGAGGATTGCGCTCAAACAAAATGTCCTAGAACAAAATTTTCAAATATAACTACTAGATTGTGATACAATACACTAATGGGTGAAGTTTGGTTTACTTCTGCGCAGCGGTTTGGGAGTTAACATCAAAATTACATTTCTCGGCCATATCGCATAGATCTCACTGTGAAAAGGCTTAAATGGCTTTTTTGACCTAAGTTTAATAATTGCGCTCAAACCAAATGTCCTAGAACGAAATTTTAAAATGTAACTACTAGAATGTGATACAATACACTATTGGGTGAAGTTTGGTTGACTTCTGCGCAGCGGTTTGGGAGTTAACATCAAAATTACATTTCTCGGCCATATCGCATAGATCTCACTGTGAAAAGGCTTAAATGGCTTTTTTGACCTAAGTTTGAGGATTGCGCTCAAATCAAATGTCCTAGAACCAAATTTCCACATGTAACTACTAGATTGTGATACAATACACTATTGGGTGAAGTTTGGTTGACTTCTGCGCAGCGGTTTGGGAGTTAACATCAAAATTACATTTCTCGGCCATATCGCATAGATCTCACTGTGAAAAGGCTTAAATGGCTTTTTTGACCTAAGTTTGAGGATTGCGCTCAAATCAAATGTCCTAGAACCAAATTTCCACATGTAACTACTAGATTGTGATACAATACACTAATGGATGAAGTTTGGTTGACTTCTGCGCAGCGGTTTGGGAGTTAACATCAAAATTACATTTCTCGGCCATATCGCATAGATCTCACTGTGAAAAGGCTTAAATGACTTTTTTAATTAAGTTTGATGATTGCGCTCAAACAAAATTTCCTAGAACAAAATTTTCGAATGTAACTACTAGATTGTGATACAATACACTATTGGGTGAAGTTTGGTTGACTTCTGCGCAGCGGTTTGGGAGTTAACATCAAAATTACATTTCTCGGCCATATCGCATAGATCTCACTGTGAAAAGGCTTAAATGACTTTTTTAATTAAGTTTGATGATTGCGTTCAAACAAAATGTCCTAGAACAAAATTTTCAAATGTAACTACTAGATTGTGATACAATACACTATTGGGTGAAGTTTGGTTGACTTCTGCGCAGCGGTTTGGGAGTTAACATCAAAATTACATTTCTCGGCCATATCGCATAGATCTCACTGTGAAAAGGCTTAAATGACTTTTTTTAATTAAGTTTAATGATTGCGCTCAAACCAAATGTCCTAGAACGAAATGTTCAAATGTAACTACTAGAATGTGATACAATACACTATTGGGTGAAGTTTAGTTGACTTCTGCGCAGCGGTTTGGGAGTTAACATCAAAATTACAATTCTCGGCCATATCGCATAGATCTCACTGTGAAAAGGCTTAAATGACTTTTTTAATTAAGTTTAATGATTGCGCTCAAACCAAATCCCCTAGAACGAAATTTTCAAATGTAACTACTAGAATGTGATACAATACACTATTGGGTGAAGTTTGGTTGACTTCTGCGCAGCGGTTTGGGAGTTAACATCAAAATTACATTTCTCGGCCATATCGCATAGATCTCACTGTGAAAAGGCTTAAATGGCTTTTTTGACCTAAGTTTGAGGATTGCGCTCAAATCAAATGTCCTAGAACCAAATTTCCACATGTAACTACTAGATTGTGATACAATACACTAATGGGTGAAGTTTGGTTTACTTCTGCGCAGCGGTTTGGGAGTTAACATCAAAATTACATTTCTCGGCCATATCGCATAGATCTCACTGTGAAAAGGCTTAAATGGCTTTTTTGACCTAAGTTTAATAATTGCGCTCAAACCAAATGTCCTAGAACAAAATTTTAAAATGTAACTACTAGAATGTGATACAATACACTATTGGGTGAAGTTTGGTTGACTTCTGCGCAGCGGTTTGGTAGTTAACATTAAAATTACATTTCTCGGCCATATCGCATAGATCTCACTGTGAAAAGGCTTAAATGGCTTTTTTGACCTAAGTTTGAGGATTGCGCTCAAATCAAATGTCCTAGAACCAAATTTCCACATGTAACTACTAGATTGTGATACAATACACTAATGGGTGAAGTTTGGTTGACTTCTGCGCAGCGGTTTGGGAGTTAACATCAAAATTACATTTCTCGGCCATATCGCATAGATCTCACTGTGAAAAGGCTTAAATGACTTTTTTAATTAAGTTTGATGATTGCGCTCAAACAAAATTTCCTAGAACAAAATTTTCAAATGTAACTACTAGATTGTGATACAATACACTATTGGGTGAAGTTTGGTTGACTTCTGCGCAGCGGTTTGGGAGTTAACATCAAAATTACATTTCTCGGCCATATCGCATAGATCTCACTGTGAAAAGGCTTAAATGACTTTTTTAATTAAGTTTGATGATTGCGTTCAAACAAAATGTCCTAGAACAAAATTTTCAAATGTAACTACTAGATTGTGATACAATACACTATTGGGTGAAGTTTGGTTGACTTCTGCGCAGCAGTTTGGGAGTTAACATCAAAATTACATTTCTCGGCCATATCGCATAGATCTCACTGTGAAAAGGCTTAAATGACTTTTTTTAATTAAGTTTAATGATTGCGCTCAAACCAAATGTCCTAGAACGAAATTTTCAAATGTAACTACTAGAATGTGATACAATACACTATTGGGTGAAGTTTAGTTGACTTCTGCGCAGCGGTTTGGGAGTTAACATCAAAATTACATTTCTCGGCCATATCGCATAGATCTCACTGTGAAAAGGCTTAAATGACTTTTTTAATTAAGTTTAATGATTGCGCTCAAACCAAATCCCCTAGAACGAAATTTTCAAATGTAACTACTAGAATGTGATACAATACACTATTGGGTGAAGTTTGGTTGACTTCTGCGCAGCGGTTTGGGAGTTAACATCAAAATTACATTTCTCGGCCATATCGCATAGATCTCACTGTGAAAAGGCTTAAATGGCTTTTTTGACCTAAGTTTGAGGATTGCGCTCAAATCAAATGTCCTAGAACCAAATTTCCACATGTAACTACTAGATTGTGATACAATACACTAATGGATGAAGTTTGGTTGACTTCTGCGCAGCGGTTTGGGAGTGAACATCAAAATTACATTTCTCGGCCATATCGCATAGATCTCACTGTGAAAAGGCTTAAATGACTTTTTTAATTAAGTTTGATGATTGCGCTCAAACAAAATTTCCTAGAACAAAATTTTCAAATGTAACTACTAGATTGTGATACAATACACTATTGGGTGAAGTTTGGTTGACTTCTGCGCAGCGGTTTGGGAGTTAACATCAAAATTACATTTCTCGGCCATATCGCATAGATCTCACTGTGAAAAGGCTTAAATGACTTTTTTAATTAAGTTTGATGATTGCGCTCAAACAAAATGTCCTAGAACAAAATTTTCAAATGTAACTACTAGATTGTGATACAATACACTATTGGGTGAAGTTTGGTTGACTTCTGCGCAGCGGTTTGGGAGTTAACATCAAAATTACATTTCTCGGCCATATCGCATAGATCTCACTGTGAAAAGGCTTAAATGGCTTTTTTGACCTAAGTTTGAGGATTGCGCTCAAATCAAATGTCCAATAACCAAAATTCCACATGTAACTACTAGATTGTGATACAATACACTAATGGGTGAAGTTTGGTTGACTTCTGCGCAGCGGTTTGGGAGTTAACATCAAAATTACATTTCTCGGCCATATCGCATAGATCTCACTGTGAAAAGGCTTAAATGACTTTTTTAATTAAGTTTGATGATTGCGTTCAAACAAAATGTCCTAGAACAAAATTTTCAAATGTAACTACTAGATTGTGATACAATACACTATTGGGTGAAGTTTGGTTGACTTCTGCGCAGCGGTTTGGGAGTTAACATCAAAATTACATTTCTCGGCCATATCGCATAGATCTCACTGTGAAAAGGCTTAAATGGCTTTTTTGACCTAAGTTTGAGGATTGCGCTCAAATCAAATGTCCTAGAACCAAATTTCCACATGTAATTACTAGATTGTGATACAATACACTAATGGGTGAAGTTTGGTTGACTTCTGCGCAGCGGTTTGGGAGTTAACATCAAAATTACATTTCTCGGCCATATCGCATAGATCTCACTGTGAAAAGGCTTAAATGACTTTTTTAATTAAGTTTAATGATTGTGCTCAAACCAAATGTCCTCGAACGAAATTTTCAAATGTAACTACTAGAATGTGATACAATACACTATTGGGTGAAGTTTAGTTGACTTCTGCGCAGCGGTTTGGGAGTTAACATCAAAATTACATTTCTCGGCCATATCGCATAGATCTCACTGTGAAAAGGCTTAAATGGCTTTTTTGACCTAAGTTTGAGGATTGCGCTCAAATCAAATGTCCTAGAACCAAATTTCCACATGTAACTACTAGATTGTGATACAATACACTAATGGGTGAAGTTTGGTTTACTTCTGCGCAGCGGTTTGGGAGTTAACATCAAAATTACATTTCTCGGCCATATCGCATAGATCTCACTGTGAAAAGGCTTAAATGGCTTTTTTGACCTAAGTTTAATAATTGCGCTCAAACCAAATGTCCTAGAACGAAATTTTAAAATGTAACTACTAGAATGTGATACAATACACTATTGGGTGAAGTTTGGTTGACTTCTGCGCAGCGGTTTGGGAGTTAACATCAAAATTACATTTCTCGGCCATATCGCATAGATCTCACTGTGAAAAGGCTTAAATGGCTTTTTTGACCTAAGTTTGAGGATTGCGCTCAAATCAAATGTCCTAGAACCAAATTTCCACATGTAACTACTAGATTGTGATACAATACACTAATGGGTGAAGTTTGGTTGACTTCTGCGCAGCGGTTTGGGAGTTAACATCAAAATTACATTTCTCGGCCATATCGCATAGATCTCACTGTGAAAAGGCTTAAATGACTTTTTTAATTAAGTTTGATGATTGCGCTCAAACAAAATTTCCTAGAACAAAATGTTCAAATGTAACTACTAGATTGTGATACAATACACTATTGGGTGAAGTTTGGTTGACTTCTGCGCAGCGGTTTGGGAGTTAACATCAAAATTACATTTCTCGGCCATATCGAATAGATCTCACTGTGAAAAGGCTTAAATGGCTTTTTTGACCTAAGTTTAATGATTGCGCTCAAACCAAATGTCCTAGAACCAAATTTCCACATGTAACTACTAGATTGTGATACAATACACTAATGGGTGAAGTTTGGTTGACTTCTGCGCAGCGGTTTGGGAGTTAACATCAAAATTACATTTCTCGGCCATATCGCATAGATCTCACTGTGAAAAGGCTTAAATGACTTTTTTAATTAAGTTTGATGATTGCGCTCAAACAAAATTTCCTAGAACAAAATTTTCAAATGTAACTACTAGATTGTGATACAATACACTATTGGGTGAAGTTTGGTTGACTTCTGCGCAGCGGTTTGGGAGTTAACATCAAAATTACATTTCTCGGCCATATCGCATAGATCTCACTGTGAAAAGGCTTAAATGACTTTTTTAATTAAGTTTGATGATTGCGTTCAAACAAAATGTCCTAGAACAAAATTTTCAAATGTAACTACTAGATTGTGATACAATACACTATTGGGTGAAGTTTGGTTGACTTCTGCGCAGCGGTTTGGGAGTTAACATCAAAATTACATTTCTCGGCCATATCGCATAGATCTCACTGTGAAAAGGCTTAAATGACTTTTTTTAATTAAGTTTAATGATTGCGCTCAAACCAAATGTCCTAGAACGAAATTTTCAAATGTAACTACTAGAATGTGATACAATACACTATTGGGTGAAGTTTAGTTGACTTCTGCGCAGCGGTTTGGGAGTTAACATCAAAATTACATATCTCGGCCATATCGCATAGATCTCACTGTGAAAAGGCTTAAATGGCTTTTTTGACCTAAGTTTAATGATTGCGCTCAAACCAAATGTCCTAGAACAAAATTTTCAAATGTAACTACTAGAATGTGATACAATACACTATTGGGTGAAGTTTGGTTTACTTCTGCGCAGCGGTTTGGGAGTTAACATCAAAATTACATTTCTCGGCCATATCGCATAGATCTCACTGTGAAAAGGCTTAAATGGCTTTTTTGACCTAAGTTTGAGGATTGCGCTCAAATCAAATGTCCTAGAACCAAATTTCCACATGTCACTACTAGATTGTGATACAATACACTAATGGGTGAAGTTTGGTTGACTTCTGCGCAGCGGTTTGGGAGTTAACATCAAAATTACATTTCTCGGCCATATCGCATAGATCTCACTGTGAAAAGGCTTAAATGACTTTTTTAATTAAGTTTGATGATTGCGCTCAAACAAAATTTCCTAGAACAAAATTTTCAAATGTAACTACTAGATTGTGATACAATACACTATTGGGTGAAGTTTGGTTGACTTCTGCGCAGCGGTTTGGGAGTTAACATCAAAATTACATTTCTCGGCCATATCGCATAGATCTCACTGTGAAAAGGCTTAAATGACTTTTTTAATTAAGTTTGATGATTGCGTTCAAACAAAATGTCCTAGAACAAAATTTTCAAATGTAACTACTAGATTGTGATACAATACACTATTGGGTGAAGTTTGGTTGACTTCTGCGCAGCGGTTTGGGAGTTAACATTAAAATTACATTTCTCGGCCATATCGCATAGATCTCACTGTGAAAAGGCTTAAATGACTTTTTTAAATTAAGTTTAATGATTGCGCTCAAACCAAATGTCCTAGAACGAAATTTTCAAATGTAACTACTAGAATGTGATACAATACACTATTGGGTGAAGTTTAGTTGACTTCTGCGCAGCGGTTTGGGAGTTAACATCAAAATTACATTTCTCGGCCATATCGCATAGATCTCACTGTGAAAAGGCTTAAATGGCTTTTTTGACCTAAGTTTAATGATTGCGCTCAAACCAAATGTCCTAGAACCAAATTTCCACATGTAATTACTAGATTGTGATACAATACACTAATGGGTGAAGTTTGGTTGACTTCTGCGCAGCGGTTTGGGAGTTAACATCAAAATTACATTTCTCGGCCATATCGCATAGATCTCACTGTGAAAAGGCTTAAATGACTTTTTTAATTAAGTTTAATGATTGCGCTCAAACCAAATGTCCTAGAACCAAATTTCCACATGTAATTACTAGATTGTGATACAATACACTAATGGGTGAAGTTTGGTTGACTTCTGCGCAGCGGTTTGGGAGTTAACATCAAAATTACATTTCTCGGCCATATCGCATAGATCTCACTGTGAAAAGGCTTAAATGACTTTTTTAATTAAGTTTAATGATTGCGCTCAAACCAAATGTCCTCGAACGAAATTTTCAAATGTAACTACTAGAATGTGATACAATACACTATTGGGTGAAGTTTAGTTGACTTCTGCGCAGCGGTTTGGGAGTTAACATCAAAATTACATTTCTCGGCCATATCGCATAGATCTCACTGTGAAAAGGCTTAAATGGCTTTTTTGACCTAAGTTTGAGGATTGCGCTCAAATCAAATGTCCTAGAACCAAATTTCCACATGTAACTACTAGATTGTGATACAATACACTAATGGGTGAAGTTTGGTTTACTTCTGCGCAGCGGTTTGGGAGTTAACATCAAAATTACATTTCTCGGCCATATCGCATAGATCTCACTGTGAAAAGGCTTAAATGGCTTTTTTGACCTAAGTTTAATAATTGCGCTCAAACCAAATGTCCTAGAACGAAATTTTAAAATGTAACTACTAGATTGTGATACAATACACTAATGGGTGAAGTTTGGTTGACTTCTGCGCAGCGGTTTGGGAGTTAACATCAAAATTACATTTCTCGGCCATATCGCATAGATCTCACTGTGAAAAGGCTTAAATGACTTTTTTAATTAAGTTTGATGATTGCGCTCAAACAAAATTTCCTAGAACAAAATTTTCAAATGTAACTACTAGATTGTGATACAATACACTATTGGGTGAAGTTTGGTTGACTTCTGCGCAGCGGTTTGGGAGTTAACATCAAAATTACATTTCTCGGCCATATCGCATAGATCTCACTGTGAAAAGGCTTAAATGACTTTTTTAATTAAGTTTGATGATTGCGTTCAAACAAAATGTCCTAGAACAAAATTTTCAAATGTAACTACTAGATTGTGATACAATACACTATTGGGTGAAGTTTGGTTGACTTCTGCGCAGCGGTTTGGGAGTTAACATCAAAATTACATTTCTCGGCCATATCGCATAGATCTCACTGTAAAAAAGGCTTAAATGAATTTTTTTAATTAAGTTTAATGATTGCGCTCAAACCAAATGTCCTAGAACGAAATTTTCAAATGTAACTACTAGAATGTGATACAATACACTATTGGGTGAAGTTTAGTTGACTTCTGCGCAGCGGTTTGGGAGTTAACATCAAAATTACATTTCTCGGCCATATCGCATAGATCTCACTGTGAAAAGGATTAAATGGCTTTTTTGACCTAAGTTTAATGATTGCGCTCAAACCAAATGTCCTAGAACAAAATTTTCAAATGTAACTACTAGAATGTGATACAATACACTATTGGGTGAAGTTTGGTTGACTTCTGCGCAGCGGTTTGGGAGTTAACATCAAAATTACATTTCTCGGCCATATCGCATAGATCTCACTGTGAAAAGACTTAAATGGCTTTTTTGACCTAAGTTTGAGGATTGCGCTCAAATCAAATGTCCTAGAACCAAATTTCCACATGTAACTACTAGATTGTGATACAATACACTAATGGGTGAAGTTTGGTTGACTTCTGCGCAGCGGTTTGGGAGTTAACATCAAAATTACATTTCTCGGCCATATCGCATAGATCTCACTGTGAAAAGGCTTAAATGACTTTTTTACTTAAGTTTGATGATTGCGCTCAAACAAAATTTCCTAGAACAAAATTTTCAAATGTAACTACTAGATTGTGATACAATACACTATTGGGTGAAGTTTGGTTGACTTCTGCGCAGCGGTTTGGGAGTTAACATCAAAATTACATTTCTCGGCCATATCGCATAGATCTCACTGTGAAAAGGCTTAAATGACTTTTTTTAATTAAGTTTAATGATTGCGCTCAAACCAAATGTCCTAGAACGAAATTTTCAAATGTAACTACTAGAATGTGATACAATACACTATTGGGTGAAGTTTAGTTGACTTCTGCGCAGCGGTTTGGGAGTTAACATCAAAATTACATTTCTAGGCCATATCGCATAGATCTCACTGTGAAAAGGCTTAAATGGCTTTTTTGACCTAAGTTTAATGATTGCGCTCAAACCAAATGTCCTAGAACAAAATTTTCAAATGTAACTACTAGAATGTGATACAATACACTTTTGGGTGAAGTTTGGTTGACTTCTGCGCAGCGGTTTGGGAGTTAACATCAAAATTACATTTCTCGGCCATATCGCATAGATCTCACTGTGAAAAGGCTTAAATGGCTTTTTTGACCTAAGTTTGAGGATTGCGCTCAAATCAAATGTCCTAGAACCAAATTTCCACATGTAACTACTAGATTGTGATACAATACACTAATGGGTGAAGTTTGGTTGACTTCTGCGCAGCGGTTTGGGAGTTAACATCAAAATTACATTTCTCGGCCATATCGCATAGATCTCACTGTGAAAAGGCTTAAATGACTTTTTTAATTAAGTTTGATGATTGCGCTCAAACAAAATTTCCTAGAACAAAATTTTCAAATGTAACTACTAGAATGTGATACAATACACTATTGGGTGAAGTTTGGTTGACTTCTGCGCAGCGGTTTGGGAGTTAACATCAAAATTACATTTCTCGGCCATATCGCATAGATCTCACTGTGAAAAGGCTTAAATGACTTTTTTAATTAAGTTTGATGATTGCGTTCAAACAAAATGTCCTAGAACAAAATTTTCAAATGTAACTACTAGATTGTGATACAATACACTATTGGGTGAAGTTTGGTTGACTTCTGCGCAGCGGTTTGGGAGTTAACATCAAAATTACATTTCTCGGCCATATCGCATAGATCTCACTGTGAAAAGGCTTAAATGGCTTTTTTGACCTAAGTTTGAGGATTGCGCTCAAATCAAATGTCCTAGAACCAAATTTCCACATGTAACTACTAGATTGTGATACAATACACTAATGGGTGAAGTTTGGTTTACTTCTGCGCAGCGGTTTGGGAGTTAACATCAAAATTACATTTCTCGGCCATATCGCATAGATCTCACTGTGAAAAGGCTTAAATGGCTTTTTTGACCTAAGTTTGAGGATTGCGCTCAAACAAAATGTCCTAGAACAAAATTTTCAAATGTAACTACTAGATTGTGATACAATACACTATTGGGTGAAGTTTGGTTGACTTCTGCGCAGCGGTTTGGGAGTTAACATCTAAATTACATTTCTCGGCCATATCGCATAGATCTCACTGTGAAAAGGCTTAAATGGCTTTTTTGACCTAAGTTTGAGGATTGCGTTCAAATCAAATGTCCTAGAACCAAATTTCTACATGTAACTACTAGATTGTGATACAATACACTAATGGGTGAAGTTTGGTTGACTTCTGCGCAGCGGTTTGGGAGTTAACATCAAAATTACATTTCTCGGCCATATCGCATAGATCTCACTGTGAAAAGGCTTAAATGACTTTTTTAATTAAGTTTAATGATTGCGCTCAAACAAAATGTCCTAGAACAAAATTTTCAAATGTAACTACTAGATTGTGATACAATACACTAATGGGTGAAGTTTGGTTTACTTCTGCGCAGCGGTTTGGGAGTTAACATCAAAATTACATTTCTCGGCCATATCGCATAGATCTCACTGTGAAAAGGCTTAAATGGCTTTTTTGACCTAAGTTTAATAATTGCGCTCAAACCAAATGTCCTAGAACGAAATTTTAAAATGTAACTACTAGAATGTGATACAATACACTATTGGGTGAAGTTTGGTTGACTTCTGCGCAGCGGTTTGGGAGTTAACATCAAAATTACATTTCTCGGCCATATCGCATAGATCTCACTGTGAAAAGGCTTAAATGGCTTTTTTGACCTAAGTTTGAGGATTGCGCTCAAATCAAATGTCCTAGAACCAAATTTCCACATGTAACTACTAGATTGTGATACAATACACTATTGGGTGAAGTTTGGTTGACTTCTGCGCAGCGGTTTGGGAGTTAACATCAAAATTACATTTCTCGGCCATATCGCATAGATCTCACTGTGAAAAGGCTTAAATGGCTTTTTTGACCTAAGTTTGAGGATTGCGCTCAAATCAAATGTCCTAGAACCAAATTTCCACATGTAACTACTAGATTGTGATACAATACACTAATGGATGAAGTTTGGTTGACTTCTGCGCAGCGGTTTGGGAGTGAACATCAAAATTACATTTCTCGGCCATATCGCATAGATCTCACTGTGAAAAGGCTTAAATGACTTTTTTAATTAAGTTTGATGATTGCGCTCAAACAAAATTTCCTAGAACAAAATTTTCAAATGTAACTACTAGATTGTGATACAATACACTATTGGGTGAAGTTTGGTTGACTTCTGCGCAGCGGTTTGGGAGTTAACATCAAAATTACATTTCTCGGCCATATCGCATAGATCTCACTGTGAAAAGGCTTAAATGACTTTTTTAATTAAGTTTGATGATTGCGCTCAAACAAAATGTCCTAGAACAAAATTTTCAAATGTAACTACTAGATTGTGATACAATACACTATTGGGTGAAGTTTGGTTGACTTCTGCGCAGCGGTTTGGGAGTTAACATCAAAATTACATTTCTCGGCCATATCGCATAGATCTCACTGTGAAAAGGCTTAAATGGCTTTTTTGACCTAAGTTTGAGGATTGCGCTCAAATCAAATGTCCAATAACCAAATTTCCACATGTAACTACTAGATTGTGATACAATACACTAATGGGTGAAGTTTGGTTGACTTCTGCGCAGCGGTTTGGGAGTTAACATCAAAATTACATTTCTCGTCCATATCGCATAGATCTCACTGTGAAAAGGCTTAAATGACTTTTTTAATTAAGTTTAATGATTGCGCTCAAACCAAATCCCCTAGAACGAAATTTTCAAATGTAACTACTAGAATGTGATACAATACACTATTGGGTGAAGTTTGGTTGACTTCTGCGCAGCGGTTTGGGAGTTAACATCAAAATTACATTTCTCGGCCATATCGCATAGATCTCACTGTGAAAAGGCTTAAATGGCTTTTTTGACCTAAGTTTGAGGATTGCGCTCAAATCAAATGTCCTAGAACCAAATTTCCACATGTAACTACTAGATTGTGATACAATACACTATTGGGTGAAGTTTGGTTGACTTCTGCGCAGCGGTTTGGGAGTTAACATCAAAATTACATTTCTCGGCCATATCGCATAGATCTCACTGTGAAAAGACAAATGACTTTTTTAATTAAGTTTGATGATTGCGTTCAAACAAAATGTCCTAGAACAAAATTTTCAAATGTAACTACTAGATTGTGATACAATACACTATTGGGTGAAGTTTGGTTGACTTCTGCGCAGCGGTTTGGGAGTTAACATCAAAATTACATTTCTCGGCCATATCGCATAGATCTCACTGTGAAAAGGCTTAAATGACTTTTTTTAATTAAGTTTAATGATTGCGCTCAAACCAAATGTCCTAGAACGAAATTTTCAAATGTAACTACTAGAATGTGATACAATACACTATTGGGTGAAGTTTAGTTGACTTCTGCGCAGCGGTTTGGGAGTTAACATCAAAATTACATTTCTCGGCCATATCGCATAGATCTCACTGTGAAAAGGCTTAAATGACTCTTTTAATTAAGTTTAATGATTGCGCTCAAACCAAATCCCCTAGAACGAAATTTTCAAATGTAACTACTAGAATGTGATACAATACACTATTGGGTGAAGTTTGGTTGACTTCTGCGCAGCGGTTTGGGAGTTAACATCAAAATTACATTTCTCGGCCATATCGCATAGATCTCACTGTGAAAAGGCTTAAATGGCTTTTTTGACCTAAGTTTGAGGATTGCGCTCAAATCAAATGTCCTAGAACCAAATTTCCACATGTAACTACTAGATTGTGATACAATACACTAATGGATGAAGTTTGGTTGACTTCTGCGCAGCGGTTTGGGAGTGAACATCAAAATTACATTTCTCGGCCATATCGCATAGATCTCACTGTGAAAAGGCTTAAATGACTTTTTTAATTAAGTTTGATGATTGCGCTCAAACAAAATTTCCTAGAACAAAATTTTCAAATGTAACTACTAGATTGTGATACAATACACTATTGGGTGAAGTTTGGTTGACTTCTGCGCAGCGGTTTGGGAGTTAACATCAAATTTACATTTCTCGGCCATATCGCATAGATCTCACTGTGAAAAGGCTTAAATGACTTTTTTAATTAAGTTTGATGATTGCGCTCAAACAAAATGTCCTAGAACAAAATTTTCAAATGTAACTACTAGATTGTGATACAATACACTATTGGGTGAAGTTTGGTTGACTTCTGCGCAGCGGTTTGGGAGTTAACATCAAAATTACATTTCTCGGCCATATCGCATAGATCTCACTGTGAAAAGGCTTAAATGGCTTTTTTGACCTAAGTTTGAGGATTGCGCTCAAATCAAATGTCCTAGAACCAAATTTCCACATGTAACTACTAGATTGTGATACAATACACTAATGGGTGAAGTTTGGTTGACTTCTGCGCAGCGGTTTGGGAGTTAACATCAAAATTACATTTCTCGGCCATATCGCATAGATCTCACTGTGAAAAGGCTTAAATGACTTTTTTAATTAAGTTTGATGATTGCGCTCAAACAAAATTTCCTAGAACAAAATTTTCAAATGTAACTACTAGATTGTGATACAATACACTATTGGGTGAAGTTTGGTTGACTTCTGCGCAGCGGTTTGGGAGTTAACATCAAAATTACATTTCTCGGCCATATCGCATAGATCTCACTGTGAAAAGGCTTAAATGGCTTTTTTGACCTAAGTTTAATAATTGCGCTCAAACCAAATGTCCTAGAACGAAATTTTAAAATGTAACTACTAGAATGTGATACAATACACTATTGGGTGAAGTTTGGTTGACTTCTGCGCAGCGGTTTGGGAGTTAACATCAAAATTACATTTCTCGGCCATATCGCATAGATCTCACTGTGAAAAGGCTTAAATGGCTTTTTTGACCTAAGTTTAATAATTGCGCTCAAACCAAATGTCCTAGAACGAAATTTTAAAATGTAACTACTAGAATGTGATACAATACACTATTGGGTGAAGTTTGGTTGACTTCTGCGCAGCGGTTTGGGAGTTAACATCAAAATTACATTTCTCGGCCATATCGCATAGATCTCACTGTGAAAAGGCTTAAATGGCTTTTTTGACCTAAGTTTGAGGATTGCGCTCAAATCAAATGTCCTAGAACCAAATTTCCACATGTAACTACTAGATTGTGATACAATACACTAATGGGTGAAGTTTGGTTGACTTCTGCGCAGCGGTTTGGGAGTTAACATCAAAATTACATTTCTCGGCCATATCGCATAGATCTCACTGTGAAAAAGCTTAAATGACTTTTTTAATTAAGTTTGATGATTGCGCTCAAACAAAATTTCCTAGAACAAAATTTTCAAATGTAACTACTAGATTGTGATACAATACACTATTGGGTGAAGTTTGGTTGACTTCTGCGCAGCGGTTTGGGAGTTAACATCAAAATTACATTAATCGGCCATATCGCATAGATCTCACTGTGAAAAGGCTTAAATGACTTTTTTAATTAAGTTTGATGATTGCGTTCAAACAAAATGTCCTAGAACAAAATTTTCAAATGTAACTACTAGATTGTGATACAATACACTATTGGGTGAAGTTTGGTTGACTTCTGCGCAGCGGTTTGGGAGTTAACATCAAAATTACATTTCTCGGCCATATCGCATAGATCTCACTGTGAAAAGGCTTAAATGACTTTTTTTAATTAAGTTTAATGATTGCGCTCAAACCAAATGTCCTAGAACGAAATGTTCAAATGTAACTACTAGAATGTGATACAATACACTATTGGGTGAAGTTTAGTTGACTTCTGCGCAGCGGTTTGGGAGTTAACATCAAAATTACATTTCTCGGCCATATCGCATAGATCTCACTGTGAAAAGGCTTAAATGGCTTTTTTGACCTAAGTTTGAGGATTGCGCTCAAACCAAATGTCCTAGAACGAAATTTTAAAATGTAACTACTAGAATGTGATACAATACACTATTGGGTGAAGTTTGGTTGACTTCTGCGCAGCGGTTTGGGAGTTAACATCAAAATTACATTTCTCGGCCATATCGCATAGATCTCACTGTGAAAAGGCTTAAATGGCTTTTTTGACCTAAGTTTGAGGATTGCGCTCAAATCAAATGTCCTAGAACCAAATTTCCACATGTAACTACTAGATTGTGATACAATACACTATTGGGTGAAGTTTGGTTGACGTCTGCGCAGCGGTTTGGGAGTTAACATCAAAATTACATTTCTCGGCCATATCGCATAGATCTCACTGTGAAAAGGCTTAAATGACTTTTTTAATTAAGTTTGATGATTGCGCTCAAACAAAATTTCCTAGAACAAAATTTTCAAATGTAACTACTAGATTGTGATACAATACACTATTGGGTGAAGTTTGGTTGACTTCTGCGCAGCGGTTTGGGAGTTAACATCAAAATTACATTTCTCGGCCATATCGCATAGATCTCACTGTGAAAAGGCTTAAATGACTTTTTTAATTAAGTTTGATGATTGCGCTCAAACAAAATGTCCTAGAACAAAATTTTCAAATGTAACTACTAGATTGTGATACAATACACTATTGGGTGAAGTTTGGTTGACTTCTGCGCAGCGGTTTGGGAGTTAACATCAAAATTACATTTCTCGGCCATATCGCATAGATCTCACTGTGAAAAGGCTTAAATGGCTTTTTTGACCTAAGTTTGAGGATTGCGCTCAAATCAAATGTCCAATAACCAAATTTCCACATGTAACTACTAGATTGTGATACAATACACTAATGGGTGAAGTTTGGTTGACTTCTGCGCAGCGGTTTGGGAGTTAACATCAAAATTACATTTCTCGGCCATATCGCATAGATCTCACTGTGAAAAGGCTTAAATGACTTTTTTAATTAAGTTTGATGATTGCGTTCAAACAAAATGTCCTAGAACAAAATTTTCAAATGTAACTACTAGATTGTGATACAATACACTATTGGGTGAAGTTTGGTTGACTTCTGCGCAGCGGTTTGGGAGTTAACATCAAAATTACATTTCTCGGCCATATCGCATAGATCTCACTGTGAAAAGGCTTAAATGGCTTTTTTGACCTAAGTTTAATAATTGCGCTCAAACCAAATGTCCTAGAACGAAATTTTAAAATGTAACTACTAGAATGTGATACAATACACTATTGGGTGAAGTTTGGTTGACTTCTGCGCAGCGGTTTGGGAGTTAACATCAAAATTACATTTCTCGGCCATATCGCATAGATCTCACTGTGAAAAGGCTTAAATGACTTTTTTAATTAAGTTTGATGATTGCGTTCAAACAAAATGTCCTAGAACAAAATTTTCAAATGTAACTACTAGATTGTGATACAATACACTATTGGGTGAAGTTTGGTTGACTTCTGCGCAGCGGTTTGGGAGTTAACATCAAAATTACATTTCTCGGCCATATCGCATAGATCTCACTGTGAAAAGGCTTAAATGGCTTTTTTGACCTAAGTTTAATGATTGCGCTCAAACCAAATGTCCTAGAACCAAATTTCCACATGTAATTACTAGATTGTGATACAATACACTAATGGGTGAAGTTTGGTTGACTTCTGCGCAGCGGTTTGGGAGTTAACATCAAAATTACATTTCTCGGCCATATCGCATAGATCTCACTGTGAAAAGGCTTAAATGACTTTTTTAATTAAGTTTGAGGATTGCGCTCAAATCAAATGTCCTAGAACCAAATTTCCACATGTAATTACTAGATTGTGATACAATACACTAATGGGTGAAGTTTGGTTGACTTCTGCGCAGCGGTTTGGGAGTTAACATCAAAATTACATTTCTCGGCCATATCGCATAGATCTCACTGTGAAAAGGCTTAAATGACTTTTTTAATTAAGTTTAATGATTGCGCTCAAACCAAATGTCCTCGAACGAAATTTTCAAATGTAACTACTAGAATGTGATACAATACACTATTGGGTGAAGTTTAGTTGACTTCTGCGCAGCGGTTTGGGAGTTAACATCAAAATTACATTTCTCGGCCATATCGCATAGATCTCACTGTGAAAAGGCTTAAATGGCTTTTTTGACCTAAGTTTGAGGATTGCGCTCAAATCAAATGTCCTAGAACCAAATTTCCACATGTAACTACTAGATTGTGATACAATACACTAATGGGTGAAGTTTGGTTGACTTCTGCGCAGCGGTTTGGGAGTTAACATCAAAATTACATTTCTCGGCCATATCGCATAGATCTCACTGTGAAAAGGCTTAAATGGCTTTTTTGACCTAAGTTTAATAATTGCGCTCAAACCAAATGTCCTAGAACGAAATTTTAAAATGTAACTACTAGAATGTGATACAATACACTATTGGGTGAAGTTTGGTTGACTTCTGCGCAGCGGTTTGGGAGTTAACATCAAAATTACATTTCTCGGCCATATCGCATAGATCTCACTGTGAAAAGGCTTAAATGGCTTTTTTGACCTAAGTTTGAGGATTGCGCTCAAATCAAATGTCCTAGAACCAAATTTCCACATGTAACTACTAGATTGTGATACAATACACTAATGGGTGAAGTTTGGTTGACTTCTGCGCAGCGGTTTGGGAGTTAACATCAAAATTACATTTCTCGGCCATATCGCATAGATCTCACTGTGAAAAAGCTTAAATGACTTTTTTAATTAAGTTTGATGATTGCGCTCAAACAAAATTTCCTAGAACAAAATTTTCAAATGTAACTACTAGATTGTGATACAATACACTATTGGGTGAAGTTTGGTTGACTTCTGCGCAGCGGTTTGGGAGTTAACATCAAAATTACATTAATCGGCCATATCGCATAGATCTCACTGTGAAAAGGCTTAAATGGCTTTTTTGACCTAAGTTTGAGGATTGCGCTCAAATCAAATGTCCTAGAACCAAATTTCCACATGTAACTACTAGATTGTGATACAATACACTAATGGGTGAAGTTTGGTTTACTTCTGCGCAGCGGTTTGGGAGTTAACATCAAAATTACATTTCTCGGCCATATCGCATAGATCTCACTGTGAAAAGGCTTAAATGGCTTTTTTGACCTAAGTTTAATAATTGCGCTCAAACAAAATGTCCTAGAACGAAATTTTAAAATGTAACTACTAGAATGTGATACAATACACTATTGGGTGAAGTTTGGTTGACTTCTGCGCAGCGGTTTGGGAGTTAACATCAAAATTACATTTCTCGGCCATATCGCATAGATCTCACTGTGAAAAGGCTTAAATGGCTTTTTTGACCTAAGTTTGAGGATTGCGCTCAAATCAAATGTCCTAGAACCAAATTTCCACATGTAACTACTAGATTGTGATACAATACACTATTGGGTGAAGTTTGGTTGACGTCTGCGCAGCGGTTTGGGAGTTAACATCAAAATTACATTTCTCGGCCATATCGCATAGATCTCACTGTGAAAAGGCTTAAATGACTTTTTTAATTAAGTTTGATGATTGCGCTCAAACAAAATTTCCTAGAACAAAATTTTCAAATGTAACTACTAGATTGTGATACAATACACTATTGGGTGAAGTTTGGTTGACTTCTGCGCAGCGGTTTGGGAGTTAACATCAAAATTACATTTCTCGGCCATATCGCATAGATCTCACTGTGAAAAGGCTTAAATGACTTTTTTAATTAAGTTTGATGATTGCGCTCAAACAAAATGTCCTAGAACAAAATTTTCAAATGTAACTACTAGATTGTGATACAATACACTATTGGGTGAAGTTTGGTTGACTTCTGCGCAGCGGTTTGGGAGTTAACATCAAAATTACATTTCTCGGCCATATCGCATAGATCTCACTGTGAAAAGGCTTAAATGGCTTTTTTGACCTAAGTTTGAGGATTGCGCTCAAATCAAATGTCCTAGAACCAAATTTCCACATGTAACTACTAGATTGTGATACAATACACTAATGGATGAAGTTTGGTTGACTTCTGCGCAGCGGTTTGGGAGTGAACATCAAAATTACATTTCTCGGCCATATCGCATAGATCTCACTGTGAAAAGGCTTAAATGACTTTTTTAATTAAGTTTGATGATTGCGCTCAAACAAAATTTCCTAGAACAAAATTTTTAAATGTAACTACTAGATTGTGATACAATACACTATTGGGTGAAGTTTGGTTGACTTCTGCGCAGCGGTTTGGGAGTTAACATCAAAATTACATTTCTCGGCCATATCGCATAGATCTCACTGTGAAAAGGCTTAAATGACTTTTTTAATTAAGTTTGATGATTGCGCTCAAACAAAATGTCCTAGAACAAAATTTTCAAATGTAACTACTAGATTGTGATACAATACACTATTGGGTGAAGTTTGGTTGACTTCTGCGCAGCGGTTTGGGAGTTAACATCAAAATTACATTTCTCGGCCATATCGCATAGATCTCACTGTGAAAAGGCTTAAATGGCTTTTTTGACCTAAGTTTGAGGATTGCGCTCAAATCAAATGTCCAATAACCAAATTTCCACATGTAAGTACTAGATTGTGATACAATACACTAATGGGTGAAGTTTGGTTGACTTCTGCGCAGCGGTTTGGGAGTTAACATCAAAATTACATTTCTCGGCCATATCGCATAGATCTCACTGTGAAAAGTCTTAAATGACTTTTTTAATTAAGTTTGATGATTGCGTTCAAACAAAATGTCCTAGAACAAAATTTTCAAATGTAACTACTAGATTGTGATACAATACACTATTGGGTGAAGTTTGGTTGACTTCTGCGCAGCGGTTTGGGAGTTAACATCAAAATTACATTTCTCGGCCATATCGCATAGATCTCACTGTGAAAAGGCTTAAATGGCTTTTTTGACCTAAGTTTGAGGATTGCGCTCAAATCAAATGTCCTAGAACCAAATTTCCACATGTAACTACTAGATTGTGATACAATACACTAATGGGTGAAGTTTGGTTTACTTCTGCGCAGCGGTTTGGGAGTTAACATCAAAATTACATTTCTCGGCCATATCGCATAGATCTCACTGTGAAAAGGCTTAAATGGCTTTTTTGACCTAAGTTTAATAATTGCGCTCAAACCAAATGTCCTAGAACGAAATTTTAAAATGTAACTACTAGAATGTGATACAATACACTATTGGGTGAAGTTTGGTTGACTTCTGCGCAGCGGTTTGGGAGTTAACATCAAAATTACATTTCTCGGCCATATCGCATAGATCTCACTGTGAAAAGGCTTAAATGGCTTTTTTGACCTAAGTTTGAGGATTGCGCTCAAATCAAATGTCCTAGAACCAAATTTCCACATGTAACTACTAGAATGTGATACAATACACTATTGGGTGAAGTTTGGTTGACTTCTGCGCAGCGGTTTGGGAGTTAACATCAAAATTACATTTCTCGGCCATATCGCATAGATCTCACTGTGAAAAGGCTTAAATGACTTTTTTTAATTAAGTTTAATGATTGCGCTCAAACCAAATGTCCTAGAACGAAATGTTCAAATGTAACTACTAGAATGTGATACAATACACTATTGGGTGAAGTTTAGTTGACTTCTGCGCAGCGGTTTGGGAGTTAACATCAAAATTACATTTCTCGGCCATATCGCATAGATCTCACTGTGAAAAGGCTTAAATGACTTTTTTAATTAAGTTTAATGATTGCGCTCAAACCAAATCCCCTAGAACGAAATTTTCAAATGTAACTACTAGAATGTGATACAATACACTATTGGGTGAAGTTTGGTTGACTTCTGCGCAGCGGTTTGGGAGTTAACATCAAAATTACATTTCTCGGCCATATCGCATAGATCTCACTGTGAAAAGGCTTAAATGACTTTTTTTAATTAAGTTTAATGATTGCGCTCAAACCAAATGTCCTAGAACGAAATGTTCAAATGTAACTACTAGAATGTGATACAATACACTATTGGGTGAAGTTTAGTTGACTTCTGCGCAGCGGTTTGGGAGTTAACATCAAAATTACATTTCTCGGCCATATCGCATAGATCTCACTGTGAAAAGGCTTAAATGGCTTTTTTGACCTAAGTTTGAGGATTGCGCTCAAATCAAATGTCCTAGAACCAAATTTCCACATGTAACTACTAGATTGTGATACAATACACTAATGGGTGAAGTTTGGTTTACTTCTGCGCAGCGGTTTGGGAGTTAACATCAAAATTACATTTCTCGGCCATATCGCATAGATCTCACTGTGAAAAGGCTTAAATGGCTTTTTTGACCTAAGTTTAATAATTGCGCTCAAACCAAATGTCCTAGAACGAAATTTTAAAATGTAACTACTAGAATGTGATACAATACACTATTGGGTGAAGTTTGGTTGACTTCTGCGCAGCGGTTTGGGAGTTAACATCAAAATTACATTTCTCGGCCATATCGCATAGATCTCACTGTGAAAAGGCTTAAATGGCTTTTTTGACCTAAGTTTGAGGATTGCGCTCAAATCAAATGTCCTAGAACCAAATTTCCACATGTAACTACTAGATTGTGATACAATACACTATTGGGTGAAGTTTGGTTGACGTCTGCGCAGCGGTTTGGGAGTTAACATCAAAATTACATTTCTCGGCCATATCGCATAGATCTCACTGTGAAAAGGCTTAAATGACTTTTTTAATTAAGTTTGATGATTGCGCTCAAACAAAATTTCCTAGAACAAAATTTTCAAATGTAACTACTAGATTGTGATACAATACACTATTGGGTGAAGTTTGGTTGACTTCTGCGCAGCGGTTTGGGAGTTAACATCAAAATTACATTTCTCGGCCATATCGCATAGATCTCACTGTGAAAAGGCTTAAATGACTTTTTTAATTAAGTTTGATGATTGCGCTCAAACAAAATGTCCTAGAACAAAATTTTCAAATGTAACTACTAGATTGTGATACAATACACTATTGGGTGAAGTTTGGTTGACTTCTGCGCAGCGGTTTGGGAGTTAACATCAAAATTACATTTCTCGGCCATATCGCATAGATCTCACTGTGAAAAGGCTTAAATGGCTTTTTTGACCTAAGTTTGAGGATTGCGCTCAAATCAAATGTCCAATAACCAAATTTCCACATGTAACTACTAGATTGTGATACAATACACTAATGGGTGAAGTTTGGTTGACTTCTGCGCAGCGGTTTGGGAGTTAACATCAAAATTACATTTCTCGGCCATATCGCATAGATCTCACTGTGAAAAGGCTTAAATGACTTTTTTAATTAAGTTTGATGATTGCGTTCAAACAAAATGTCCTAGAACAAAATTTTCAAATGTAACTACTAGATTGTGATACAATACACTATTGGGTGAAGTTTGGTTGACTTCTGCGCAGCGGTTTGGGAGTTAACATCAAAATTACATTTCTCGGCCATATCGCATAGATCTCACTGTGAAAAGGCTTAAATGGCTTTTTTGACCTAAGTTTGAGGATTGCGCTCAAATCAAATGTCCTAGAACCAAATTTCCACATGTAACTACTAGATTGTGATACAATACACTAATGGATGAAGTTTGGTTGACTTCTGCGCAGCGGTTTGGGAGTGAACATCAAAATTACATTTCTCGGCCATATCGCATAGATCTCACTGTGAAAAGGCTTAAATGACTTTTTTAATTAAGTTTGATGATTGCGCTCAAACAAAATTTCCTAGAACAAAATTTTCAAATGTAACTACTAGATTGTGATACAATACACTATTGGGTGAAGTTTGGTTGACTTCTGCGCAGCGGTTTGGGAGTTAACATCAAAATTACATTTCTCGGCCATATCGCATAGATCTCACTGTGAAAAGGCTTAAATGACTTTTTTAATTAAGTTTGATGATTGCGCTCAAACAAAATGTCCTAGAACAAAATTTTCAAATGTAACTACTAGATTGTGATACAATACACTATTGGGTGAAGTTTGGTTGACTTCTGCGCAGCGGTTTGGGAGTTAACATCAAAATTACATTTCTCGGCCATATCGCATAGATCTCACTGTGAAAAGGCTTAAATGGCTTTTTTGACCTAAGTTTGAGGATTGCGCTCAAATCAAATGTCCAATAACCAAATTTCCACATGTAAGTACTAGATTGTGATACAATACACTAATGGGTGAAGTTTGGTTGACTTCTGCGCAGCGGTTTGGGAGTTAACATCAAAATTACATTTCTCGGCCATATCGCATAGATCTCACTGTGAAAAGTCTTAAATGACTTTTTTAATTAAGTTTGATGATTGCGTTCAAACAAAATGTCCTAGAACAAAATTTTCAAATGTAACTACTAGATTGTGATACATTACACTAATGGGTGAAGTTTGGTTGACTTCTGCGCAGCGGTTTGGGAGTTAACATCAAAATTACATTTCTCGGCCATATCGCATAGATCTCACTGTGAAAAGGCTTAAATGACTTTTTTAATTAAGTTTGATGATTGCGCTCAAACAAAATGTCCTAGAACAAAATTTTCAAATGTAACTACTAGATTGTGATACAATACACTATTGGGTGAAGTTTGGTTGACTTCTGCGCAGCGGTTTGGGAGTTAACATCAAAATTACATTTCTCGGCCATATCGCATAGATCTCACTGTGAAAAGGCTTAAATGACTTTTTTAATTAAGTTTAATGATTGCGCTCAAACCAAATGTCCTCGAACGAAATTTTCAAATGTAACTACTAGAATGTGATACAATACACTATTGGGTGAAGTTTAGTTGACTTCTGCGCAGCGGTTTGGGAGTTAACATCAAAATTACATTTCTCGGCCATATCGCATAGATCTCACTGTGAAAAGGCTTAAATGGCTTTTTTGACCTAAGTTTGAGGATTGCGCTCAAATCAAATGTCCTAGAACCAAATTTCCACATGTAACTACTAGATTGTGATACAATACACTAATGGGTGAAGTTTGGTTTACTTCTGCGCAGCGGTTTGGGAGTTAACATCAAAATTACATTTCTCGGCCATATCGCATAGATCTCACTGTGAAAAGGCTTAAATGGCTTTTTTGACCTAAGTTTAATAATTGCGCTCAAACCAAATGTCCTAGAACGAAATTTTAAAATGTAACTACTAGAATGTGATACAATACACTATTGGGTGAAGTTTGGTTGACTTCTGCGCAGCGGTTTGGGAGTTAACATCAAAATTACATTTCTCGGCCATATCGCATAGATCTCACTGTGAAAAGGCTTAAATGGCTTTTTTGACCTAAGTTTGAGGATTGCGCTCAAATCAAATGTCCTAGAACCAAATTTCCACATGTAACTACTAGAATGTGATACAATACACTATTGGGTGAAGTTTGGTTGACTTCTGCGCAGCGGTTTGGGAGTTAACATCAAAATTACATTTCTCGGCCATATCGCATAGATCTCACTGTGAAAAGGCTTAAATGACTTTTTTTAATTAAGTTTAATGATTGCGCTCAAACCAAATGTCCTAGAACGAAATGTTCAAATGTAACTACTAGAATGTGATACAATACACTATTGGGTGAAGTTTAGTTGACTTCTGCGCAGCGGTTTGGGAGTTAACATCAAAATTACATTTCTCGGCCATATCGCATAGATCTCACTGTGAAAAGGCTTAAATGACTTTTTTAATTAAGTTTAATGATTGCGCTCAAACCAAATCCCCTAGAACGAAATTTTCAAATGTAACTACTAGAATGTGATACAATACACTATTGGGTGAAGTTTGGTTGACTTCTGCGCAGCGGTTTGGGAGTTAACATCAAAATTACATTTCTCGGCCATATCGCATAGATCTCACTGTGAAAAGGCTTAAATGGCTTTTTTGACCTAAGTTTGAGGATTGCGCTCAAATCAAATGTCCTAGAACCAAATTTCCACATGTAACTACTAGATTGTGATACAATACACTAATGGGTGAAGTTTGGTTTACTTCTGCGCAGCGGTTTGGGAGTTAACATCAAAATTACATTTCTCGGCCATATCGCATAGATCTCACTGTGAAAAGGCTTAAATGGCTTTTTTGACCTAAGTTTAATAATTGCGCTCAAACCAAATGTCCTAGAACGAAATTTTAAAATGTAACTACTAGAATGTGATACAATACACTATTGGGTGAAGTTTGGTTGACTTCTGCGCAGCGGTTTGGGAGTTAACATCAAAATTACATTTCTCGGCCATATCGCATAGATCTCACTGTGAAAAGGCTTAAATGGCTTTTTTGACCTAAGTTTGAGGATTGCGCTCAAATCAAATGTCCTAGAACCAAATTTCCACATGTAACTACTAGATTGTGATACAATACACTAATGGGTGAAGTTTGGTTGACTTCTGCGCAGCGGTTTGGGAGTTAACATCAAAATTACATTTCTCGGCCATATCGCAGAGATCTCACTGTGAAAAGGCTTAAATGACTTTTTTAATTAAGTTTGATGATTGCGCTCAAACAAAATTTCCTAGAACAAAATTTTCAAATGTAACTACTAGATTGTGATACAATACACTATTGGGTGAAGTTTGGTTGACTTCTGCGCAGCGGTTTGGGAGTTAACATCAAAATTACATTTCTCGGCCATATCGCATAGATCTCACTGTGAAAAGGCTTAAATGGCTTTTTTGACCTAAGTTTGAGGATTGCGCTCAAATCAAATGTCCAATAACCAAATTTCCACATGTAAGTACTAGATTGTGATACAATACACTAATGGGTGAAGTTTGGTTGACTTCTGCGCAGCGGTTTGGGAGTTAACATCAAAATTACATTTCTCGGCCATATCGCATAGATCTCACTGTGAAAAGGCTTAAATGACTTTTTTAATTAAGTTTGATGATTGCGTTCAAACAAAATGTCCTAGAACAAAATTTTCAAATGTAACTACTAGATTGTGATACAATACACTATTGGGTGAAGTTTGGTTGACTTCTGCGCAGCGGTTTGGGAGTTAACATCAAAATTACATTTCTCGGCCATATCGCATAGATCTCACTGTGAAAAGGCTTAAATGGCTTTTTTGACCTAAGTTTGAGGATTGCGCTCAAATCAAATGTCCTAGAACCAAATTTCCACATGTAATTACTAGATTGTGATACAATACACTAATGGGTGAAGTTTGGTTGACTTCTGCGCAGCGGTTTGGGAGTTAACATCAAAATTACATTTCTCGGCCATATCGCATAGATCTCACTGTGAAAAGGCTTAAATGACTTTTTTAATTAAGTTTAATGATTGCGCTCAAACCAAATCCCCTAGAACGAAATTTTCAAATGTAACTACTAGAATGTGATACAATACACTATTGGGTGAAGTTTGGTTGACTTCTGCGCAGCGGTTTGGGAGTTAACATCAAAATTACATTTCTCGGCCATATCGCATAGATCTCACTGTGAAAAGGCTTAAATAGCTTTTTTGACCTAAGTTTGAGGATTGCGCTCAAATCAAATGTCCTAGAACCAAATTTCCACATGTAACTACTAGATTGTGATACAATACACTATTGGGTGAAGTTTGGTTGACTTCTGCGCAGCGGTTTGGGAGTTAACATCAAAATTACATTTCTCGGCCATATCGCATAGATCTCACTGTGAAAAGACAAATGACTTTTTTAATTAAGTTTGATGATTGCGTTCAAACAAAATGTCCTAGAACAAAATTTTCAAATGTAACTACTAGATTGTGATACAATACACTATTGGGTGAAGTTTGGTTGACTTCTGCGCAGCGGTTTGGGAGTTAACATCAAAATTACATTTCTCGGCCATATCGCATAGATCTCACTGTGAAAAGGCTTAAATGACTTTTTTTAATTAAGTTTAATGATTGCGCTCAAACCAAATGTCCTAGAACGAAATTTTCAAATGTAACTACTAGAATGTGATACAATACACTATTGGGTGAAGTTTAGTTGACTTCTGCGCAGCGGTTTGGGAGTTAACATCAAAATTACATTTCTCGGCCATATCGCATAGATCTCACTGTGAAAAGGCTTAAATGACTCTTTTAATTAAGTTTAATGATTGCGCTCAAACCAAATCCCCTAGAACGAAATTTTCAAATGTAACTACTAGAATGTGATACAATACACTATTGGGTGAAGTTTGGTTGACTTCTGCGCAGCGGTTTGGGAGTTAACATCAAAATTACATTTCTCGGCCATATCGCATAGATCTCACTGTGAAAAGGCTTAAATGGCTTTTTTGACCTAAGTTTGAGGATTGCGCTCAAATCAAATGTCCTATAACCAAATTTCCACATGTAACTACTAGATTGTGATACAATACACTAATGGATGAAGTTTGGTTGACTTCTGCGCAGCGGTTTGGGAGTGAACATCAAAATTACATTTCTCGGCCATATCGCATAGATCTCACTGTGAAAAGGCTTAAATGACTTTTTTAATTAAGTTTGATGATTGCGCTCAAACAAAATTTCCTAGAACAAAATTTTCAAATGTAACTACTAGATTGTGATACAATACACTATTGGGTGAAGTTTGGTTGACTTCTGCGCAGCGGTTTGGGAGTTAACATCAAAATTACATTTCTCGGCCATATCGCATAGATCTTACTGTGAAAAGGCTTAAATGACTTTTTTAATTAAGTTTGATGATTGCGCTCAAACAAAATGTCCTAGAACAAAATTTTCAAATGTAACTACTAGATTGTGATACAATACACTATTGGGTGAAGTTTGGTTGACTTCTGCGCAGCGGTTTGGGAGTTAACATCAAAATTACATTTCTCGGCCATATCGCATAGATCTCACTGTGAAAAGGCTTAAATGGCTTTTTTGACCTAAGTTTGAGGATTGCGCTCAAATCAAATGTCCTAGAACCAAATTTCCACATGTAACTACTAGATTGTGATACAATACACTAATGGGTGAAGTTTGGTTGACTTCTGCGCAGCGGTTTGGGAGTTAACATCAAAATTACATTTCTCTGCCATATCGCATAGATCTCACTGTGAAAAGGCTTAAATGACTTTTTTAATTAAGTTTGATGATTGCGCTCAAACAAAATTTCCTAGAACAAAATTTTCAAATGTAACTACTAGATTGTGATACAATACACTATTGGGTGAAGTTTGGTTGACTTCTGCGCAGCGGTTTGGGAGTTAACATCAAAATTACATTTCTCGGCCATATCGCATAGATCTCACTGTGAAAAGGCTTAAATGGCTTTTTTGACCTAAGTTTAATAATTGCGCTCAAACCAAATGTCCTAGAACGAAATTTTAAAATGTAACTACTAGAATGTGATACAATACACTATTGGGTGAAGTTTGGTTGACTTCTGCGCAGCGGTTTGGGAGTTAACATCAAAATTACATTTCTCGGCCATATCGCATAGATCTCACTGTGAAAAGGCTTAAATGGCTTTTTTGACCTAAGTTTGAGGATTGCGCTCAAATCAAATGTCCTAGAACCAAATTTCCACATGTAACTACTAGATTGTGATACAATACACTAATGGATGAAGTTTAGTTGACTTCTGCGCAGCGGTTTGGGAGTTAACATCAAAATTACATTTCTCGGCCATATCGCATAGATCTCACTGTGAAAAGGCTTAAATGACTTTTTTAATTAAGTTTAATGATTGCGCTCAAACCAAATCCCCTAGAACGAAATTTTCAAATGTAACTACTAGAATGTGATACAATACACTATTGGGTGAAGTTTGGTTGACTTCTGCGCAGCGGTTTGGGAGTTAACATCAAAATTACATTTCTCGGCCATATCGCATAGATCTCACTGTGAAAAGGCTTAAATGGCTTTTTTGACCTAAGTTTGAGGATTGCGCTCAAATCAAATGTCCTAGAACCAAATTTCCACATGTAACTACTAGATTGTGATACAATACACTAAGGGGTGAAGTTTGGTTTACTTCTGCGCAGCGGTTTGGGAGTTAACATCAAAATTACATTTCTCGGCCATATCGCATAGATCTCACTGTGAAAAGGCTTAAATGGCTTTTTTGACCTAAGTTTAATAATTGCGCTCAAACCAAATGTCCTAGAACGAAATTTTAAAATGTAACTACTAGAATGTGATACAATACACTATTGGGTGAAGTTTGGTTGACTTCTGCGCAGCGGTTTGGGAGTTAACATCAAAATTACATTTCTCGGCCATATCGCATAGATCTCACTGTGAAAAGGCTTAAATGACTTTTTTTAATTAAGTTTAATGATTGCGCTCAAACCAAATGTCCTAGAACGAAATTTTCAAATGTAACTACTAGAATGTGATACAATACACTATTGGGTGAAGTTTAGTTGACTTCTGCGCAGCGGTTTGGGAGTTAACATCAAAATTACATTTCTCGGCCATATCGCATAGATCTCACTGTGAAAAGGCTTAAATGACTCTTTTAATTAAGTTTAATGATTGCGCTCAAACCAAATCCCCTAGAACGAAATTTTCAAATGTAACTACTAGAATGTGATACAATACACTATTGGGTGAAGTTTGGTTGACTTCTGCGCAGCGGTTTGGGAGTTAACATCAAAATTACATTTCTCGGCCATATCGCATAGATCTCACTGTGAAAAGGCTTAAATGGCTTTTTTGACCTAAGTTTGAGGATTGCGCTCAAATCAAATGTCCTAGAACCAAATTTCCACATGTAACTACTAGATTGTGATACAATACACTAATGGATGAAGTTTGGTTGACTTCTGCGCAGCGGTTTGGGAGTGAACATCAAAATTACATTTCTCGGCCATATCGCATAGATCTCACTGTGAAAAGGCTTAAATGACTTTTTTAATTAAGTTTGATGATTGCGCTCAAACAAAATTTCCTAGAACAAAATTTTCAAATGTAACTACTAGATTGTGATACAATACACTATTGGGTGAAGTTTGGTTGACTTCTGCGCAGCGGTTTGGGAGTTAACATCAAAATTACATTTCTCGGCCATATCGCATAGATCTCACTGTGAAAAGGCTTAAATGACTTTTTTAATTAAGTTTGATGATTGCGCTCAAACAAAATGTCCTAGAACAAAATTTTCAAATGTAACTACTAGATTGTGATACAATACACTATTGGGTGAAGTTTGGTTGACTTCTGCGCAGCGGTTTGGGAGTTAACATCAAAATTACATTTCTCGGCCATATCGCATAGATCTCACTGTGAAAAGGCTTAAATGGCTTTTTTGACCTAAGTTTGAGGATTGCGCTCAAATCAAATGTCCTAGAACCAAATTTCCACATGTAACTACTAGATTGTGATACAATACACTAATGGGTGAAGTTTGGTTGACTTCTGCGCAGCGGTTTGGGAGTTAACATCAAAATTACATTTCTCTGCCATATCGCATAGATCTCACTGTGAAAAGGCTTAAATGACTTTTTTAATTAAGTTTGATGATTGCGCTCAAACAAAATTTCCTAGAACAAAATTTTCAAATGTAACTACTAGATTGTGATACAATACACTATTGGGTGAAGTTTGGTTGACTTCTGCGCAGCGGTTTGGGAGTTAACATCAAAATTACATTTCTCGGCCATATCGCATAGATCTCACTGTGAAAAGGCTTAAATGGCTTTTTTGACCTAAGTTTAATAATTGCGCTCAAACCAAATGTCCTAGAACGAAATTTTAAAATGTAACTACTAGAATGTGATACAATACACTATTGGGTGAAGTTTGGTTGACTTCTGCGCAGCGGTTTGGGAGTTAACATCAAAATTACATTTCTCGGCCATATCGCATAGATCTCACTGTGAAAAGGCTTAAATGGCTTTTTTGACCTAAGTTTGAGGATTGCGCTCAAATCAAATGTCCTAGAACCAAATTTCCACATGTAACTACTAGATTGTGATACAATACACTAATGGATGAAGTTTAGTTGACTTCTGCGCAGCGGTTTGGGAGTTAACATCAAAATTACATTTCTCGGCCATATCGCATAGATCTCACTGTGAAAAGGCTTAAATGACTTTTTTAATTAAGTTTAATGATTGCGCTCAAACCAAATCCCCTAGAACGAAATTTTCAAATGTAACTACTAGAATGTGATACAATACACTATTGGGTGAAGTTTGGTTGACTTCTGCGCAGCGGTTTGGGAGTTAACATCAAAATTACATTTCTCGGCCATATCGCATAGATCTCACTGTGAAAAGGCTTAAATGGCTTTTTTGACCTAAGTTTGAGGATTGCGCTCAAATCAAATGTCCTAGAACCAAATTTCCACATGTAACTACTAGATTGTGATACAATACACTAAGGGGTGAAGTTTGGTTTACTTCTGCGCAGCGGTTTGGGAGTTAACATCAAAATTACATTTCTCGGCCATATCGCATAGATCTCACTGTGAAAAGGCTTAAATGGCTTTTTTGACCTAAGTTTAATAATTGCGCTCAAACCAAATGTCCTAGAACGAAATTTTAAAATGTAACTACTAGAATGTGATACAATACACTATTGGGTGAAGTTTGGTTGACTTCTGCGCAGCGGTTTGGGAGTTAACATCAAAATTACATTTCTCGGCCATATCGCATAGATCTCACTGTGAAAAGGCTTAAATGGCTTTTTTGACCTAAGTTTGAGGATTGCGCTCAAATCAAATGTCCTAGAACCAAATTTCCACATGTAACTACTAGAATGTGATACAATACACTATTGGGTGAAGTTTGGTTGACTTCTGCGCAGCGGTTTGGGAGTTAACATCAAAATTACATTTCTCGGCCATATCGCATAGATCTCACTGTGAAAAGGCTTAAATGACTTTTTTTAATTAAGTTTAATGATTGCGCTCAAACCAAATGTCCTAGAACGAAATGTTCAAATGTAACTACTAGAATGTGATACAATACACTATTGGGTGAAGTTTAGTTGACTTCTGCGCAGCGGTTTGGGAGTTAACATCAAAATTACATTTCTCGGCCATATCGCATAGATCTCACTGTGAAAAGGCTTAAATGACTTTTTTAATTAAGTTTAATGATTGCGCTCAAACCAAATCCCCTAGAACGAAATTTTCAAATGTAACTACTAGAATGTGATACAATACACTATTGGGTGAAGTTTGGTTGACTTCTGCGCAGCGGTTTGGGAGTTAACATCAAAATTACATTTCTCGGCCATATCGCATAGATCTCACTGTGAAAAGGCTTAAATGGCTTTTTTGACCTAAGTTTGAGGATTGCGCTCAAATCAAATGTCCTAGAACCAAATTTCCACATGTAACTACTAGATTGTGATACAATACACTAATGGGTGAAGTTTGGTTTACTTCTGCGCAGCGGTTTGGGAGTTAACATCAAAATTACATTTCTCGGCCATATCGCATAGATCTCACTGTGAAAAGGCTTAAATGGCTTTTTTGACCTAAGTTTAATAATTGCGCTCAAACCAAATGTCCTAGAACGAAATTTTAAAATGTAACTACTAGAATGTGATACAATACACTATTGGGTGAAGTTTGGTTGACTTCTGCGCAGCGGTTTGGGAGTTAACATCAAAATTACATTTCTCGGCCATATCGCATAGATCTCACTGTGAAAAGGCTTAAATGGCTTTTTTGACCTAAGTTTGAGGATTGCGCTCAAATCAAATGTCCTAGAACCAAATTTCCACATGTAACTACTAGATTGTGATACAATACACTAATGGGTGAAGTTTGGTTGACTTCTGCGCAGCGGTTTGGGAGTTAACATCAAAATTACATTTCTCGGCCATATCGCATAGATCTCACTGTGAAAAGGCTTAAATGACTTTTTTAATTAAGTTTGATGATTGCGCTCAAACAAAATTTCCTAGAACAAAATTTTCAAATGTAACTACTAGATTGTGATACAATACACTATTGGGTGAAGTTTGGTTGACTTCTGCGCAGCGGTTTGGGAGTTAACATCAAAATTACATTTCTCGGCCATATCGCATAGATCTCACTGTGAAAAGACAAATGACTTTTTTAATTAAGTTTGATGATTGCGTTCAAACAAAATGTCCTAGAACAAAATTTTCAAATGTAACTACTAGATTGTGATACAATACACTATTGGGTGAAGTTTGGTTGACTTCTGCGCAGCGGTTTGGGAGTTAACATCAAAATTACATTTCTCGGCCATATCGCATAGATCTCACTGTGAAAAGGCTTAAATGACTTTTTTTAATTAAGTTTAATGATTGCGCTCAAACCAAATGTCCTAGAACGAAATTTTCAAATGTAACTACTAGAATGTGATACAATACACTATTGGGTGAAGTTTAGTTGACTTCTGCGCAGCGGTTTGGGAGTTAACATCAAAATTACATTTCTCGGCCATATCGCATAGATCTCACTGTGAAAAGGCTTAAATGACTCTTTTAATTAAGTTTAATGATTGCGCTCAAACCAAATCCCCTAGAACGAAATTTTCAAATGTAACTACTAGAATGTGATACAATACACTATTGGGTGAAGTTTGGTTGACTTCTGCGCAGCGGTTTGGGAGTTAACATCAAAATTACATTTCTCGGCCATATCGCATAGATCTCACTGTGAAAAGGCTTAAATGGCTTTTTTGACCTAAGTTTGAGGATTGCGCTCAAATCAAATGTCCTAGAACCAAATTTCCACATGTAACTACTAGATTGTGATACAATACACTAATGGATGAAGTTTGGTTGACTTCTGCGCAGCGGTTTGGGAGTGAACATCAAAATTACATTTCTCGGCCATATCGCATAGATCTCACTGTGAAAAGGCTTAAATGACTTTTTTAATTAAGTTTGATGATTGCGCTCAAACAAAATTTCCTAGAACAAAATTTTCAAATGTAACTACTAGATTGTGATACAATACACTATTGGGTGAAGTTTGGTTGACTTCTGCGCAGCGGTTTGGGAGTTAACATCAAAATTACATTTCTCGGCCATATCGCATAGATCTCACTGTGAAAAGGCTTAAATGACTTTTTTAATTAAGTTTGATGATTGCGCTCAAACAAAATGTCCTAGAACAAAATTTTCAAATATAACTACTAGATTGTGATACAATACACTATTGGGTGAAGTTTGGTTGACTTCTGCGCAGCGGTTTGGGAGTTAACATCAAAATTACATTTCTCGGCCATATCGCATAGATCTCACTGTGAAAAGGCTTAAATGGCTTTTTTGACCTAAGTTTGAGGATTGCGCTCAAATCAAATGTCCAATAACCAAATTTCCACATGTAACTACTAGATTGTGATACAATACACTAATGGGTGAAGTTTGGTTGACTTCTGCGCAGCGGTTTGGGAGTTAACATCAAAATTACATTTCTCGGCCATATCGCATAGATCTCACTGTGAAAAGTCTTAAATGACTTTTTTAATTAAGTTTGATGATTGCGTTCAAACAAAATGTCCTAGAACAAAATTTTCAAATGTAACTACTAGATTGTGATACAATACACTATTGGGTGAAGTTTGGTTGACTTCTGCGCAGCGGTTTGGGAGTTAACATCAAAATTACATTTCTCGGCCATATCGCATAGATCTCACTGTGAAAAGGCTTAAATGGCTTTTTTGACCTAAGTTTGAGGATTGCGCTCAAATCAAATGTCCTAGAACCAAATTTCCACATGTAATTACTAGATTGTGATACAATACACTAATGGGTGAAGTTTGGTTGACTTCTGCGCAGCGGTTTGGGAGTTAACATCAAAATTACATTTCTCGGCCATATCGCATAGATCTCACTGTGAAAAGGCTTAAATGACTTTTTTAATTAAGTTTAATGATTGCGCTCAAACCAAATGTCCTCGAACGAAATTTTCAAATGTAACTACTAGAATGTGATACAATACACTATTGGGTGAAGTTTAGTTGACTTCTGCGCAGCGGTTTGGGAGTTAACATCAAAATTACATTTCTCGGCCATATCGCATAGATCTCACTGTGAAAAGGCTTAAATGGCTTTTTTGACCTAAGTTTGAGGATTGCGCTCAAATCAAATGTCCTAGAACCAAATTTCCACATGTAACTACTAGATTGTGATACAATACACTAATGGGTGAAGTTTGGTTTACTTCTGCGCAGCGGTTTGGGAGTTAACATCAAAATTACATTTCTCGGCCATATCGCATAGATCTCACTGTGAAAAGGCTTAAATGGCTTTTTTGACCTAAGTTTAATAATTGCGCTCAAACCAAATGTCCTAGAACGAAATTTTAAAATGTAACTACTAGAATGTGATACAATACACTATTGGGTGAAGTTTGGTTGACTTCTGCGCAGCGGTTTGGGAGTTAACATCAAAATTACATTTCTCGGCCATATCGCATAGACCTCACTGTGAAAAGGCTTAAATGGCTTTTTTGACCTAAGTTTGAGGATTGCGCTCAAATCAAATGTCCTAGAACCAAATTTCCACATGTAACTACTAGAATGTGATACAATACACTATTGGGTGAAGTTTGGTTGACTTCTGCGCAGCGGTTTGGGAGTTAACATCAAAATTACATTTCTCGGCCATATCGCATAGATCTCACTGTGAAAAGGCTTAAATGACTTTTTTTAATTAAGTTTAATGATTGCGCTCAAACCAAATGTCCTAGAACGAAATGTTCAAATGTAACTACTAGAATGTGATACAATACACTATTGGGTGAAGTTTAGTTGACTTCTGCGCAGCGGTTTGGGAGTTAACATCAAAATTACATTTCTCGGCCATATCGCATAGATCTCACTGTGAAAAGGCTTAAATGACTTTTTTAATTAAGTTTAATGATTGCGCTCAAACCAAATCCCCTAGAACGAAATTTTCAAATGTAACTACTAGAATGTGATACAATACACTATTGGGTGAAGTTTGGTTGACTTCTGCGCAGCGGTTTGGGAGTTAACATCAAAATTACATTTCTCGGCCATATCGCATAGATCTCACTGTGAAAAGGCTTAAATGGCTTTTTTGACCTAAGTTTGAGGATTGCGCTCAAATCAAATGTCCTAGAACCAAATTTCCACATGTAACTACTAGATTGTGATACAATACACTAATGGGTGAAGTTTGGTTTACTTCTGCGCAGCGGTTTGGGAGTTAACATCAAAATTACATTTCTCGGCCATATCGCATAGATCTCACTGTGAAAAGGCTTAAATGGCTTTTTTGACCTAAGTTTAATAATTGCGCTCAAACCAAATGTCCTAGAACGAAATTTTAAAATGTAACTACTAGAATGTGATACAATACACTATTGGGTGAAGTTTGGTTGACTTCTGCGCAGCGGTTTGGGAGTTAACATCAAAATTACATTTCTCGGCCATATCGCATAGATCTCACTGTGAAAAGGCTTAAATGGCTTTTTTGACCTAAGTTTGAGGATTGCGCTCAAATCAAATGTCCTAGAACCAAATTTCCACATGTAACTACTAGATTGTGATACAATACACTAATGGGTGAAGTTTGGTTGACTTCTGCGCAGCGGTTTGGGAGTTAACATCAAAATTACATTTCTCGGACATATCGCATAGATCTCACTGTGAAAAGGCTTAAATGACTTTTTTAATTAAGTTTGATGATTGCGCTCAAACAAAATTTCCTAGAACAAAATTTTCAAATGTAACTACTAGATTGTGATACAATACACTATTGGGTGAAGTTTGGTTGACTTCTGCGCAGCGGTTTGGGAGTGAACATCAAAATTACATTTCTCGGCCATATCGCATAGATCTCACTGTGAAAAGGCTTAAATGACTTTTTTAATTAAGTTTGATGATTGCGCTCAAACAAAATTTCCTAGAACAAAATTTTCAAATGTAACTACTAGATTGTGATACAATACACTATTGGGTGAAGTTTGGTTGACTTCTGCGCAGCGGTTTGGGAGTTAACATCAAAATTACATTTCTCGGCCATATCGCATAGATCTCACTGTGAAAAGGCTTAAATGACTTTTTTAATTAAGTTTGATGATTGCGCTCAAACAAAATGTCCTAGAACAAAATTTTCAAATGTAACTACTAGATTGTGATACAATACACTATTGGGTGAAGTTTGGTTGACTTCTGCGCAGCGGTTTGGGAGTTAACATCAAAATTACATTTCTCGGCCATATCGCATAGATCTCACTGTGAAAAGGCTTAAATGGCTTTTTTGACCTAAGTTTGAGGATTGCGCTCAAATCAAATGTCCAATAACCAAATTTCCACATGTAAGTACTAGATTGTGATACAATACACTAATGGGTGAAGTTTGGTTGACTTCTGCGCAGCGGTTTGGGAGTTAACATCAAAATTACATTTCTCGGCCATATCGCATAGATCTCACTGTGAAAAGGCTTAAATGACTTTTTTAATTAAGTTTGATGATTGCGTTCAAACAAAATGTCCTAGAACAAAATTTTCAAATGTAACTACTAGATTGTGATACAATACACTATTGGGTGAAGTTTGGTTGACTTCTGCGCAGCGGTTTGGGAGTTAACATCAAAATTACATTTCTCGGCCATATCGCATAGATCTCACTGTGAAAAGGCTTAAATGGCTTTTTTGACCTAAGTTTGAGGATTGCGCTCAAATCAAATGTCCTAGAACCAAATTTCCACATGTAATTACTAGATTGTGATACAATACACTAATGGGTGAAGTTTGGTTGACTTCTGCGCAGCGGTTTGGGAGTTAACATCAAAATTACATTTCTCGGCCATATCGCATAGATCTCACTGTGAAAAGGCTTAAATGACTTTTTAAATTAAGTTTAATGATTGCGCTCAAACCAAATCCCCTAGAACGAAATTTTCAAATGTAACTACTAGAATGTGATACAATACACTATTGGGTGAAGTTTGGTTGACTTCTGCGCAGCGGTTTGGGAGTTAACATCAAAATTACATTTCTCGGCCATATCGCATAGATCTCACTGTGAAAAGGCTTAAATGGCTTTTTTGACCTAAGTTTGAGGATTGCGCTCAAATCAAATGTCCTAGAACCAAATTTCCACATGTAACTACTAGATTGTGATACAATACACTATTGGGTGAAGTTTGGTTGACTTCTGCGCAGCGGTTTGGGAGTTAACATCAAAATTACATTTCTCGGCCATATCGCATAGATCTCACTGTGAAAAGACAAATGACTTTTTTAATTAAGTTTGATGATTGCGTTCAAACAAAATGTCCTAGAACAAAATTTTCAAATGTAACTACTAGATTGTGATACAATACACTATTGGGTGAAGTTTGGTTGACTTCTGCGCAGCGGTTTGGGAGTTAACATCAAAATTACATTTCTCGGCCATATCGCATAGATCTCACTGTGAAAAGGCTTAAATGACTTTTTTTAATTAAGTTTAATGATTGCGCTCAAACCAAATGTCCTAGAACGAAATTTTCAAATGTAACTACTAGAATGTGATACAATACACTATTGGGTGAAGTTTAGTTGACTTCTGCGCAGCGGTTTGGGAGTTAACATCAAAATTACATTTCTCGGCCATATCGCATAGATCTCACTGTGAAAAGGCTTAAATGACTCTTTTAATTAAGTTTAATGATTGCGCTCAAACCAAATCCCCTAGAACGAAATTTTCAAATGTAACTACTAGAATGTGATACAATACACTATTGGGTGAAGTTTGGTTGACTTCTGCGCAGCGGTTTGGGAGTTAACATCAAAATTACATTTCTCGGCCATATCGCATAGATCTCACTGTGAAAAGGCTTAAATGGCTTTTTTGACCTAAGTTTGAGGATTGCGCTCAAATCAAATGTCCTAGAACCAAATTTCCACATGTAACTACTAGATTGTGATACAATACACTAATGGATGAAGTTTGGTTGACTTCTGCGCAGCGGTTTGTGAGTGAACATCAAAATTACATTTCTCGGCCATATCGCATAGATCTCACTGTGAAAAGGCTTAAATGACTTTTTTAATTAAGTTTGATGATTGCGCTCAAACAAAATTTCCTAGAACAAAATTTTCAAATGTAACTACTAGATTGTGATACAATACACTATTGGGTGAAGTTTGGTTGACTTCTGCGCAGCGGTTTGGGAGTTAACATCAAAATTACATTTCTCGGCCATATCGCATAGATCTCACTGTGAAAAGGCTTAAATGACTTTTTTAATTAAGTTTGATGATTGCGCTCAAACAAAATGTCCTAGAACAAAATTTTCAAATGTAACTACTAGATTGTGATACAATACACTATTGGGTGAAGTTTGGTTGACTTCTGCGCAGCGGTTTGGGAGTTAACATCAAAATTACATTTCTCGGCCATATCGCATAGATCTCACTGTGAAAAGGCTTAAATGGCTTTTTTGACCTAAGTTTGAGGATTGCGCTCAAATCAAATGTCCTAGAACCAAATTTCCACATGTAACTACTAGATTGTGATACAATACACTAATGGGTGAAGTTTGGTTGACTTCTGCGCAGCGGTTTGGGAGTTAACATCAAAATTACATTTCTCTGCCATATCGCATAGATCTCACTGTGAAAAGGCTTAAATGACTTTTTTAATTAAGTTTGATGATTGCGCTCAAACAAAATTTCCTAGAACAAAATTTTCAAATGTAACTACTAGATTGTGATACAATACACTATTGGGTGAAGTTTGGTTGACTTCTGCGCAGCGGTTTGGGAGTTAACATCAAAATTACATTTCTCGGCCATATCGCATAGATCTCACTGTGAAAAGGCTTAAATGGCTTTTTTGACCTAAGTTTAATAATTGCGCTCAAACCAAATGTCCTAGAACGAAATTTTAAAATGTAACTACTAGAATGTGATACAATACACTATTGGGTGAAGTTTGGTTGACTTCTGCGCAGCGGTTTGGGAGTTAACATCAAAATTACATTTCTCGGCCATATCGCATAGATCTCACTGTGAAAAGGCTTAAATGGCTTTTTTGACCTAAGTTTGAGGATTGCGCTCAAATCAAATGTCCTAGAACCAAATTTCCACATGTAACTACTAGATTGTGATACAATACACTAATGGATGAAGTTTAGTTGACTTCTGCGCAGCGGTTTGGGAGTTAACATCAAAATTACATTTCTCGGCCATATCGCATAGATCTCACTGTGAAAAGGCTTAAATGACTTTTTTAATTAAGTTTAATGATTGCGCTCAAACCAAATCCCCTAGAACGAAATTTTCAAATGTAACTACTAGAATGTGATACAATACACTATTGGGTGAAGTTTGGTTGACTTCTGCGCAGCGGTTTGGGAGTTAACATCAAAATTACATTTCTCGGCCATATCGCATAGATCTCACTGTGAAAAGGCTTAAATGGCTTTTTTGACCTAAGTTTGAGGATTGCGCTCAAATCAAATGTCCTAGAACCAAATTTCCACATGTAACTACTAGATTGTGATACAATACACTAATGGGTGAAGTTTGGTTTACTTCTGCGCAGCGGTTTGGGAGTTAACATCAAAATTACATTTCTCGGCCATATCGCATAGATCTCACTGTGAAAAGGCTTAAATGGCTTTTTTGACCTAAGTTTAATAATTGCGCTCAAACCAAATGTCCTAGAACGAAATTTTAAAATGTAACTACTAGAATGTGATACAATACACTATTGGGTGAAGTTTGGTTGACTTCTGCGCAGCGGTTTGGGAGTTAACATCAAAATTACATTTCTCGGCCATATCGCATAGATCTCACTGTGAAAAGGCTTAAATGGCTTTTTTGACCTAAGTTTGAGGATTGCGCTCAAATCAAATGTCCTAGAACCAAATTTCCACATGTAACTACTAGAATGTGATACAATACACTATTGGGTGAAGTTTGGTTGACTTCTGCGCAGCGGTTTGGGAGTTAACATCAAAATTACATTTCTCGGCCATATCGCATAGATCTCACTGTGAAAAGGCTTAAATGACTTTTTTTAATTAAGTTTAATGATTGCGCTCAAACCAAATGTCCTAGAACGAAATGTTCAAATGTAACTACTAGAATGTGATACAATACACTATTGGGTGAAGTTTAGTTGACTTCTGCGCAGCGGTTTGGGAGTTAACATCAAAATTACATTTCTCGGCCATATCGCATAGATCTCACTGTGAAAAGGCTTAAATGACTTTTTTAATTAAGTTTAATGATTGCGCTCAAACCAAATCCCCTAGAACGAAATTTTCAAATGTAACTACTAGAATGTGATACAATACACTATTGGGTGAAGTTTGGTTGACTTCTGCGCAGCGGTTTGGGAGTTAACATCAAAATTACATTTCTCGGCCATATCGCATAGATCTCACTGTGAAAAGGCTTAAATGGCTTTTTTGACCTAAGTTTGAGGATTGCGCTCAAATCAAATGTCCTAGAACCAAATTTCCACATGTAACTACTAGATTGTGATACAATACACTAATGGGTGAAGTTTGGTTTACTTCTGCGCAGCGGTTTGGGAGTTAACATCAAAATTACATTTCTCGGCCATATCGCATAGATCTCACTGTGAAAAGGCTTAAATGGCTTTTTTGACCTAAGTTTAATAATTGCGCTCAAACCAAATGTCCTAGAACGAAATTTTAAAATGTAACTACTAGAATGTGATACAATACACTATTGGGTGAAGTTTGGTTGACTTCTGCGCAGCGGTTTGGGAGTTAACATCAAAATTACATTTCTCGGCCATATCGCATAGATCTCACTGTGAAAAGGCTTAAATGGCTTTTTTGACCTAAGTTTGAGGATTGCGCTCAAATCAAATGTCCTAGAACCAAATTTCCACATGTAACTACTAGATTGTGATACAATACACTAATGGGTGAAGTTTGGTTGACTTCTGCGCAGCGGTTTGGGAGTTAACATCAAAATTACATTTCTCGGCCATATCGCATAGATCTCACTGTGAAAAGGCTTAAATGACTTTTTTAATTAAGTTTGATGATTGCGCTCAAACAAAATTTCCTAGAACAAAATTTTCAAATGTAACTACTAGATTGTGATACAATACACTATTGGGTGAAGTTTGGTTGACTTCTGCGCAGCGGTTTGGGAGTTAACATCAAAATTACATTTCTCGGCCATATCGCATAGATCTCACTGTGAAAAGACAAATGACTTTTTTAATTAAGTTTGATGATTGCGTTCAAACAAAATGTCCTAGAACAAAATTTTCAAATGTAACTACTAGATTGTGATACAATACACTATTGGGTGAAGTTTGGTTGACTTCTGCGCAGCGGTTTGGGAGTTAACATCAAAATTACATTTCTCGGCCATATCGCATAGATCTCACTGTGAAAAGGCTTAAATGACTTTTTTTAATTAAGTTTAATGATTGCGCTCAAACCAAATGTCCTAGAACTAAATTTTCAAATGTAACTACTAGAATGTGATACAATACACTATTGGGTGAAGTTTAGTTGACTTCTGCGCAGCGGTTTGGGAGTTAACATCAAAATTACATTTCTCGGCCATATCGCATAGATCTCACTGTGAAAAGGCTTAAATGACTCTTTTAATTAAGTTTAATGATTGCGCTCAAACCAAATCCCCTAGAACGAAATTTTCAAATGTAACTACTAGAATGTGATACAATACACTATTGGGTGAAGTTTGGTTGACTTCTGCGCAGCGGTTTGGGAGTTATCAAAATTACATTTCTCGGCCATATCGCATAGATCTCACTGTGAAAAGGCTTAAATGGCTTTTTTGACCTAAGTTTGAGGATTGCGCTCAAATCAAATGTCCTAGAACCAAATTTCCACATGTAACTACTAGATTGTGATACAATACACTAATGGATGAAGTTTGGTTGACTTCTGCGCAGCGGTTTGGGAGTGAACATCAAAATTACATTTCTCGGCCATATCGCATAGATCTCACTGTGAAAAGGCTTAAATGACTTTTTTAATTAAGTTTGATGATTGCGCTCAAACAAAATTTCCTAGAACAAAATTTTCAAATGTAACTACTAGATTGTGATACAATACACTATTGGGTGAAGTTTGGTTGACTTCTGCGCAGCGGTTTGGGAGTTAACATCAAAATTACATTTCTCGGCCATATCGCATAGATCTCACTGTGAAAAGGCTTAAATGACTTTTTTAATTAAGTTTGATGATTGCGCTCAAACAAAATGTCCTAGAACAAAATTTTCAAATGTAACTACTAGATTGTGATACAATACACTATTGGGTGAAGTTTGGTTGACTTCTGCGCAGCGGTTTGGGAGTTAACATCAAAATTACATTTCTCGGCCATATCGCATAGATCTCACTGTGAAAAGGCTTAAATGGCTTTTTTGACCTAAGTTTGAGGATTGCGCTCAAATCAAATGTCCAATAACCAAATTTCCACATGTAACTACTAGATTGTGATACAATACACTAATGGGTGAAGTTTGGTTGACTTCTGCGCAGCGGTTTGGGAGTTAACATCAAAATTACATTTCTCGGCCATATCGCATAGATCTCACTGTGAAAAGGCTTAAATGACTTTTTTAATTAAGTTTGATGATTGCGTTCAAACAAAATGTTCTAGAACAAAATTTTCAAATGTAACTACTAGATTGTGATACAATACACTATTGGGTGAAGTTTGGTTGACTTCTGCGCAGCGGTTTGGGAGTTAACATCAAAATTACATTTCTCGGCCATATCGCATAGATCTCACTGTGAAAAGGCTTAAATGGCTTTTTTGACCTAAGTTTGAGGATTGCGCTCAAATCAAATGTCCTAGAACCAAATTTCCACATGTAATTACTAGATTGTGATACAATACACTAATGGGTGAAGTTTGGTTGACTTCTGCGCAGCGGTTTGGGAGTTAACATCAAAATTACATTTCTCGGCCATATCGCATAGATCTCACTGTGAAAAGGCTTAAATGACTTTTTTAATTAAGTTTAATGATTGCGCTCAAACCAAATGTCCTCGAACGAAATTTTCAAATGTAACTACTAGAATGTGATACAATACACTATTGGATGAAGTTTAGTTGACTTCTGCGCAGCGGTTTCGGAGTTAACATCAAAATTACATTTCTCGGCCATATCGCATAGATCTCACTGTGAAAAGGCTTAAATGGCTTTTTTGACCTAAGTTTGAGGATTGCGCTCAAATCAAATGTCCTAGAACCAAATTTCCACATGTAACTACTAGATTGTGATACAATACACTAATGGGTGAAGTTTGGTTTACTTCTGCGCAGCGGTTTGGGAGTTAACATCAAAATTACATTTCTCGGCCATATCGCATAGATCTCACTGTGAAAAGGCATAAATGGCTTTTTTGACCTAAGTTTAATAATTGCGCTCAAACCAAATGTCCTAGAACGAAATTTTAAAATGTAACTACTAGAATGTGATACAATACACTATTGGGTGAAGTTTGGTTGACTTCTGCGCAGCGGTTTGGGAGTTATCAAAATTACATTTCTCGGCCATATCGCATAGATCTCACTGTGAAAAGGCTTAAATGGCTTTTTTGACCTAAGTTTGAGGATTGCGCTCAAATCAAATGTCCTAGAACCAAATTTCCACATGTAACTACTAGATTGTGATACAATACACTAATGGGTGAAGTTTGGTTGACTTCTGCGCAGCGGTTTGGGAGTTAACATCAAAATTACATTTCTCGGCCATATCGCATAGATCTCACTGTGAAAAGGCTTAAATGACTTTTTTAATTAAGTTTGATGATTGCGCTCAAACAAAATTTCCTAGAACAAAATTTTCAAATGTAACTACTAGATTGTGATACAATACACTATTGGGTGAAGTTTGGTTGACTTCTGCGCAGCGGTTTGGGAGTTTACATCAAAATTACATTTCTCGGCCATATCGCATAGATCTCACTGTGAAAAGGCTTAAATGACTTTTTTAATTAAGTTTGATGATTGCGTTCAAACAAAATGTCCTAGAACAAAATTTTCAAATGTAACTACTAGATTGTGATACAATACACTATTGGGTGAAGTTTGGTTGACTTCTGCGCAGCGGTTTGGGAGTTAACATCAAAATTACATTTCTCGGCCATATCGCATAGATCTCACTGTGAAAAGGCTTAAATGACTTTTTTTAATTAAGTTTAATGATTGCGCTCAAACCAAATGTCCTAGAACGAAATTTTCAAATGTAACTACTAGAATGTGATACAATACACTATTGGGTGAAGTTTAGTTGACTTCTGCGCAGCGGTTTGGGAGTTAACATCAAAATTACATTTCTCGGCCATATCGCATAGATCTCACTGTGAAAAGGCTTAAATGGCTTTTTTGACCTAAGTTTAATGATTGCGCTCAAACCAAATGTCCTAGAACAAAATTTTCAAATGTAACTACTAGAATGTGATACAATACACTATTGGGTGAAGTTTGGTTGACTTCTGCGCAGCGGTTTGGGAGTTAACATCAAAATTACATTTCTCGGCCATATCGCATAGATCTCACTGTGAAAAGGCTTAAATGGCTTTTTTGACCTAAGTTTAATAATTGCGCTCAAACCAAATGTCCTAGAACGAAATTTTAAAATGTAACTACTAGAATGTGATACAATACACTATTGGGTGAAGTTTGGTTGACTTCTGCGCAGCGGTTTGGGAGTTAACATCAAAATTACATTTCTCGGCCATATCGCATAGATCTCACTGTGAAAAGGCTTAAATGACTTTTTTAATTAAGTTTGATGATTGCGTTCAAACAAAATGTTCTAGAACAAAATTTTCAAATGTAACTACTAGATTGTGATACAATACACTATTGGGTGAAGTTTGGTTGACTTCTGCGCAGCGGTTTGGGAGTTAACATCAAAATTACATTTCTCGGCCATATCGCATAGATCTCACTGTGAAAAGGCTTAAATGGCTTTTTTGACCTAAGTTTGAGGATTGCGCTCAAATCAAATGTCCTAGAACCAAATTTCCACATGTAATTACTAGATTGTGATACAATACACTAATGGGTGAAGTTTGGTTGACTTCTGCGCAGCGGTTTGGGAGTTAACATCAAAATTACATTTCTCGGCCATATCGCATAGATCTCACTGTGAAAAGGCTTAAATGACTTTTTTAATTAAGTTTAATGATTGCGCTCAAACCAAATGTCCTCGAACGAAATTTTCAAATGTAACTACTAGAATGTGATACAATACACTATTGGATGAAGTTTAGTTGACTTCTGCGCAGCGGTTTGGGAGTTAACATCAAAATTACATTTCTCGGCCATATCGCATAGATCTCACTGTGAAAAGGCTTAAATGGCTTTTTTGACCTAAGTTTGAGGATTGCGCTCAAATCAAATGTCCTAGAACCAAATTTCCACATGTAACTACTAGATTGTGATACAATACACTAATGGGTGAAGTTTGGTTTACTTCTGCGCAGCGGTTTGGGAGTTAACATCAAAATTACATTTCTCGGCCATATCGCATAGATCTCACTGTGAAAAGGCATAAATGGCTTTTTTGACCTAAGTTTAATAATTGCGCTCAAACCAAATGTCCTAGAACGAAATTTTAAAATGTAACTACTAGAATGTGATACAATACACTATTGGGTGAAGTTTGGTTGACTTCTGCGCAGCGGTTTGGGAGTTATCAAAATTACATTTCTCGGCCATATCGCATAGATCTCACTGTGAAAAGGCTTAAATGGCTTTTTTGACCTAAGTTTGAGGATTGCGCTCAAATCAAATGTCCTAGAACCAAATTTCCACATGTAACTACTAGATTGTGATACAATACACTAATGGGTGAAGTTTGGTTGACTTCTGCGCAGCGGTTTGGGAGTTAACATCAAAATTACATTTCTCGGCCATATCGCATAGATCTCACTGTGAAAAGGCTTAAATGACTTTTTTAATTAAGTTTGATGATTGCGCTCAAACAAAATTTCCTAGAACAAAATTTTCAAATGTAACTACTAGATTGTGATACAATACACTATTGGGTGAAGTTTGGTTGACTTCTGCGCAGCGGTTTGGGAGTTAACATCAAAATTACATTTCTCGGCCATATCGCATAGATCTCACTGTGAAAAGGCTTAAATGACTTTTTTTAATTAAGTTTAATGATTGCGCTCAAACCAAATGTCCTAGAACGAAATTTTCAAATGTAACTACTAGAATGTGATACAATACACTATTGGGTGAAGTTTAGTTGACTTCTGCGCAGCGGTTTGGGAGTTAACATCAAAATTACATTTCTCGGCCATATCGCATAGATCTCACTGTGAAAAGGCTTAAATGGCTTTTTTGACCTAAGTTTAATGATTGCGCTCAAACCAAATGTCCTAGAACAAAATTTTCAAATGTAACTACTAGAATGTGATACAATACACTATTGGGTGAAGTTTGGTTGACTTCTGCGCAGCGGTTTGGGAGTTAACATCAAAATTACATTTCTCGGCCATATCGCATAGATCTCACTGTGAAAAGGCTTAAATGGCTTTTTTGACCTAAGTTTAATAATTGCACTCAAACCAAATGTCCTAGAACGAAATTTTAAAATGTAACTACTAGAATGTGATACAATACACTATTGGGTGAAGTTTGGTTGACTTCTGCGCAGCGGTTTGGGAGTTAACATCAAAATTACATTTCTCGGCCATATCGCATAGATCTCACTGTGAAAAGGCTTAAATGGCTTTTTTGACCTAAATTTGAGGATTGCGCTCAAATCAAATGTCCTAGAACCAAATTTCCACATGTAACTACTAGAATGTGATACAATACACTATTGGGTGAAGTTTGGTTGACTTCTGCGCAGCGGTTTGGGAGTTAACATCAAAATTACATTTCTCGGCCATATCGCATAGATCTCACTGTGAAAAGGCTTAAATGACTTTTTTTAATTAAGTTTAATGATTGCGCTCAAACCAAATGTCCTAGAACGAAATTTTCAAATGTAACTACTAGAATGTGATACAATACACTATTGGGTGAAGTTTAGTTGACTTCTGCGCAGCGGTTTGGGAGTTAACATCAAAATTACATTTCTCGGCCATATCGCATAGATCTCACTGTTAAAAGGCTTAAATGACTCTTTTAATTAAGTTTAATGATTGCGCTCAAACCAAATCCCCTAGAACGAAATTTTCAAATGTAACTACTAGAATGTGATACAATACACTATTGGGTGAAGTTTGGTTGACTTCTGCGCAGCGGTTTGGGAGTTAACATCAAAATTACATTTCTCGGCCATATCGCATAGATCTCACTGTGAAAAGGCTTAAATGGCTTTTTTGACCTAAGTTTGAGGATTGCGCTCAAATCAAATGTCCTAGAACCAAATTTCCACATGTAACTACTAGATTGTGATACAATACACTAATGGATGAAGTTTGGTTGACTTCTGCGCAGCGGTTTGGGAGTGAACATCAAAATTACATTTCTCGGCCATATCGCATAGATCTCACTGTGAAAAGGCTTAAATGACTTTTTTAATTAAGTTTGATGATTGCGCTCAAACAAAATTTCCTAGAACAAAATTTTCAAATGTAACTACTAGATTGTGATACAATACACTATTGGGTGAAGTTTGGTTGACTTCTGCGCAGCGGTTTGGGAGTTAACATCAAAATTACATTTCTCGGCCATATCGCATAGATCTCACTGTGAAAAGGCTTAAATGACTTTTTTAATTAAGTTTGATGATTGCGCTCAAACAAAATGTCCTAGAACAAAATTTTCAAATGTAACTACTAGATTGTGATACAATACACTATTGGGTGAAGTTTGGTTGACTTCTGCGCAGCGGTTTGGGAGTTAACATCAAAATTACATTTCTCGGCCATATCGCATAGATCTCACTGTGAAAAGGCTTAAATGGCTTTTTTGACCTAAGTTTGAGGATTGCGCTCAAATCAAATGTCCTAGAACCAAATTTCCACATGTAACTACTAGAATGTGATACAATACACTATTGGGTGAAGTTTGGTTGACTTCTGCGCAGCGGTTTGGGAGTTAACATCAAAATTACATTTCTCGGCCATATCGCATAGATCTCACTGTGAAAAGGCTTAAATGACTTTTTTTAATTAAGTTTAATGATTGCGCTCAAACCAAATGTCCTAGAACGAAATGTTCAAATGTAACTACTAGAATGTGATACAATACACTATTGGGTGAAGTTTAGTTGACTTCTGCGCAGCGGTTTGGGAGTTAACATCAAAATTACATTTCTCGGCCATATCGCATAGATCTCACTGTGAAAAGGCTTAAATGACTTTTTTAATTAAGTTTAATGATTGCGCTCAAACCAAATCCCCTAGAACGAAATTTTCAAATGTAACTACTAGAATGTGATACAATACACTATTGGGTGAAGTTTGGTTGACTTCTGCGCAGCGGTTTGGGAGTTAACATCAAAATTACATTTCTCGGCCATATCGCATAGATCTCACTGTGAAAAGGCTTAAATGGCTTTTTTGACCTAAGTTTGAGGATTGCGCTCAAATCAAATGTCCTAGAACCAAATTTCCACATGTAACTACTAGATTGTGATACAATACACTAATGGGTGAAGTTTGGTTTACTTCTGCGCAGCGGTTTGGGAGTTAACATCAAAATTACATTTCTCGGCCATATCGCATAGATCTCACTGTGAAAAGGCTTAAATGGCTTTTTTGACCTAAGTTTAATAATTGCGCTCAAACCAAATGTCCTAGAACGAAATTTTAAAATGTAACTACTAGAATGTGATACAATACACTATTGGGTGAAGTTTGGTTGACTTCTGCGCAGCGGTTTGGGAGTTAACATCAAAATTACATTTCTCGGCCATATCGCATAGATCTCACTGTGAAAAGGCTTAAATGGCTTTTTTGACCTAAGTTTGAGGATTGCGCTCAAATCAAATGTCCTAGAACCAAATTTCCACATGTAACTACTAGATTGTGATACAATACACTAATGGGTGAAGTTTGGTTGACTTCTGCGCAGCGGTTTGGGAGTTAACATCAAAATTACATTTCTCGGACATATCGCATAGATCTCACTGTGAAAAGGCTTAAATGACTTTTTTAATTAAGTTTGATGATTGCGCTCAAACAAAATTTCCTAGAACAAAATTTTCAAATGTAACTACTAGATTGTGATACAATACACTATTGGGTGAAGTTTGGTTGACTTCTGCGCAGCGGTTTGGGAGTGAACATCAAAATTACATTTCTCGGCCATATCGCATAGATCTCACTGTGAAAAGGCTTAAATGACTTTTTTAATTAAGTTTGATGATTGCGCTCAAACAAAATTTCCTAGAACAAAATTTTCAAATGTAACTACTAGATTGTGATACAATACACTATTGGGTGAAGTTTGGTTGACTTCTGCGCAGCGGTTTGGGAGTTAACATCAAAATTACATTTCTCGGCCATATCGCATAGATCTCACTGTGAAAAGGCTTAAATGACTTTTTTAATTAAGTTTGATGATTGCGCTCAAACAAAATGTCCTAGAACAAAATTTTCAAATGTAACTACTAGATTGTGATACAATACACTATTGGGTGAAGTTTGGTTGACTTCTGCGCAGCGGTTTGGGAGTTAACATCAAAATTACATTTCTCGGCCATATCGCATAGATCTCACTGTGAAAAGGCTTAAATGGCTTTTTTGACCTAAGTTTGAGGATTGCGCTCAAATCAAATGTCCAATAACCAAATTTCCACATGTAAGTACTAGATTGTGATACAATACACTAATGGGTGAAGTTTGGTTGACTTCTGCGCAGCGGTTTGGGAGTTAACATCAAAATTACATTTCTCGGCCATATCGCATAGATCTCACTGTGAAAAGGCTTAAATGACTTTTTTAATTAAGTTTGATGATTGCGTTCAAACAAAATGTCCTAGAACAAAATTTTCAAATGTAACTACTAGATTGTGATACAATACACTATTGGGTGAAGTTTGGTTGACTTCTGCGCAGCGGTTTGGGAGTTAACATCAAAATTACATTTCTCGGCCATATCGCATAGATCTCACTGTGAAAAGGCTTAAATGGCTTTTTTGACCTAAGTTTGAGGATTGCGCTCAAATCAAATGTCCTAGAACCAAATTTCCACATGTAATTACTAGATTGTGATACAATACACTAATGGGTGAAGTTTGGTTGACTTCTGCGCAGCGGTTTGGGAGTTAACATCAAAATTACATTTCTCGGCCATATCGCATAGATCTCACTGTGAAAAGGCTTAAATGACTTTTTTAATTAAGTTTAATGATTGCGCTCAAACCAAATCCCCTAGAACGAAATTTTCAAATGTAACTACTAGAATGTGATACAATACACTATTGGGTGAAGTTTGGTTGACTTCTGCGCAGTGGTTTGGGAGTTAACATCAAAATTACATTTCTCGGCCATATCGCATAGATCTCACTGTGAAAAGGCTTAAATGGCTTTTTTGACCTAAGTTTGAGGATTGCGCTCAAATCAAATGTCCTAGAACCAAATTTCCACATGTAACTACTAGATTGTGATACAATACACTATTGGGTGAAGTTTGGTTGACTTCTGCGCAGCGGTTTGGGAGTTAACATCAAAATTACATTTCTCGGCCATATCGCATAGATCTCACTGTGAAAAGACAAATGACTTTTTTAATTAAGTTTGATGATTGCGTTCAAACAAAATGTCCTAGAACAAAATTTTCAAATGTAACTACTAGATTGTGATACAATACACTATTGGGTGAAGTTTGGTTGACTTCTGCGCAGCGGTTTGGGAGTTAACATCAAAATTACATTTCTCGGCCATATCGCATAGATCTCACTGTGAAAAGGCTTAAATGACTTTTTTTAATTAAGTTTAATGATTGCGCTCAAACCAAATGTCCTAGAACGAAATTTTCAAATGTAACTACTAGAATGTGATACAATACACTATTGGGTGAAGTTTAGTTGACTTCTGCGCAGCGGTTTGGGAGTTAACATCAAAATTACATTTCTCGGCCATATCGCATAGAACTCACTGTGAAAAGGCTTAAATGACTCTTTTAATTAAGTTTAATGATTGCGCTCAAACCAAATCCCCTAGAACGAAATTTTCAAATGTAACTACTAGAATGTGATACAATACACTATTGGGTGAAGTTTGGTTGACTTCTGCGCAGCGGTTTGGGAGTTAACATCAAAATTACATTTCTCGGCCATATCGCATAGATCTCACTGTGAAAAGGCTTAAATGGCTTTTTTGACCTAAGTTTGAGGATTGCGCTCAAATCAAATGTCCTAGAACCAAATTTCCACATGTAACTTCTAGATTGTGATACAATACACTAATGGATGAAGTTTGGTTGACTTCTGCGCAGCGGTTTGGGAGTGAACATCAAAATTACATTTCTCGGCCATATCGCATAGATCTCACTGTGAAAAGGCTTAAATGACTTTTTTAATTAAGTTTGATGATTGCGCTCAAACAAAATTTCCTAGAACAAAATTTTCAAATGTAACTACTAGATTGTGATACAATACACTATTGGGTGAAGTTTGGTTGACTTCTGCGCAGCGGTTTGGGAGTTAACATCAAAATTACATTTCTCGGCCATATCGCATAGATCTCACTGTGAAAAGGCTTAAATGACTTTTTTAATTAAGTTTGATGATTGCGCTCAAACAAAATGTCCTAGAACAAAATTTTCAAATGTAACTACTAGATTGTGATACAATACACTATTGGGTGAAGTTTGGTTGACTTCTGCGCAGCGGTTTGGGAGTTAACATCAAAATTACATTTCTCGGCCATATCGCATAGATCTCACTGTGAAAAGGCTTAAATGGCTTTTTTGACCTAAGTTTGAGGATTGCGCTCAAATCAAATGTCCTAGAACCAAATTTCCACATGTAACTACTAGATTGTGATACAATACACTAATGGGTGAAGTTTGGTTGACTTCTGCGCAGCGGTTTGGGAGTTAACATCAAAATTACATTTCTCTGCCATATCGCATAGATCTCACTGTGAAAAGGCTTAAATGACTTTTTTAATTAAGTTTGATGATTGCGCTCAAACAAAATTTCCTAGAACAAAATTTTCAAATGTAACTACTAGATTGTGATACAATACACTATTGGGTGAAGTTTGGTTGACTTCTGCGCAGCGGTTTGGGAGTTAACATCAAAATTACATTTCTCGGCCATATCGCATAGATCTCACTGTGAAAAGGCTTAAATGGCTTTTTTGACCTAAGTTTAATAATTGCGCTCAAACCAAATGTCCTAGAACGAAATTTTAAAATGTAACTACTAGAATGTGATACAATACACTATTGGGTGAAGTTTGGTTGACTTCTGCGCAGCGGTTTGGGAGTTAACATCAAAATTACATTTCTCGGCCATATCGCATAGATCTCACTGTGAAAAGGCTTAAATGGCTTTTTTGACCTAAGTTTGAGGATTGCGCTCAAATCAAATGTCCTAGAACCAAATTTCCACATGTAACTACTAGATTGTGATACAATACACTAATGGATGAAGTTTAGTTGACTTCTGCGCAGCGGTTTGGGAGTTAACATCAAAATTACATTTCTCGGCCATATCGCATAGATCTCACTGTGAAAAGGCTTAAATGACTTTTTTAATTAAGTTTAATGATTGCGCTCAAACCAAATCCCCTAGAACGAAATTTTCAAATGTAACTACTAGAATGTGATACAATACACTATTGGGTGAAGTTTGGTTGACTTCTGCGCAGCGGTTTGGGAGTTAACATCAAAATTACATTTCTCGGCCATATCGCATAGATCTCACTGTGAAAAGGCTTAAATGGCTTTTTTGACCTAAGTTTGAGGATTGCGCTCAAATCAAATGTCCTAGAACCAAATTTCCACATGTAACTACTAGATTGTGATACAATACACTAATGGGTTAAGTTTGGTTTACTTCTGCGCAGCGGTTTGGGAGTTAACATCAAAATTACATTTCTCGGCCATATCGCATAGATCTCACTGTGAAAAGGCTTAAATGGCTTTTTTGACCTAAGTTTAATAATTGCGCTCAAACCAAATGTCCTAGAACGAAATTTTAAAATGTAACTACTAGAATGTGATACAATACACTATTGGGTGAAGTTTGGTTGACTTCTGCGCAGCGGTTTGGGAGTTAACATCAAAATTACATTTCTCGGCCATATCGCATAGATCTCACTGTGAAAAGGCTTAAATGGCTTTTTTGACCTAAGTTTGAGGATTGCGCTCAAATCAAATGTCCTAGAACCAAATTTCCACATGTAACTACTAGAATGTGATACAATACACTATTGGGTGAAGTTTGGTTGACTTCTGCGCAGCGGTTTGGGAGTTAACATCAAAATTACATTTCTCGGCCATATCGCATAGATCTCACTGTGAAAAGGCTTAAATGACTTTTTTTAATTAAGTTTAATGATTGCGCTCAAACCAAATGTCCTAGAACGAAATGTTCAAATGTAACTACTAGAATGTGATACAATACACTATTGGGTGAAGTTTAGTTGACTTCTGCGCAGCGGTTTGGGAGTTAACATCAAAATTACATTTCTCGGCCATATCGCATAGATCTCACTGTGAAAAGGCTTAAATGACTTTTTTAATTAAGTTTAATGATTGCGCTCAAACCAAATCCCCTAGAACGAAATTTTCAAATGTAACTACTAGAATGTGATACAATACACTATTGGGTGAAGTTTGGTTGACTTCTGCGCAGCGGTTTGGGAGTTAACATCAAAATTACATTTCTCGGCCATATCGCATAGATCTCACTGTGAAAAGGCTTAAATGGCTTTTTTGACCTAAGTTTGAGGATTGCGCTCAAATCAAATGTCCTAGAACCAAATTTCCACATGTAACTACTAGATTGTGATACAATACACTAATGGGTGAAGTTTGGTTTACTTCTGCGCAGCGGTTTGGGAGTTAACATCAAAATTACATTTCTCGGCCATATCGCGTAGATCTCACTGTGAAAAGGCTTAAATGGCTTTTTTGACCTAAGTTTAATAATTGCGCTCAAACCAAATGTCCTAGAACGAAATTTTAAAATGTAACTACTAGAATGTGATACAATACACTATTGGGTGAAGTTTGGTTGACTTCTGCGCAGCGGTTTGGGAGTTAACATCAAAATTACATTTCTCGGCCATATCGCATAGATCTCACTGTGAAAAGGCTTAAATGGCTTTTTTGACCTAAGTTTGAGGATTGCGCTCAAATCAAATGTCCTAGAACCAAATTTCCACATGTAACTACTAGATTGTGATACAATACACTAATGGGTGAAGTTTGGTTGACTTCTGCGCAGCGGTTTGGGAGTTAACATCAAAATTACATTTCTCGGCCATATCGCATAGATCTCACTGTGAAAAGGCTTAAATGACTTTTTTAATTAAGTTTGATGATTGCGCTCAAACAAAATTTCCTAGAACAAAATTTTCAAATGTAACTACTAGATTGTGATACAATACACTATTGGGTGAAGTTTGGTTGACTTCTGCGCAGCGGTTTGGGAGTTAACATCAAAATTACATTTCTCGGCCATATCGCATAGATCTCACTGTGAAAAGACAAATGACTTTTTTAATTAAGTTTGATGATTGCGTTCAAACAAAATGTCCTAGAACAAAATTTTCAAATGTAACTACTAGATTGTGATACAATACACTATTGGGTGAAGTTTGGTTGACTTCTGCGCAGCGGTTTGGGAGTTAACATCAAAATTACATTTCTCGGCCATATCGCATAGATCTCACTGTGAAAAGGCTTAAATGACTTTTTTAAATTAAGTTTAATGATTGCGCTCAAACCAAATGTCCTAGAACGAAATTTTCAAATGTAACTACTAGAATGTGATACAATACACTATTGGGTGAAGTTTAGTTGACTTCTGCGCAGCGGTTTGGGAGTTAACATCAAAATTACATTTCTCGGCCATATCGCATAGATCTCACTGTGAAAAGGCTTAAATGACTCTTTTAATTAAGTTTAATGATTGCGCTCAAACCAAATCCCCTAGAACGAAATTTTCAAATGTAACTACTAGAATGTGATACAATACACTATTGGGTGAAGTTTGGTTGACTTCTGCGCAGCGGTTTGGGAGTTAACATCAAAATTACATTTCTCGGCCATATCGCATAGATCTCACTGTGAAAAGGCTTAAATGGCTTTTTTGACCTAAGTTTGAGGATTGCGCTCAAATCAAATGTCCTAGAACCAAATTTCCACATGTAACTACTAGATTGTGATACAATACACTAATGGATGAAGTTTGGTTGACTTCTGCGCAGCGGTTTGGGAGTGAACATCAAAATTACATTTCTCGGCCATATCGCATAGATCTCACTGTGAAAAGGCTTAAATGACTTTTTTAATTAAGTTTGATGATTGCGCTCAAACAAAATTTCCTAGAACAAAATTTTCAAATGTAACTACTAGATTGTGATACAATACACTATTGGGTGAAGTTTGGTTGACTTCTGCGCAGCGGTTTGGGAGTTAACATCAAAATTACATTTCTCGGCCATATCGCATAGATCTCACTGTGAAAAGGCTTAAATGACTTTTTTAATTAAGTTTGATGATTGCGCTCAAACAAAATGTCCTAGAACAAAATTTTCAAATGTAACTACTAGATTGTGATACAATACACTATTGGGTGAAGTTTGGTTGACTTCTGCGCAGCGGTTTGGGAGTTAACATCAAAATTACATTTCTCGGCCATATCGCATAGATCTCACTGTGAAAAGGCTTAAATGGCTTTTTTGACCTAAGTTTGAGGATTGCGCTCAAATCAAATGTCCAATAACCAAATTTCCACATGTAACTACTAGATTGTGATACAATACACTAATGGGTGAAGTTTGGTTGACTTCTGCGCAGCGGTTTGGGAGTTAACATCAAAATTACATTTCTCGGCCATATCGCATAGATCTCACTGTGAAAAGGCTTAAATGACTTTTTTAATTAAGTTTGATGATTGCGTTCAAACAAAATGTTCTAGAACAAAATTTTCAAATGTAACTACTAGATTGTGATACAATACACTATTGGGTGAAGTTTGGTTGACTTCTGCGCAGCGGTTTGGGAGTTAACATCAAAATTACATTTCTCGGCCATATCGCATAGATCTCACTGTGAAAAGGCTTAAATGGCTTTTTTGACCTAAGTTTGAGGATTGCGCTCAAATCAAATGTCCTAGAACCAAATTTCCACATGTAATTACTAGATTGTGATACAATACACTAATGGGTGAAGTTTGGTTGACTTCTGCGCAGCGGTTTGGGAGTTAACATCAAAATTACATTTCTCGGCCATATCGCATAGATCTCACTGTGAAAAGGCTTAAATGACTTTTTTAATTAAGTTTAATGATTGCGCTCAAACCAAATGTCCTCGAACGAAATTTTCAAATGTAACTACTAGAATGTGATACAATACACTATTGGATGAAGTTTAGTTGACTTCTGCGCAGCGGTTTGGGAGTTAACATCAAAATTACATTTCTCGGCCATATCGCATAGATCTCACTGTGAAAAGGCTTAAATGGCTTTTTTGACCTAAGTTTGAGGATTGCGCTCAAATCAAATGTCCTAGAACCAAATTTCCACATGTAACTACTAGATTGTGATACAATACACTAATGGGTGAAGTTTGGTTTATTTCTGCGCAGCGGTTTGGGAGTTAACATCAAAATTACATTTCTCGGCCATATCGCATAGATCTCACTGTGAAAAGGCTTAAATGGCTTTTTTGACCTAAGTTTAATAATTGCGCTCAAACCAAATGTCCTAGAACGAAATTTTAAAATGTAACTACTAGAATGTGATACAATACACTATTGGGTGAAGTTTGGTTGACTTCTGCGCAGCGGTTTGGGAGTTAACATCAAAATTACATTTCTCGGCCATATCGCATAGATCTCACTGTGAAAAGGCTTAAATGGCTTTTTTGACCTAAGTTTGAGGATTGCGCTCAAATCAAATGTCCTAGAACCAAATTTCCACATGTAACTACTAGATTGTGATACAATACACTAATGGGTGAAGTTTGGTTGACTTCTGCGCAGCGGTTTGGGAGTTAACATCAAAATTACATTTCTCGGCCATATCGCATAGATCTCACTGTGAAAAGGCTTAAATGACTTTTTTAATTAAGTTTGATGATTGCGCTCAAACAAAATTTCCTAGAACAAAATTTTCAAATGTAACTACTAGATTGTGATACAATACACTATTGGGTGAAGTTTGGTTGACTTCTGCGCAGCGGTTTGGGAGTTAACATCAAAATTACATTTCTCGGCCATATCGAATAGATCTCACTGTGAAAAGGCTTAAATGGCTTTTTTGACCTAAGTTTAATGATTGCGCTCAAACCAAATGTCCTAGAACCAAATTTCCACATGTAATTACTAGATTGTGATACAATACACTAATGGGTGAAGTTTGGTTGACTTCTGCGCAGCGGTTTGGGAGTTAACATCAAAATTACATTTCTCGGCCATATCGCATAGATCTCACTGTGAAAAGGCTTAAATGACTTTTTTAATTAAGTTTAATGATTGCGCTCAAACCAAATGTCCTCGAACGAAATTTTCAAATGTAACTACTAGAATGTGATACAATACACTATTGGGTGAAGTTTAGTTGACTTCTGCGCAGCGGTTTGGGAGTTAACATCAAAATTACATTTCTCGGCCATATCGCATAGATCTCACTGTGAAAAGGCTTAAATGGCTTTTTTGACCTAAGTTTGAGGATTGCGCTCAAATCAAATGTCCTAGAACCAAATTTCCACATGTAACTACTAGATTGTGATACAATACACTAATGGGTGAAGTTTGGTTTACTTCTGCGCAGCGGTTTGGGAGTTAACATCAAAATTACATTTCTCGGCCATATCGCATAGATCTCACTGTGAAAAGGCTTAAATGGCTTTTTTGACCTAAGTTTAATAATTGCGCTCAAACCAAATGTCCTAGAACGAAATTTTAAAATGTAACTACTAGAATGTGATACAATACACTATTGGGTGAAGTTTGGTTGACTTCTGCGCAGCGGTTTGGGAGTTATCAAAATTACATTTCTCGGCCATATCGCATAGATCTCACTGTGAAAAGGCTTAAATGGCTTTTTTGACCTAAGTTTGAGGATTGCGCTCAAATCAAATGTCCTAGAACCAAATTTCCACATGTAACTACTAGATTGTGATACAATACACTAATGGGTGAAGTTTGGTTGACTTCTGCGCAGCGGTTTGGGAGTTAACATCAAAATTACATTTCTCGGCCATATCGCATAGATCTCACTGTGAAAAGGCTTAAATGACTTTTTTAATTAAGTTTGATGATTGCGCTCAAACAAAATTTCCTAGAACAAAATTTTCAAATGTAACTACTAGATTGTGATACAATACACTATTGGGTGAAGTTTGGTTGACTTCTGCGCAGCGGTTTGGGAGTTAACATCAAAATTACATTTCTCGGCCATATCGCATAGATCTCACTGTGAAAAGGCTTAAATGGCTTTTTTGACCTAAGTTTGAGGATTGCGCTCAAATCAAATGTCCTAGAACCAAATTTCCACATGTAACTACTAGATTGTGATACAATACACTAATGGGTGAAGTTTGGTTGACTTCTGCGCAGCGGTTTGGGAGTTAACATCAAAATTACATTTCTCTGCCATATCGCATAGATCTCACTGTGAAAAGGCTTAAATGACTTTTTTAATTAAGTTTGATGATTGCGCTCAAACAAAATTTCCTAGAACAAAATTTTCAAATGTAACTACTAGATTGTGATACAATACACTATTGGGTGAAGTTTGGTTGACTTCTGCGCAGCGGTTTGGGAGTTAACATCAAAATTACATTTCTCGGCCATATCGCATAGATCTCACTGTGAAAAGGCTTAAATGGCTTTTTTGACCTAAGTTTAATAATTGCGCTCAAACCAAATGTCCTAGAACGAAATTTTAAAATGTAACTACTAGAATGTGATACAATACACTATTGGGTGAAGTTTGGTTGACTTCTGCGCAGCGGTTTGGGAGTTAACATCAAAATTACATTTCTCGGCCATATCGCATAGATCTCACTGTGAAAAGGCTTAAATGGCTTTTTTGACCTAAGTTTGAGGATTGCGCTCAAATCAAATGTCCTAGAACCAAATTTCCACATGTAACTACTAGATTGTGATACAATACACTAATGGATGAAGTTTAGTTGACTTCTGCGCAGCGGTTTGGGAGTTAACATCAAAATTACATTTCTCGGCCATATCGCATAGATCTCACTGTGAAAAGGCTTAAATGACTTTTTTAATTAAGTTTAATGATTGCGCTCAAACCAAATCCCCTAGAACGAAATTTTCAAATGTAACTACTAGAATGTGATACAATACACTATTGGGTGAAGTTTGGTTGACTTCTGCGCAGCGGTTTGGGAGTTAACATCAAAATTACATTTCTCGGCCATATCGCATAGATCTCACTGTGAAAAGGCTTAAATGGCTTTTTTGACCTAAGTTTGAGGATTGCGCTCAAATCAAATGTCCTAGAACCAAATTTCCACATGTAACTACTAGAATGTGATACAATACACTATTGGGTGAAGTTTGGTTGACTTCTGCGCAGCGGTTTGGGAGTTAACATCAAAATTACATTTCTCGGCCATATCGCATAGATCTCACTGTGAAAAGGCTTAAATGACTTTTTTTAATTAAGTTTAATGATTGCGCTCAAACCAAATGTCCTAGAACGAAATGTTCAAATGTAACTACTAGAATGTGATACAATACACTATTGGGTGAAGTTTAGTTGACTTCTGCGCAGCGGTTTGGGAGTTAACATCAAAATTACATTTCTCGGCCATATCGCATAGATCTCACTGTGAAAAGGCTTAAATGACTTTTTTAATTAAGTTTAATGATTGCGCTCAAACCAAATCCCCTAGAACGAAATTTTCAAATGTAACTACTAGAATGTGATACAATACACTATTGGGTGAAGTTTGGTTGACTTCTGCGCAGCGGTTTGGGAGTTAACATCAAAATTACATTTCTCGGCCATATCGCATAGATCTCACTGTGAAAAGGCTTAAATGGCTTTTTTGACCTAAGTTTGAGGATTGCGCTCAAATCAAATGTCCTAGAACCAAATTTCCACATGTAACTACTAGATTGTGATACAATACACTAATGGGTGAAGTTTGGTTTACTTCTGCGCAGCGGTTTGGGAGTTAACATCAAAATTACATTTCTCGGCCATATCGCATAGATCTCACTGTGAAAAGGCTTAAATGGCTTTTTTGACCTAAGTTTAATAATTGCGCTCAAACCAAATGTCCTAGAACGAAATTTTAAAATGTAACTACTAGAATGTGATACAATACACTATTGGGTGAAGTTTGGTTGACTTCTGCGCAGCGGTTTGGGAGTTAACATCAAAATTACATTTCTCGGCCATATCGCATAGATCTCACTGTGAAAAGGCTTAAATGGCTTTTTTGACCTAAGTTTGAGGATTGCGCTCAAATCAAATGTCCTAGAACCAAATTTCCACATGTAACTACTAGATTGTGATACAATACACTAATGGGTGAAGTTTGGTTGACTTCTGCGCAGCGGTTTGGGAGTTAACATCAAAATTACATTTCTCGGCCATATCGCATAGATCTCACTGTGAAAAGGCTTAAATGACTTTTTTAATTAAGTTTGATGATTGCGCTCAAACAAAATTTCCTAGAACAAAATTTTCAAATGTAACTACTAGATTGTGATACAATACACTATTGGGTGAAGTTTGGTTGACTTCTGCGCAGCGGTTTGGGAGTTAACATCAAAATTACATTTCTCGGCCATATCGCATAGATCTCACTGTGAAAAGACAAATGACTTTTTTAATTAAGTTTGATGATTGCGTTCAAACAAAATGTCCTAGAACAAAATTTTCAAATGTAACTACTAGATTGTGATACAATACACTATTGGGTGAAGTTTGGTTGACTTCTGCGCAGCGGTTTGGGAGTTAACATCAAAATTACATTTCTCGGCCATATCGCATAGATCTCACTGTGAAAAGGCTTAAATGACTTTTTTAAATTAAGTTTAATGATTGCGCTCAAACCAAATGTCCTAGAACGAAATTTTCAAATGTAACTACTAGAATGTGATACAATACACTATTGGGTGAAGTTTAGTTGACTTCTGCGCAGCGGTTTGGGAGTTAACATCAAAATTACATTTCTCGGCCATATCGCATAGATCTCACTGTGAAAAGGCTTAAATGACTCTTTTAATTAAGTTTAATGATTGCGCTCAAACCAAATCCCCTAGAACGAAATTTTCAAATGTAACTACTAGAATGTGATACAATACACTATTGGGTGAAGTTTGGTTGACTTCTGCGCAGCGGTTTGGGAGTTAACATCAAAATTACATTTCTCGGCCATATCGCATAGATCTCACTGTGAAAAGGCTTAAATGGCTTTTTTGACCTAAGTTTGAGGATTGCGCTCAAATCAAATGTCCTAGAACCAAATTTCCACATGTAACTACTAGATTGTGATACAATACACTAATGGATGAAGTTTGGTTGACTTCTGCGCAGCGGTTTGGGAGTGAACATCAAAATTACATTTCTCGGCCATATCGCATAGATCTCACTGTGAAAAGGCTTAAATGACTTTTTTAATTAAGTTTGATGATTGCGCTCAAACAAAATTTCCTAGAACAAAATTTTCAAATGTAACTACTAGATTGTGATACAATACACTATTGGGTGAAGTTTGGTTGACTTCTGCGCAGCGGTTTGGGAGTTAACATCAAAATTACATTTCTCGGCCATATCGCATAGATCTCACTGTGAAAAGGCTTAAATGACTTTTTTAATTAAGTTTGATGATTGCGCTCAAACAAAATGTCCTAGAACAAAATTTTCAAATGTAACTACTAGATTGTGATACAATACACTATTGGGTGAAGTTTGGTTGACTTCTGCGCAGCGGTTTGGGAGTTAACATCAAAATTACATTTCTCGGCCATATCGCATAGATCTCACTGTGAAAAGGCTTAAATGGCTTTTTTGACCTAAGTTTGAGGATTGCGCTCAAATCAAATGTCCAATAACCAAATTTCCACATGTAACTACTAGATTGTGATACAATACACTAATGGGTGAAGTTTGGTTGACTTCTGCGCAGCGGTTTGGGAGTTAACATCAAAATTACATTTCTCGGCCATATCGCATAGATCTCACTGTGAAAAGGCTTAAATGACTTTTTTAATTAAGTTTGATGATTGCGTTCAAACAAAATGTTCTAGAACAAAATTTTCAAATGTAACTACTAGATTGTGATACAATACACTATTGGGTGAAGTTTGGTTGACTTCTGCGCAGCGGTTTGGGAGTTAACATCAAAATTACATTTCTCGGCCATATCGCATAGATCTCACTGTGAAAAGGCTTAAATGGCTTTTTTGACCTAAGTTTGAGGATTGCGCTCAAATCAAATGTCCTAGAACCAAATTTCCACATGTAATTACTAGATTGTGATACAATACACTAATGGGTGAAGTTTGGTTGACTTCTGCGCAGCGGTTTGGGAGTTAACATCAAAATTACATTTCTCGGCCATATCGCATAGATCTCACTGTGAAAAGGCTTAAATGACTTTTTTAATTAAGTTTAATGATTGCGCTCAAACCAAATGTCCTCGAACGAAATTTTCAAATGTAACTACTAGAATGTGATACAATACACTATTGGATGAAGTTTAGTTGACTTCTGCGCAGCGGTTTGGGAGTTAACATCAAAATTACATTTCTCGGCCATATCGCATAGATCTCACTGTGAAAAGGCTTAAATGGCTTTTTTGACCTAAGTTTGAGGATTGCGCTCAAATCAAATGTCCTAGAACCAAATTTCCACATGTAACTACTAGATTGTGATACAATACACTAATGGGTGAAGTTTGGTTTATTTCTGCGCAGCGGTTTGGGAGTTAACATCAAAATTACATTTCTCGGCCATATCGCATAGATCTCACTGTGAAAAGGCTTAAATGGCTTTTTTGACCTAAGTTTAATAATTGCGCTCAAACCAAATGTCCTAGAACGAAATTTTAAAATGTAACTACTAGAATGTGATACAATACACTATTGGGTGAAGTTTGGTTGACTTCTGCGCAGCGGTTTGGGAGTTAACATCAAAATTACATTTCTCGGCCATATCGCATAGATCTCACTGTGAAAAGGCTTAAATGGCTTTTTTGACCTAAGTTTGAGGATTGCGCTCAAATCAAATGTCCTAGAACCAAATTTCCACATGTAACTACTAGATTGTGATACAATACACTAATGGGTGAAGTTTGGTTGACTTCTGCGCAGCGGTTTGGGAGTTAACATCAAAATTACATTTCTCGGCCATATCGCATAGATCTCACTGTGAAAAGGCTTAAATGACTTTTTTAATTAAGTTTGATGATTGCGCTCAAACAAAATTTCCTAGAACAAAATTTTCAAATGTAACTACTAGATTGTGATACAATACACTATTGGGTGAAGTTTGGTTGACTTCTGCGCAGCGGTTTGGGAGTTAACATCAAAATTACATTTCTCGGCCATATCGAATAGATCTCACTGTGAAAAGGCTTAAATGGCTTTTTTGACCTAAGTTTAATGATTGCGCTCAAACCAAATGTCCTAGAACCAAATTTCCACATGTAATTACTAGATTGTGATACAATACACTAATGGGTGAAGTTTGGTTGACTTCTGCGCAGCGGTTTGGGAGTTAACATCAAAATTACATTTCTCGGCCATATCGCATAGATCTCACTGTGAAAAGGCTTAAATGACTTTTTTAATTAAGTTTAATGATTGCGCTCAAACCAAATGTCCTCGAACGAAATTTTCAAATGTAACTACTAGAATGTGATACAATACACTATTGGGTGAAGTTTAGTTGACTTCTGCGCAGCGGTTTGGGAGTTAACATCAAAATTACATTTCTCGGCCATATCGCATAGATCTCACTGTGAAAAGGCTTAAATGGCTTTTTTGACCTAAGTTTGAGGATTGCGCTCAAATCAAATGTCCTAGAACCAAATTTCCACATGTAACTACTAGATTGTGATACAATACACTAATGGGTGAAGTTTGGTTTACTTCTGCGCAGCGGTTTGGGAGTTAACATCAAAATTACATTTCTCGGCCATATCGCATAGATCTCACTGTGAAAAGGCTTAAATGGCTTTTTTGACCTAAGTTTAATAATTGCGCTCAAACCAAATGTCCTAGAACGAAATTTTAAAATGTAACTACTAGAATGTGATACAATACACTATTGGGTGAAGTTTGGTTGACTTCTGCGCAGCGGTTTGGGAGTTATCAAAATTACATTTCTCGGCCATATCGCATAGATCTCACTGTGAAAAGGCTTAAATGGCTTTTTTGACCTAAGTTTGAGGATTGCGCTCAAATCAAATGTCCTAGAACCAAATTTCCACATGTAACTACTAGATTGTGATACAATACACTAATGGGTGAAGTTTGGTTGACTTCTGCGCAGCGGTTTGGGAGTTAACATCAAAATTACATTTCTCGGCCATATCGCATAGATCTCACTGTGAAAAGGCTTAAATGACTTTTTTAATTAAGTTTGATGATTGCGCTCAAACAAAATTTCCTAGAACAAAATTTTCAAATGTAACTACTAGATTGTGATACAATACACTATTGGGTGAAGTTTGGTTGACTTCTGCGCAGCGGTTTGGGAGTTTACATCAAAATTACATTTCTCGGCCATATCGCATAGATCTCACTGTGAAAAGGCTTAAATGACTTTTTTAATTAAGTTTGATGATTGCGTTCAAACAAAATGTCCTAGAACAAAATTTTCAAATGTAACTACTAGATTGTGATACAATACACTATTGGGTGAAGTTTGGTTGACTTCTGCGCAGCGGTTTGGGAGTTAACATCAAAATTACATTTCTCGGCCATATCGCATAGATCTCACTGTGAAAAGGCTTAAATGACTTTTTTTAATTAAGTTTAATGATTGCGCTCAAACCAAATGTCCTAGAACGAAATTTTCAAATGTAACTACTAGAATGTGATACAATACACTATTGGGTGAAGTTTAGTTGACTTCTGCGCAGCGGTTTGGGAGTTAACATCAAAATTACATTTCTCGGCCATATCGCATAGATCTCACTGTGAAAAGGCTTAAATGGCTTTTTTGACCTAAGTTTAATGATTGCGCTCAAACCAAATGTCCTAGAACAAAATTTTCAAATGTAACTACTAGAATGTGATACAATACACTATTGGGTGAAGTTTGGTTGACTTCTGCGCAGCGGTTTGGGAGTTAACATCAAAATTACATTTCTCGGCCATATCGCATAGATCTCACTGTGAAAAGGCTTAAATGGCTTTTTTGACCTAAGTTTAATAATTGCGCTCAAACCAAATGTCCTAGAACGAAATTTTAAAATGTAACTACTAGAATGTGATACAATACACTATTGGGTGAAGTTTGGTTGACTTCTGCGCAGCGGTTTGGGAGTTAACATCAAAATTACATTTCTCGGCCATATCGCATAGATCTCACTGTGAAAAGGCTTAAATGGCTTTTTTGACCTAAATTTGAGGATTGCGCTCAAATCAAATGTCCTAGAACCAAATTTCCACATGTAACTACTAGAATGTGATACAATACACTATTGGGTGAAGTTTGGTTGACTTCTGCGCAGCGGTTTGGGAGTTAACATCAAAATTACATTTCTCGGCCATATCGCATAGATCTCACTGTGAAAAGGCTTAAATGACTTTTTTAATTAAGTTTGATGATTGCGCTCAAACAAAATTTCCTAGAACAAAATTTTCAAATGTAACTACTAGATTGTGATACAATACACTATTGGGTGAAGTTTGGTTGACTTCTGCGCAGCGGTTTGGGAGTTAACATCAAAATTACATTTCTCGGCCATATCGCATAGATCTCACTGTGAAAAGGCTTAAATGACTTTTTTAATTAAGTTTGATGATTGCGCTCAAACAAAATGTCCTAGAACAAAATTTTCAAATGTAACTACTAGATTGTGATACAATACACTATTGGGTGAAGTTTGGTTGACTTCTGCGCAGCGGTTTGGGAGTTAACATCAAAATTACATTTCTCGGCCATATCGCATAGATCTCACTGTGAAAAGGCTTAAATGGCTTTTTTGACCTAAGTTTGAGGATTGCGCTCAAATCAAATGTCCTAGAACCAAATTTCCACATGTAATTACTAGATTGTGATACAATACACTAATGGGTGAAGTTTGGTTGACTTCTGCGCAGCGGTTTGGGAGTTAACATCAAAATTACATTTCTCGGCCATATCGCATAGATCTCACTGTGAAAAGGCTTAAATGACTTTTTTAATTAAGTTTAATGATTGCGCTCAAACCAAATGTCCTCGAACGAAATTTTCAAATGTAACTACTAGAATGTGATACAATACACTATTGGGTGAAGTTTAGTTGACTTCTGCGCAGCGGTTTGGGAGTTAACGTCAAAATTTCATTTCTCGGCCATATCGCATAGATCTCACTGTGAAAAGGCTTAAATGGCTTTTTTGACCTAAGTTTGAGGATTGCGCTCAAATCAAATGTCCTAGAACCAAATTTCCACATGTAACTACTAGATTGTGATACAATACACTAATGGATGAAGTTTGGTTGACTTCTGCGCAGCGGTTTGGGAGTGAACATCAAAATTACATTTCTCGGCCATATCGCATAGATCTCACTGTGAAAAGGCTTAAATGACTTTTTTAATTAAGTTTGATGATTGCGCTCAAACAAAATTTCCTAGAACAAAATTTTCAAATGTAACTACTAGATTGTGATACAATACACTATTGGGTGAAGTTTGGTTGACTTCTGCGCAGCGGTTTGGGAGTTAACATCAAAATTACATTTCTCGGCCATATCGCATAGATCTCACTGTGAAAAGGCTTAAATGACTTTTTTAATTAAGTTTGATGATTGCGCTCAAACAAAATGTCCTAGAACAAAATTTTCAAATGTAACTACTAGATTGTGATACAATACACTATTGGGTGAAGTTTGGTTGACTTCTGCGCAGCGGTTTGGGAGTTAACATCAAAATTACATTTTTCGGCCATATCGCATAGATCTCACTGTGAAAAGGCTTAAATGGCTTTTTTGACCTAAGTTTGAGGATTGCGCTCAAATCAAATGTCCAATAACCAAATTTCCACATGTAACTACTAGATTGTGATACAATACACTAATGGGTGAAGTTTGGTTGACTTCTGCGCAGCGGTTTGGGAGTTAACATCAAAATTACATTTCTCGGCCATATCGCATAGATCTCACTGTGAAAAGGCTTAAATGACTTTTTTAATTAAGTTTGATGATTGCGTTCAAACAAAATGTCCTAGAACAAAATTTTCAAATGTAACTACTAGATTGTGATACAATACACTATTGGGTGAAGTTTGGTTGACTTCTGCGCAGCGGTTTGGGAGTTAACATCAAAATTACATTTCTCGGCCATATCGCATAGATCTCACTGTGAAAAGGCTTAAATGGCTTTTTTGACCTAAGTTTGAGGATTGCGCTCAAATCAAATGTCCTAGAACCAAATTTCCACATGTAATTACTAGATTGTGATACAATACACTAATGGGTGAAGTTTGGTTGACTTCTGTGCAGCGGTTTGGGAGTTAACATCAAAATTACATTTCTCGGCCATATCGCATAGATCTCACTGTGAAAAAGCTTAAATGACTTTTTTAATTAAGTTTGATGATTGCGCTCAAACAAAATTTCCTAGAACAAAATTTTCAAATGTAACTACTAGATTGTGATACAATACACTATTGGGTGAAGTTTGGTTGACTTCTGCGCAGCGGTTTGGGAGTTAACATCAAAATTACATTAATCGGCCATATCGCATAGATCTCACTGTGAAAAGGCTTAAATGACTTTTTTTAATTAAGTTTAATGATTGCGCTCAAACCAAATGTCCTAGAACGAAATGTTCAAATGTAACTACTAGAATGTGATACAATACACTATTGGGTGAAGTTTAGTTGACTTCTGCGCAGCGGTTTGGGAGTTAACATCAAAATTACATTTCTCGGCCATATCGCATAGATCTCACTGTGAAAAGGCTTAAATGGCTTTTTTGACCTAAGTTTGAGGATTGCGCTCAAATCAAATGTCCTAGAACCAAATTTCCACATGTAACTACTAGATTGTGATACAATACACTAATGGGTGAAGTTTGGTTGACTTCTGCGCAGCGGTTTGGGAGTTAACATCAAAATTACATTTCTCGGCCATATCGCATAGATCTCACTGTGAAAAGGCTTAAATGGCTTTTTTGACCTAAGTTTAATAATTGCGCTCAAACCAAATGTCCTAGAACGAAATTTTAAAATGTAACTACTAGAATGTGATACAATACACTATTGGGTGAAGTTTGGTTGACTTCTGCGCAGCGGTTTGGGAGTTAACATCAAAATTACATTTCTCGGCCATATCGCATAGATCTCACTGTGAAAAGGCTTAAATGGCTTTTTTGACCTAAGTTTGAGGATTGCGCTCAAATCAAATGTCCTAGAACCAAATTTCCACATGTAACTACTAGATTGTGATACAATACACTATTGGGTGAAGTTTGGTTGACTTCTGCGCAGCGGTTTGGGAGTTAACATCAAAATTACATTTCTCGGCCATATCGCATAGATCTCACTGTGAAAAGGCTTAAATGGCTTTTTTGACCTAAGTTTGAGGATTGCGCTCAAATCAAATGTCCTAGAACCAAATTTCCACATGTAACTACTAGATTGTGATACAATACACTAATGGATGAAGTTTGGTTGACTTCTGCGCAGCGGTTTGGGAGTGAACATCAAAATTACATTTCTCGGCCATATCGCATAGATCTCACTGTGAAAAGGCTTAAATGACTTTTTTAATTAAGTTTGATGATTGCGCTCAAACAAAATTTCCTAGAACAAAATTTTCAAATGTAACTACTAGATTGTGATACAATACACTATTGGGTGAAGTTTGGTTGACTTCTGCGCAGCGGTTTGGGAGTTAACATCAAAATTACATTTCTCGGCCATATCGCATAGATCTCACTGTGAAAAGGCTTAAATGACTTTTTTAATTAAGTTTGATGATTGCGCTCAAACAAAATGTCCTAGAACAAAATTTTCAAATGTAACTACTAGATTGTGATACAATACACTATTGGGTGAAGTTTGGTTGACTTCTGCGCAGCGGTTTGGGAGTTAACATCAAAATTACATTTCTCGGCCATATCGCATAGATCTCACTGTGAAAAGGCTTAAATGGCTTTTTTGACCTAAGTTTGAGGATTGCGCTCAAATCAAATGTCCAATAACCAAATTTCCACATGTAACTACTAGATTGTGATACAATACACTAATGGGTGAAGTTTGGTTGACTTCTGCGCAGCGGTTTGGGAGTTAACATCAAAATTACATTTCTCGGCCATATCGCATAGATCTCACTGTGAAAAGGCTTAAATGACTTTTTTAATTAAGTTTGATGATTGCGTTCAAACAAAATGTCCTAGAACAAAATTTTCAAATGTAACTACTAGATTGTGATACAATACACTATTGGGTGAAGTTTGGTTGACTTCTGCGCAGCGGTTTGGGAGTTAACATCAAAATTACATTTCTCGGCCATATCGCATAGATCTCACTGTGAAAAGGCTTAAATGGCTTTTTTGACCTAAGTTTGAGGATTGCGCTCAAATCAAATGTCCTAGAACCAAATTTCCACATGTAATTACTAGATTGTGATACAATACACTAATGGGTGAAGTTTGGTTGACTTCTGCGCAGCGGTTTGGGAGTTAACATCAAAATTACATTTCTCGGCCATATCGCATAGATCTCACTGTGAAAAGGCTTAAATGACTTTTTTAATTAAGTTTAATGATTGCGCTCAAACCAAATGTCCTCGAACGAAATTTTCAAATGTAACTACTAGAATGTGATACAATACACTATTGGGTGAAGTTTAGTTGACTTCTGCGCAGCGGTTTGGGAGTTAACATCAAAATTACATTTCTCGGCCATATCGCATAGATCTCACTGTGAAAAGGCTTAAATGGCTTTTTTGACCTAAGTTTGAGGATTGCGCTCAAATCAAATGTCCTAGAACCAAATTTCCACATGTAACTACTAGATTGTGATACAATACACTAATGGGTGAAGTTTGGTTTACTTCTGCGCAGCGGTTTGGGAGTTAACATCAAAATTACATTTCTCGGCCATATCGCATAGATCTCACTGTGAAAAGGCTTAAATGGCTTTTTTGACCTAAGTTTAATAATTGCGCTCAAACCAAATGTCCTAGAACGAAATTTTAAAATGTAACTACTAGAATGTGATACAATACACTATTGGGTGAAGTTTGGTTGACTTCTGCGCAGCGGTTTGGGAGTTAACATCAAAATTACATTTCTCGGCCATATCGCATAGATCTCACTGTGAAAAGGCTTAAATGGCTTTTTTGACCTAAGTTTGAGGATTGCGCTCAAATCAAATGTCCTAGAACCAAATTTCCACATGTAACTACTAGAATGTGATACAATACACTATTGGGTGAAGTTTGGTTGACTTCTGCGCAGCGGTTTGGGAGTTAACATCAAAATTACATTTCTCGGCCATATCGCATAGATCTCACTGTGAAAAGGCTTAAATGACTTTTTTTAATTAAGTTTAATGATTGCGCTCAAACCAAATGTCCTAGAACGAAATGTTCAAATGTAACTACTAGAATGTGATACAATACACTATTGGGTGAAGTTTAGTTGACTTCTGCGCAGCGGTTTGGGAGTTAACATCAAAATTACATTTCTCGGCCATATCGCATAGATCTCACTGTGAAAAGGCTTAAATGACTTTTTTAATTAAGTTTAATGATTGCGCTCAAACCAAATCCCCTAGAACGAAATTTTCAAATGTAACTACTAGAATGTGATACAATACACTATTGGGTGAAGTTTGGTTGACTTCTGCGCAGCGGTTTGGGAGTTAACATCAAAATTACATTTCTCGGCCATATCGCATAGATCTCACTGTGAAAAGGCTTAAATGGCTTTTTTGACCTAAGTTTGAGGATTGCGCTCAAATCAAATGTCCTAGAACCAAATTTCCACATGTAACTACTAGATTGTGATACAATACACTAATGGGTGAAGTTTGGTTTACTTCTGCGCAGCGGTTTGGGAGTTAACATCAAAATTACATTTCTCGGCCATATCGCATAGATCTCACTGTGAAAAGGCTTAAATGGCTTTTTTGACCTAAGTTTAATAATTGCGCTCAAACCAAATGTCCTAGAACGAAATTTTAAAATGTAACTACTAGAATGTGATACAATACACTATTGGGTGAAGTTTGGTTGACTTCTGCGCAGCGGTTTGGGAGTTAACATCAAAATTACATTTCTCGGCCATATCGCATAGATCTCACTGTGAAAAGGCTTAAATGGCTTTTTTGACCTAAGTTTGAGGATTGCGCTCAAATCAAATGTCCTAGAACCAAATTTCCACATGTAACTACTAGATTGTGATACAATACACTAATGGGTGAAGTTTGGTTGACTTCTGCGCAGCGGTTTGGGAGTTAACATCAAAATTACATTTCTCGGCCATATCGCATAGATCTCACTGTGAAAAGGCTTAAATGACTTTTTTAATTAAGTTTGATGATTGCGCTCAAACAAAATTTCCTAGAACAAAATTTTCAAATGTAACTACTAGATTGTGATACAATACACTATTGGGTGAAGTTTGGTTGACTTCTGCGCAGCGGTTTGGGAGTTAACATCAAAATTACATTTCTCGGCCATATCGCATAGATCTCACTGTGAAAAGGCTTAAATGACTTTTTTTAATTAAGTTTAATGATTGCGCTCAAACCAAATGTCCTAGAACGAAATTTTCAAATGTAACTACTAGAATGTGATACAATACACTATTGGGTGAAGTTTAGTTGACTTCTGCGCAGCGGTTTGGGAGTTAACATCAAAATTACATTTCTCGGCCATATCGCATAGATCTCACTGTGAAAAGGCTTAAATGACTCTTTTAATTAAGTTTAATGATTGCGCTCAAACCAAATCCCCTAGAACGAAATTTTCAAATGTAACTACTAGAATGTGATACAATACACTATTGGGTGAAGTTTGGTTGACTTCTGCGCAGCGGTTTGGGAGTTAACATCAAAATTACATTTCTCGGCCATATCGCATATATCTCACTGTGAAAAGGCTTAAATGGCTTTTTTGACCTAAGTTTGAGGATTGCGCTCAAATCAAATGTCCTAGAACCAAATTTCCACATGTAACTACTAGATTGTGATACAATACACTAATGGATGAAGTTTGGTTGACTTCTGCGCAGCGGTTTGGGAGTGAACATCAAAATTACATTTCTCGGCCATATCGCATAGATCTCACTGTGAAAAGGCTTAAATGACTTTTTTAATTAAGTTTGATGATTGCGCTCAAACAAAATTTCCTAAAACAAAATTTTCAAATGTAACTACTAGATTGTGATACAATACACTATTGGGTGAAGTTTGGTTGACTTCTGCGCAGCGGTTTGGGAGTTAACATCAAAATTACATTTCTCGGCCATATCGCATAGATCTCACTGTGAAAAGGCTTAAATGACTTTTTTAATTAAGTTTGATGATTGCGCTCAAACAAAATGTCCTAGAACAAAATTTTCAAATGTAACTACTAGATTGTGATACAATACACTATTGGGTGAAGTTTGGTTGACTTCTGCGCAGCGGTTTGGGAGTTAACATCAAAATTACATTTCTCGGCCATATCGCATAGATCTCACTGTGAAAAGGCTTAAATGGCTTTTTTGACCTAAGTTTGAGGATTGCGCTCAAATCAAATGTCCAATAACCAAATTTCCACATGTAACTACTAGATTGTGATACAATACACTAATGGGTGAAGTTTGGTTGACTTCTGCGCAGCGGTTTGGGAGTTAACATCAAAATTACATTTCTCGGCCATATCGCATAGATCTCACTGTGAAAAGGCTTAAATGACTTTTTTAATTAAGTTTGATGATTGCGTTCAAACAAAATGTCCTAGAACAAAATTTTCAAATGTAACTACTAGATTGTGATACAATACACTATTGGGTGAAGTTTGGTTGACTTCTGCGCAGCGGTTTGGGAGTTAACATCAAAATTACATTTCTCGGCCATATCGCATAGATCTCACTGTGAAAAGGCTTAAATGGCTTTTTTGACCTAAGTTTGAGGATTGCGCTCAAATCAAATGTCCTAGAACCAAATTTCCACATGTAATTACTAGATTGTGATACAATACACTAATGGGTGAAGTTTGGTTGACTTCTGCGCAGCGGTTTGGGAGTTAACATCAAAATTACATTTCTCGGCCATATCGCATAGATCTCACTGTGAAAAGGCTTAAATGACTTTTTTAATTAAGTTTAATGATTGCGCTCAAACCAAATGTCCTCGAACGAAATTTTCAAATGTAACTACTAGAATGTGATACAATACACTATTGGGTGAAGTTTAGTTGACTTCTGCGCAGCGGTTTGGGAGTTAACATCAAAATTACATTTCTCGGCCATATCGCATAGATCTCACTGTGAAAAGGCTTAAATGGCTTTTTTGACCTAAGTTTGAGGATTGCGCTCAAATCAAATGTCCTAGAACCAAATTTCCACATGTAACTACTAGATTGTGATACAATACACTAATGGGTGAAGTTTGGTTTACTTCTGCGCAGCGGTTTGGGAGTTAACATCAAAATTACATTTCTCGGCCATATCGCATAGATCTCACTGTGAAAAGGCTTAAATGGCTTTTTTGACCTAAGTTTAATAATTGCGCTCAAACCAAATGTCCTAGAACGAAATTTTAAAATGTAACTACTAGAATGTGATACAATACACTATTGGGTGAAGTTTGGTTGACTTCTGCGCAGCGGTTTGGGAGTTAACATCAAAATTACATTTCTCGGCCATATCGCATAGATCTCACTGTGAAAAGGCTTAAATGGCTTTTTTGACCTAAGTTTGAGGATTGCGCTCAAATCAAATGTCCTAGAACCAAATTTCCACATGTAACTACTAGATTGTGATACAATACACTAATGGGTGAAGTTTGGTTGACTTCTGCGCAGCGGTTTGGGAGTTAACATCAAAATTACATTTCTCGGCCATATCGCATAGATCTCACTGTGAAAAGGCTTAAATGACTTTTTTAATTAAGTTTGATGATTGCGCTCAAACAAAATTTCCTAGAACAAAATTTTCAAATGTAACTACTAGATTGTGATACAATACACTATTGGGTGAAGTTTGGTTGACTTCTGCGCAGCGGTTTGGGAGTTAACATCAAAATTACATTTCTCGGCCATATCGCATAGATCTCACTGTGAAAAGACTTAAATGACTTTTTTAATTAAGTTTGATGATTGCGTTCAAACAAAATGTCCTAGAACAAAATTTTCAAATGTAACTACTAGATTGTGATACAATACACTATTGGGTGAAGTTTGGTTGACTTCTGCGCAGCGGTTTGGGAGTTAACATCAAAATTACAATTCTCGGCCATATCGCATAGATCTCACTGTGAAAAGGCTTAAATGACTTTTTTAAATTAAGTTTAATGATTGCGCTCAAACCAAATGTCCTAGAACGAAATTTTCAAATGTAACTACTAGAATGTGATACAATACACTATTGGGTGAAGTTTAGTTGACTTCTGCGCAGCGGTTTGGGAGTTAACATCAAAATTACATTTCTCGGCCATATCGCATAGATCTCACTGTGAAAAGGCTTAAATGACTCTTTTAATTAAGTTTAATGATTGCGCTCAAACCAAATCCCCTAGAACGAAATTTTCAAATGTAACTACTAGAATGTGATACAATACACTATTGGGTGAAGTTTGGTTGACTTCTGCGCAGCGGTTTGGGAGTTAACATCAAAATTACATTTCTCGGCCATATCGCATATATCTCACTGTGAAAAGGCTTAAATGGCTTTTTTGACCTAAGTTTGAGGATTGCGCTCAAATCAAATGTCCTAGAACCAAATTTCCACATGTAACTACTAGATTGTGATACAATACACTAATGGATGAAGTTTGGTTGACTTCTGCGCAGCGGTTTGGGAGTGAACATCAAAATTACATTTCTCGGCCATATCGCATAGATCTCACTGTGAAAAGGCTTAAATGACTTTTTTAATTAAGTTTGATGATTGCGCTCAAACAAAATTTCCTAAAACAAAATTTTCAAATGTAACTACTAGATTGTGATACAATACACTATTGGGTGAAGTTTGGTTGACTTCTGCGCAGCGGTTTGGGAGTTAACATCAAAATTACATTTCTCGGCCATATCGCATAGATCTCACTGTGAAAAGGCTTAAATGACTTTTTTAATTAAGTTTGATGATTGCGCTCAAACAAAATGTCCTAGAACAAAATTTTCAAATGTAACTACTAGATTGTGATACAATACACTATTGGGTGAAGTTTGGTTGACTTCTGCGCAGCGGTTTGGGAGTTAACATCAAAATTACATTTCTCGGCCATATCGCATAGATCTCACTGTGAAAAGGCTTAAATGGCTTTTTTGACCTAAGTTTGAGGATTGCGCTCAAATCAAATGTCCAATAACCAAATTTCCACATGTAACTACTAGATTGTGATACAATACACTAATGGGTGAAGTTTGGTTGACTTCTGCGCAGCGGTTTGGGAGTTAACATCAAAATTACATTTCTCGGCCATATCGCATAGATCTCACTGTGAAAAGGCTTAAATGACTTTTTTAATTAAGTTTGATGATTGCGTTCAAACAAAATGTCCTAGAACAAAATTTTCAAATGTAACTACTAGATTGTGATACAATACACTATTGGGTGAAGTTTGGTTGACTTCTGCGCAGCGGTTTGGGAGTTAACATCAAAATTACATTTCTCGGCCATATCGCATAGATCTCACTGTGAAAAGGCTTAAATGGCTTTTTTGACCTAAGTTTGAGGATTGCGCTCAAATCAAATGTCCTAGAACCAAATTTCCACATGTAATTACTAGATTGTGATACAATACACTAATGGGTGAAGTTTGGTTGACTTCTGCGCAGCGGTTTGGGAGTTAACATCAAAATTACATTTCTCGGCCATATCGCATAGATCTCACTGTGAAAAGGCTTAAATGACTTTTTTAATTAAGTTTAATGATTGCGCTCAAACCAAATGTCCTCGAACGAAATTTTCAAATGTAACTACTAGAATGTGATACAATACACTATTGGGTGAAGTTTAGTTGACTTCTGCGCAGCGGTTTGGGAGTTAACATCAAAATTACATTTCTCGGCCATATCGCATAGATCTCACTGTGAAAAGGCTTAAATGGCTTTTTTGACCTAAGTTTGAGGATTGCGTTCAAATCAAATGTCCTAGAACCAAATTTCCACATGTAACTACTAGATTGTGATACAATACACTAATGGGTGAAGTTTGGTTTACTTCTGCGCAGCGGTTTGGGAGTTAACATCAAAATTACATTTCTCGGCCATATCGCATAGATCTCACTGTGAAAAGGCTTAAATGGCTTTTTTGACCTAAGTTTAATAATTGCGCTCAAACCAAATGTCCTAGAACGAAATTTTAAAATGTAACTACTAGAATGTGATACAATACACTATTGGGTGAAGTTTGGTTGACTTCTGCGCAGCGGTTTGGGAGTTAACATCAAAATTACATTTCTCGGCCATATCGCATAGATCTCACTGTGAAAAGGCTTAAATGGCTTTTTTGACCTAAGTTTGAGGATTGCGCTCAAATCAAATGTCCTAGAACCAAATTTCCACATGTAACTACTAGATTGTGATACAATACACTAATGGGTGAAGTTTGGTTGACTTCTGCGCAGCGGTTTGGGAGTTAACATCAAAATTACATTTCTCGGCCATATCGCATAGATCTCACTGTGAAAAGGCTTAAATGACTTTTTTAATTAAGTTTGATGATTGCGCTCAAACAAAATTTCCTAGAACAAAATTTTCAAATGTAACTACTAGACTGTGATACAATACACTATTGGGTGAAGTTTGGTTGACTTCTGCGCAGCGGTTTGGGAGTTAACATCAAAATTACATTTCTCGGCCATATCGCATAGATCTCACTGTGAAAAGACTTAAATGACTTTTTTAATTAAGTTTGATGATTGCGTTCAAACAAAATGTCCTAGAACAAAATTTTCAAATGTAACTACTAGATTGTGATACAATACACTATTGGGTGAAGTTTGGTTGACTTCTGCGCAGCGGTTTGGGAGTTAACATCAAAATTACAATTCTCGGCCATATCGCATAGATCTCACTGTGAAAAGGCTTAAATGACTTTTTTTAATTAAGTTTAATGATTGCGCTCAAACCAAATGTCCTAGAACGAAATTTTCAAATGTAACTACTAGAATGTGATACAATACACTATTGGGTGAAGTTTAGTTGACTTCTGCGCAGCGGTTTGGGAGTTAACATCAAAATTACATTTCTCGGCCATATCGCATAGATCTCACTGTGAAAAGGCTTAAATGACTCTTTTAATTAAGTTTAATGATTGCGCTCAAACCAAATCCCCTAGAACGAAATTTTCAAATGTAACTACTAGAATGTGATACAATACACTATTGGGTGAAGTTTGGTTGACTTCTGCGCAGCGGTTTGGGAGTTAACATCAAAATTACATTTCTCGGCCATATCGCATAGATCTCACTGTGAAAAGGCTTAAATGACTTTTTTAATTAAGTTTGATGATTGCGCTCAAACAAAATGTCCTAGAACAAAATTTTCAAATGTAACTACTAGATTGTGATACAATACACTATTGGGTGAAGTTTGGTTGACTTCTGCGCAGCGGTTTGGGAGTTAACATCAAAATTACATTTCTCGGCCATATCGCATAGATCTCACTGTGAAAAGGCTTAAATGGCTTTTTTGACCTAAGTTTGAGGATTGCGCTCAAATCAAATGTCCAATAACCAAATTTCCACATGTAACTACTAGATTGTGATACAATACACTAATGGGTGAAGTTTGGTTGACTTCTGCGCAGCGGTTTGGGAGTTAACATCAAAATTACATTTCTCGGCCATATCGCATAGATCTCACTGTGAAAAGGCTTAAATGACTTTTTTAATTAAGTTTGATGATTGCGTTCAAACAAAATGTTCTAGAACAAAATTTTCAAATGTAACTACTAGATTGTGATACAATACACTATTGGGTGAAGTTTGGTTGACTTCTGCGCAGCGGTTTGGGAGTTAACATCAAAATTACATTTCTCGGCCATATCGCATAGATCTCACTGTGAAAAGGCTTAAATGGCTTTTTTGACCTAAGTTTGAGGATTGCGCTCAAATCAAATGTCCTAGAACCAAATTTCCACATGTAATTACTAGATTGTGATACAATACACTAATGGGTGAAGTTTGGTTGACTTCTGCGCAGCGGTTTGGGAGTTAACATCAAAATTACATTTCTCGGCCATATCGCATAGATCTCACTGTGAAAAGGCTTAAATGACTTTTTTAATTAAGTTTAATGATTGCGCTCAAACCAAATGTCCTCGAACGAAATTTTCAAATGTAACTACTAGAATGTGATACAATACACTATTGGGTGAAGTTTAGTTGACTTCTGCGCAGCGGTTTGGGAGTTAACATCAAAATTACATTTCTCGGCCATATCGCATAGATCTCACTGTGAAAAGGCTTAAATGGCTTTTTTGACCTAAGTTTGAGGATTGCGCTCAAATCAAATGTCCTAGAACCAAATTTCCACATGTAACTACTAGATTGTGATACAATACACTAATGGGTGAAGTTTGGTTTACTTCTGCGCAGCGGTTTGGGAGTTAACATCAAAATTACATTTCTCGGCCATATCGCATAGATCTCACTGTGAAAAGGCTTAAATGGCTTTTTTGACCTAAGTTTAATAATTGCGCTCAAACCAAATGTCCTAGAACGAAATTTTAAAATGTAACTACTAGAATGTGATACAATACACTATTGGGTGAAGTTTGGTTGACTTCTGCGCAGCGGTTTGGGAGTTAACATCAAAATTACATTTCTCGGCCATATCGCATAGATCTCACTGTGAAAAGGCTTAAATGGCTTTTTTGACCTAAGTTTGAGGATTGCGCTCAAATCAAATGTCCTAGAACCAAATTTCCACATGTAACTACTAGATTGTGATACAATACACTAATGGGTGAAGTTTGGTTGACTTCTGCGCAGCGGTTTGGGAGTTAACATCAAAATTACATTTCTCGGCCATATCGCATAGATCTCACTGTGAAAAGGCTTAAATGACTTTTTTAATTAAGTTTGATGATTGCGCTCAAACAAAATTTCCTAGAACAAAATTTTCAAATGTAACTACTAGATTGTGATACAATACACTATTGGGTGAAGTTTGGTTGACTTCTGCGCAGCGGTTTGGGAGTTAACATCAAAATTACATTTCTCGGCCATATCGAATAGATCTCACTGTGAAAAGGCTTAAATGGCTTTTTTGACCTAAGTTTAATGATTGCGCTCAAACCAAATGTCCTAGAACCAAATTTCCACATGTAATTACTAGATTGTGATACAATACACTAATGGGTGAAGTTTGGTTGACTTCTGCGCAGCGGTTTGGGAGTTAACATCAAAATTACATTTCTCGGCCATATCGCATAGATCTCACTGTGAAAAGGCTTAAATGACTTTTTTAATTAAGTTTAATGATTGCGCTCAAACCAAATGTCCTCGAACGAAATTTTCAAATGTAACTACTAGAATGTGATACAATACACTATTGGGTGAAGTTTAGTTGACTTCTGCGCAGCGGTTTGGGAGTTAACATCAAAATTACATTTCTCGGCCATATCGCATAGATCTCACTGTGAAAAGGCTTAAATGGCTTTTTTGACCTAAGTTTGAGGATTGCGCTCAAATCAAATGTCCTAGAACCAAATTTCCACATGTAACTACTAGATTGTGATACAATACACTAATGGGTGAAGTTTGGTTTACTTCTGCGCAGCGGTTTGGGAGTTAACATCAAAATTACATTTCTCGGCCATATCGCATAGATCTCACTGTGAAAAGGCTTAAATGGCTTTTTTGACCTAAGTTTAATAATTGCGCTCAAACCAAATGTCCTAGAACGAAATTTTAAAATGTAACTACTAGAATGTGATACAATACACTATTGGGTGAAGTTTGGTTGACTTCTGCGCAGCGGTTTGGGAGTTATCAAAATTACATTTCTCGGCCATATCGCATAGATCTCACTGTGAAAAGGCTTAAATGGCTTTTTTGACCTAAGTTTGAGGATTGCGCTCAAATCAAATGTCCTAGAACCAAATTTCCACATGTAACTACTAGATTGTGATACAATACACTAATGGGTGAAGTTTGGTTGACTTCTGCGCAGCGGTTTGGGAGTTAACATCAAAATTACATTTCTCGGCCATATCGCATAGATCTCACTGTGAAAAGGCTTAAATGACTTTTTTAATTAAGTTTGATGATTGCGCTCAAACAAAATTTCCTAGAACAAAATTTTCAAATGTAACTACTAGATTGTGATACAATACACTATTGGGTGAAGTTTGGTTGACTTCTGCGCAGCGGTTTGGGAGTTAACATCAAAATTACATTTCTCGGCCATATCGCATAGATCTCACTGTGAAAAGGCTTAAATGACTTTTTTAATTAAGTTTGATGATTGCGTTCAAACAAAATGTCCTAGAACAAAATTTTCAAATGTAACTACTAGATTGTGATACAATACACTATTGGGTGAAGTTTGGTTGACTTCTGCGCAGCGGTTTGGGAGTTAACATCAAAATTACATTTCTCGGCCATATCGCATAGATCTCACTGTGAAAAGGCTTAAATGACTTTTTTTAATTAAGTTTAATGATTGCGCTCAAACCAAATGTCCTAGAACGAAATTTTCAAATGTAACTACTAGAATGTGATACAGTACACTATTGGGTGAAGTTTAGTTGACTTCTGCGCAGCGGTTTGGGAGTTAACATCAAAATTACATTTCTCGGCCATATCGCATAGATCTCACTGTGAAATGGCTTAAATGGCTTTTTTGACCTAAGTTTAATGATTGCGCTCAAACCAAATGTCCTAGAACAAAATTTTCAAATGTAACTACTAGAATGTGATACAATACACTATTGGGTGAAGTTTGGTTGACTTCTGCGCAGCGGTTTGGGAGTTAACATCAAAATTACATTTCTCGGCCATATCGCATAGATCTCACTGTGAAAAGGCTTAAATGGCTTTTTTGACCTAAGTTTGAGGATTGCGCTCAAATCAAATGTCCTAGAACCAAATTTCCACATGTAACTACTAGAATGTGATACAATACACTATTGGGTGAAGTTTGGTTGACTTCTGCGCAGCGGTTTGGGAGTTAACATCAAAATTACATTTCTCGGCCATATCGCATAGATCTCACTGTGAAAAGGCTTAAATGACTTTTTTTAATTAAGTTTAATGATTGCGCTCAAACCAAATGTCCTAGAACGAAATGTTCAAATGTAACTACTAGAATGTGATACAATACACTATTGGGTGAAGTTTAGTTGACTTCTGCGCAGCGGTTTGGGAGTTAACATCAAAATTACATTTCTCGGCCATATCGCATAGATCTCACTGTGAAAAGGCTTAAATGACTTTTTTAATTAAGTTTAATGATTGCGCTCAAACCAAATCCCCTAGAACGAAATTTTCAAATGTAACTACTAGAATGTGATACAATACACTATTGGGTGAAGTTTGGTTGACTTCTGCGCAGCGGTTTGGGAGTTAACATCAAAATTACATTTCTCGGCCATATCGCATAGATCTCACTGTGAAAAGGCTTAAATGGCTTTTTTGACCTAAGTTTGAGGATTGCGCTCAAATCAAATGTCCTAGAACCAAATTTCCACATGTAACTACTAGATTGTGATACAATACACTAATGGGTGAAGTTTGGTTTACTTCTGCGCAGCGGTTTGGGAGTTAACATCAAAATTACATTTCTCGGCCATATCGCATAGATCTCACTGTGAAAAGGCTTAAATGGCTTTTTTGACCTAAGTTTAATAATTGCGCTCAAACCAAATGTCCTAGAACGAAATTTTAAAATGTAACTACTAGAATGTGATACAAAACACTATTGGGTGAAGTTTGGTTGACTTCTGCGCAGCGGTTTGGGAGTTAACATCAAAATTACATTTCTCGGCCATATCGCATAGATCTCACTGTGAAAAGGCTTAAATGGCTTTTTTGACCTAAGTTTGAGGATTGCGCTCAAATCAAATGTCCTAGAACCAAATTTCCACATGTAACTACTAGATTGTGATACAATACACTAATGGGTGAAGTTTGGTTTACTTCTGCGCAGCGGTTTGGGAGTTAACATCAAAATTACATTTCTCGGCCATATCGCATAGATCTCACTGTGAAAAGGCTTAAATGGCTTTTTTGACCTAAGTTTAATAATTGCGCTCAAACCAAATGTCCTAGAACGAAATTTTAAAATGTAACTACTAGAATGTGATACAATACACTATTGGGTGAAGTTTGGTTGACTTCTGCGCAGCGGTTTGGGAGTTAACATCAAAATTACATTTCTCGGCCATATCGCATAGATCTCACTGTGAAAAGGCTTAAATGGCTTTTTTGACCTTAGTTTGAGGATTGCGCTCAAATCAAATGTCCTAGAACCAAATTTCCACATGTAACTACTAGATTGTGATACAATACACTAATGGGTGAAGTTTGGTTGACTTCTGCGCAGCGGTTTGGGAGTTAACATCAAAATTACATTTCTCGGCCATATCGCATAGATCTCACTGTGAAAAGGCTTAAATGGCTTTTTTGACCTAAGTTTGAGGATTGCGCTCAAATCAAATGTCCTAGAACCAAATTTCCACATGTAATTACTAGATTGTGATACAATACACTAATGGGTGAAGTTTGGTTGACTTCTGCGCAGCGGTTTGGGAGTTAACATCAAAATTACATTTCTCGGCCATATCGCATAGATCTCACTGTGAAAAGGCTTAAATGACTTTTTTAATTAAGTTTAATGATTGCGCTCAAACCAAATGTCCTCGAACGAAATTTTCAAATGTAACTACTAGAATGTGATACAATACACTATTGGGTGAAGTTTAGTTGACTTCTGCGCAGCGGTTTGGGAGTTAACATCAAAATTACATTTCTCGGCCATATCGCATAGATCTCACTGTGAAAAGGCTTAAATGGCTTTTTTGACCTAAGTTTGAGGATTGCGCTCAAATCAAATGTCCTAGAACCAAATTTCCACATGTAACTACTAGATTGTGATACAATACACTAATGGGTGAAGTTTGGTTTACTTCTGCGCAGCGGTTTGGGAGTTAACATCAAAATTACATTTCTCGGCCATATCGCATAGATCTCACTGTGAAAAGGCTTAAATGGCTTTTTTGACCTAAGTTTAATAATTGCGCTCAAACCAAATGTCCTAGAACGAAATTTTAAAATGTAACTACTAGAATGTGATACAATACACTATTGGGTGAAGTTTGGTTGACTTCTGCGCAGCGGTTTGGGAGTTAACATCAAAATTACATTTCTCGGCCATATCGCATAGATCTCACTGTGAAAAGGCTTAAATGGCTTTTTTGACCTAAGTTTGAGGATTGCGCTCAAATCAAATGTCCTAGAACCAAATTTCCACATGTAACTACTAGATTGTGATACAATACACTAATGGGTGAAGTTTGGTTGACTTCTGCGCAGCGGTTTGGGAGTTAACATCAAAATTACATTTCTCGGCCATATCGCATAGATCTCACTGTGAAAAGGCTTAAATGACTTTTTTAATTAAGTTTAATGATTGCGCTCAAACCAAATGTCCTCGAACGAAATTTTCAAATGTAACTACTAAATTGTGATACAATACACTATTGGGTGAAGTTTGGTTGACTTCTGCGCAGCGGTTTGGGAGTTAACATCAAAATTACATTTCTCGGCCATATCGCATAGATCTCACTGTGAAAAGGCTTAAATGACTTTTTTAATTAAGTTTGATGATTGCGTTCAAACAAAATGTCCTAGAACAAAATTTTCAAATGTAACTACTAGATTGTGATACAATACACTATTGGGTGAAGTTTGGTTGACTTCTGCGCAGCGGTTTGGGAGTTAACATCAAAATTACATTTCTCGGCCATATCGCATAGATCTCACTGTGAAAAGGCTTAAATGACTTTTTTAAATTAAGTTTAATGATTGCGCTCAATCCAAATGTCCTAGAACGAAATTTTCAAATGTAACTACTAGAATGTGATACAATACACTATTGGGTGAAGTTAAGTTGACTTCTGCGCAGCGGTTTGGGAGTTAACATCAAAATTACATTTCTCGGCCATATCGCATAGATCTCACTGTGAAAAGGCTTAAATGGCTTTTTTGACCTAAGTTTAATGATTGCGCTCAAACAAAATGTCCTAGAACCAAATTTCCACATGTAATTACTAGATTGTGATACAATACACTAATGGGTGAAGTTTGGTTGACTTCTGCGCAGCGGTTTGGGAGTTAACATCAAAATTACATATCTCGGCCATATCGCATAGATCTCACTGTGAAAAGGCTTAAATGACTTTTTTAATTAAGTTTAATGATTGCGCTCAAACCAAATGTCCTCGAACGAAATTTTCAAACGTAACTACTAGAATGTGATACAATACACTATTGGGTGAAGTTTAGTTGACTTCTGCGCAGCGGTTTGGGAGTTAACATCAAAATTACATTTCTCGGCCATATCGCATAGATCTCACTGTGAAAAGGCTTAAATGGCTTTTTTGACCTAAGTTTGAGGATTGCGCTCAAATCAAATGTCCTAGAACCAAATTTCCACATGTAACTACTAGATTGTGATACAATACACTAATGGGTGAAGTTTGGTTGACTTCTGCGCAGCGGTTTGGGAGTTAACATCAAAATTACATTTCTCGGCCATATCGCATAGATCTCACTGTGAAAAGGCTTAAATGACTTTTTTAATTAAGTTTGATGATTGCGCTCAAACAAAATTTCCTAGAACAAAATTTTCAAATGTAACTACTAGATTGTGATACAATACACTATTGGGTGAAGTTTGGTTGACTTCTGCGCAGCGGTTTGGGAGTTAACATCAAAATTACATTTCTCGGCCATATCGCATAGATCTCACTGTGAAAAGGCTTAAATGACTTTTTTAATTAAGTTTGATGATTGCGTTCAAACAAAATGTCCTAGAACAAAATTTTCAAATGTAACTACTAGATTGTGATACAATACACTATTGGGTGAAGTTTGGTTGACTTCTGCGCAGCGGTTTGGGAGTTAACATCAAAATTACATTTCTCGGCCATATCGCATAGATCTCACTGTGAAAAGGCTTAAATGGCTTTTTTGACCTAAGTTTGAGGATTGCGCTCAAATCAAATGTCCTAGAACCAAATTTCCACATGTAATTACTAGATTGTGATACAATACTCTAATGGGTGAAGTTTGGTTGACTTCTGCGCAGCGGTTTGGGAGTTAACATCAAAATTACATTTCTCGGCCATATCGCATAGATCTCACTGTGAAAAGGCTTAAATGACTTTTTTAATTAAGTTTAATGATTGCGCTCAAACCAAATGTCCTCGAACGAAATTTTCAAATGTAACTACTAGAATGTGATACAATACACTATTGGGTGAAGTTTAGTTGACTTCTGCGCAGCGGTTTGGGAGTTAACATCAAAATTACATTTCTCGGCCATATCGCATAGATCTCACTGTGAAAAGGCTTAAATGGCTTTTTTGACCTAAGTTTGAGGATTGCGCTCAAATCAAATGTCCTAGAACCAAATTTCCACATGTAACTACTAGATTGTGATACAATACACTAATGGGTGAAGTTTGGTTTACTTCTGCGCAGCGGTTTGGGAGTTAACATCAAAATTACATTTCTCGGCCATATCGCATAGATCTCACTGTGAAAAGGCTTAAATGGCTTTTTTGACCTAAGTTTAATAATTGCGCTCAAACCAAATGTCCTAGAACGAAATTTTAAAATGTAACTACTAGAATGTGATACAATACACTATTGGGTGAAGTTTGGTTGACTTCTGCGCAGCGGTTTGGGAGTTAACATCAAAATTACATTTCTCGGCCATATCGCATAGATCTCACTGTGAAAAGGCTTAAATGGCTTTTTTGACCTAAGTTTGAGGATTGCGCTCAAATCAAATGTCCTAGAACCAAATTTCCACATGTAACTACTAGATTGTGATACAATACACTAATGGGTGAAGTTTGGTTGACTTCTGCGCAGCGGTTTGGGAGTTAACATCAAAATTACATTTCTCGGCCATATCGCATAGATCTCACTGTGAAAAGGCTTAAATGACTTTTTTAATTAAGTTTAATGATTGCGCTCAAACCAAATGTCCTCGAACGAAATTTTCAAATGTAACTACTAAATTGTGATACAATACACTATTGGGTGAAGTTTGGTTGACTTCTGCGCAGCGGTTTGGGAGTTAACATCAAAATTACATTTCTCGGCCATATCGCATAGATCTCACTGTGAAAAGGCTTAAATGACTTTTTTAATTAAGTTTGATGATTGCGTTCAAACAAAATGTCCTAGAACAAAATTTTCAAATGTAACTACTAGATTGTGATACAATACACTATTGGGTGAAGTTTGGTTGACTTCTGCGCAGCGGTTTGGGAGTTAACATCAAAATTACATTTCTCGGCCATATCGCATAGATCTCACTGTGAAAAGGCTTAAATGACTTTTTTAAATTAAGTTTAATGATTGCGCTCAATCCAAATGTCCTAGAACGAAATTTTCAAATGTAACTACTAGAATGTGATACAATACACTATTGGGTGAAGTTAAGTTGACTTCTGCGCAGCGGTTTGGGAGTTAACATCAAAATTACATTTCTCGGCCATATCGCATAGATCTCACTGTGAAAAGGCTTAAATGGCTTTTTTGACCTAAGTTTAATGATTGCGCTCAAACAAAATGTCCTAGAACCAAATTTCCACATGTAATTACTAGATTGTGATACAATACACTAATGGGTGAAGTTTGGTTGACTTCTGCGCAGCGGTTTGGGAGTTAACATCAAAATTACATATCTCGGCCATATCGCATAGATCTCACTGTGAAAAGGCTTAAATGACTTTTTTAATTAAGTTTAATGATTGCGCTCAAACCAAATGTCCTCGAACGAAATTTTCAAACGTAACTACTAGAATGTGATACAATACACTATTGGGTGAAGTTTAGTTGACTTCTGCGCAGCGGTTTGGGAGTTAACATCAAAATTACATTTCTCGGCCATATCGCATAGATCTCACTGTGAAAAGGCTTAAATGGCTTTTTTGACCTAAGTTTGAGGATTGCGCTCAAATCAAATGTCCTAGAACCAAATTTCCACATGTAACTACTAGATTGTGATACAATACACTAATGGGTGAAGTTTGGTTGACTTCTGCGCAGCGGTTTGGGAGTTAACATCAAAATTACATTTCTCGGCCATATCGCATAGATCTCACTGTGAAAAGGCTTAAATGACTTTTTTAATTAAGTTTGATGATTGCGCTCAAACAAAATTTCCTAGAACAAAATTTTCAAATGTAACTACTAGATTGTGATACAATACACTATTGGGTGAAGTTTGGTTGACTTCTGCGCAGCGGTTTGGGAGTTAACATCAAAATTACATTTCTCGGCCATATCGCATAGATCTCACTGTGAAAAGGCTTAAATGACTTTTTTAATTAAGTTTGATGATTGCGTTCAAACAAAATGTCCTAGAACAAAATTTTCAAATGTAACTACTAGATTGTGATACAATACACTATTGGGTGAAGTTTGGTTGACTTCTGCGCAGCGGTTTGGGAGTTAACATCAAAATTACATTTCTCGGCCATATCGCATAGATCTCACTGTGAAAAGGCTTAAATGACTTTTTTTAATTAAGTTTAATGATTGCGCTCAAACCAAATGTCCTAGAACGAAATTTTCAAATGTAACTACTAGAATGTGATACAATACACTATTGGGTGAAGTTTAGTTGACTTCTGCGCAGCGGTTTGGGAGTTAACATCAAAATTACATTTCTCGGCCATATCGCATAGATCTCACTGTGAAAAGGCTTAAATGGCTTTTTTGACCTAAATTTAATGATTGCGCTCAAACCAAATGTCCTAGAACAAAATTTTCAAATGTAACTACTAGATTGTGATACAATACACTATTGGGTGAAGTTTGGTTGACTTCTGCGCAGCGGTTTGGGAGTTAACATCAAAATTACATTTCTCGGCCATATCGCATAGATCTCACTGTGAAAAGGCTTAAATGACTTTTTTAATTAAGTTTGATGATTGCGTTCAAACCAAATGTCCTAGAACAAAATTTTCAAATGTAACTACTAGATTGTGATACAATACACTATTGGGTGAAGTTTGGTTGACTTCTGCGCAGCGGTTTGGGAGTTAACATCAAAATTACATTTCTCGGCCATATCGCATAGATCTCACTGTGAAAAGGCTTAAATGACTTTTTTTAATTAAGTTTAATGATTGCGCTCAAACCAAATGTCCTAGAACGAAATTTTCAAATGTAACTACTAGAATGTGATACAATACACTATTGGGTGAAGTTTGGTTGACTTCTGCGCAGCGGTTTGGGAGTTAACATCAAAATTACATTTCTCGGCCATATCGCATAGATCTCACTGTGAAAAGGCTTAAATGGCTTTTTTGACCTAAGTTTGAGGATTGCGCTCAAATCAAATGTCCTAGAACCAAATTTCCACATGTAACTACTAGATTGTGATACAATACACTAATGGGTGAAGTTTGGTTGACTTCTGCGCAGCGGTTTGGGAGTTAACATCAAAATTACATTTCTCGGCCATATCGCATAGATCTCACTGTGAAAAGGCTTAAATGGCTTTTTTGACCTAAGTTTGAGGATTGCGCTCAAATCAAATGTCCTAGAACCAAATTTCCACATGTAACTACTAGATTGTGATACAATACACTAATGGGTGAAGTTTGGTTGACTTCTGCGCAGCGGTTTGGGAGTTAACATCAAAATTACATTTCTCGGCCATATCGCATAGATCTCACTGTGAAAAGGCTTAAATGACTTTTTTAATTAAGTTTGATGATTGCGCTCAAACAAAATTTCCTAGAACAAAATTTTCAAATGTAACTACTAGAATGTGATACAATACACTATTGGGTGAAGTTTGGTTGACTTCTGCGCAGCGGTTTGGGAGTTAACATCAAAATTACATTTCTCGGCCATATCGCATAGATCTCACTGTGAAAAGGCTTAAATGACTTTTTTAATTAAGTTTGATGATTGCGTTCAAACAAAATGTCCTAGAACAAAATTTTCAAATGTAACTACTAGATAGTGATACAATACACTATTGGGTGAAGTTTGGTTGACTTCTGCGCAGCGGTTTGGGAGTTAACATCAAAATTACATTTCTCGGCCATATCGCATAGATCTCACTGTGAAAAGGCTTAAATGACTTTTTTAAATTAAGTTTAATGATTGCGCTCAAACCAAATGTCCTAGAACGAAATTTTCAAATGTAACTACTAGAATGTGATACAATACACTATTGGGTGAAGTTTAGTTGACTTCTGCGCAGCGGTTTGGGAGTTAACATCAAAATTACATTTCTCAGCCATGTCGCATAGATCTCACTGTGAAAAGGCTTAAATGGCTTTTTTGACCTAAGTTTAATGATTGCGCTCAAACCAAATGTCCTAGAACCAAATTTCCACATGTAATTACTAGATTGTGATACAATACACTAATGGGTGAAGTTTGGTTGACTTCTGCGCAGCGGTTTGGGAGTTAACATCAAAATTACATTTCTCGGCCATATCGCATAGATCTCACTGTGAAAAGGCTTAAATGACTTTTTTAATTAAGTTTAATGATTGCGCTCAAACCAAATGTCCTCGAACGAAATTTTCAAATGTAACTACTAGAATGTGATACAATACACTATTGGGTGAAGTTTAGTTGACTTCTGCGCAGCGGTTTGGGAGTTAACATCAAAATTACATTTCTCGGCCATATCGCATAGATCTCACTGTGAAAAGGCTTAAATGGCTTTTTTGACCTAAGTTTGAGGATTGCGCTCAAATCAAATGTCCTAGAACCAAATTTCCACATGTAACTACTAGATTGTGATACAATACACTAATGGGTGAAGTTTGGTTTACTTCTGCGCAGCGGTTTGGGAGTTAACATCAAAATTACATTTCTCGGCCATATCGCATAGATCTCACTGTGAAAAGGCTTAAATGGCTTTTTTGACCTAAGTTTAATAATTGCGCTCAAACCAAATGTCCTAGAACGAAATTTTAAAATGTAACTACTAGAATGTGATACAATACACTATTGGGTCAAGTTTGGTTGACTTCTGCGCAGCGGTTTGGGAGTTAACATCAAAAATACATTTCTCGGCCATATCGCATAGATCTCACTGTGAAAAGGCTTAAATGACTTTTTTAATTAAGTTTGATGATTGCGTTCAAACAAAATGTCCTAGAACAAAATTTTCAAATGTAACTACTAGATTGTGATACAATACACTATTGGGTGAAGTTTGGTTGACTTCTGCGCAGCGGTTTGGGAGTTAACATCAAAATTACATTTCTCGGCCATATCGCATAGATCTCACTGTGAAAAGGCTTAAATGACTTTTTTTAATTAAGTTTAATGATTGCGCTCAAACCAAATGTCCTAGAACGAAATTTTCAAAAGTAACTACTAGATTGTGATACAATACACTATTGGGTGAAGTTTGGTTGACTTCTGCGCAGCGGTTTGGGAGTTAACATCAAAATTACATTTCTCGGCCATATCGCATAGATCTCACTGTGAAAAGGCTTAAATGGCTTTTTTGACCTAAGTTTAATGATTGCGCTCAAACCAAATGTCCTAGAACAAAATTTTCAAATGTAACTACTAGAATGTGATACAATACACTATTGGGTGAAGTTTGGTTGACTTCTGCGCAGCGGTTTGGGAGTTAACATCAAAATTACATTTCTCGGCCATATCGCATAGATCTCACTGTGAAAAGGCTTAAATGGCTTTTTTGACCTAAGTTTGAGGATTGCGCTCAAATCAAATGTCCTAGAACCAAATTTCCACATGTAACTACTAGATTGTGATACAATACACTAATGGGTGAAGTTTGGTTGACTTCTGCGCAGCGGTTTGGGAGTTAACATCAAAATTACATTTCTCGGCCATATCGCATAGATCTCACTGTGAAAAGGCTTAAATGACTTTTTTAATTAAGTTTGATGATTGCGCTCAAACAAAATTTCCTAGAACAAAATTTTCAAATGTAACTACTAGATTGTGATACAATACACTATTGGGTGAAGTTTGGTTGACTTCTGCGCAGCGGTTTGGGAGTTAACATCAAAATTACATTTCTCGGCCATATCGCATAGATCTCACTGTGAAAAGGCTTAAATGACTTTTTTAATTAAGTTTGATGATTGCGTTCAAACAAAATGTCCTAGAACAAAATTTTAAAATGTAACTACTAGAATGTGATACAATACACTATTGGGTGAAGTTTGGTTGACTTCTGCGCAGCGGTTTGGGAGTTAACATCAAAATTACATTTCTCGGCCATATCGCATAGATCTCACTGTGAAAAGGCTTAAATGGCTTTTTTGACCTAAGTTTGAGGATTGCGCTCAAATCAAATGTCCTAGAACCAAATTTCCACATGTAACTACTAGATTGTGATACAATACACTAATGGGTGAAGTTTGGTTGACTTCTGCGCAGCGGTTTGGGAGTTAACATCAAAATTACATTTCTCGGCCATATCGTATAGATCTCACTGTGAAAAGGCTTAAATGACTTTTTTAATTAAGTTTGATGATTGCGCTCAAACCAAATGTCCTAGAACGAAATTTTCAAATGTAACTACTAGAATGTGATACAATACACTATTGGGTGAAGTTTAGTTGACTTCTGCGCAGCGGTTTGGGAGTTAACATCAAAATTACATTTCTCGGCCATATCGCATAGATCTCACTGTGAAAAGGCTTAAATGGCTTTTTTGACCTAAGTTTAATGATTGCGCTCAAACCAAATGTCCTAGAACCAAATTTCCACATGTAATTACTAGATTGTGATACAATACACTAATGGGTGAAGTTTGGTTGACTTCTGCGCAGCGGTTTGGGAGTTAACATCAAAATTACATTTCTCGGCCATATCGCATAGATCTCACTGTGAAAAGGCTTAAATGACTTTTTTAATTAAGTTTAATGATTGCGCTCAAACCAAATGTCCTAGAACCAAATTTCCACATGTAATTACTAGATTGTGATACAATACACTAATGGGTGAAGTTTGGTTGACTTCTGCGCAGCGGTTTGGGAGTTAACATCAAAATTACATTTCTCGGCCATATCGCATAGATCTCACTGTGAAAAGGCTTAAATGACTTTTTTAATTAAGTTTAATGATTGCGCTCAAACCAAATGTCCTCGAATGAAATTTTCAAATGTAACTACTAGAATGTGATACAATACACTATTGGGTGAAGTTTAGTTGACTTCTGCGCAGCGGTTTGGGAGTTAACATCAAAATTACATTTCTCGGCCATATCGCATAGATCTCACTGTGAAAAGGCTTAAATGGCTTTTTTGACCTAAGTTTGAGGATTGCGCTCAAATCAAATGTCCTAGAACCAAATTTCCACATGTAACTACTAGATTGTGATACAATACACTAATGGGTGAAGTTTGGTTTACTTCTGCGCAGCGGTTTGGGAGTTAACATCAAAATTACATTTCTCGGCCATATCGCATAGATCTCACTGTGAAAAGGCTTAAATGGCTTTTTTGACCTAAGTTTAATAATTGCGCTCAAACCAAATGTCCTAGAACGAAATTTTAAAATGTAACTACTAGAATGTGATACAATACACTATTGGGTCAAGTTTGGTTGACTTCTGCGCAGCGGTTTGGGAGTTAACATCAAAAATACATTTCTCGGCCATATCGCATAGATCTCACTGTGAAAAGGCTTAAATGACTTTTTTAATTAAGTTTGATGATTGCGTTCAAACAAAATGTCCTAGAACAAAATTTTCAAATGTAACTACTAGATTGTGATACAATACACTATTGGGTGAAGTTTGGTTGACTTCTGCGCAGCGGTTTGGGAGTTAACATCAAAATTACATTTCTCGGCCATATCGCATAGATCTCACTGTGAAAAGGCTTAAATGACTTTTTTTAATTAAGTTTAATGATTGCGCTCAAACCAAATGTCCTAGAACGAAATTTTCAAAAGTAACTACTAGATTGTGATACAATACACTATTGGGTGAAGTTTGGTTGACTTCTGCGCAGCGGTTTGGGAGTTAACATCAAAATTACATTTCTCGGCCATATCGCATAGATCTCACTGTGAAAAGGCTTAAATGGCTTTTTTGACCTAAGTTTAATGATTGCGCTCAAACCAAATGTCCTAGAACAAAATTTTCAAATGTAACTACTAGAATGTGATACAATACACTATTGGGTGAAGTTTGGTTGACTTCTGCGCAGCGGTTTGGGAGTTAACATCAAAATTACATTTCTCGGCCATATCGCATAGATCTCACTGTGAAAAGGCTTAAATGGCTTTTTTGACCTAAGTTTGAGGATTGCGCTCAAATCAAATGTCCTAGAACCAAATTTCCACATGTAACTACTAGATTGTGATACAATACACTAATGGGTGAAGTTTGGTTGACTTCTGCGCAGCGGTTTGGGAGTTAACATCAAAATTACATTTCTCGGCCATATCGCATAGATCTCACTGTGAAAAGGCTTAAATGACTTTTTTAATTAAGTTTGATGATTGCGCTCAAACAAAATTTCCTAGAACAAAATTTTCAAATGTAACTACTAGATTGTGATACAATACACTATTGGGTGAAGTTTGGTTGACTTCTGCGCAGCGGTTTGGGAGTTAACATCAAAATTACATTTCTCGGCCATATCGCATAGATCTCACTGTGAAAAGGCTTAAATGACTTTTTTAATTAAGTTTGATGATTGCGTTCAAACAAAATGTCCTAGAACAAAATTTTAAAATGTAACTACTAGAATGTGATACAATACACTATTGGGTGAAGTTTGGTTGACTTCTGCGCAGCGGTTTGGGAGTTAACATCAAAATTACATTTCTCGGCCATATCGCATAGATCTCACTGTGAAAAGGCTTAAATGGCTTTTTTGACCTAAGTTTGAGGATTGCGCTCAAATCAAATGTCCTAGAACCAAATTTCCACATGTAACTACTAGATTGTGATACAATACACTAATGGGTGAAGTTTGGTTGACTTCTGCGCAGCGGTTTGGGAGTTAACATCAAAATTACATTTCTCGGCCATATCGTATAGATCTCACTGTGAAAAGGCTTAAATGACTTTTTTAATTAAGTTTGATGATTGCGCTCAAACCAAATGTCCTAGAACGAAATTTTCAAATGTAACTACTAGAATGTGATACAATACACTATTGGGTGAAGTTTAGTTGACTTCTGCGCAGCGGTTTGGGAGTTAACATCAAAATTACATTTCTCGGCCATATCGCATAGATCTCACTGTGAAAAGGCTTAAATGGCTTTTTTGACCTAAGTTTAATGATTGCGCTCAAACCAAATGTCCTAGAACCAAATTTCCACATGTAATTACTAGATTGTGATACAATACACTAATGGGTGAAGTTTGGTTGACTTCTGCGCAGCGGTTTGGGAGTTAACATCAAAATTACATTTCTCGGCCATATCGCATAGATCTCACTGTGAAAAGGCTTAAATGACTTTTTTAATTAAGTTTAATGATTGCGCTCAAACCAAATGTCCTAGAACCAAATTTCCACATGTAATTACTAGATTGTGATACAATACACTAATGGGTGAAGTTTGGTTGACTTCTGCGCAGCGGTTTGGGAGTTAACATCAAAATTACATTTCTCGGCCATATCGCATAGATCTCACTGTGAAAAGGCTTAAATGACTTTTTTAATTAAGTTTAATGATTGCGCTCAAACCAAATGTCCTCGAATGAAATTTTCAAATGTAACTACTAGAATGTGATACAATACACTATTGGGTGAAGTTTAGTTGACTTCTGCGCAGCGGTTTGGGAGTTAACATCAAAATTACATTTCTCGGCCATATCGCATAGATCTCACTGTGAAAAGGCTTAAATGGCTTTTTTGACCTAAGTTTGAGGATTGCGCTCAAATCAAATGTCCTAGAACCAAATTTCCACATGTAACTACTAGATTGTGATACAATACACTAATGGGTGAAGTTTGGTTTACTTCTGCGCAGCGGTTTGGGAGTTAACATCAAAATTACATTTCTCGGCCATATCGCATAGATCTCACTGTGAAAAGGCTTAAATGGCTTTTTTGACCTAAGTTTAATAATTGCGCTCAAACCAAATGTCCTAGAACGAAATTTTAAAATGTAACTACTAGATTGTGATACAATACACTAATGGGTGAAGTTTGGTTGACTTCTGCGCAGCGGTTTGGGAGTTAACATCAAAATTACATTTCTCGGCCATATCGCATAGATCTCACTGTGAAAAGGCTTAAATGACTTTTTTAATTAAGTTTGATGATTGCGCTCAAACAAAATTTCCTAGAACAAAATTTTCAAATGTAACTACTAGATTGTGATACAATACACTATTGGGTGAAGTTTGGTTGACTTCTGCGCAGCGGTTTGGGAGTTAACATCAAAATTACATTTCTCGGCCATATCGCATAGATCTCACTGTGAAAAGGCTTAAATGACTTTTTTAATTAAGTTTGATGATTGCGTTCAAACAAAATGTCCTAGAACAAAATTTTCAAATGTAACTACTAGATTGTGATACAATACACTATTGGGTGAAGTTTGGTTGACTTCTGCGCAGCGGTTTGGGAGTTAACATCAAAATTACATTTCTCGGCCATATCGCATAGATCTCACTGTGAAAAGGCTTAAATGACTTTTTTTAATTAAGTTTAATGATTGCGCTCAAACCAAATGTCCTAGAACGAAATTTTCAAATGTAACTACTAGAATGTGATACAATACACTATTGGGTGAAGTTTAGTTGACTTCTGCGCAGCGGTTTGGGAGTTAACATCAAAATTACATTTCTCGGCCATATCGCATAGATCTCACTGTGAAAAGGATTAAATGGCTTTTTTGACCTAAGTTTAATGATTGCGCTCAAACCAAATGTCCTAGAACAAAATTTTCAAATGTAACTACTAGAATGTGATACAATACACTATTGGGTGAAGTTTGGTTGACTTCTGCGCAGCGGTTTGGGAGTTAACATCAAAATTACATTTCTCGGCCATATCGCATAGATCTCACTGTGAAAAGACTTAAATGGCTTTTTTGACCTAAGTTTGAGGATTGCGCTCAAATCAAATGTCCTAGAACCAAATTTCCACATGTAACTACTAGATTGTGATACAATACACTAATGGGTGAAGTTTGGTTGACTTCTGCGCAGCGGTTTGGGAGTTAACATCAAAATTACATTTCTCGGCCATATCGCATAGATCTCACTGTGAAAAGGCTTAAATGACTTTTTTACTTAAGTTTGATGATTGCGCTCAAACAAAATTTCCTAGAACAAAATTTTCAAATGTAACTACTAGATTGTGATACAATACACTATTGGGTGAAGTTTGGTTGACTTCTGCGCAGCGGTTTGGGAGTTAACATCAAAATTACATTTCTCGGCCATATCGCATAGATCTCACTGTGAAAAGGCTTAAATGACTTTTTTTAATTAAGTTTAATGATTGCGCTCAAACCAAATGTCCTAGAACGAAATTTTCAAATGTAACTACTAGAATGTGATACAATACACTATTGGGTGAAGTTTAGTTGACTTCTGCGCAGCGGTTTGGGAGTTAACATCAAAATTACATTTCTAGGCCATATCGCATAGATCTCACTGTGAAAAGGCTTAAATGGCTTTTTTGACCTAAGTTTAATGATTGCGCTCAAACCAAATGTCCTAGAACAAAATTTTCAAATGTAACTACTAGAATGTGATACAATACACTTTTGGGTGAAGTTTGGTTGACTTCTGCGCAGCGGTTTGGGAGTTAACATCAAATTTACATTTCTCGGCCATATCGCATAGATCTCACTGTGAAAAGGCTTAAATGGCTTTTTTGACCTAAGTTTGAGGATTGCGCTCAAATCAAATGTCCTAGAACCAAATTTCCACATGTAACTACTAGATTGTGATACAATACACTAATGGGTGAAGTTTGGTTGACTTCTGCGCAGCGGTTTGGGAGTTAACATCAAAATTACATTTCTCGGCCATATCGCATAGATCTCACTGTGAAAAGGCTTAAATGACTTTTTTAATTAAGTTTGATGATTGCGCTCAAACAAAATTTCCTAGAACAAAATTTTCAAATGTAACTACTAGAATGTGATACAATACTTTATTGGGTGAAGTTTGGTTGACTTCTGCGCAGCGGTTTGGGAGTTAACATCAAAATTACATTTCTCGGCCATATCGCATAGATCTCACTGTGAAAAGGCTTAAATGACTTTTTTAATTAAGTTTGATGATTGCGTTCAAACAAAATGTCCTAGAACAAAATTTTCAAATGTAACTACTAGATTGTGATACAATACACTATTGGGTGAAGTTTGGTTGACTTCTGCGCAGCGGTTTGGGAGTTAACATCAAAATTACATTTCTCGGCCATATCGCATAGATCTCACTGTGAAAAGGCTTAAATGGCTTTTTTGACCTAAGTTTGAGGATTGCGCTCAAATCAAATGTCCTAGAACCAAATTTCCACATGTAACTACTAGATTGTGATACAATACACTAATGGGTGAAGTTTGGTTTACTTCTGCGCAGCGGTTTGGGAGTTAACTTCAAAATTACATTTCTCGGCCATATCGCATAGATCTCACTGTGAAAAGGCTTAAATGGCTTTTTTGACCTAAGTTTGAGGAATGCGCTCAAACAAAATGTCCTAGAACAAAATTTTCAAATGTAACTACTAGATTGTGATACAATACACTATTGGGTGAAGTTTGGTTGACTTCTGCGCAGCGGTTTGGGAGTTAACATCTAAATTACATTTCTCGGCCATATCGCATAGATCTCACTGTGAAAAGGCTTAAATGGCTTTTTTGACCTAAGTTTGAGGATTGCGTTCAAATCAAATGTCCTAGAACCAAATTTCTACATGTAACTACTAGATTGTGATACAATACACTAATGGGTGAAGTTTGGTTGACTTCTGCGCAGCGGTTTGGGAGTTAACATCAAAATTACATTTCTCGGCCATATCGCATAGATCTCACTGTGAAAAGGCTTAAATGACTTTTTTAATTAAGTTTGATGATTGCGTTCAAACAAAATGTCCTAGAACAAAATTTTCAAATGTAACTACTAGATTGTGATACAATACACTATTGGGTGAAGTTTGGTTGACTTCTGCGCAGCGGTTTGGGAGTTAACATCAAAATTACATTTCTCGGCCATATCGCATAGATCTCACTGTGAAAAGGCTTAAAAGACTTTTTTAATTAAGTTTAATGATTGCGCTCAAACCAAATGTCCTAGAACGAAATTTTCAAATGTAACTACTAGAATGTGATACAATACACTATTGGGTGAAGTTTAGTTGACTTCTGCACAGCGGTTTGGGAGTTAACATCAAAATTACATTTCTCGGCCATATCGCATAGATCTCACTGTGAAAAGGCTTAAATGGCTTTTTTGACCTAAGTTTGAGGATTGCGCTCAAATCAAATGTCCTAGTACCAATTTCCACATGTAACTACTAGATTGTGATACAATACACTAATGGGTGAAGTTTGGTTGACTTCTGCGCAGCGGTTTGGGAGTTAACATCAAAATTACATTTCTCGGCCATATCGCATAGATCTCACTGTGAAAAGGCTTAAATGACTTTTTTAATTAAGTTTGATGATTGCGCTCAAACAAAATTTCCTAGAACAAAATTTTCAAATGTAACTACTAGATTGTGATACAATACACTATTGGGTGAAGTTTGGTTGACTTCTGCGCAGCGGTTTGGGAGTTAACATCAAAATTACATTTCTCGGCCATATCGCATAGATCTCACTGTGAAAAGGCTTAAATGACTTTTTTAATTAAGTTTGATGATTGCGTTCAAACAAAATGTCCTAGAACAAAATTTTCAAATGTAACTACTAGATTGTGATACAATACACTATTGGGTGAAGTTTGGTTGACTTCTGCGCAGCGGTTTGGGAGTTAACATCAAAATTACATTTCTCGGCCATATCGCATAGATCTCACTGTGAAAAGGCTTAAATGACTTTTTTAATTACGTTTGATGATTGCGCTCAAACAAAATGTCCTAGAACAAAATTTTCCAATGTAACTACTAGATTGTGATACAATACACTATTGGGTGAAGTTTGGTTGACTTCTGCGCAGCGGTTTGGGAGTTAACATCAAAATTACATTTCTCGGCCATATCGCATAGATCTCACTGTGAAAAGGCTTAAATGGCTTTTTTGACCTAAGTTTGAGGATTGCGCTCAAATCAAATGTCCTAGAACCAAATTTCCACATGTAACTACTAGATTGTGATACAATACACTAATGGTTGAAGTTTGGTTGACTTCTGCGCAGCGGTTTGGGAGTGAACATCAAAATTACATTTCTCGGCCATATCGCATAGATCTCACTGTGAAAAGGCTTAAATGGCTTTTTTGACCTAAGTTTGAGGATTGCGCTCAAACAAAATGTCCTAGAACAAAATTTTCAAATGTAACTACTAGATTGTGATACAATACACTATTGGGTGAAGTTTGGTTGACTTCTGCGCAGCGGTTTGGGAGTTAACATCAAAATTACATTTCTCGGCCATATCGCATAGATCTCACTGTGAAAAGGCTTAAATGACTTTTTTAATTAAGTTTGATGATTGCGCTCAAACAAAATGTCCTAGAACAAAATTTTCAAATGTAACTACTAGATTGTGATACAATACACTATTGGGTGAAGTTTGGTTGACTTCTGCGCAGCGGTTTGGGAGTTAACATCAAAATTACATTTCTCGGCCATATCGCATAGATCTCACTTTGAAAAGGCTTAAATGGCTTTTTTGACCTAAGTTTGAGGATTGCGCTCAAATCAAATGTCCTAGAACCAAATTTCCACATGTAACTACTAGATTGTGATACAATACACTAATGGGTGAAGTTTGGTTGACTTCTGCGCAGCGGTTTGGGAGTTAACATCAAAATTACATTTCTCGGCCATATCGCATAGATCTCACTGTGAAAAGGCTTAAATGACTTTTTTAATTAAGTTTGATGATTGCGTTCAAACAAAATGTCCTAGAACAAAATTTTCAAATGTAACTACTAGATTGTGATACAATACACTATTGGGTGAAGTTTGGTTGACTTCTGCGCAGCGGTTTGGGAGTTAACATCAAAATTACATTTCTCGGCCATATCGCATAGATCTCACTGTGAAAAGGCTTAAAAGACTTTTTTAATTAAGTTTAATGATTGCGCTCAAACCAAATGTCCTAGAACGAAATTTTCCAATGTAACTACTAGAATGTGATACAATACACTATTGGGTGAAGTTTAGTTGACTTCTGCACAGCGGTTTGGGAGTTAACATCAAAATTACATTTCTCGGCCATATCGCATAGATCTCACTGTGAAAAGGCTTAAATGGCTTTTTTGACCTAAGTTTGAGGATTGCGCTCAAACAAAATGTCCTAGAACAAAATTTTCAAATGTAACTACTAGATTGTGATACAATACACTATTGGGTGAAGTTTGGTTGACTTCTGCGCAGCGGTTTGGGAGTTAACATCAAAATTACATTTCTCCGCCATATCGCATAGATCTCACTGTGAAAAGGCTTAAATGACTTTTTTAATTAAGTTTGATGATTGCGTTCAAACAAAATGTCCTAGAACAAAATTTTCAAATGTAACTACTAGATTGTGATACAATACACTATTGGGTGAAGTTTGGTTGACTTCTGCGCAGCGGTTTGGGAGTTAACATCAAAATTACATTTCTCGGCCATATCGCATAGATCTCACTGTGAAAAGGCTTAAATGGCTTTTTTGACCTAAGTTTGAGGATTGCGCTCAAATCAAATGTCCTAGAACCAAATTTCCACATGTAACTACTAGATTGTGATACAATACACTAATGGGTGAAGTTTGGTTGACTTCTGCGCAGCGGTTTGGGAGTTAACATCAAAATTACATTTCTCGGCCATATCGCATAGATCTCACTGTGAAAAGGCTTAAATGACTTTTTTAATTAAGTTTGATGATTGCGCTCAAACAAAATTTCCTAGAACAAAATTTTCAAATGTAACTACTAGATTGTGATACAATACACTATTGGGTGAAGTTTGGTTGACTTCTGCGCAGCGGTTTGGGAGTTAACATCAAAATTACATTTCTCGGCCATATCGCATAGATCTCACTGTGAAAAGGCTTAAATGACTTTTTTAATTAAGTTTGATGATTGCGTTCAAACAAAATGTCCTAGAACAAAATTTTCAAATGTAACTACTAGATTGTGATACAATACACTATTGGGTGAAGTTTGGTTGACTTCTGCGCAGCGGTTTGGGAGTTAACATCAAAATTACATTTCTCGGCCATATCGCATAGATCTCACTGTGAAAAGGCTTAAATGACTTTTTTAATTAAGTTTGATGATTGCGCTCAAACAAAATGTCCTAGAACAAAATTTTCAAATGTAACTACTAGATTGTGATACAATACACTATTGGGTGAAGTTTGGTTGACTTCTGCGCAGCGGTTTGGGAGTTAACATCAAAATTACATTTCTCGGCCATATCGCATAGATCTCACTTTGAAAAGGCTTAAATGGCTTTTTTGACCTAAGTTTGAGGATTGCGCTCAAATCAAATGTCCTAGAACCAAATTTCCACATGTAACTACTAGATTGTGATACAATACACTAATGGGTGAAGTTTGGTTGACTTCTGCGCAGCGGTTTGGGAGTTAACATCAAAATTACATTTCTCGGCCATATCGCATAGATCTCACTGTGAAAAGGCTTAAATGACTTTTTTAATTAAGTTTGATGATTGCGTTCAAACAAAATGTCCTAGAACAAAATTTTCAAATGTAACTACTAGATTGTGATACAATACACTATTGGGTGAAGTTTGGTTGACTTCTGCGCAGCGGTTTGGGAGTTAACATCAAAATTACATTTCTCGGCCATATCGCATAGATCTCACTGTGAAAAGGCTTAAAAGACTTTTTTAATTAAGTTTAATGATTGCGCTCAAACCAAATGTCCTAGAACGAAATTTTCCAATGTAACTACTAGAATGTGATACAATACACTATTGGGTGAAGTTTAGTTGACTTCTGCACAGCGGTTTGGGAGTTAACATCAAAATTACATTTCTCGGCCATATCGCATAGATCTCACTGTGAAAAGGCTTAAATGGCTTTTTTGACCTAAGTTTGAGGATTGCGCTCAAATCAAATGTCCTAGAACCAAATTTCCACATGTAACTACTAGATTGTGATACAATACACTAATGGGTGAAGTTTGGTTGACTTCTGCGCAGCGGTTTGGGAGTTAACATCAAAATTACATTTCTCGGCCATATCGCATAGATCTCACTGTGAAAAGGCTTAAATGGCTTTTTTGACCTAAGTTTGAGGATTGCGCTCAAATCAAATGTCCTAGAACCAAATTTCCACATGTAACTACTAGATTGTGATACAATACACTATGGGTGAAGTTTGGTTTACTTCTGCGCAGCGGTTTGGGAGTTAACATCAAAATTACATTTCTCGGCCATATCGCATAGATCTCACTGTGAAAAGGCTTAAATGACTTTTTTAATTAAGTTTGATGATTGCGCTCAAACAAAATGTCCTAGAACAAAATTTTCAAATGTAACTACTAGATTGTGATACAATACACTATTGGGTGAAGTTTGGTTGACTTCTGCGCAGCGGTTTGGGAGTTAACATCAAAATTACATTTCTCGGCCATATCGCATAGATCTCACTGTGAAAAGGCTTAAATGGCTTTTTTGACCTAAGTTTGAGGATTGCGCTCAAATCAAATGTTCTAGAACCAAATTTCCACATGTAACTACTAGATTGTGATACAATACACTAATGGTTGAAGTTTGGTTGACTTCTGCGCAGCGGTTTGGGAGTGAACATCAAAATCACATTTCTCGGCCATATCGCATAGATCTCACTGTGAAAAGGCTTAAATGACTTTTTTTAATTAAGTTTGAATATTGCGCTCAAATCAAATGTCCTAGAACTAAATTTCCAAATGTAACTACTAGATTGTGATAAAATACACTATTGGGTGAAGTTTGGTTGACTTCTGCGCAGCGGTTTGGGAGTTAACATCAAAATTACATTTCTCGGCCATATCGCATAGATCTCACTGTGAAAAGGCTTAAATGGCTTTTTTGACCTGTTTGAGGATTGCGCTCAAATCAAATGTCCTATAACCAAATTTCCACATGTAACTACTAGATTGTGATACAATACACTAATGGGTGAAGTTTGGTTGACTTCTGCGCAGCGGTTTGGGAGTTAACATCAAAATTACATTTCTCGGCCATATCGCATAGATCTCACTGTGAAAAGGCTTAAATGACTTTTTTAATTAAGTTTGATGATTGCGTTCAAACAAAATGTCCTAGAACAAAAATTTCAAATGTAACTACTAGATTGTGATACAATACACTATTGGGTGAAGTTTGGTTGACTTCTGCGCAGCGGTTTGGGAGTTAACATCAAAATTACATTTCTCGGCCATATCGCATAGATCTCACTGTGAAAAGGCTTAAATGACTTTTTTAATTAAGTTTGATGATTGCGTTCAAACAAAATGTCCTAGAACAAAATTTTCAAATGTAACTACTAGATTGTGATACAATACACTATTGGGTGAAGTTTGGTTGACTTCTGCGCAGCGGTTTGGGAGTTAACATCAAAATTACATTTCTCGGCCATATCGCATAGATCTCACTGTGAAAAGGCTTAAATGGCTTTTTTGACCTAAGTTTGAGGATTGCGCTCAAATCAAATGTCCTAGAACCAAATTTCCGCATGTAACTACTAGATTGTGATACAATACACTAATGGGTGAAGTTTGGTTTACTTCTGCGCAGCGGTTTGGGAGTTAACATCAAAATTACATTTCTCGGCCATATCGCATAGATCTCACTGTGAAAAGGCTTAAATGGCTTTTTTGACCTAAGTTTAATGATTGCGCTCAAACCAAATGTCCTAGTACGAAATTTTCAAATGTAACTACTAGAATGTGATACAATACACTATTGGGTGAAGTTTGGTTGACTTCTGCGTAGCGGTTTGGGAGTTAACATCAAAATTACATTTCTCGGCCATATCGCATAGATCTCACTGTGAAAAGGCTTAAATGGCTTTTTTGACCTAAGTTTGAGGATTGCGCTCAAACAAAATGTCCTAGAACAAAATTTTCAAATGTAACTACTAGATTGTGATACAATACACTATTGGGTGAAGTTTGGTTGACTTCTGCGCAGCGGTTTGGGAGTTAACATCAAAATTACATTTCTCAGCCATATCGCATAGATCTCACTGTGAAAAGGCTTAAATGACTTTTTTAATTAAGTTTGATGATTGCGTTCAAACAAAATGTCCTAGAACAAAATTTTCAAATGTAACTACTAGATTGTGATACAATACACTATTGGGTGAAGTTTGGTTGACTTCTGCGCAGCGGTTTGGGAGTTAACATCAAAATTACATTTCTCGGCCATATCGCATAGATCTCACTGTGAAAAGGCTTAAATGGCTTTTTTGACCTAAGTTTGAGGATTGCGCTCAAATCAAATGTCCTAGAACCAAATTTCCACATGTAACTACTAGATTGTGATACAATACACTAATGGGTGAAGTTTGGTTGACTTCTGCGCAGCGGTTTGGGAGTTAACATCAAAATTACATTTCTCGGCCATATCGCATAGATCTCACTGTGAAAAGGCTTAAATGACTTTTTTAATTAAGTTTGATGATTGCGCTCAAACAAAATTTCCTAGAACAAAATTTTCAAATGTAACTACTAGATTGTGATACAATACACTATTGGGTGAAGTTTGGTTGACTTCTGCGCAGCGGTTTGGGAGTTAACATCAAAATTACATTTCTCGGCCATATCGCATAGATCTCACTGTGAAAAGGCTTAAATGACTTTTTTAATTAAGTTTGATGATTGCGTTCAAACAAAATGTCCTAGAACAAAATTTTCAAATGTAACTACTAGATTGTGATACAATACACTATTGGGTGAAGTTTGGTTGACTTCTGCGCAGCGGTTTGGGAGTTAACATCAAAATTACATTTCTCGGCCATATCGCATAGATCTCACTTTGAAAAGGCTTAAATGGCTTTTTTGACCTAAGTTTGAGGATTGCGCTCAAATCAAATGTCCTAGAACCAAATTTCCACATGTAACTACTAGATTGTGATACAATACACTAATGGGTGAAGTTTGGTTGACTTCTGCGCAGCGGTTTGGGAGTTAACATCAAAATTACATTTCTCGGCCATATCGCATAGATCTCACTGTGAAAAGGCTTAAATGACTTTTTTAATTAAGTTTGATGATTGCGTTCAAACAAAATGTCCTAGAACAAAATTTTCAAATGTAACTACTAGATTGTGATACAATACACTATTGGGTGAAGTTTGGTTGACTTCTGCGCAGCGGTTTGGGAGTTAACATCAAAATTACATTTCTCGGCCATATCGCATAGATCTCACTGTGAAAAGGCTTAAAAGACTTTTTTAATTAAGTTTAATGATTGCGCTCAAACCAAATGTCCTAGAACGAAATTTTCAAATGTAACTACTAGAATGTGATACAATACACTATTGGGTGAAGTTTAGTTGACTTCTGCACAGCGGTTTGGGAGTTAACATCAAAATTACATTTCTCGGCCATATCGCATAGATCTCACTGTGAAAAGGCTTAAATGGCTTTTTTGACCTAAGTTTGAGGATTGCGCTCAAATCAAATGTCCTAGAACCAAATTTCCACATGTAACTACTAGATTGTGATACAATACACTAATGGGTGAAGTTTGGTTGACTTCTGCGCAGCGGTTTGGGAGTTAACATCAAAATTACATTTCTCGGCCATATCGCATAGATCTCACTGTGAAAAGGCTTAAATGACTTTTTTAATTAAGTTTGATGATTGCGCTCAAACAAAATTTCCTAGAACAAAATTTTCAAATGTAACTACTAGATTGTGATACAATACACTATTGGGTGAAGTTTGGTTGACTTCTGCGCAGCGGTTTGGGAGTTAACATCAAAATTACATTTCTCGGCCATATCGCATAGATCTCACTGTGAAAAGGCTTAAATGACTTTTTTAATTAAGTTTGATGATTGCGTTCAAACAAAATGTCCTAGAACAAAATTTTCAAATGTAACTACTAGATTGTGATACAATACACTATTGGGTGAAGTTTGGTTGACTTCTGCGCAGCGGTTTGGGAGTTAACATCAAAATTACATTTCTCGGCCATATCGCATAGATCTCACTGTGAAAAGGCTTAAATGACTTTTTTAATTACGTTTGATGATTGCGCTCAAACAAAATGTCCTAGAACAAAATTTTCCAATGTAACTACTAGATTGTGATACAATACACTATTGGGTGAAGTTTGGTTGACTTCTGCGCAGCGGTTTGGGAGTTAACATCAAAATTACATTTCTCGGCCATATCGCATAGATCTCACTGTGAAAAGGCTTAAATGGCTTTTTTGACCTAAGTTTGAGGATTGCGCTCAAATCAAATGTCCTAGAACCAAATTTCCACATGTAACTACTAGATTGTGATACAATACACTAATGGTTGAAGTTTGGTTGACTTCTGCGCAGCGGTTTGGGAGTGAACATCAAAATTACATTTCTCGGCCATATCGCATAGATCTCACTGTGAAAAGGCTTAAATGGCTTTTTTGACCTAAGTTTGAGGATTGCGCTCAAACAAAATGTCCTAGAACAAAATTTTCAAATGTAACTACTAGATTGTGATACAATACACTATTGGGTGAAGTTTGGTTGACTTCTGCGCAGCGGTTTGGGAGTTAACATCAAAATTACATTTCTCAGCCATATCGCATAGATCTCACTGTGAAAAGGCTTAAATGACTTTTTTAATTAAGTTTGATGATTGCGTTCAAACAAAATGTCCTAGAACAAAATTTTCAAATGTAACTACTAGATTGTGATACAATACACTATTGGGTGAAGTTTGGTTGACTTCTGCGCAGCGGTTTGGGAGTTAACATCAAAATTACATTTCTCGGCCATATCGCATAGATCTCACTGTGAAAAGGCTTAAATGGCTTTTTTGACCTAAGTTTGAGGATTGCGCTCAAATCAAATGTCCTAGAACCAAATTTCCACATGTAACTACTAGATTGTGATACAATACACTAATGGGTGAAGTTTGGTTGACTTCTGCGCAGCGGTTTGGGAGTTAACATCAAAATTACATTTCTCGGCCATATCGCATAGATCTCACTGTGAAAAGGCTTAAATGACTTTTTTAATTAAGTTTGATGATTGCGCTCAAACAAAATTTCCTAGAACAAAATTTTCAAATGTAACTACTAGATTGTGATACAATACACTATTGGGTGAAGTTTGGTTGACTTCTGCGCAGCGGTTTGGGAGTTAACATCAAAATTACATTTCTCGGCCATATCGCATAGATCTCACTGTGAAAAGGCTTAAATGACTTTTTTAATTAAGTTTGATGATTGCGTTCAAACAAAATGTCCTAGAACAAAATTTTCAAATGTAACTACTAGATTGTGATACAATACACTATTGGGTGAAGTTTGGTTGACTTCTGCGCAGCGGTTTGGGAGTTAACATCAAAATTACATTTCTCGGCCATATCGCATAGATCTCACTGTGAAAAGGCTTAAATGACTTTTTTAATTAAGTTTGATGATTGCGCTCAAACAAAATGTCCTAGAACAAAATTTTCAAATGTAACTACTAGATTGTGATACAATACACTATTGGGTGAAGTTTGGTTGACTTCTGCGCAGCGGTTTGGGAGTTAACATCAAAATTACATTTCTCGGCCATATCGCATAGATCTCACTTTGAAAAGGCTTAAATGGCTTTTTTGACCTAAGTTTGAGGATTGCGCTCAAATCAAATGTCCTAGAACCAAATTTCCACATGTAACTACTAGATTGTGATACAATACACTAATGGGTGAAGTTTGGTTGACTTCTGCGCAGCGGTTTGGGAGTTAACATCAAAATTACATTTCTCGGCCATATCGCATAGATCTCACTGTGAAAAGGCTTAAATGACTTTTTTAATTAAGTTTGATGATTGCGTTCAAACAAAATGTCCTAGAACAAAATTTTCAAATGTAACTACTAGATTGTGATACAATACACTATTGGGTGAAGTTTGGTTGACTTCTGCGCAGCGGTTTGGGAGTTAACATCAAAATTACATTTCTCGGCCATATCGCATAGATCTCACTGTGAAAAGGCTTAAAAGACTTTTTTAATTAAGTTTAATGATTGCGCTCAAACCAAATGTCCTAGAACGAAATTTTCCAATGTAACTACTAGAATGTGATACAATACACTATTGGGTGAAGTTTAGTTGACTTCTGCACAGCGGTTTGGGAGTTAACATCAAAATTACATTTCTCGGCCATATCGCATAGATCTCACTGTGAAAAGGCTTAAATGGCTTTTTTGACCTAAGTTTGAGGATTGCGCTCAAATCAAATGTCCTAGAACCAAATTTCCACATGTAACTACTAGATTGTGATACAATACACTAATGGGTGAAGTTTGGTTGACTTCTGCGCAGCGGTTTGGGAGTTAACATCAAAATTACATTTCTCGGCCATATCGCATAGATCTCACTGTGAAAAGGCTTAAATGGCTTTTTTGACCTAAGTTTAATGATTGCGCTCAAACCAAATGTCCTAGTACGAAATTTTCAAATGTAACTACTAGAATGTGATACAATACACTATTGGGTGAAGTTTGGTTGACTTCTGCGCAGCGGTTTGGGAGTTAACATCAAAATTACATTTCTCGGCCATATCGCATAGATCTCACTGTGAAAAGGCTTAAATGGCTTTTTTGACCTAAGTTTGAGGATTGCGCTCAAACAAAATGTCCTAGAACAAAATTTTCAAATGTAACTACTAGATTGTGATACAATACACTATTGGGTGAAGTTTGGTTGACTTCTGCGCAGCGGTTTGGGAGTTAACATCAAAATTACATTTCTCGGCCATATCGCATAGATCTCACTGTGAAAAGGCTTAAATTACTTTTTTAATTAAGTTTGATGATTGCGTTCAAACAAAATGTCCTAGAACAAAATTTTCAAATGTAACTACTAGATTGTGATACAATACACTATTGGGTGAAGTTTGGTTGACTTCTGCGCAGCGGTTTGGGAGTTAACATCAAAATTACATTTCTCGGCCATATCGCATAGATCTCACTGTGAAAAGGCTTAAATGGCTTTTTTGACCTAAGTTTGAGGATTGCGCTCAAATCAAATGTCCTAGAACCAAATTTCCACATGTAACTACTAGATTGTGATACAATACACTAATGGGTGAAGTTTGGTTGACTTCTGCGCAGCGGTTTGGGAGTTAACATCAAAATTACATTTCTCGGCCATATCGCATAGATCTCACTGTGAAAAGGCTTAAATGACTTTTTTAATTAAGTTTGATGATTGCGCTCAAACAAAATTTCCTAGAACAAAATTTTCAAATGTAACTACTAGATTGTGATACAATACACTATTGGGTGAAGTTTGGTTGACTTCTGCGCAGCGGTTTGGGAGTTAACATCAAAATTACATTTCTCGGCCATATCGCATAGATCTCACTGTGAAAAGGCTTAAATGACTTTTTTAATTAAGTTTGATGATTGCGTTCAAACAAAATGTCCTAGAACAAAATTTTCAAATGTAACTACTAGATTGTGATACAATACACTATTGGGTGAAGTTTGGTTGACTTCTGCGCAGCGGTTTGGGAGTTAACATCAAAATTACATTTCTCGGCCATATCGCATAGATCTCACTGTGAAAAGGCTTAAATGACTTTTTTAATTACGTTTGATGATTGCGCTCAAACAAAATGTCCTAGAACAAAATTTTCAAATGTAACTACTAGATTGTGATACAATACACTATTGGGTGAAGTTTGGTTGACTTCTGCGCAGCGGTTTGGGAGTTAACATCAAAATTACATTTCTCGGCCATATCGCATAGATCTCACTGTGAAAAGGCTTAAATGGCTTTTTTGACCTAAGTTTGAGGATTGCGCTCAAATCAAATGTCCTAGAACCAAATTTCCACATGTAACTACTAGATTGTGATACAATACACTAATGGTTGAAGTTTGGTTGACTTCTGCGCAGCGGTTTGGGAGTGAACATCAAAATTACATTTCTCGGCCATATCGCATAGATCTCACTGTGAAAAGGCTTAAATGACTTTTTTTAATTAAGTTTGAATATTGCGCTCAAATCAAATGTCCTAGAACTAAATTTCCAAATGTAACTACTAGATTGTGATACAATACACTATTGGGTGAAGTTTGGTTGACTTCTGCGCAGCGGTTTGGGAGTTAACATCAAAATTACATTTCTCGGCCATATCGCATAGATCTCACTGTGAAAAGGCTTAAATGGCTTTTTTGACCTAAGTTTGAGGATTGCGCTCAAATCAAATGTCCTAGAACCAAATTTCCACATGTAACTACTAGATTGTGATACAATACACTAATGGGTGAAGTTTGGTTGACTTCTGCGCAGCGGTTTGGGAGTTAACATCAAAATTACATTTCTGGGCCATATCGCATAGATCTCACAGTGAAAAGGCTTAAATGACTTTTTTAATTAAGTTTAATGATTGCGCTCAAACCAAATGTCCTGGAACGAAATTCTCAAATGTAACTACTAGAATGTGATACAATACACTATTGGGTGAAGTTTAGTTGACTTCTTCGCAGCGGTTTGGGAGTTAACATCAAAATTACATTTCTCGGCCATATCGCATAGATCTCACTGTGAAAAGGCTTAAATGGCTTTTTTGACCTAAGTTTGAGGATTGCGCTCAAATCAAATGTCCTAGAACCAAATTTCCACATGTAACTACTAGATTGTGATACAATACACTAATGGGTGAAGTTTGGTTTACTTCTGCGCAGCGGTTTGGGAGTTAACATCAAAATTACATTTCTCGGCCATATCGCATAGATCTCACTGTGAAAAGGCTTAAATGGCTTTTTTGACCTAAGTTTAATAATTGCGCTCAAACCAAATGTCCTAGAACGAAATTTTCAAATGTAACTACTAGAATGTGATACAATACACTATTGGGTGAAGTTTGGTTGACTTCTGCGCAGCGGTTTGGGAGTTAACATCAAAATTACATTTCTCGGCCATATCGCATAGATCTCACTGTGAAAAGGCTTAAATGGCTTTTTTGACCTAAGTTTGAGGATTGCGCTCAAATCAAATGTCCTAGAACCAAATTTTCACATGTAACTACTAGATTGTGATACAATACACTAATGGGTGAAGTTTGGTTGACTTCTGCGCAGCGGTTTGGGAGTTAACATCAAAATTACATTTCTCGGCCATATCGCATAGATCTCACTGTGAAAAGGCTTAAATGACTTTTTTAATTAAGTTTGATGATTGCGCTCAAACAAAATTTCCTAGAACAAAATTTTCAAATGTAACTACTAGATTGTGATACAATACACTATTGGGTGAAGTTTGGTTGACTTCTGCGCAGCGGTTTGGGAGTTAACATCAAAATTACATTTCTCGGCCATATCGCATAGATCTCACTGTGAAAAGGCTTAAATGGCTTTTTTGACCTAAGTTTAATGATTGCGCTCAAACCAAATGTCCTAGAACGAAATTTTCAAATGTAACTACTAGAATGTGATACAATACACTATTGGGTGAAGTTTGGTTGACTTCTGCGCAGCGGTTTGGGAGTTAACATCAAAATTACATTTCTCGGCCATATCGCATAGATCTCACTGTGAAAAGGCTTAAATGGTTTTTTTGACCTAAGTTTGAGGATTGCGCTCAAATCAAATGTCCTAGAACCAAATTTCCACATGTAACTACTAGATTGTGATACAATACACTAATGGGTGAAGTTTGGTTTACTCCTGCGCAGCGGTTTGGGAGTTAACATCAAAATTACATTTCTCGGCCATATCGCATAGATCTCACTGTGAAAAGGCTTAAATGGCTTTTTTGACCTAAGTTTAATAATTGCGCACAAAACAAATGTCCTAGAACGAAATTTTCAAATGTAACTACTAGAATGTGATACAATACACTATTGGGTGAAGTTTGGTTGACTTCTGCGCAGCGGTTTGGGAGTTAACATCAAAATTACATTTCTCGGCCATATCGCATAGATCTCACTGTGAAAAGGCTTAAATGGCTTTTTTGACCTAAGTTTGAGGATTGCGCTCAAATCAAATGTCCTAGAACCAAATTTCCACATGTAACTACTAGATTGTGATACAATACACTAATGGGTGAAGTTTGGTTTACTTCTGCGCAGCGGTTTGGGAGTTAACATCAAAATTACATTTCTCGGCCATATCGCATAGATCTCACTGTGAAAAGGCTTAAATGGCTTTTTTGACCTAAGTTTAATAATTGCGCTCAAACCAAATGTCCTAGAACGAAATTTTTAAATGTAACTACTAGAATGTGATACAATACACTATTGGGTGAAGTTTGGTTGACTTCTGCGCAGCGGTTTGGGAGTTAACATCAAAATTACATTTCTCGGCCATATCGCATAGATCTCACTGTGAAAAGGCTTAAATGGCTTTTTTGACCTAAGTTTGAGGATTGCGCTCAAATCAAATGTCCTAGAACCAAATTTTCAAATGTAACTACTAGATTGTGATACAATACACTATTGGGTGAAGTTTGGTTGACTTCTTCGCAGCGGTTTGGGAGTTAACATCAAAATTACATTTCTCGGCCATATCGCATAGATCTCACTGTGAAAAGGCTTAAATGGCTTTTTTGACCTAAGTTTAATGATTGCGCTCAAACCAAATGTCCTAGAACGAAATTTTCAAATGTAACTACTAGAATGTGATACAATACACTATTGGGTGAAGTTTGGTTGACTTCTGCGCAGCGGTTTGGGAGTTAACATCAAAATTACATTTCTCGGCCATATCGCATAGATCTCACTGTGAAAAGGCTTAAATGGCTTTTTTGACCTAAGTTTGAGGATTGCGCTCAAATCAAATGTCCTAGAACCAAATTTCCACATGTAACTACTAGATTGTGATACAATACACTAATGGGTGAAGTTTGGTTGACTTCTGCGCAGCGGTTTGGGAGTTAACATCAAAATTACATTTCTCGGCCATATCGCATAGATCTCACTGTGAAAAGGCTTAAATGACTTTTTTAATTAAGTTTGATGATTGCGCTCAAACAAAATTTCCTAGAACAAAATTTTCAAATGTAACTACTAGATTGTGATACAATACACTATTGGGTGAAGTTTGGTTGACTTCTGCGCAGCGGTTTGGGAGTTAACATCAAAATTACATTTCTCGGCCATATCGCATAGATCTCACTGTGAAAAGGCTTAAATGACTTTTTTAATTAAGTTTGATGATTGCGTTCAAACAAAATGTCCTAGAACAAAATTTTCAAATGTAACTACTAGATTGTGATACAATACACTATTGGGTGAAGTTTGGTTGACTTCTGCGCAGCGGTTTGGGAGTTAACATCAAAATTACATTTCTCGGCCATATCGCATAGATCTCACTGTGAAAAGGTTTAAATGACTTTTTTAATTAAGTTTGATGATTGCGCTCAAACAAAATGTCCTAGAACAAAATTTTCAAATGTAACTACTAGATTGTGATACAATACACTATTGGGTGAAGTTTGGTTGACTTCTGCGCAGCGGTTTGGGAGTTAACATCAAAATTACATTTCTCGGCCATATCGCATAGATCTCACTTTGAAAAGGCTTAAATGGCTTTTTTGACCTAAGTTTGAGGATTGCGCTCAAATCAAATGTCCTAGAACCAAATTTCCACATGTAACTACTAGATTGTGATACAATACACTAATGGGTGAAGTTTGGTTGACTTCTGCGCAGCGGTTTGGGAGTTAACATCAAAATTACATTTCTCGGCCATATCGCATAGATCTCACTGTGAAAAGGCTTAAATGACTTTTTTAATTAAGTTTGATGATTGCGTTCAAACAAAATGTCCTAGAACAAAATTTTCAAATGTAACTACTAGATTGTGATACAATACACTATTGGGTGAAGTTTGGTTGACTTCTGCGCAGCGGTTTGGGAGTTAACATCAAAATTACATTTCTCGGCCATATCGCATAGATCTCACTGTGAAAAGGCTTAAAAGACTTTTTTAATTAAGTTTAATGATTGCGCTCAAACCAAATGTCCTAGAACGAAATTTTCAAATGTAACTACTAGAATGTGATACAATACACTATTGGGTGAAGTTTAGTTGACTTCTGCACAGCGGTTTGGGAGTTAACATCAAAATTACATTTCTCGGCCATATCGCATAGATCTCACTGTGAAAAGGCTTAAATGGCTTTTTTGACCTAAGTTTGAGGATTGCGCTCAAATCAAATGTCCTAGAACCAAATTTCCACATGTAACTACTAGATTGTGATGCAATACACTAATGGGTGAAGTTTGGTTGACTTCTGCGCAGCGGTTTGGGAGTTAACATCAAAATTACATTTCTCGGCCATATCGCATAGATCTCACTGTGAAAAGGCTTAAATGGCTTTTTTGACCTAAGTTTAATGATTGCGCTCAAACCAAATGTCCTAGTACGAAATTTTCAAATGTAACTACTAGAATGTGATACAATACACTATTGGGTGAAGTTTGGTTGACTTCTGCGCAGCGGTTTGGGAGTTAACATCAAAATTACATTTCTCGGCCATATCGCATAGATCTCACTGTGAAAAGGCTTAAATGGCTTTTTTGACCTAAGTTTGAGGATTGCGCTCAAACAAAATGTCCTAGAACAAAATTTTCAAATGTAACTACTAGATTGTGATACAATACACTATTGGGTGAAGTTTGGTTGACTTCTGCGCAGCGGTTTGGGAGTTAACATCAAAATTACATTTCTCGGCCATATCGCATAGATCTCACTGTGAAAAGGCTTAAATGACTTTTTTAATTAAGTTTGATGATTGCGTTCAAACAAAATGTCCTAGAACAAAATTTTCAAATGTAACTACTAGATTGTGATACAATACACTATTGGGTGAAGTTTGGTTGACTTCTGCGCAGCGGTTTGGGAGTTAACATCAAAATTACATTTCTCGGCCATATCGCATAGATCTCACTGTGAAAAGGCTTAAATGGCTTTTTTGACCTAAGTTTGAGGATTGCGCTCAAATCAAATGTCCTAGAACCAAATTTCCACATGTAACTACTAGATTGTGATACAATACACTAATGGGTGAAGTTTGGTTGACTTCTGCGCAGCGGTTTGGGAGTTAACATCAAAATTACATTTCTCGGCCATATCGCATAGATCTCACTGTGAAAAGGCTTATATGACTTTTTTAATTAAGTTTGATGATTGCGCTCAAACAAAATTTCCTAGAACAAAATTTTCAAATGTAACTACTAGATTGTGATACAATACACTATTGGGTGAAGTTTGGTTGACTTCTGCGCAGCGGTTTGGGAGTTAACATCAAAATTACATTTCTCGGCCATATCGCATAGATCTCACTGTGAAAAGGCTTAAATGACTTTTTTAATTAAGTTTGATGATTGCGTTCAAACAAAATGTCCTAGAACAAAATTTTCAAATGTAACTACTAGATTGTGATACAATACACTATTGGGTGAAGTTTGGTTGACTTCTGCGCAGCGGTTTGGGAGTTAACATCAAAATTACATTTCTCGGCCATATCGCATAGATCTCACTGTGAAAAGGCTTAAATGACTTTTTTAATTAAGTTTGATGATTGCGCTCAAACAAAATGTCCTAGAACAAAATTTTCAAATGTAACTACTAGATTGTGATACAATACACTATTGGGTGAAGTTTGGTTGACTTCTGCGCAGCGGTTTGGGAGTTAACATCAAAATTACATTTCTCGGCCATATCGCATAGATCTCACTGTGAAAAGGCTTAAATGGCTTTTTTGACCTAAGTTTGAGGATTGCGCTCAAATCAAATGTCCTAGAACCAAATTTCCACATGTAACTACTAGATTGTGATACAATACACTAATGGTTGAAGTTTGGTTGACTTCTGCGCAGCGGTTTGGGAGTGAACATCAAAATTACATTTCTCGGCCATATCGCATAGATCTCACTGTGAAAAGGCTTAAATGACTTTTTTTAATTAAGTTTGAATATTGCGCTCAAATCAAATGTCCTAGAACTAAATTTCCAAATGTAACTACTAGATTGTGATACAATACACTATTGGGTGAAGTTTGGTTGACTTCTGCGCAGCGGTTTGGGAGTTAACATCAAAATTACATTTCTCGGCCATATCGCATAGATCTCACTGTGAAAAGGCTTAAATGGCTTTTTTGACCTAAGTTTGAGGATTGCGCTCAAATCAAATGTCCTAGAACCAAATTTCCACATGTAACTACTAGATTGTGATACAATACTCTAATGGGTGAAGTTTGGTTGACTTCTGCGCAGCGGTTTGGGAGTTAACATCAAAATTACATTTCTGGGCCATATCGCATAGATCTCACAGTGAAAAGGCTTAAATGACTTTTTTAATTAAGTTTAATGATTGCGCTCAAACCAAATGTCCTGGAACGAAATTCTCAAATGTAACTACTAGAATGTGATACAATACACTATTGGGTGAAGTTTAGTTGACTTCTTCGCAGCGGTTTGGGAGTTAACATCAAAATTACATTTCTCGGCCATATCGCATAGATCTCACTGTGAAAAGGCTTAAATGGCTTTTTTGACCTAAGTTTGAGGATTGCGCTCAAATCAAATGTCCTAGAACCAAATTTCCACATGTAACTACTAGATTGTGATACAATACACTAATGGGTGAAGTTTGGTTTACTTCTGCGCAGCGGTTTGGGAGTTAACATCAAAATTACATTTCTCGGCCATATCGCATAGATCTCACTGTGAAAAGGCTTAAATGGCTTTTTTGACCTAAGTTTAATAATTGCGCTCAAACCAAATGTCCTAGAACGAAATTTTCAAATGTAACTACTAGAATGTGATACAATACACTATTGGGTGAAGTTTGGTTGACTTCTGCGCAGCGGTTTGGGAGTTAACATCAAAATTACATTTCTCGGCCATATCGCATAGATCTCACTGTGAAAAGGCTTAAATGGCTTTTTTGACCTAAGTTTGAGGAATGCGCTCAAATCAAATGTCCTAGAACCAAATTTTCACATGTAACTACTAGATTGTGATACAATACACTAATGGGTGAAGTTTGGTTGACTTCTGCGCAGCGGTTTGGGAGTTAACATCAAAATTACATTTCTCGGCCATATCGCATAGATCTCACTGTGAAAAGGCTTAAATGACTTTTTTAATTAAGTTTGATGATTGCGCTCAAACAAAATTTCCTAGAACAAAATTTTCAAATGTAACTACTAGATTGTGATACAATACACTATTGGGTGAAGTTTGGTTGACTTCTGCGCAGCGGTTTGGGAGTTAACATCAAAATTACATTTCTCGGCCATATCGCATAGATCTCACTGTGAAAAGGCTTAAATGGCTTTTTTGACCTAAGTTTAATGATTGCGCTCAAACCAAATGTCCTAGAACGAAATTTTCAAATGTAACTACTAGAATGTGATACAATACACTATTGGGTGAAGTTTGGTTGACTTCTGCGCAGCGGTTTGGGAGTTAACATCAAAATTACATTTCTCGGCCATATCGCATAGATCTCACTGTGAAAAGGCTTAAATGGCTTTTTTGACCTAAGTTTGAGGATTGCGCTCAAATCAAATGTCCTAGAACCAAATTTCCACATGTAACTACTAGATTGTGATACAATACACTAATGGGTGAAGTTTGGTTTACTCCTGCGCAGCGGTTTGGGAGTTAACATCAAAATTACATTTCTCGGCCATATCGCATAGATCTCACTGTGAAAAGGCTTAAATGGCTTTTTTGACCTAAGTTTAATAATTGCGCACAAAACAAATGTCCTAGAACGAAATTTTCAAATGTAACTACTAGATTGTGATACAATACACTATTGGGTGAAGTTTGGTTGACTTCTGCGCAGCGGTTTGGGAGTTAACATCAAAATTACATTTCTCGGCCATATCGCATAGATCTCACTGTGAAAAGGCTTAAATGGCTTTTTTGACCTAAGTTTGAGGATTGCGCTCAAATCAAATGTCCTAGAACCAAATTTCCACATGTAACTACTAGATTGTGATACAATACACTAATGGGTGAAGTTTGGTTTACTTCTGCGCAGCGGTTTGGGAGTTAACATCAAAATTACATTTCTCGGCCATATCGCATAGATCTCACTGTGAAAAGGCTTAAATGGCTTTTTTGACCTAAGTTTAATAATTGCGCTCAAACCAAATGTCCTAGAACGAAATTTTTAAATGTAACTACTAGAATGTGATACAATACACTATTGGGTGAAGTTTGGTTGACTTCTGCGCAGCGGTTTGGGAGTTAACATCAAAATTACATTTCTCGGCCATATCGCATAGATCTCACTGTGAAAAGGCTTAAATGGCTTTTTTGACCTAAGTTTGAGGATTGCGCTCAAATCAAATGTCCTAGAACCAAATTTTCAAATGTAACTACTAGATTGTGATACAATACACTATTGGGTGAAGTTTGGTTGACTTCTTCGCAGCGGTTTGGGAGTTAACATCAAAATTACATTTCTCGGCCATATCGCATAGATCTCACTGTGAAAAGGCTTAAATGGCTTTTTTGACCTAAGTTTAATGATTGCGCTCAAACCAAATGTCCTAGAACGAAATTTTCAAATGTAACTACTAGAATGTGATACAATACACTATTGGGTGAAGTTTGGTTGACTTCTGCGCAGCGGTTTGGGAGTTAACATCAAAATTACATTTCTCGGCCATATCACATAGATCTCACTGTGAAAAGGCTTAAATGACTTTTTTAATTGAGTTTGATGATTGCGTTCAAACAAAATGTCCTAAAACAAAATTTTCAAATGTAACTACTAGATTGTGATACAATACACTATTGGTTGAAGTTTGGTTGACTTCTGCGCAGCGGTTTGGGAGTTAACATCAAAATTACATTTCTCGGCCATATCGCATAGATCTCATTGTGAAAAGGCTTAAATGGCTTTTTTGACCTAAGTTTGAGGATTGCGCTCAAATCAAATGTCCTAGAACCAAATTTCCACATGTAACTACTAGATTGTGATACAATACACTAATGGGTGAAGTTTGGTTTACTTCTGCGCAGCGGTTTGGGAGTTAACATCAAAATTACATTTCTCGGCCATATCGCATAGATCTCACTGTGAAAAGGCTTAAATGACTTTTTTAATTAAGTTTGATGATTGCGCTCAAACAAAATGTCCTAGAACAAAATTTTCAAATGTAACTACTAGATTGTGATACAATACACTATTGGGTGAAGTTTGGTTGACTTCTGCGCAGCGGTTTGGGAGTTAACATCAAAATTACATTTCTCGGCCATATCGCATAGATCTTACTGTGAAAAGGCTTAAATGGCTTTTTTGACCTAAGTTTGAGGATTGCGCTCAAATCAAATGTCCTAGAACCAAATTTCCACATGTAACTACTAGATTGTGATACAATACACTAATGGTTGAAGTTTGGTTGACTTCTGCGCAGCGGTTTGGGAGTGAACATCAAAATTACATTTCTCGGCCATATCGCATAGATCTCACTGTGAAAAGGCTTAAATGGCTTTTTTGACCTAAGTTTAATAATTGCGCTCAAACCAAATGTCCTAGAACGAAATTTTCAAATGTAACTACTAGAATGTGATACAATACACTATTGGGTGAAGTTTGGTTGACTTCTGCGCAGCGGTTTGGGAGTTAACATCAAAATTACATTTCTCGGCCATATCGCATAGATCTCACTGTGAAAAGGCTTAAATGGCTTTTTTGACCTAAGTTTAATGATTGCGCTCAAACCAAATGTCCTAGTACGAAATTTTCAAATGTAACTACTAGAATGTGATACAATACACTATTGGGTGAAGTTTGGTTGACTTCTGCGCAGCGGTTTGGGAGTTAACATCAAAATTACATTTCTCGGCCATATCGCATAGATCTCACTGTGAAAAGGCTTAAATGGCTTTTTTGACCTAAGTTTGAGGATTGCGCTCAAACAAAATGTCCTAGAACAAAATTTTCAAATGTAACTACTAGATTGTGATACAATACACTATTGGGTGAAGTTTGGTTGACTTCTGCGCAGCGGTTTGGGAGTTAACATCAAAATTAAATTTCTCGGCCATATCGCATAGATCTCACTGTGAAAAGGCTTAAATGACTTTTTTAATTAAGTTTGATGATTGCGTTCAAACAAAATGTCCTAGAACAAAATTTTCAAATGTAACTACTAGATTGTGATACAATACACTATTGGGTGAAGTTTGGTTGACTTCTGCGCAGCGGTTTGGGAGTTAACATCAAAATTACATTTCTCGGCCATATCGCATAGATCTCACTGTGAAAAGGCTTAAATGGCTTTTTTGACCTAAGTTTGAGGATTGCGCTCAAATCAAATGTCCTAGAACCAAATTTCCACATGTAACTACTAGATTGTGATACAATACACTAATGGGTGAAGTTTGGTTGACTTCTGCGCAGCGGTTTGGGAGTTAACATCAAAATTACATTTCTCGGCCATATCGCATAGATCTCACTGTGAAAAGGCTTATATGACTTTTTTAATTAAGTTTGATGATTGCGCTCAAACAAAATTTCCTAGAACAAAATTTTCAAATGTAACTACTAGATTGTGATACAATACACTATTGGGTGAAGTTTGGTTGACTTCTGCGCAGCGGTTTGGGAGTTAACATCAAAATTACATTTCTCGGCCATATCGCATAGATCTCACTGTGAAAAGGCTTAAATGACTTTTTTAATTAAGTTTGATGATTGCGTTCAAACAAAATGTCCTAGAACAAAATTTTCAAATGTAACTACTAGATTGTGATACAATACACTATTGGGTGAAGTTTGGTTGACTTCTGCGCAGCGGTTTGGGAGTTAACATCAAAATTACATTTCTCGGCCATATCGCATAGATCTCACTGTGAAAAGGCTTAAATGACTTTTTTAATTAAGTTTGATGATTGCGCTCAAACAAAATGTCCTAGAACAAAATTTTCAAATGTAACTACTAGATTGTGATACAATACACTATTGGGTGAAGTTTGGTTGACTTCTGCGCAGCGGTTTGGGAGTTAACATCAAAATTACATTTCTCGGCCATATCGCATAGATCTCACTGTGAAAAGGCTTAAATGGCTTTTTTGACCTAAGTTTGAGGATTGCGCTCAAATCAAATGTCCTAGAACCAAATTTCCACATGTAACTACTAGATTGTGATACAATACACTAATGGTTGAAGTTTGGTTGACTTCTGCGCAGCGGTTTGGGAGTTAACATCAAAATTACATTTCTCGGCCATATCGCATAGATCTCACTGTGAAAAGGCTTAAATGGCTTTTTTGACCTAAGTTTAATAATTGCGCTCAAACCAAATGTCCTAGAACGAAATTTTCAAATGTAACTACTAGAATGTGATACAATACACTATTGGGTGAAGTTTGGTTGACTTCTGCGCAGCGGTTTGGGAGTTAACATCAAAATTACATTTCTCGGCCATATCGCATAGATCTCACTGTGAAAAGGCTTAAATGGCTTTTTTGACCTAAGTTTGAGGAATGCGCTCAAATCAAATGTCCTAGAACCAAATTTTCACATGTAACTACTAGATTGTGATACAATACACTAATGGGTGAAGTTTGGTTGACTTCTGCGCAGCGGTTTGGGAGTTAACATCAAAATTACATTTCTCGGCCATATCGCATAGATCTCACTGTGAAAAGGCTTAAATGACTTTTTTAATTAAGTTTGATGATTGCGCTCAAACAAAATTTCCTAGAACAAAATTTTCAAATGTAACTACTAGATTGTGATACAATACACTATTGGGTGAAGTTTGGTTGACTTCTGCGCAGCGGTTTGGGAGTTAACATCAAAATTACATTTCTCGGCCATATCGCATAGATCTCACTGTGAAAAGGCTTAAATGGCTTTTTTGACCTAAGTTTAATGATTGCGCTCAAACCAAATGTCCTAGAACGAAATTTTCAAATGTAACTACTAGAATGTGATACAATACACTATTGGGTGAAGTTTGGTTGACTTCTGCGCAGCGGTTTGGGAGTTAACATCAAAATTACATTTCTCGGCCATATCGCATAGATCTCACTGTGAAAAGGCTTAAATGGCTTTTTTGACCTAAGTTTGAGGATTGCGCTCAAATCAAATGTCCTAGAACCAAATTTCCACATGTAACTACTAGATTGTGATACAATACACTAATGGGTGAAGTTTGGTTTACTCCTGCGCAGCGGTTTGGGAGTTAACATCAAAATTACATTTCTCGGCCATATCGCATAGATCTCACTGTGAAAAGGCTTAAATGGCTTTTTTGACCTAAGTTTAATAATTGCGCACAAAACAAATGTCCTAGAACGAAATTTTCAAATGTAACTACTAGATTGTGATACAATACACTATTGGGTGAAGTTTGGTTGACTTCTGCGCAGCGGTTTGGGAGTTAACATCAAAATTACATTTCTCGGCCATATCGCATAGATCTCACTGTGAAAAGGCTTAAATGGCTTTTTTGACCTAAGTTTGAGGATTGCGCTCAAATCAAATGTCCTAGAACCAAATTTCCACATGTAACTACTAGATTGTGATACAATACACTAATGGGTGAAGTTTGGTTTACTTCTGCGCAGCGGTTTGGGAGTTAACATCAAAATTACATTTCTCGGCCATATCGCATAGATCTCACTGTGAAAAGGCTTAAATGGCTTTTTTGACCTAAGTTTAATAATTGCGCTCAAACCAAATGTCCTAGAACGAAATTTTTAAATGTAACTACTAGAATGTGATACAATACACTATTGGGTGAAGTTTGGTTGACTTCTGCGCAGCGGTTTGGGAGTTAACATCAAAATTACATTTCTCGGCCATATCGCATAGATCTCACTGTGAAAAGGCTTAAATGGCTTTTTTGACCTAAGTTTGAGGATTGCGCTCAAATCAAATGTCCTAGAACCAAATTTTCAAATGTAACTACTAGAATGTGATACAATACACTATTGGGTGAAGTTTGGTTGACTTCTGCGCAGCGGTTTGGGAGTTAACATCAAAATTACATTTCTCGGCCATATCACATAGATCTCACTGTGAAAAGGCTTAAATGACTTTTTTAATTGAGTTTGATGATTGCGTTCAAACAAAATGTCCTAAAACAAAATTTTCAAATGTAACTACTAGATTGTGATACAATACACTATTGGTTGAAGTTTGGTTGACTTCTGCGCAGCGGTTTGGGAGTTAACATCAAAATTACATTTCTCGGCCATATCGCATAGATCTCATTGTGAAAAGGCTTAAATGGCTTTTTTGACCTAAGTTTGAGGATTGCGCTCAAATCAAATGTCCTAGAACCAAATTTCCACATGTAACTACTAGATTGTGATACAATACACTAATGGGTGAAGTTTGGTTTACTTCTGCGCAGCGGTTTGGGAGTTAACATCAAAATTACATTTCTCGGCCATATCGCATAGATCTCACTGTGAAAAGGCTTAAATGACTTTTTTAATTAAGTTTGATGATTGCGCTCAAACAAAATGTCCTAGAACAAAATTTTCAAATGTAACTACTAGATTGTGATACAATACACTATTGGGTGAAGTTTGGTTGACTTCTGCGCAGCGGTTTGGGAGTTAACATCAAAATTACATTTCTCGGCCATATCGCATAGATCTTACTGTGAAAAGGCTTAAATGGCTTTTTTGACCTAAGTTTGAGGATTGCGCTCAAATCAAATGTCCTAGAACCAAATTTCCACATGTAACTACTAGATTGTGATACAATACACTAATGGTTGAAGTTTGGTTGACTTCTGCGCAGCGGTTTGGGAGTTAACATCAAAATTACATTTCTCGGCCATATCGCATAGATCTCACTGTGAAAAGGCTTAAATGGCTTTTTTGACCTAAGTTTGAGGATTGCGCTCAAATCAAATGTCCTAGAACCAAATTTCCACATGTAACTACTAGATTGTGATACAATACACTAATGGGTGAAGTTTGGTTTACTCCTGCGCAGCGGTTTGGGAGTTAACATCAAAATTACATTTCTCGGCCATATCGCATAGATCTCACTGTGAAAAGGCTTAAATGGCTTTTTTGACCTAAGTTTAATAATTGCGCACAAAACAAATGTCCTAGAACGAAATTTTCAAATGTAACTACTAGAATGTGATACAATACACTATTGGGTGAAGTTTGGTTGACTTCTGCGCAGCGGTTTGGGAGTTAACATCAAAATTACATTTCTCGGCCATATCGCATAGATCTCACTGTGAAAAGGCTTAAATGGCTTTTTTGACCTAAGTTTGAGGATTGCGCTCAAATCAAATGTCCTAGAACCAAATTTCCACATGTAACTACTAGATTGTGATACAATACACTAATGGGTGAAGTTTGGTTTACTTCTGCGCAGCGGTTTGGGAGTTAACATCAAAATTACATTTCTCGGCCATATCGCATAGATCTCACTGTGAAAAGGCTTAAATGGCTTTTTTGACCTAAGTTTAATAATTGCGCTCAAACCAAATGTCCTAGAACGAAATTTTTAAATGTAACTACTAGAATGTGATACAATACACTATTGGGTGAAGTTTGGTTGACTTCTGCGCAGCGGTTTGGGAGTTAACATCAAAATTACATTTCTCGGCCATATCGCATAGATCTCACTGTGAAAAGGCTTAAATGGCTTTTTTGACCTAAGTTTGAGGATTGCGCTCAAATCAAATGTCCTAGAACCAAATTTTCAAATGTAACTACTAGATTGTGATACAATACACTATTGGGTGAAGTTTGGTTGACTTCTTCGCAGCGGTTTGGGAGTTAACATCAAAATTACATTTCTCGGCCATATCGCATAGATCTCACTGTGAAAAGGCTTAAATGGCTTTTTTGACCTAAGTTTAATGATTGCGCTCAAACCAAATGTCCTAGAACGAAATTTTCAAATGTAACTACTAGAATGTGATACAATACACTATTGGGTGAAGTTTGGTTGACTTCTGCGCAGCGGTTTGGGAGTTAACATCAAAATTACATTTCTCGGCCATATCACATAGATCTCACTGTGAAAAGGCTTAAATGACTTTTTTAATTGAGTTTGATGATTGCGTTCAAACAAAATGTCCTAAAACAAAATTTTCAAATGTAACTACTAGATTGTGATACAATACACTATTGGTTGAAGTTTGGTTGACTTCTGCGCAGCGGTTTGGGAGTTAACATCAAAATTACATTTCTCGGCCATATCGCATAGATCTCATTGTGAAAAGGCTTAAATGGCTTTTTTGACCTAAGTTTGAGGATTGCGCTCAAATCAAATGTCCTAGAACCAAATTTCCACATGTAACTACTAGATTGTGATACAATACACTAATGGGTGAAGTTTGGTTTACTTCTGCGCAGCGGTTTGGGAGTTAACATCAAAATTACATTTCTCGGCCATATCGCATAGATCTCACTGTGAAAAGGCTTAAATGACTTTTTTAATTAAGTTTGATGATTGCGCTCAAACAAAATGTCCTAGAACAAAATTTTCAAATGTAACTACTAGATTGTGATACAATACACTATTGGGTGAAGTTTGGTTGACTTCTGCGCAGCGGTTTGGGAGTTAACATCAAAATTACATTTCTCGGCCATATCGCATAGATCTTACTGTGAAAAGGCTTAAATGGCTTTTTTGACCTAAGTTTGAGGATTGCGCTCAAATCAAATGTCCTAGAACCAAATTTCCACATGTAACTACTAGATTGTGATACAATACACTAATGGTTGAAGTTTGGTTGACTTCTGCGCAGCGGTTTGGGAGTGAACATCAAAATTACATTTCTCGGCCATATCGCATAGATCTCACTGTGAAAAGGCTTAAATGGCTTTTTTGACCTAAGTTTAATAATTGCGCTCAAACCAAATGTCCTAGAACGAAATTTTCAAATGTAACTACTAGAATGTGATACAATACACTATTGGGTGAAGTTTGGTTGACTTCTGCGCAGCGGTTTGGGAGTTAACATCAAAATTACATTTCTCGGCCATATCGCATAGATCTCACTGTGAAAAGGCTTAAATGGCTTTTTTGACCTAAGTTTAATGATTGCGCTCAAACCAAATGTCCTAGTACGAAATTTTCAAATGTAACTACTAGAATGTGATACAATACACTATTGGGTGAAGTTTGGTTGACTTCTGCGCAGCGGTTTGGGAGTTAACATCAAAATTACATTTCTCGGCCATATCGCATAGATCTCACTGTGAAAAGGCTTAAATGGCTTTTTTGACCTAAGTTTGAGGATTGCGCTCAAACAAAATGTCCTAGAACAAAATTTTCAAATGTAACTACTAGATTGTGATACAATACACTATTGGGTGAAGTTTGGTTGACTTCTGCGCAGCGGTTTGGGAGTTAACATCAAAATTAAATTTCTCGGCCATATCGCATAGATCTCACTGTGAAAAGGCTTAAATGACTTTTTTAATTAAGTTTGATGATTGCGTTCAAACAAAATGTCCTAGAACAAAATTTTCAAATGTAACTACTAGATTGTGATACAATACACTATTGGGTGAAGTTTGGTTGACTTCTGCGCAGCGGTTTGGGAGTTAACATCAAAATTACATTTCTCGGCCATATCGCATAGATCTCACTGTGAAAAGGCTTAAATGGCTTTTTTGACCTAAGTTTGAGGATTGCGCTCAAATCAAATGTCCTAGAACCAAATTTCCACATGTAACTACTAGATTGTGATACAATACACTAATGGGTGAAGTTTGGTTGACTTCTGCGCAGCGGTTTGGGAGTTAACATCAAAATTACATTTCTCGGCCATATCGCATAGATCTCACTGTGAAAAGGCTTATATGACTTTTTTAATTAAGTTTGATGATTGCGCTCAAACAAAATTTCCTAGAACAAAATTTTCAAATGTAACTACTAGATTGTGATACAATACACTATTGGGTGAAGTTTGGTTGACTTCTGCGCAGCGGTTTGGGAGTTAACATCAAAATTACATTTCTCGGCCATATCGCATAGATCTCACTGTGAAAAGGCTTAAATGACTTTTTTAATTAAGTTTGATGATTGCGTTCAAACAAAATGTCCTAGAACAAAATTTTCAAATGTAACTACTAGATTGTGATACAATACACTATTGGGTGAAGTTTGGTTGACTTCTGCGCAGCGGTTTGGGAGTTAACATCAAAATTACATTTCTCGGCCATATCGCATAGATCTCACTGTGAAAAGGCTTAAATGACTTTTTTAATTAAGTTTGATGATTGCGCTCAAAAAAAATGTCCTAGAACAAAATTTTCAAATGTAACTACTAGATTGTGATACAATACACTATTGGGTGAAGTTTGGTTGACTTCTGCGCAGCGGTTTGGGAGTTAACATCAAAATTACATTTCTCGGCCATATCGCATAGATCTCACTGTGAAAAGGCTTAAATGGCTTTTTTGACCTAAGTTTGAGGATTGCGCTCAAATCAAATGTCCTAGAACCAAATTTCCACATGTAACTACTAGATTGTGATACAATACACTAATGGTTGAAGTTTGGTTGACTTCTGCGCAGCGGTTTGGGAGTGAACATCAAAATTACATTTCTCGGCCATATCGCATAGATCTCACTGTGAAAAGGCTTAAATGACTTTTTTTAATTAAGTTTGAATATTGCGCTCAAATCAAATGTCCTAGAACTAAATTTCCAAATGTAACTACTAGATTGTGATACAATACACTATTGGGTGAAGTTTGGTTGACTTCTGCGCAGCGGTTTGGGAGTTAACATCAAAATTACATTTCTCGGCCATATCGCATAGATCTCACTGTGAAAAGGCTTAAATGGCTTTTTTGACCTAAGTTTGAGGATTGCGCTCAAATCAAATGTCCTAGAACCAAATTTCCACATGTAACTACTAGATTGTGATACAATACACTAATGGGTGAAGTTTGGTTGACTTCTGCGCAGCGGTTTGGGAGTTAACATCAAAATTACATTTCTGGGCCATATCGCATAGATCTCACAGTGAAAAGGCTTAAATGACTTTTTTAATTAAGTTTAATGATTGCGCTCAAACCAAATGTCCTGGAACGAAATTCTCAAATGTAACTACTAGAATGTGATACAATACACTATTGGGTGAAGTTTAGTTGACTTCTTCGCAGCGGTTTGGGAGTTAACATCAAAATTACATTTCTCGGCCATATCGCATAGATCTCACTGTGAAAAGGCTTAAATGGCTTTTTTGACCTAAGTTTGAGGATTGCGCTCAAATCAAATGTCCTAGAACCAAATTTCCACATGTAACTACTAGATTGTGATACAATACACTAATGGGTGAAGTTTGGTTTACTTCTGCGCAGCGGTTTGGGAGTTAACATCAAAATTACATTTCTCGGCCATATCGCATAGATCTCACTGTGAAAAGGCTTAAATGGCTTTTTTGACCTAAGTTTAATAATTGCGCTCAAACCAAATGTCCTAGAACGAAATTTTCAAATGTAACTACTAGAATGTGATACAATACACTATTGGGTGAAGTTTGGTTGACTTCTGCGCAGCGGTTTGGGAGTTAACATCAAAATTACATTTCTCGGCCATATCGCATAGATCTCACTGTGAAAAGGCTTAAATGGCTTTTTTGACCTAAGTTTGAGGAATGCGCTCAAATCAAATGTCCTAGAACCAAATTTTCACATGTAACTACTAGATTGTGATACAATACACTAATGGGTGAAGTTTGGTTGACTTCTGCGCAGCGGTTTGGGAGTTAACATCAAAATTACATTTCTCGGCCATATCGCATAGATCTCACTGTGAAAAGGCTTAAATGACTTTTTTAATTAAGTTTGATGATTGCGCTCAAACAAAATTTCCTAGAACAAAATTTTCAAATGTAACTACTAGATTGTGATACAATACACTATTGGGTGAAGTTTGGTTGACTTCTGCGCAGCGGTTTGGGAGTTAACATCAAAATTACATTTCTCGGCCATATCGCATAGATCTCACTGTGAAAAGGCTTAAATGGCTTTTTTGACCTAAGTTTAATGATTGCGCTCAAACCAAATGTCCTAGAACGAAATTTTCAAATGTAACTACTAGAATGTGATACAATACACTATTGGGTGAAGTTTGGTTGACTTCTGCGCAGCGGTTTGGGAGTTAACATCAAAATTACATTTCTCGGCCATATCGCATAGATCTCACTGTGAAAAGGCTTAAATGGCTTTTTTGACCTAAGTTTGAGGATTGCGCTCAAATCAAATGTCCTAGAACCAAATTTCCACATGTAACTACTAGATTGTGATACAATACACTAATGGGTGAAGTTTGGTTTACTCCTGCGCAGCGGTTTGGGAGTTAACATCAAAATTACATTTCTCGGCCATATCGCATAGATCTCACTGTGAAAAGGCTTAAATGGCTTTTTTGACCTAAGTTTAATAATTGCGCACAAAACAAATGTCCTAGAACGAAATTTTCAAATGTAACTACTAGATTGTGATACAATACACTATTGGGTGAAGTTTGGTTGACTTCTGCGCAGCGGTTTGGGAGTTAACATCAAAATTACATTTCTCGGCCATATCGCATAGATCTCACTGTGAAAAGGCTTAAATGGCTTTTTTGACCTAAGTTTGAGGATTGCGCTCAAATCAAATGTCCTAGAACCAAATTTCCACATGTAACTACTAGATTGTGATACAATACACTAATGGGTGAAGTTTGGTTTACTTCTGCGCAGCGGTTTGGGAGTTAACATCAAAATTACATTTCTCGGCCATATCGCATAGATCTCACTGTGAAAAGGCTTAAATGGCTTTTTTGACCTAAGTTTAATAATTGCGCTCAAACCAAATGTCCTAGAACGAAATTTTTAAATGTAACTACTAGAATGTGATACAATACACTATTGGGTGAAGTTTGGTTGACTTCTGCGCAGCGGTTTGGGAGTTAACATCAAAATTACATTTCTCGGCCATATCGCATAGATCTCACTGTGAAAAGGCTTAAATGGCTTTTTTGACCTAAGTTTGAGGATTGCGCTCAAATCAAATGTCCTAGAACCAAATTTTCAAATGTAACTACTAGAATGTGATACAATACACTATTGGGTGAAGTTTGGTTGACTTCTGCGCAGCGGTTTGGGAGTTAACATCAAAATTACATTTCTCGGCCATATCACATAGATCTCACTGTGAAAAGGCTTAAATGACTTTTTTAATTGAGTTTGATGATTGCGTTCAAACAAAATGTCCTAAAACAAAATTTTCAAATGTAACTACTAGATTGTGATACAATACACTATTGGTTGAAGTTTGGTTGACTTCTGCGCAGCGGTTTGGGAGTTAACATCAAAATTACATTTCTCGGCCATATCGCATAGATCTCATTGTGAAAAGGCTTAAATGGCTTTTTTGACCTAAGTTTGAGGATTGCGCTCAAATCAAATGTCCTAGAACCAAATTTCCACATGTAACTACTAGATTGTGATACAATACACTAATGGGTGAAGTTTGGTTTACTTCTGCGCAGCGGTTTGGGAGTTAACATCAAAATTACATTTCTCGGCCATATCGCATAGATCTCACTGTGAAAAGGCTTAAATGACTTTTTTAATTAAGTTTGATGATTGCGCTCAAACAAAATGTCCTAGAACAAAATTTTCAAATGTAACTACTAGATTGTGATACAATACACTATTGGGTGAAGTTTGGTTGACTTCTGCGCAGCGGTTTGGGAGTTAACATCAAAATTACATTTCTCGGCCATATCGCATAGATCTTACTGTGAAAAGGCTTAAATGGCTTTTTTGACCTAAGTTTGAGGATTGCGCTCAAATCAAATGTCCTAGAACCAAATTTCCACATGTAACTACTAGATTGTGATACAATACACTAATGGTTGAAGTTTGGTTGACTTCTGCGCAGCGGTTTGGGAGTGAACATCAAAATTACATTTCTCGGCCATATCGCATAGATCTCACTGTGAAAAGGCTTAAATGGCTTTTTTGACCTAAGTTTAATAATTGCGCTCAAACCAAATGTCCTAGAACGAAATTTTCAAATGTAACTACTAGAATGTGATACAATACACTATTGGGTGAAGTTTGGTTGACTTCTGCGCAGCGGTTTGGGAGTTAACATCAAAATTACATTTCTCGGCCATATCGCATAGATCTCACTGTGAAAAGGCTTAAATGGCTTTTTTGACCTAAGTTTGAGGATTGCGCTCAAATCAAATGTCCTAGAACCAAATTTTCACATGTAACTACTAGATTGTGATACAATACACTAATGGGTGAAGTTTGGTTGACTTCTGCGCAGCGGTTTGGGAGTTAACATCAAAATTACATTTCTCGGCCATATCGCATAGATCTCACTGTGAAAAGGCTTAAATGACTTTTTTAATTAAGTTTGATGATTGCGCTCAAACAAAATTTCCTAGAACAAAATTTTCAAATGTAACTACTAGATTGTGATACAATACACTATTGGGTGAAGTTTGGTTGACTTCTGCGCAGCGGTTTGGGAGTTAACATCAAAATTACATTTCTCGGCCATATCGCATAGATCTCACTGTGAAAAGGCTTAAATGGCTTTTTTGACCTAAGTTTAATGATTGCGCTCAAACCAAATGTCCTAGAACGAAATTTTCAAATGTAACTACTAGAATGTGATACAATACACTATTGGGTGAAGTTTGGTTGACTTCTGCGCAGCGGTTTGGGAGTTAACATCAAAATTACATTTCTCGGCCATATCGCATAGATCTCACTGTGAAAAGGCTTAAATGGCTTTTTTGACCTAAGTTTGAGGATTGCGCTCAAATCAAATGTCCTAGAACCAAATTTCCACATGTAACTACTAGATTGTGATACAATACACTAATGGGTGAAGTTTGGTTTACTCCTGCGCAGCGGTTTGGGAGTTAACATCAAAATTACATTTCTCGGCCATATCGCATAGATCTCACTGTGAAAAGGCTTAAATGGCTTTTTTGACCTAAGTTTAATAATTGCGCACAAAACAAATGTCCTAGAACGAAATTTTCAAATGTAACTACTAGAATGTGATACAATACACTATTGGGTGAAGTTTGGTTGACTTCTGCGCAGCGGTTTGGGAGTTAACATCAAAATTACATTTCTCGGCCATATCGCATAGATCTCACTGTGAAAAGGCTTAAATGGCTTTTTTGACCTAAGTTTGAGGATTGCGCTCAAATCAAATGTCCTAGAACCAAATTTCCACATGTAACTACTAGATTGTGATACAATACACTAATGGGTGAAGTTTGGTTTACTTCTGCGCAGCGGTTTGGGAGTTAACATCAAAATTACATTTCTCGGCCATATCGCATAGATCTCACTGTGAAAAGGCTTAAATGGCTTTTTTGACCTAAGTTTAATAATTGCGCTCAAACCAAATGTCCTAGAACGAAATTTTTAAATGTAACTACTAGAATGTGATACAATACACTATTGGGTGAAGTTTGGTTGACTTCTGCGCAGCGGTTTGGGAGTTAACATCAAAATTACATTTCTCGGCCATATCGCATAGATCTCACTGTGAAAAGGCTTAAATGGCTTTTTTGACCTAAGTTTGAGGATTGCGCTCAAATCAAATGTCCTAGAACCAAATTTTCAAATGTAACTACTAGATTGTGATACAATACACTATTGGGTGAAGTTTGGTTGACTTCTTCGCAGCGGTTTGGGAGTTAACATCAAAATTACATTTCTCGGCCATATCGCATAGATCTCACTGTGAAAAGGCTTAAATGGCTTTTTTGACCTAAGTTTAATGATTGCGCTCAAACCAAATGTCCTAGAACGAAATTTTCAAATGTAACTACTAGAATGTGATACAATACACTATTGGGTGAAGTTTGGTTGACTTCTGCGCAGCGGTTTGGGAGTTAACATCAAAATTACATTTCTCGGCCATATCACATAGATCTCACTGTGAAAAGGCTTAAATGACTTTTTTAATTAAGTTTGATGATTGCGTTCAAACAAAATGTCCTAAAACAAAATTTTCAAATGTAACTACTAGATTGTGATACAATACACTATTGGTTGAAGTTTGGTTGACTTCTGCGCAGCGGTTTGGGAGTTAACATCAAAATTACATTTCTCGGCCATATCGCATAGATCTCATTGTGAAAAGGCTTAAATGGCTTTTTTGACCTAAGTTTGAGGATTGCGCTCAAATCAAATGTCCTAGAACCAAATTTCCACATGTAACTACTAGATTGTGATACAATACACTAATGGGTGAAGTTTGGTTTACTTCTGCGCAGCGGTTTGGGAGTTAACATCAAAATTACATTTCTCGGCCATATCGCATAGATCTCACTGTGAAAAGGCTTAAATGACTTTTTTAATTAAGTTTGATGATTGCGCTCAAACAAAATGTCCTAGAACAAAATTTTCAAATGTAACTACTAGATTGTGATACAATACACTATTGGGTGAAGTTTGGTTGACTTCTGCGCAGCGGTTTGGGAGTTAACATCAAAATTACATTTCTCGGCCATATCGCATAGATCTTACTGTGAAAAGGCTTAAATGGCTTTTTTGACCTAAGTTTGAGGATTGCGCTCAAATCAAATGTCCTAGAACCAAATTTCCACATGTAACTACTAGATTGTGATACAATACACTAATGGTTGAAGTTTGGTTGACTTCTGCGCAGCGGTTTGGGAGTGAACATCAAAATTACATTTCTCGGCCATATCGCATAGATCTCACTGTGAAAAGGCTTAAATGACTTTTTTTAATTAAGTTTGAATATTGCGCTCAAATCAAATGTCCTAGAACTAAATTTCCAAATGTAACTACTAGATTGTGATAAAATACACTATTGGGTGAAGTTTGGTTGACTTCTGCGCAGCGGTTTGGGAGTTAACATCAAAATTACATTTCTCGGCCATATCGCATAGATCTCACTGTGAAAAGGCTTAAATGGCTTTTTTGACCTGTTTGAGGATTGCGCTCAAATCAAATGTCCTATAACCAAATTTCCACATGTAACTACTAGATTGTGATACAATACACTAATGGGTGAAGTTTGGTTGACTTCTGCGCAGCGGTTTGGGAGTTAACATCAAAATTACATTTCTCGGCCATATCGCATAGATCTCACTGTGAAAAGGCTTAAATGGCTTTTTTGACCTAAGTTTAATGATTGCGCTCAAACCAAATGTCCTAGTACGAAATTTTCAAATGTAACTACTAGAATGTGATACAATACACTATTGGGTGAAGTTTGGTTGACTTCTGTGCAGCGGTTTGGGAGTTAACATCAAAATTACATTTCTCGGCCATATCGCATAGATCTCACTGTGAAAAGGCTTAAATGGCTTTTTTGACCTAAGTTTGAGGATTGCGCTCAAACAAAATGTCCTAGAACAAAATTTTCAAATGTAACTACTAGATTGTGATACAATACACTATTGGGTGAAGTTTGGTTGACTTCTGCGCAGCGGTTTGGGAGTTAACATCAAAATTACATTTCTCGGCCATATCGCATAGATCTCACTGTGAAAAGGCTTAAATGGCTTTTTTGACCTAAGTTTGAGGATTGCGCTCAAATCAAATGTCCTAGAACCAAATTTCCGCATGTAACTACTAGAATGTGATACAATACACTATTGGGTGAAGTTTGGTTGACTTCTGCGCAGCGGTTTGGGAGTTAACATCAAAATTACATTTCTCGGCCATATCGCATAGATCTCACTGTGAAAAGGCTTAAATGGCTTTTTTGACCTAAGTTTGAGGATTGCGCTCAAATCAAATGTCCTAGAACCAAATTTCCACATGTAACTACTAGATTGTGATACAATACACTAATGGGTGAAGTTTGGTTTACTTCTGCGCAGCGGTTTGGGAGTTAACATCAAAATTACATTTCTCGGCCATATCGCATAGATCTCACTGTGAAAAGGCTTAAATGGCTTTTTTGACCTAAGTTTAATAATTGCGCTCAAACCAAATGTCCTAGAACGAAATTTTTAAATGTAACTACTAGAATGTGATACAATACACTATTGGGTGAAGTTTGGTTGACTTCTGCGCAGCGGTTTGGGAGTTAACATCAAAATTACATTTCTCGGCCATATCGCATAGATCTCACTGTGAAAAGGCTTAAATGGCTTTTTTGACCTAAGTTTGAGGATTGCGCTCAAATCAAATGTCCTAGAACCAAATTTTCAAATGTAACTACTAGATTGTGATACAATACACTATTGGGTGAAGTTTGGTTGACTTCTTCGCAGCGGTTTGGGAGTTAACATCAAAATTACATTTCTCGGCCATATCGCATAGATCTCACTGTGAAAAGGCTTAAATGGCTTTTTTGACCTAAGTTTAATGATTGCGCTCAAACCAAATGTCCTAGAACGAAATTTTCAAATGTAACTACTAGAATGTGATACAATACACTATTGGGTGAAGTTTGGTTGACTTCTGCGCAGCGGTTTGGGAGTTAACATCAAAATTACATTTCTCGGCCATATCACATAGATCTCACTGTGAAAAGGCTTAAATGACTTTTTTAATTAAGTTTGATGATTGCGTTCAAACAAAATGTCCTAAAACAAAATTTTCAAATGTAACTACTAGATTGTGATACAATACACTATTGGTTGAAGTTTGGTTGACTTCTGCGCAGCGGTTTGGGAGTTAACATCAACATTACATTTCTCGGCCATATCGCATAGATCTCATTGTGAAAAGGCTTAAATGGCTTTTTTGACCTAAGTTTGAGGATTGCGCTCAAATCAAATGTCCTAGAACCAAATTTCCACATGTAACTACTAGATTGTGATACAATACACTAATGGGTGAAGTTTGGTTTACTTCTGCGCAGCGGTTTGGGAGTTAACATCAAAATTACATTTCTCGGCCATATCGCATAGATCTCACTGTGAAAAGGCTTAAATGACTTTTTTAATTAAGTTTGATGATTGCGCTCAAACAAAATGTCCTAGAACAAAATTTTCAAATGTAACTACTAGATTGTGATACAATACACTATTGGGTGAAGTTTGGTTGACTTCTGCGCAGCGGTTTGGGAGTTAACATCAAAATTACATTTCTCGGCCATATCGCATAGATCTTACTGTGAAAAGGCTTAAATGGCTTTTTTGACCTAAGTTTGAGGATTGCGCTCAAATCAAATGTCCTAGAACCAAATTTCCACATGTAACTACTAGATTGTGATACAATACACTAATGGTTGAAGTTTGGTTGACTTCTGCGCAGCGGTTTGGGAGTGAACATCAAAATTACATTTCTCGGCCATATCGCATAGATCTCACTGTGAAAAGGCTTAAATGACTTTTTTTAATTAAGTTTGAATATTGCGCTCAAATCAAATGTCCTAGAACTAAATTTCCAAATGTAACTACTAGATTGTGATAAAATACACTATTGGGTGAAGTTTAGTTGACTTCTGCGCAGCGGTTTGGGAGTTAACATCAAAATTACATTTCTCGGCCATATCGCATAGATCTCACTGTGAAAAGGCTTAAATGGCTTTTTTGACCTGTTTGAGGATTGCGCTCAAATCAAATGTCCTATAACCAAATTTCCACATGTAACTACTAGATTGTGATACAATACACTAATGGGTGAAGTTTGGTTGACTTCTGCGCAGCGGTTTGGGAGTTAACATCAAAATTACATTTCTCGGCCATATCGCATAGATCTCACTGTGAAAAGGCTTAAATGACTTTTTTAATTAAGTTTGATGATTGCGTTCAAACAAAATGTCCTAGAACAAAATTTTCAAATGTAACTACTAGATTGTGATACAATACACTATTGGGTGAAGTTTGGTTGACTTCTGCGCAGCGGTTTGGGAGTTAACATCAAAATTACATTTCTCGGCCATATCGCATAGATCTCACTGTGAAAAGGCTTAAATGGCTTTTTTGACCTAAGTTTGAGGATTGCGCTCAAATCAAATGTCCTAGAACCAAATTTCCGCATGTAACTACTAGATTGTGATACAATACACTAATGGGTGAAGTTTGGTTTACTTCTGCGCAGCGGTTTGGGAGTTAACATCAAAATTACATTTCTCGGCCATATCGCATAGATCTCACTGTGAAAAGGCTTAAATGGCTTTTTTGACCTAAGTTTAATGATTGCGCTCAAACCAAATGTCCTAGTACGAAATTTTCAAATGTAACTACTAGAATGTGATACAATACACTATTGGGTGAAGTTTGGTTGACTTCTGCGCAGCGGTTTGGGAGTTAACATCAAAATTACATTTCTCGGCCATATCGCATAGATCTCACTGTGAAAAGGCTTAAATGGCTTTTTTGACCTAAGTTTGAGGATTGCGCTCAAACAAAATGTCCTAGAACAAAATTTTCAAATGTAACTACTAGATTGTGATACAATACACTATTGGGTGAAGTTTGGTTGACTTCTGCGCAGCGGTTTGGGAGTTAACATCAAAATTACATTTCTCGGCCATATCGCATAGATCTCACTGTGAAAAGGCTTAAATGGCTTTTTTGACCTAAGTTTGAGGATTGCGCTCAAATCAAATGTCCTAGAACCAAATTTCCGCATGTAACTACTAGATTGTGATACAATACACTAATGGGTGAAGTTTGGTTTACTTCTGCGCAGCGGTTTGGGAGTTAACATCAAAATTACATTTCTCGGCCATATCGCATAGATCTCACTGTGAAAAGGCTTAAATGGCTTTTTTGACCTAAGTTTAATGATTGCGCTCAAACCAAATGTCCTAGTACGAAATTTTCAAATGTAACTACTAGAATGTGATACAATACACTATTGGGTGAAGTTTGGTTGACTTCTGCGCAGCGGTTTGGGAGTTAACATCAAAATTACATTTCTCGGCCATATCGCATAGATCTCACTGTGAAAAGGCTTAAATGGCTTTTTTGACCTAAGTTTGAGGATTGCGCTCAAACAAAATGTCCTAGAACAAAATTTTCAAATGTAACTACTAGATTGTGATACAATACACTATTGGGTGAAGTTTGGTTGACTTCTGCGCAGCGGTTTGGGAGTTAACATCAAAATTACATTTCTCGGCCATATCGCATAGATCTCACTGTGAAAAGGCTTAAATGACTTTTTTAATTAAGTTTGATGATTGCGTTCAAACAAAATGTCCTAGAACAAAATTTTCAAATGTAACTACTAGATTGTGATACAATACACTATTGGGTGAAGTTTGGTTGACTTCTGCGCAGCGGTTTGGGAGTTAACATCAAAATTACATTTCTCGGCCATATCGCATAGATCTCACTGTGAAAAGGCTTAAATGGCTTTTTTGACCTAAGTTTGAGGATTGCGCTCAAATCAAATGTCCTAGAACTAAATTTCCACATGTAACTACTAGATTGTGATACAATACACTAATGGGTGAAGTTTGGTTGACTTCTGCGCAGCGGTTTGGGAGTTAACATCAAAATTACATTTCTCGGCCATATCGCATAGATCTCACTGTGAAAAGGCTTAAATGGCTTTTTTGACCTAAGTTTGAGGATTGCGCTCAAATCAAATGTCCTAGAACCAAATTTCCACATGTAACTACTAGATTGTGATACAATACACTAATGGGTGAAGTTTGGTTTACTTCTGCGCAGCGGTTTGGGAGTTAACATCAAAATTACATTTCTCGGCCATATCGCATAGATCTCACTGTGAAAAGGCTTAAATGGCTTTTTTGACCTAAGTTTAATAATTGCGCTCAAACCAAATGTCCTAAAACTAAATTTCCAAATGTAACTACTAGATTGTGATAAAATACACTATTGGGTGAAGTTTGGTTGACTTCTGCGCAGCGGTTTGGGAGTTCACATCAAAATTACATTTCTCGGCCATATCGCATAGATCTCACTGTGAAAAGGCTTAAATGGCTTTTTTGACCTAAGTTTGAGGATTGCGCTCAAATCAAATGTCCTAGAACCAAATTTCCACATGTAACTACTAGATTGTGATACAATACACTAATGGGTGAAGTTTGGTTTACTTCTGCGCAGCGGTTTGGGAGTTAACATCAAAATTACATTTCTCGGCCATATCGCATAGATCTCACTGTGAAAAGGCTTAAATGACTTTTTTAATTAAGTTTGATGATTGCGCTCAAACAAAATTTCCTAGAACAAAATTTTCAAATGTAACTACTAGATTGTGATACAATACACTATTGGGTGAAGTTTGGTTGACTTCTGCGCAGCGGTTTGGGAGTTAACATCAAAATTACATTTCTCGGCCATATCGCATAGATCTCACTGTGAAAAGGCTTAAATGACTTTTTTAATTAAGTTTGATGATTGCGTTCAAACAAAATGTCCTAGAACAAAATTTTCAAATGTAACTACTAGATTGTGATACAATACACTATTGGGTGAAGTTTGGTTGACTTCTGCGCAGCGGTTTGGGAGTTAACATCAAAATTACATTTCTGGGCCATATCGCATAGATCTCACTGTGAAAAGGCTTAAATGACTTTTTTAATTAAGTTTAATGATTGCGCTCAAACCAAATGTCCTAGAACGAAATTTTCAAATGTAACTACTAGAATGTGATACAATACACTATTGGGTGAAGTTTAGTTGACTTCTGCGCAGCGGTTTGGGAGTTAACATCAAAATTACATTTCTCGGCCATATCGCATAGATCTCACTGTGAAAAGGCTTAAATGGCTTTTTTGACCTAAGTTTGAGGATTGCGCTCAAATCAAATGTCCTAGAACCAAATTTTCAAATGTAACTACTAGAATGTGATACAATACACTATTGGGTGAAGTTTGGTTGACTTCTGCGCAGCGGTTTGGGAGTTAACATCAAAATTACATTTCTCGGCCATATCGCATAGATCTCACTGTGAAAAGGCTTAAATGGCTTTTTTGACCTAAGTTTGAGGATTGCGCTCAAACAAAATGTCCTAGAACAAAATTTTCAAATGTAACTACTAGATTGTGATACAATACACTATTCGGTGAAGTTTGGTTGACTTCTGCGCAGCGGTTTGGGAGTTAACATCAAAATTACATTTCTCGGCCATATCGCATAGATCTCACTGTGAAAAGGCTTAAATGGCTTTTTTGACCTAAGTTTAATGATTGCGCTCAAACCAAATGTCCTAGAACGAAATTTTCAAATGTAACTACTAGAATGTGATACAATACACTATTGGGTGAAGTTTGGTTGACTTCTGCGCAGCGGTTTGGGAGTTAACATCAAAATTACATTTCTCGGCCATATCACATAGATCTCACTGTGAAAAGGCTTAAATGACTTTTTTAATTAAGTTTGATGATTGCGTTCAAACAAAATGTCCTAAAACAAAATTTTCAAATGTAACTACTAGATTGTGATACAATACACTATTGGTTGAAGTTTGGTTGACTTCTGCGCAGCGGTTTGGGAGTTAACATCAACATTACATTTCTCGGCCATATCGCATAGATCTCATTGTGAAAAGGCTTAAATGGCTTTTTTGACCTAAGTTTGAGGATTGCGCTCAAATCAAATGTCCTAGAACCAAATTTCCACATGTAACTACTAGATTGTGATACAATACACTAATGGGTGAAGTTTGGTTTACTTCTGCGCAGCGGTTTGGGAGTTAACATCAAAATTACATTTCTCGGCCATATCGCATAGATCTCACTGTGAAAAGGCTTAAATGACTTTTTTAATTAAGTTTGATGATTGCGCTCAAACAAAATGTCCTAGAACAAAATTTTCAAATGTAACTACTAGATTGTGATACAATACACTATTGGGTGAAGTTTGGTTGACTTCTGCGCAGCGGTTTGGGAGTTAACATCAAAATTACATTTCTCGGCCATATCGCATAGATCTTACTGTGAAAAGGCTTAAATGGCTTTTTTGACCTAAGTTTGAGGATTGCGCTCAAATCAAATGTCCTAGAACCAAATTTCCACATGTAACTACTAGATTGTGATACAATACACTAATGGTTGAAGTTTGGTTGACTTCTGCGCAGCGGTTTGGGAGTGAACATCAAAATTACATTTCTCGGCCATATCGCATAGATCTCACTGTGAAAAGGCTTAAATGACTTTTTTTAATTAAGTTTGAATATTGCGCTCAAATCAAATGTCCTAGAACTAAATTTCCAAATGTAACTACTAGATTGTGATAAAATACACTATTGGGTGAAGTTTGGTTGACTTCTGCGCAGCGGTTTGGGAGTTAACATCAAAATTACATTTCTCGGCCATATCGCATAGATCTCACTGTGAAAAGGCTTAAATGGCTTTTTTGACCTGTTTGAGGATTGCGCTCAAATCAAATGTCCTATAACCAAATTTCCACATGTAACTACTAGATTGTGATACAATACACTAATGGGTGAAGTTTGGTTGACTTCTGCGCAGCGGTTTGGGAGTTAACATCAAAATTACATTTCTCGGCCATATCGCATAGATCTCACTGTGAAAAGGCTTAAATGGCTTTTTTGACCTAAGTTTAATGATTGCGCTCAAACCAAATGTCCTAGTACGAAATTTTCAAATGTAACTACTAGAATGTGATACAATACACTATTGGGTGAAGTTTGGTTGACTTCTGCGCAGCGGTTTGGGAGTTAACATCAAAATTACATTTCTCGGCCATATCGCATAGATCTCACTGTGAAAAGGCTTAAATGGCTTTTTTGACCTAAGTTTGAGGATTGCGCTCAAACAAAATGTCCTAGAACAAAATTTTCAAATGTAACTACTAGATTGTGATACAATACACTATTGGGTGAAGTTTGGTTGACTTCTGCGCAGCGGTTTGGGAGTTAACATCAAAATTACATTTCTCGGCCATATCGCATAGATCTCACTGTGAAAAGGCTTGAATGGCTTTTTTGACCTAAGTTTGAGGATTGCGCTCAAATCAAATGTCCTAGAACCAAATTTCCGCATGTAACTACTAGAATGTGATACAATACACTATTGGGTGAAGTTTGGTTGACTTCTGCGCAGCGGTTTGGGAGTTAACATCAAAATTACATTTCTCGGCCATATCGCATAGATCTCACTGTGAAAAGGCTTAAATGGCTTTTTTGACCTAAGTTTGAGGATTGCGCTCAAATCAAATGTCCTAGAACCAAATTTCCACATGTAACTACTAGATTGTGATACAATACACTAATGGGTGAAGTTTGGTTTACTTCTGCGCAGCGGTTTGGGAGTTAACATCAAAATTACATTTCTCGGCCATATCGCATAGATCTCACTGTGAAAAGGCTTAAATGGCTTTTTTGACCTAAGTTTAATAATTGCGCTCAAACCAAATGTCCTAGAACGAAATTTTTAAATGTAACTACTAGAATGTGATACAATACACTATTGGGTGAAGTTTGGTTGACTTCTGCGCAGCGGTTTGGGAGTTAACATCAAAATTACATTTCTCGGCCATATCGCATAGATCTCACTGTGAAAAGGCTTAAATGGCTTTTTTGACCTAAGTTTGAGGATTGCGCTCAAATCAAATGTCCTAGAACCAAATTTTCAAATGTAACTACTAGATTGTGATACAATACACTATTGGGTGAAGTTTGGTTGACTTCTTCGCAGCGGTTTGGGAGTTAACATCAAAATTACATTTCTCGGCCATATCGCATAGATCTCACTGTGAAAAGGCTTAAATGGCTTTTTTGACCTAAGTTTAATGATTGCGCTCAAACCAAATGTCCTAGAACGAAATTTTCAAATGTAACTACTAGAATGTGATACAATACACTATTGGGTGAAGTTTGGTTGACTTCTGCGCAGCGGTTTGGGAGTTAACATCAAAATTACATTTCTCGGCCATATCACATAGATCTCACTGTGAAAAGGCTTAAATGACTTTTTTAATTAAGTTTGATGATTGCGTTCAAACAAAATGTCCTAAAACAAAATTTTCAAATGTAACTACTAGATTGTGATACAATACACTATTGGTTGAAGTTTGGTTGACTTCTGCGCAGCGGTTTGGGAGTTAACATCAACATTACATTTCTCGGCCATATCGCATAGATCTCATTGTGAAAAGGCTTAAATGGCTTTTTTGACCTAAGTTTGAGGATTGCGCTCAAATCAAATGTCCTAGAACCAAATTTCCACATGTAACTACTAGATTGTGATACAATACACTAATGGGTGAAGTTTGGTTTACTTCTGCGCAGCGGTTTGGGAGTTAACATCAAAATTACATTTCTCGGCCATATCGCATAGATCTCACTGTGAAAAGGCTTAAATGACTTTTTTAATTAAGTTTGATGATTGCGCTCAAACAAAATGTCCTAGAACAAAATTTTCAAATGTAACTACTAGATTGTGATACAATACACTATTGGGTGAAGTTTGGTTGACTTCTGCGCAGCGGTTTGGGAGTTAACATCAAAATTACATTTCTCGGCCATATCGCATAGATCTTACTGTGAAAAGGCTTAAATGGCTTTTTTGACCTAAGTTTGAGGATTGCGCTCAAATCAAATGTCCTAGAACCAAATTTCCACATGTAACTACTAGATTGTGATACAATACACTAATGGTTGAAGTTTGGTTGACTTCTGCGCAGCGGTTTGGGAGTGAACATCAAAATTACATTTCTCGGCCATATCGCATAGATCTCACTGTGAAAAGGCTTAAATGACTTTTTTTAATTAAGTTTGAATATTGCGCTCAAATCAAATGTCCTAGAACTAAATTTCCAAATGTAACTACTAGATTGTGATAAAATACACTATTGGGTGAAGTTTAGTTGACTTCTGCGCAGCGGTTTGGGAGTTAACATCAAAATTACATTTCTCGGCCATATCGCATAGATCTCACTGTGAAAAGGCTTAAATGGCTTTTTTGACCTGTTTGAGGATTGCGCTCAAATCAAATGTCCTATAACCAAATTTCCACATGTAACTACTAGATTGTGATACAATACACTAATGGGTGAAGTTTGGTTGACTTCTGCGCAGCGGTTTGGGAGTTAACATCAAAATTACATTTCTCGGCCATATCGCATAGATCTCACTGTGAAAAGGCTTAAATGACTTTTTTAATTAAGTTTGATGATTGCGTTCAAACAAAATGTCCTAGAACAAAATTTTCAAATGTAACTACTAGATTGTGATACAATACACTATTGGGTGAAGTTTGGTTGACTTCTGCGCAGCGGTTTGGGAGTTAACATCAAAATTACATTTCTCGGCCATATCGCATAGATCTCACTGTGAAAAGGCTTAAATGGCTTTTTTGACCTGTTTGAGGATTGCGCTCAAATCAAATGTCCTATAACCAAATTTCCACATGTAACTACTAGATTGTGATACAATACACTAATGGGTGAAGTTTGGTTGACTTCTGCGCAGCGGTTTGGGAGTTAACATCAAAATTACATTTCTCGGCCATATCGCATAGATCTCACTGTGAAAAGGCTTAAATGGCTTTTTTGACCTAAGTTTAATGATTGCGCTCAAACCAAATGTCCTAGTACGAAATTTTCAAATGTAACTACTAGAATGTGATACAATACACTATTGGGTGAAGTTTGGTTGACTTCTGCGCAGCGGTTTGGGAGTTAACATCAAAATTACATTTCTCGGCCATATCGCATAGATCTCACTGTGAAAAGGCTTAAATGGCTTTTTTGACCTAAGTTTGAGGATTGCGCTCAAACAAAATGTCCTAGAACAAAATTTTCAAATGTAACTACTAGATTGTGATACAATACACTATTGGGTGAAGTTTGGTTGACTTCTGCGCAGCGGTTTGGGAGTTAACATCAAAATTACATTTCTCGGCCATATCGCATAGATCTCACTGTGAAAAGGCTTAAATGGCTTTTTTGACCTAAGTTTGAGGATTGCGCTCAAATCAAATGTCCTAGAACCAAATTTCCGCATGTAACTACTAGAATGTGATACAATACACTATTGGGTGAAGTTTGGTTGACTTCTGCGCAGCGGTTTGGGAGTTAACATCAAAATTACATTTCTCGGCCATATCGCATAGATCTCACTGTGAAAAGGCTTAAATGGCTTTTTTGACCTAAGTTTGAGGATTGCGCTCAAATCAAATGTCCTAGAACCAAATTTCCACATGTAACTACTAGATTGTGATACAATACACTAATGGGTGAAGTTTGGTTTACTTCTGCGCAGCGGTTTGGGAGTTAACATCAAAATTACATTTCTCGGCCATATCGCATAGATCTCACTGTGAAAAGGCTTAAATGGCTTTTTTGACCTAAGTTTGAGGATTGCGCTCAAATCAAATGTCCTAGAACCAAATTTTCAAATGTAACTACTAGATTGTGATACAATACACTATTGGGTGAAGTTTGGTTGACTTCTTCGCAGCGGTTTGGGAGTTAACATCAAAATTACATTTCTCGGCCATATCGCATAGATCTCACTGTGAAAAGGCTTAAATGGCTTTTTTGACCTAAGTTTAATGATTGCGCTCAAACCAAATGTCCTAGAACGAAATTTTCAAATGTAACTACTAGAATGTGATACAATACACTATTGGGTGAAGTTTGGTTGACTTCTGCGCAGCGGTTTGGGAGTTAACATCAAAATTACATTTCTCGGCCATATCACATAGATCTCACTGTGAAAAGGCTTAAATGACTTTTTTAATTAAGTTTGATGATTGCGTTCAAACAAAATGTCCTAAAACAAAATTTTCAAATGTAACTACTAGATTGTGATACAATACACTATTGGTTGAAGTTTGGTTGACTTCTGCGCAGCGGTTTGGGAGTTAACATCAACATTACATTTCTCGGCCATATCGCATAGATCTCATTGTGAAAAGGCTTAAATGGCTTTTTTGACCTAAGTTTGAGGATTGCGCTCAAATCAAATGTCCTAGAACCAAATTTCCACATGTAACTACTAGATTGTGATACAATACACTAATGGGTGAAGTTTGGTTTACTTCTGCGCAGCGGTTTGGGAGTTAACATCAAAATTACATTTCTCGGCCATATCGCATAGATCTCACTGTGAAAAGGCTTAAATGACTTTTTTAATTAAGTTTGATGATTGCGCTCAAACAAAATGTCCTAGAACAAAATTTTCAAATGTAACTACTAGATTGTGATACAATACACTATTGGGTGAAGTTTGGTTGACTTCTGCGCAGCGGTTTGGGAGTTAACATCAAAATTACATTTCTCGGCCATATCGCATAGATCTTACTGTGAAAAGGCTTAAATGGCTTTTTTGACCTAAGTTTGAGGATTGCGCTCAAATCAAATGTCCTAGAACCAAATTTCCACATGTAACTACTAGATTGTGATACAATACACTAATGGTTGAAGTTTGGTTGACTTCTGCGCAGCGGTTTGGGAGTGAACATCAAAATTACATTTCTCGGCCATATCGCATAGATCTCACTGTGAAAAGGCTTAAATGACTTTTTTTAATTAAGTTTGAATATTGCGCTCAAATCAAATGTCCTAGAACTAAATTTCCAAATGTAACTACTAGATTGTGATAAAATACACTATTGGGTGAAGTTTAGTTGACTTCTGCGCAGCGGTTTGGGAGTTAACATCAAAATTACATTTCTCGGCCATATCGCATAGATCTCACTGTGAAAAGGCTTAAATGGCTTTTTTGACCTGTTTGAGGATTGCGCTCAAATCAAATGTCCTATAACCAAATTTCCACATGTAACTACTAGATTGTGATACAATACACTAATGGGTGAAGTTTGGTTGACTTCTGCGCAGCGGTTTGGGAGTTAACATCAAAATTACATTTCTCGGCCATATCGCATAGATCTCACTGTGAAAAGGCTTAAATGACTTTTTTAATTAAGTTTGATGATTGCGTTCAAACAAAATGTCCTAGAACAAAATTTTCAAATGTAACTACTAGATTGTGATACAATACACTATTGGGTGAAGTTTGGTTGACTTCTGCGCAGCGGTTTGGGAGTTAACATCAAAATTACATTTCTCGGCCATATCGCATAGATCTCACTGTGAAAAGGCTTAAATGGCTTTTTTGACCTAAGTTTGAGGATTGCGCTCAAACAAAATGTCCTAGAACAAAATTTTCAAATGTAACTACTAGATTGTGATACAATACACTATTGGGTGAAGTTTGGTTGACTTCTGCGCAGCGGTTTGGGAGTTAACATCAAAATTACATTTCTCGGCCATATCGCATAGATCTCACTGTGAAAAGGCTTAAATGGCTTTTTTGACCTAAGTTTGAGGATTGCGCTCAAATCAAATGTCCTAGAACCAAATTTCCGCATGTAACTACTAGATTGTGATACAATACACTAATGGGTGAAGTTTGGTTTACTTCTGCGCAGCGGTTTGGGAGTTAACATCAAAATTACATTTCTCGGCCATATCGCATAGATCTCACTGTGAAAAGGCTTAAATGGCTTTTTTGACCTAAGTTTAATGATTGCGCTCAAACCAAATGTCCTAGTACGAAATTTTCAAATGTAACTACTAGAATGTGATACAATACACTATTGGGTGAAGTTTGGTTGACTTCTGCGCAGCGGTTTGGGAGTTAACATCAAAATTACATTTCTCGGCCATATCGCATAGATCTCACTGTGAAAAGGCTTAAATGGCTTTTTTGACCTAAGTTTGAGGATTGCGCTCAAACAAAATGTCCTAGAACAAAATTTTCAAATGTAACTACTAGATTGTGATACAATACACTATTGGGTGAAGTTTGGTTGACTTCTGCGCAGCGGTTTGGGAGTTAACATCAAAATTACATTTCTCGGCCATATCGCATAGATCTCACTGTGAAAAGGCTTAAATGACTTTTTTAATTAAGTTTGATGATTGCGTTCAAACAAAATGTCCTAGAACAAAATTTTCAAATGTAACTACTAGATTGTGATACAATACACTATTGGGTGAAGTTTGGTTGACTTCTGCGCAGCGGTTTGGGAGTTAACATCAAAATTACATTTCTCGGCCATATCGCATAGATCTCACTGTGAAAAGGCTTAAATGGCTTTTTTGACCTAAGTTTGAGGATTGCGCTCAAATCAAATGTCCTAGAACTAAATTTCCACATGTAACTACTAGATTGTGATACAATACACTAATGGGTGAAGTTTGGTTGACTTCTGCGCAGCGGTTTGGGAGTTAACATCAAAATTACATTTCTCGGCCATATCGCATAGATCTCACTGTGAAAAGGCTTAAATGGCTTTTTTGACCTAAGTTTGAGGATTGCGCTCAAATCAAATGTCCTAGAACCAAATTTCCACATGTAACTACTAGATTGTGATACAATACACTAATGGGTGAAGTTTGGTTTACTTCTGCGCAGCGGTTTGGGAGTTAACATCAAAATTACATTTCTCGGCCATATCGCATAGATCTCACTGTGAAAAGGCTTAAATGGCTTTTTTGACCTAAGTTTAATAATTGCGCTCAAACCAAATGTCCTAAAACTAAATTTCCAAATGTAACTACTAGATTGTGATAAAATACACTATTGGGTGAAGTTTGGTTGACTTCTGCGCAGCGGTTTGGGAGTTCACATCAAAATTACATTTCTCGGCCATATCGCATAGATCTCACTGTGAAAAGGCTTAAATGGCTTTTTTGACCTAAGTTTGAGGATTGCGCTCAAATCAAATGTCCTAGAACCAAATTTCCACATGTAACTACTAGATTGTGATACAATACACTAATGGGTGAAGTTTGGTTTACTTCTGCGCAGCGGTTTGGGAGTTAACATCAAAATTACATTTCTCGGCCATATCGCATAGATCTCACTGTGAAAAGGCTTAAATGACTTTTTTAATTAAGTTTGATGATTGCGCTCAAACAAAATTTCCTAGAACAAAATTTTCAAATGTAACTACTAGATTGTGATACAATACACTATTGGGTGAAGTTTGGTTGACTTCTGCGCAGCGGTTTGGGAGTTAACATCAAAATTACATTTCTCGGCCATATCGCATAGATCTCACTGTGAAAAGGCTTAAATGACTTTTTTAATTAAGTTTGATGATTGCGTTCAAACAAAATGTCCTAGAACAAAATTTTCAAATGTAACTACTAGATTGTGATACAATACACTATTGGGTGAAGTTTGGTTGACTTCTGCGCAGCGGTTTGGGAGTTAACATCAAAATTACATTTCTGGGCCATATCGCATAGATCTCACTGTGAAAAGGCTTAAATGACTTTTTTAATTAAGTTTAATGATTGCGCTCAAACCAAATGTCCTAGAACGAAATTTTCAAATGTAACTACTAGAATGTGATACAATACACTATTGGGTGAAGTTTAGTTGACTTCTGCGCAGCGGTTTGGGAGTTAACATCAAAATTACATTTCTCGGCCATATCGCATAGATCTCACTGTGAAAAGGCTTAAATGGCTTTTTTGACCTAAGTTTGAGGATTGCGCTCAAATCAAATGTCCTAGAACCAAATTTTCAAATGTAACTACTAGAATGTGATACAATACACTATTGGGTGAAGTTTGGTTGACTTCTGCGCAGCGGTTTGGGAGTTAACATCAAAATTACATTTCTCGGCCATATCGCATAGATCTCACTGTGAAAAGGCTTAAATGGCTTTTTTGACCTAAGTTTGAGGATTGCGCTCAAACAAAATGTCCTAGAACAAAATTTTCAAATGTAACTACTAGATTGTGATACAATACACTATTCGGTGAAGTTTGGTTGACTTCTGCGCAGCGGTTTGGGAGTTAACATCAAAATTACATTTCTCGGCCATATCGCATAGATCTCACTGTGAAAAGGCTTAAATGGCTTTTTTGACCTAAGTTTAATGATTGCGCTCAAACCAAATGTCCTAGAACGAAATTTTCAAATGTAACTACTAGAATGTGATACAATACACTATTGGGTGAAGTTTGGTTGACTTCTGCGCAGCGGTTTGGGAGTTAACATCAAAATTACATTTCTCGGCCATATCACATAGATCTCACTGTGAAAAGGCTTAAATGACTTTTTTAATTAAGTTTGATGATTGCGTTCAAACAAAATGTCCTAAAACAAAATTTTCAAATGTAACTACTAGATTGTGATACAATACACTATTGGTTGAAGTTTGGTTGACTTCTGCGCAGCGGTTTGGGAGTTAACATCAACATTACATTTCTCGGCCATATCGCATAGATCTCATTGTGAAAAGGCTTAAATGGCTTTTTTGACCTAAGTTTGAGGATTGCGCTCAAATCAAATGTCCTAGAACCAAATTTCCACATGTAACTACTAGATTGTGATACAATACACTAATGGGTGAAGTTTGGTTTACTTCTGCGCAGCGGTTTGGGAGTTAACATCAAAATTACATTTCTCGGCCATATCGCATAGATCTCACTGTGAAAAGGCTTAAATGACTTTTTTAATTAAGTTTGATGATTGCGCTCAAACAAAATGTCCTAGAACAAAATTTTCAAATGTAACTACTAGATTGTGATACAATACACTATTGGGTGAAGTTTGGTTGACTTCTGCGCAGCGGTTTGGGAGTTAACATCAAAATTACATTTCTCGGCCATATCGCATAGATCTTACTGTGAAAAGGCTTAAATGGCTTTTTTGACCTAAGTTTGAGGATTGCGCTCAAATCAAATGTCCTAGAACCAAATTTCCACATGTAACTACTAGATTGTGATACAATACACTAATGGTTGAAGTTTGGTTGACTTCTGCGCAGCGGTTTGGGAGTGAACATCAAAATTACATTTCTCGGCCATATCGCATAGATCTCACTGTGAAAAGGCTTAAATGACTTTTTTTAATTAAGTTTGAATATTGCGCTCAAATCAAATGTCCTAGAACTAAATTTCCAAATGTAACTACTAGATTGTGATAAAATACACTATTGGGTGAAGTTTAGTTGACTTCTGCGCAGCGGTTTGGGAGTTAACATCAAAATTACATTTCTCGGCCATATCGCATAGATCTCACTGTGAAAAGGCTTAAATGGCTTTTTTGACCTGTTTGAGGATTGCGCTCAAATCAAATGTCCTATAACCAAATTTCCACATGTAACTACTAGATTGTGATACAATACACTAATGGGTGAAGTTTGGTTGACTTCTGCGCAGCGGTTTGGGAGTTAACATCAAAATTACATTTCTCGGCCATATCGCATAGATCTCACTGTGAAAAGGCTTAAATGACTTTTTTAATTAAGTTTGATGATTGCGTTCAAACAAAATGTCCTAGAACAAAATTTTCAAATGTAACTACTAGATTGTGATACAATACACTATTGGGTGAAGTTTGGTTGACTTCTGCGCAGCGGTTTGGGAGTTAACATCAAAATTACATTTCTCGGCCATATCGCATAGATCTCACTGTGAAAAGGCTTAAATGGCTTTTTTGACCTAAGTTTGAGGATTGCGCTCAAATCAAATGTCCTAGAACCAAATTTCCGCATGTAACTACTAGATTGTGATACAATACACTAATGGGTGAAGTTTGGTTTACTTCTGCGCAGCGGTTTGGGAGTTAACATCAAAATTACATTTCTCGGCCATATCGCATAGATCTCACTGTGAAAAGGCTTAAATGGCTTTTTTGACCTAAGTTTAATGATTGCGATCAAACCAAATGTCCTAGTACGAAATTTTCAAATGTAACTACTAGAATGTGATACAATACACTATTGGGTGAAGTTTGGTTGACTTCTGCGCAGCGGTTTGGGAGTTAACATCAAAATTACATTTCTCGGCCATATCGCATAGATCTCACTGTGAAAAGGCTTAAATGGCTTTTTTGACCTAAGTTTGAGGATTGCGCTCAAACAAAATGTCCTAGAACAAAATTTTCAAATGTAACTACTAGATTGTGATACAATACACTATTGGGTGAAGTTTGGTTGACTTCTGCGCAGCGGTTTGGGAGTTAACATCAAAATTACATTTCTCGGCCATATCGCATAGATCTCACTGTGAAAAGGCTTAAATGGCTTTTTTGACCTAAGTTTGAGGATTGCGCTCAAATCAAATGTCCTAGAACCAAATTTCCGCATGTAACTACTAGATTGTGATACAATACACTAATGGGTGAAGTTTGGTTTACTTCTGCGCAGCGGTTTGGGAGTTAACATCAAAATTACATTTCTCGGCCATATCGCATAGATCTCACTGTGAAAAGGCTTAAATGGCTTTTTTGACCTAAGTTTAATGATTGCGCTCAAACCAAATGTCCTAGTACGAAATTTTCAAATGTAACTACTAGAATGTGATACAATACACTATTGGGTGAAGTTTGGTTGACTTCTGCGCAGCGGTTTGGGAGTTAACATCAAAATTACATTTCTCGGCCATATCGCATAGATCTCACTGTGAAAAGGCTTAAATGGCTTTTTTGACCTAAGTTTGAGGATTGCGCTCAAACAAAATGTCCTAGAACAAAATTTTCAAATGTAACTACTAGATTGTGATACAATACACTATTGGGTGAAGTTTGGTTGACTTCTGCGCAGCGGTTTGGGAGTTAACATCAAAATTACATTTCTCGGCCATATCGCATAGATCTCACTGTGAAAAGGCTTAAATGACTTTTTTAATTAAGTTTGATGATTGCGTTCAAACAAAATGTCCTAGAACAAAATTTTCAAATGTAACTACTAGATTGTGATACAATACACTATTGGGTGAAGTTTGGTTGACTTCTGCGCAGCGGTTTGGGAGTTAACATCAAAATTACATTTCTCGGCCATATCGCATAGATCTCACTGTGAAAAGGCTTAAATGGCTTTTTTGACCTAAGTTTGAGGATTGCGCTCAAATCAAATGTCCTAGAACTAAATTTCCACATGTAACTACTAGATTGTGATACAATACACTAATGGGTGAAGTTTGGTTGACTTCTGCGCAGCGGTTTGGGAGTTAACATCAAAATTACATTTCTCGGCCATATCGCATAGATCTCACTGTGAAAAGGCTTAAATGGCTTTTTTGACCTAAGTTTGAGGATTGCGCTCAAATCAAATGTCCTAGAACCAAATTTCCACATGTAACTACTAGATTGTGATACAATACACTAATGGGTGAAGTTTGGTTTACTTCTGCGCAGCGGTTTGGGAGTTAACATCAAAATTACATTTCTCGGCCATATCGCATAGATCTCACTGTGAAAAGGCTTAAATGGCTTTTTTGACCTAAGTTTAATAATTGCGCTCAAACCAAATGTCCTAAAACTAAATTTCCAAATGTAACTACTAGATTGTGATAAAATACACTATTGGGTGAAGTTTGGTTGACTTCTGCGCAGCGGTTTGGGAGTTCACATCAAAATTACATTTCTCGGCCATATCGCATAGATCTCACTGTGAAAAGGCTTAAATGGCTTTTTTGACCTAAGTTTGAGGATTGCGCTCAAATCAAATGTCCTAGAACCAAATTTCCACATGTAACTACTAGATTGTGATACAATACACTAATGGGTGAAGTTTGGTTTACTTCTGCGCAGCGGTTTGGGAGTTAACATCAAAATTACATTTCTCGGCCATATCGCATAGATCTCACTGTGAAAAGGCTTAAATGACTTTTTTAATTAAGTTTGATGATTGCGCTCAAACAAAATTTCCTAGAACAAAATTTTCAAATGTAACTACTAGATTGTGATACAATACACTATTGGGTGAAGTTTGGTTGACTTCTGCGCAGCGGTTTGGGAGTTAACATCAAAATTACATTTCTCGGCCATATCGCATAGATCTCACTGTGAAAAGGCTTAAATGACTTTTTTAATTAAGTTTGATGATTGCGTTCAAACAAAATGTCCTAGAACAAAATTTTCAAATGTAACTACTAGATTGTGATACAATACACTATTGGGTGAAGTTTGGTTGACTTCTGCGCAGCGGTTTGGGAGTTAACATCAAAATTACATTTCTGGGCCATATCGCATAGATCTCACTGTGAAAAGGCTTAAATGACTTTTTTAATTAAGTTTAATGATTGCGCTCAAACCAAATGTCCTAGAACGAAATTTTCAAATGTAACTACTAGAATGTGATACAATACACTATTGGGTGAAGTTTAGTTGACTTCTGCGCAGCGGTTTGGGAGTTAACATCAAAATTACATTTCTCGGCCATATCGCATAGATCTCACTGTGAAAAGGCTTAAATGGCTTTTTTGACCTAAGTTTGAGGATTGCGCTCAAATCAAATGTCCTAGAACCAAATTTTCAAATGTAACTACTAGAATGTGATACAATACACTATTGGGTGAAGTTTGGTTGACTTCTGCGCAGCGGTTTGGGAGTTAACATCAAAATTACATTTCTCGGCCATATCGCATAGATCTCACTGTGAAAAGGCTTAAATGGCTTTTTTGACCTAAGTTTGAGGATTGCGCTCAAACAAAATGTCCTAGAACAAAATTTTCAAATGTAACTACTAGATTGTGATACAATACACTATTCGGTGAAGTTTGGTTGACTTCTGCGCAGCGGTTTGGGAGTTAACATCAAAATTACATTTCTCGGCCATATCGCATAGATCTCACTGTGAAAAGGCTTAAATGACTTTTTTAATTAAGTTTGATGATTGCGTTCAAACAAAATGTCCTAGAACAAAATTTTCAAATGTAACTACTAGATTGTGATACAATACACTATTGGGTGAAGTTTGGTTGACTTCTGCGCAGCGGTTTGGGAGTTAACATCAAAATTACATTTCTCGGCCATATCGCATAGATCTCACTGTGAAAAGGCTTAAATGGCTTTTTTGACCTAAGTTTGAGGATTGCGCTCAAATCAAATGTCCTAGAACTAAATTTCCACATGTAACTACTAGATTGTGATACAATACACTAATGGGTGAAGTTTGGTTGACTTCTGCGCAGCGGTTTGGGAGTTAACATCAAAATTACATTTCTCGGCCATATCGCATAGATCTCACTGTGAAAAGGCTTAAATGGCTTTTTTGACCTAAGTTTGAGGATTGCGCTCAAATCAAATGTCCTAGAACCAAATTTCCACATGTAACTACTAGATTGTGATACAATACACTAATGGGTGAAGTTTGGTTTACTTCTGCGCAGCGGTTTGGGAGTTAACATCAAAATTACATTTCTCGGCCATATCGCATAGATCTCACTGTGAAAAGGCTTAAATGGCTTTTTTGACCTAAGTTTAATAATTGCGCTCAAACCAAATGTCCTAAAACTAAATTTCCAAATGTAACTACTAGATTGTGATAAAATACACTATTGGGTGAAGTTTGGTTGACTTCTGCGCAGCGGTTTGGGAGTTCACATCAAAATTACATTTCTCGGCCATATCGCATAGATCTCACTGTGAAAAGGCTTAAATGGCTTTTTTGACCTAAGTTTGAGGATTGCGCTCAAATCAAATGTCCTAGAACCAAATTTCCACATGTAACTACTAGATTGTGATACAATACACTAATGGGTGAAGTTTGGTTGACTTCTGCGCAGCGGTTTGGGAGTTAACATCAAAATTACATTTCTCGGCCATATCGCATAGATCTCACTGTGAAAAGGCTTAAATGACTTTTTTAATTAAGTTTGATGATTGCGCTCAAACAAAATTTCCTAGAACAAAATTTTCAAATGTAACTACTAGATTGTGATACAATACACTATTGGGTGAAGTTTGGTTGACTTCTGCGCAGCGGTTTGGGAGTTAACATCAAAATTACATTTCTCGGCCATATCGCATAGATCTCACTGTGAAAAGGCTTAAATGACTTTTTTAATTAAGTTTGATGATTGCGTTCAAACAAAATGTCCTAGAACAAAATTTTCAAATGTAACTACTAGATTGTGATACAATACACTATTGGGTGAAGTTTGGTTGACTTCTGCGCAGCGGTTTGGGAGTTAACATCAAAATTACATTTCTGGGCCATATCGCATAGATCTCACTGTGAAAAGGCTTAAATGACTTTTTTAATTAAGTTTAATGATTGCGCTCAAACCAAATGTCCTAGAACGAAATTTTCAAATGTAACTACTAGAATGTGATACAATACACTATTGGGTGAAGTTTAGTTGACTTCTGCGCAGCGGTTTGGGAGTTAACATCAAAATTACATTTCTCGGCCATATCGCATAGATCTCACTGTGAAAAGGCTTAAATGGCTTTTTTGACCTAAGTTTGAGGATTGCGCTCAAATCAAATGTCCTAGAACCAAATTTCCACATGTAACTACTAGATTGTGATACAATACACTAATGGGTGAAGTTTGGTTTACTTCTGCGCAGCGGTTTGGGAGTTAACATCAAAATTACATTTCTCGGCCATATCGCATAGATCTCACTGTGAAAAGGCTTAAATGGCTTTTTTGACCTAAGTTTAATAATTGCGCTCAAACCAAATGTCCTAGAACGAAATTTTCAAATGTAACTACTAGAATGTGATACAATACACTATTGGGTGAAGTTTGGTTGACTTCTGCGCAGCGGTTTGGGAGTTAACATCAAAATTACATTTCTCGGCCATATCGCATAGATCTCACTGTGAAAAGGCTTAAATGACTTTTTTAATTAAGTTTGATGATTGCGCTCAAACAAAATTTCCTAGAACAAAATTTTCAAATGTAACTACTAGATTGTGATACAATACACTATTGGGTGAAGTTTGGTTGACTTCTGCGCAGCGGTTTGGGAGTTAACATCAAAATTACATTTCTCGGCCATATCGCATAGATCTCACTGTGAAAAGGCTTAAATGGCTTTTTTGACCTAAGTTTAATGATTGCGCTCAAACAAAATGTCCTAGAACAAAATTTTCAAATGTAACTACTAGATTGTGATACAATACACTATTGGGTGAAGTTTGGTTGACTTCTGCGCAGCGGTTTGGGAGTTAACATCAAAATTACATTTCTCGGCCATATCGCATAGATCTCACTGTGAAAAGGCTTAAATGACTTTTTTTAATTAAGTTTGATGATTGCGTTCAAACAAAATGTCCTAAAACAAAATTTTCAAATGTAATTACTAGATTGTGATACAATACACTATTGGGTGAAGTTTGGTTGACTTCTGCGCAGCGGTTTGGGAGTTAACATCAAAATTACATTTCTCGGCCATATCGCATAGATCTCACTGTGAAAAGGATTAAATGGCTTTTTTGACCTAAGTTTGAGGATTGCGCTCAAATCAAATGTCCTAGAACCAAATTTCCACATGTAACTACTAGATTGTGATACAATACACTAATGGGTGAAGTTTGGTTTACTTATGCGCAGCGGTTTGGGAGTTAACATCAAAATTACATTTCTCGGCCATATCGCATAGATCTCACTGTGAAAAGGCTTAAATGGCTTTTTGACCTAAGTTTGAGGATTGCGCTCAAATCAAATGTCCTAGAACCAAATTTCCACATGTAATTACTAGATTGTGATACAATACACTAATGGGTGAAGTTTGGTTGACTTCTGCGCAGCGGTTTGGGAGTTAACATCAAAATTACATTTCTCGGCCATATCGCATAGATCTCACTGTGAAAAGGCTTAAATGGCTTTTTTGACCTAAGTTTAATAATTGCGCTCAAACCAAATGTCCTAGAACGGAATTTTCAAATGTAACTACTAGAATTTGATACAATACACTATTGGGTGAAGTTTGGTTGACTTCTGCGCAGCGGTTTGGGAGTTAACATCAAAATTACATTTCTCGGCCATATCGCATAGATCTCACTGTGAAAAGGCTTAAATGGCTTTTTTGACCTAAGTTTGAGGATTGCGCTCAAATCAAATGTCCTAGAACCAAATTTTCACATGTAACTACTAGATTGTGATACAATACACTAATGGGTGAAGTTTGGTTGACTTCTGCGCAGCGGTTTGGGAGTTAACATCAAAATTACATTTCTCGGCCATATCGAATAGATCTCACTGTGAAAAGGCTTAAATGACTTTTTTAATTAAGTTTGATGATTGCGCTCAAACAAAATTTCCTAGAACAAAATTTTCAAATGTAACTACTAGATTGTGATACAATACACTATTGGGTGAAGTTTGGTTGACTTCTGCGCAGCGGTTTGGGAGTTAACATCAAAATTACATTTCTCGGCCATATCGCATAGATCTCACTGTGAAAAGGCTTAAATGGCTTTTTTGACCTAAGTTTAATGATTGCGCTCAAACAAAATGTCCTAGAACAAAATTTTCAAATGTAACTACTAGATTGTGATACAATACACTATTGGGTGAAGTTTGGTTGACTTCTGCGCAGCGGTTTGGGAGTTAACATCAAAATTACATTTCTCGGCCATATCGCATAGATCTCACTGTGAAAAGGCTTAAATGGCTTTTTTGACCTAAGTTTGAGGATTGCGCTCAAATCAAATGTCCTAGAACCAAATTTCCACATGTAACTACTAGATTGTGATACAATACACTAATGGGTGAAGTTTGGTTTACTTCTGCGCAGCGGTTTGGGAGTTAACATCAAAATTACATTTCTCGGCCATATCGCATAGATCTCACTGTGAAAAGGCTTAAATGGCTTTTTTGACCTAAGTTTGAGGATTGCGCTCAAATCAAATGTCCTAGAACCAAATTTCCACATGTAATTACTAGATTGTGATACAATACACTAATGGGTGAAGTTTGGTTGACTTCTGCGCAGCGGTTTGGGAGTTAACATCAAAATTACATTTCTCGGCCATATCGCATAGATCTCACTGTGAAAAGGCTTAAATGGCTTTTTTGACCTAAGTTTAATGATTGCGCTCAAACCAAAAGTCCTGGAACGAAATTTTCAAATGTAACTACTAGAATGTGATACAATACACTATTGGGTGAAGTTTGGTTGACTTCTGCGCAGCGGTTTGGGAGTTAACATCAAAATTACATTTCTCGGCCATATCGCATAGATCTCACTGTGAAAAGGCTTAAATGACTTTTTTAATTAAGTTTGATGATTGCGTTCAAACAAAATGTCCTAAAACAAAATTTTCAAATGTAACTACTAGATTGTGATACAATACACTATTGGGTGAAGTTTGGTTGACTTCTGCGCAGCGGTTTGGGAGTTAACATCAAAATTACATTTCTCGGCCATATCGCATAGATCTTACTGTGAAAAGGCTTAAATGGCTTTTTTGACCTAAGTTTGAGGATTGCGCTCAAATCAAATGTCCTAGAACCAAATTTCCACATGTAACTACTAGATTGTGATACAATACACTAATGGTTGAAGTTTGGTTGACTTCTGCGCAGCGGTTTGGGAGTGAACATCAAAATTACATTTCTCGGCCATATCGCATAGATCTCACTGTGAAAAGGCTTAAATGACTTTTTTGACCTAAGTTTGAGGATTGCGCTCAAATCAAATGTCCTAGAACCAAATTTCCACATGTAACTACTAGATTGTGATACAATACACTAATGGTTGAAGTTTGGTTGACTTCTGCGCAGCGGTTTGGGAGTGAACATCAAAATTACATTTCTCGGCCGTATCGCATAGATCTCACTGTGAAAAGGCTTAAATGACTTTTTTTAATTAAGTTTGAATATTGCGCTCAAATCAAATGTCCTAGAACTAAATTTCCAAATGTAACTACTAGATTGTGATAAAATACACTATTGGGTGAAGTTTGGTTGACTTCTGCGCAGCGGTTTGGGAGTTAACATCAAAATTACATTTCTCGGGCATATCGCATTGATCTCACTGTGAAAAGGCTTAAATGGCTTTTTTGACCTGTTTGAGGATTGCGCTCAAATCAAATGTCCTATAACCAAATTTCCACATGTAACTACTAGATTGTGATACAATACACTAATGGGTGAAGTTTGGTTGACTTCTGCGCAGCGGTTTGGGAGTTAACATCAAAATTACATTTCTCGGCCATATCGCATAGATCTCACTGTGAAAAGGCTTAAATGACTTTTTAAATTAAGTTTGATGATTGCGCTCAAACAAAATGTCCTAGAACAAAATTTTCAAATGTAACTACTAGATTGTGATACAATACACTATTGGGTGAAGTTTGGTTGACTTCTGCGCAGCGGTTTGGGAGTTAACATCAAAGTTACATTTCTCGGCCATATCGCATAGATCTCACTGTGAAAAGGCTTAAATGGCTTTTTTGACCTAAGTTTGAGGATTGCGCTCAAACCAAATGTCCTAGTACGAAATTTTCAAATGTAACTACTAGAATGTGATACAATACACTATTGGGTGAAGTTTGGTTGACTTCTGCGCAGCGGTTTGGGAGTTAACATCAAAATTACATTTCTCGGCCATATCGCATAGATCTCACTGTGAAAAGGCTTAAATGGCTTTTTTGACCTAAGTTTGAGGATTGCGCTCAAACAAAATGTCCTAGAACAAAATTTTCACATGTAACTACTAGATTGTGATACAATACACTATTGGGTGAAGTTTGGTTGACTTCTGCGCAGCGGTTTGGGAGTTAACATCAAAATTACATTTCTCGGCCATATCGCATAGATCTCACTGTGAAAAGTCTTAAATGACTTTTTTAATTAAGTTTGATGATTGCGCTCAAACAAAATTTCCTAGAACAAAATTTTCAAATGTAACTACTAGATTGTGATACAATACACTATTGGGTGAAGTTTGGTTGACTTCTGCGCAGCGGTTTGGGAGTTAACATCAAAATTACATTTCTCGGCCATATCGCATAGATCTCACTGTGAAAAGGCTTAAATGACTTTTTTAATTAAGTTTGATGATTGCGTTCAAACAAAATGTCCTAGAACAAAATTTTCAAATGTAACTACTAGATTGTGATACAATACACTATTGGGTGAAGTTTGGTTGACTTCTGCGTAGCGGTTTGGGAGTTAACATCAAAATTACATTTCTCGGCCATATCGCATAGATCTCACTGTGAAAAGGCTTAAATGACTTTTTTAATTAAGTTTGATGATTGCGCTCAAACAAAATTTCCTAGAACAAAAATTTCAAATGTAACTACTAGATTGTGATACAATACACTATTGGGTGAAGTTTGGTTGACTTCTGCGCAGCGGTTTGGGAGTTAACATCAAAATTACATTTCTCGGCCATATCGCATAGATCTCACTGTGAAAAGGCTTAAATGACTTTTTTAATTAAGTTTGATGATTGCGTTCAAACAAAATGTCCTAGAACAAAATTTTCAAATGTAACTACTATATTGTGATACAATACACTATTGGGTGAAGTTTGGTTGACTTCTGCGCAGCGGTTTGGGAGTTAACATCAAAATTACATTTCTGGGCCATATCGCATAGATCTCACTGTGAAAAGGCTTAAATGACTTTTTTAATTAAGTTTAATGATTGCGCTCAAACCAAATGTCCTAGAACGAAATTTTCAAATGTAACTACTAGAATGTGATACAATACACTATTGGGTGAAGTTTAGTTGACTTCTGCGCAGCGGTTTGGGAGTTAACATCAAAATTACATTTCTCGGCCATATCGCATAGATCTCACTGTGAAAAGGCTTAAATGGCTTTTTTGACCTAAGTTTGAGGATTGCGCTCAAATCAAATGTCCTAGAACCAAATTTCTACATGTAACTACTAGATTGTGATACAATACACTAATGGGTGAAGTTTGGTTGACTTCTGCGCAGCGGTTTGGGAGTTAACATCAAAATTACATTTCTCGGCCATATCGCATAGATCTCACTGTGAAAAGGCTTAAATGGCTTTTTTGACCTAAGTTTAATAATTGCGCTCAAACCAAATGTCCTAGAACGAAATTTTCAAATGTAACTACTAGAATTTGATACAATACACTATTGGGTGAAGTTTGGTTGACTTCTGCGCAGCGGTTTGGGAGTTAACATCAAAATTACATTTCTCGGCCATATCGCATAGATCTCACTGTGAAAAGGCTTAAATGGCTTTTTTGACCTAAGTTTGAGGATTGCGCTCAAATCAAATGTCCTAGAACCAAATTTTCACATGTAACTACTAGATTGTGATACAATACACTAATGGGTGAAGTTTGGTTGACTTCTGCGCAGCGGTTTGGGAGTTAACATCAAAATTACATTTCTCGGCCATATCGAATAGATCTCACTGTGAAAAGGCTTAAATGACTTTTTTAATTAAGTTTGATGATTGCGCTCAAACAAAATTTCCTAGAACAAAATTTTCAAATGTAACTACTAGATTGTGATACAATACACTATTGGGTGAAGTTTGGTTGACTTCTGCGCAGCGGTTTGGGAGTTAACATCAAAATTACATTTCTCGGCCATATCGCATAGATCTCACTGTGAAAAGGCTTAAATGGCTTTTTTGACCTAAGTTTAATGATTGCGCTCAAACAAAATGTCCTACAACAAAATTTTCAAATGTAACTACTAGATTGTGATACAATACACTATTGGGTGAAGTTTGGTTGACTTCTGCGCAGCGGTTTGGGAGTTAACATCAAAATTACATTTCTCGGCCATATCGCATAGATCTCACTGTGAAAAGGCTTAAATGACTTTTTTTAATTAAGTTTGATGATTGCGTTCAAACAAAATGTCCTAAAACAAAATTTTCAAATGTAATTACTAGATTGTGATACAATACACTATTGGGTGAAGTTTGGTTGACTTCTGCGCAGCGGTTTGGGAGTTAACATCAAAATTACATTTCTCGGCCATATCGCATAGATCTCACTGTGAAAAGGCTTAAATGGCTTTTTTGACCTAAGTTTGAGGATTGCGCTCAAATCAAATGTCCTAGAACCAAATTTCCACATGTAACTACTAGATTGTGATACAATTCACTAATGGTAGAAGTTTGGTTTACTTCTGCGCAGCGGTTTGGGAGTTAACATCAAAATTACATTTCTCGGCCATATCGCATAGATCTCACTGTGAAAAGGCTTAAATGGCTTTTTTGACCTAAGTTTGAGGATTGCGCTCAAATCAAATGTCCTAGAACCAAATTTCCACATGTAATTACTAGATTGTGATACAATACACTAATGGGTGAAGTTTGGTTGACTTCTGCGCAGCGGTTTGGGAGTTAACATCAAAATTACATTTCTCGGCCATATCGCATAGATCTCACTGTGAAAAGGCCTAAATGGCTTTTTTGACCTAAGTTTAATGATTGCGCTCAAACCAAAAGTCCTGGAACGAAATTTTCAAATGTAACTACTAGAATGTGATACAATACACTATTGGGTGAAGTTTGGTTGACTTCTGCGCAGCGGTTTGGGAGTTAACATCAAAATTACATTTCTCGGCCATATCGCATAGATCTCACTGTGAAAAGGCTTAAATGACTTTTTTAATTAAGTTTGATGATTGCGTTCAAACAAAATGTCCTAAAACAAAATTTTCAAATGTAACTACTAGATTGTGATACAATACACTATTGGGTGAAGTTTGGTTGACTTCTGCGCAGCGGTTTGGGAGTTAACATCAAAATTACATTTCTCGGCCATATCGCATAGATCTCACTGTGAAAAGGCTTAAATGGCTTTTTTGACCTAAGTTTGAGGATTGCGCTCAAATCAAATGTCCTAGAACCAAATTTCCACATGTAACTACTAGATTGTGATACAATACACTAATGGGTGAAGTTTGGTTTACTTCTGCGCAGCGGTTTGGGAGTTAACATCAAAATTACATTTCTCGGCCATATCGCATAGATCTCACTGTGTAAAGGCTTAAATGGCTTTTTTGACCTAAGTTTGAGGATTGCGCTCAAATCAAATGTCCTAGAACCAAATTTCCACATGTAATTACTAGATTGTGATACAATACACTAATGGGTGAAGTTTGGTTGACTTCTGCGCAGCGGTTTGGGAGTTAACATCAAAATTACATTTCTCGGCCATATCGCATAGATCTCACTGTGAAAAGGCTTAAATGACTTTTTTAATTAAGTTTAATGATTGCGCTCAAACCAAATGTCCTAGAACGAAATTTTCAAATGTAACTACTAGAATGTGATACAATACACTATTGGGTGAAGTTTAGTTGACTTCTGCGCAGCGGTTTGGGAGTTAACATCAAAATTACATTTCTCGGCCATATCGCATAGATCTCACTGTGAAAAGGCTTAAATGGCTTTTTTGACCTAAGTTTAATGATTGCGCTCAAACCAAATGTCCTAAAACTAAATTTTCAAATGTAACTACTAGAATGTGATACAATACACTATTGGGTGAAGTTTGGTTGACTTCTGCGCAGCGGTTTGGGAGTTAACATCAAAATTACATTTCTCGGCCATATCGCATAGATCTCATTGTGAAAAGGCTTAAATGGCTTTTTTGACCTAAGTTTGAGGATTGCGCTCAAATCAAATGTCCTAGAACCAAATTTCCACATGTAACTACTAGATTGTGATACAATACACTAATGGGTGAAGTTTGGTTGACTTCTGCGCAGCGGTTTGGGAGTTAACATCAAAATTACATTTCTCGGCCATATCGCATAGATCTCACTGTGAAAAGGCTTAAATGACTTTTTTAATTAAGTTTGATGATTGCGCTCAAACAAAATGTCCTAGAACAAAATTTTCAAATGTAACTACTAGATTGTGATACAATACACTATTGGGTGAAGTTTGGTTGACTTCTGCGCAGCGGTTTGGGAGTTAACATCAAAATTACATTTCTCGGCCATATCGCATAGATCTCACTGTGAAAAGGCTTAAATGGCTTTTTTGACCTAAGTTTGAGGATTGCGCTCAAATCAAATGTCCTAGAACCAAATTTCCACATGTAACTACTAGATTGTGATACAATACACTAATGGTTGAAGTTTGGTTGACTTCTGCGCAGCGGTTTGGGAGTGAACATCAAAATTACATTTCTCGGCCATATCGCATAGATCTCACTGTGAAAAGGCTTAAATGGCTTTTTTGACCTGTTTGAGGATTGCGCTCAAATCAAATGTCCTATAACCAAATTTCCACATGTAACTACTAGATTGTGATACAATACACTAATGGGTGAAGTTTGGAGACTTCTGCGCAGCGGTTTGGGAGTTAACATCAAAATTACATTTCTCGGCCATATCGCATAGATCTCACTGTGAAAAGGCTTAAATGACTTTTTTAATTAAGTTTGATGATTGCGTTCAAACAAAATGTCCTAGAACAAAATTTTCAAATGTAACTACTAGATTGTGATACAATACACTATTGGGTGAAGTTTGGTTGACTTCTGCGCAGCGGTTTGGGAGTTAACATCAAAATTACATTTCTCGGCCATATCGCATAGATCTCACTGTGAAAAGGCTTAAATGGCTTTTTTGACCTAAGTTTGAGGATTGCGCTCAAATCAAATGTCCTAGAACCAAATTTCCGCATGTAACTACTAGATTGTGATACAATACACTAATGGGTGAAGTTTGGTTGACTTCTGCGCAGCGGTTTGGGAGTTAACATCAAAATTACATTTCTCGGCCATATCGCATAGATCTCACTGTGAAAAGGCTTAAATGGCTTTTTTGACCTAAGTTTAATGATTGCGCTCAAACCAAATGTCCTAGTACGAAATTTTCAAATGTAACTACTAGAATGTGATACAATACACTATTGGGTGAAGTTTGGTTGACTTCTGCGCAGCGGTTTGGGAGTTAACATCAAAATTACATTTCTCGGCCATATCGCATAGATCTCACTGTGAAAAGGCTTAAATGGCTTTTTTGACCTAAGTTTGAGGATTGCGCTCAAACAAAATGTCCTAGAACAAAATTTTCAAATGTAACTACTAGATTGTGATACAATACACTATTGGGTGAAGTTTGGTTGACTTCTGCGCAGCGGTTTGGGAGTTAACATCAAAATTACATTTCTCGGCCATATCGCATAGATCTCACTGTGAAAAGGCTTAAATGACTTTTTTAATTAAGTTTGATGATTGCGTTCAAACAAAATGTCCTAGAACAAAATTTTCAAATGTAACTACTAGATTGTGATACAATACACTATTGGGTGAAGTTTGGTTGACTTCTGCGCAGCGGTTTGGGAGTTAACATCAAAATTACATTTCTCGGCCATATCGCATAGATCTCACTGTGAAAAGGCTTAAATGGCTTTTTTGACCTAAGTTTGAGGATTGCGCTCAAATCAAATGTCCTAGAACCAAATTTCCACATGTAACTACTAGATTGTGATACAATACACTAATGGGTGAAGTTTGGTTTACTTCTGCGCAGCGGTTTGGGAGTTAACATCAAAATTACATTTCTCGGCCATATCGCATAGATCTCACTGTGAAAAGGCTTAAATGGCTTTTTTGACCTAAGTTTAATAATTGCGCTCAAACCAAATGTCCTAAAACTAAATTTCCAAATGTAACTACTAGATTGTGATAAAATACACTATTGGGTGAAGTTTGGTTGACTTCTGCGCAGCGGTTTGGGAGTTAACATCAAAATTACATTTCTCGGCCATATCGCATAGATCTCACTGTGAAAAGGCTTAAATGGCTTTTTTGACCTAAGTTTGAGGATTGCGCTCAAATCAAATGTCCTAGAACCAAATTTCCACATGTAACTACTAGATTGTGATACAATACACTAATGGGTGAAGTTTGGTTGACTTCTGCGCAGCGGTTTGGGAGTTAACATCAAAATTACATTTCTCGGCCATATCGCATAGATCTCACTGTGAAAAGGCTTAAATGACTTTTTTAATTAAGTTTGATGATTGCGCTCAAACAAAATGTCCTAGAACAAAATTTTCAAATGTAACTACTAGATTGTGATACAATACACTATTGGGTGAAGTTTGGTTGACTTCTGCGTAGCGGTTTGGGAGTTAACATCAAAATTACATTTCTCGGCCATATCGCATAGATCTCACTGTGAAAAGGCTTAAATGACTTTTTTAATTAAGTTTGATGATTGCGCTCAAACAAAATTTCCTAGAACAAAAATTTCAAATGTAACTACTAGATTGTGATACAATACACTATTGGGTGAAGTTTGGTTGACTTCTGCGCAGCGGTTTGGGAGTTAACATCAAAATTACATTTCTCGGCCATATCGCATAGATCTCACTGTGAAAAGGCTTAAATGACTTTTTTAATTAAGTTTGATGATTGCGTTCAAACAAAATGTCCTAGAACAAAATTTTCAAATGTAACTACTAGATTGTGATACAATACACTATTGGGTGAAGTTTGGTTGACTTCTGCGCAGCGGTTTGGGAGTTAACATCAAAATTACATTTCTGGGCCATATCGCATAGATCTCACTGTGAAAAGGCTTAAATGACTTTTTTAATTAAGTTTAATGATTGCGCTCAAACCAAATGTCCTAGAACGAAATTTTCAAATGTAACTACTAGAATGTGATACAATACACTATTGGGTGAAGTTTAGTTGACTTCTGCGCAGCGGTTTGGGAGTTAACATCAAAATTACATTTCTCGGCCATATCGCATAGATCTCACTGTGAAAAGGCTTAAATGGCTTTTTTGACCTAAGTTTGAGGATTGCGCTCAAATCAAATGTCCTAGAACCAAATTTCCACATGTAACTACTAGATTGTGATACAATACACTAATGGTTGAAGTTTGGTTGACTTCTGCGCAGCGGTTTGGGAGTGAACATCAAAATTACATTTCTCGGCCATATCGCATAGATCTCACTGTGAAAAGGCTTAAATGGCTTTTTTGACCTGTTTGAGGATTGCGCTCAAATCAAATGTCCTATAACCAAATTTCCACATGTAACTACTAGATTGTGATACAATACACTAATGGGTGAAGTTTGGAGACTTCTGCGCAGCGGTTTGGGAGTTAACATCAAAATTACATTTCTCGGCCATATCGCATAGATCTCACTGTGAAAAGGCTTAAATGACTTTTTTAATTAAGTTTGATGATTGCGTTCAAACAAAATGTCCTAGAACAAAATTTTCAAATGTAACTACTAGATTGTGATACAATACACTATTGGGTGAAGTTTGGTTGACTTCTGCGCAGCGGTTTGGGAGTTAACATCAAAATTACATTTCTCGGCCATATCGCATAGATCTCACTGTGAAAAGGCTTAAATGGCTTTTTTGACCTAAGTTTGAGGATTGCGCTCAAATCAAATGTCCTAGAACCAAATTTCCGCATGTAACTACTAGATTGTGATACAATACACTAATGGGTGAAGTTTGGTTGACTTCTGCGCAGCGGTTTGGGAGTTAACATCAAAATTACATTTCTCGGCCATATCGCATAGATCTCACTGTGAAAAGGCTTAAATGGCTTTTTTGACCTAAGTTTAATGATTGCGCTCAAACCAAATGTCCTAGTACGAAATTTTCAAATGTAACTACTAGAATGTGATACAATACACTATTGGGTGAAGTTTGGTTGACTTCTGCGCAGCGGTTTGGGAGTTAACATCAAAATTACATTTCTCGGCCATATCGCATAGATCTCACTGTGAAAAGGCTTAAATGGCTTTTTTGACCTAAGTTTGAGGATTGCGCTCAAACAAAATGTCCTAGAACAAAATTTTCAAATGTAACTACTAGATTGTGATACAATACACTATTGGGTGAAGTTTGGTTGACTTCTGCGCAGCGGTTTGGGAGTTAACATCAAAATTACATTTCTCGGCCATATCGCATAGATCTCACTGTGAAAAGGCTTAAATGACTTTTTTAATTAAGTTTGATGATTGCGTTCAAACAAAATGTCCTAGAACAAAATTTTCAAATGTAACTACTAGATTGTGATACAATACACTATTGGGTGAAGTTTGGTTGACTTCTGCGCAGCGGTTTGGGAGTTAACATCAAAATTACATTTCTCGGCCATATCGCATAGATCTCACTGTGAAAAGGCTTAAATGGCTTTTTTGACCTAAGTTTGAGGATTGCGCTCAAATCAAATGTCCTAGAACCAAATTTCCACATGTAACTACTAGATTGTGATACAATACACTAATGGGTGAAGTTTGGTTTACTTCTGCGCAGCGGTTTGGGAGTTAACATCAAAATTACATTTCTCGGCCATATCGCATAGATCTCACTGTGAAAAGGCTTAAATGGCTTTTTTGACCTAAGTTTAATAATTGCGCTCAAACCAAATGTCCTAAAACTAAATTTCCAAATGTAACTACTAGATTGTGATAAAATACACTATTGGGTGAAGTTTGGTTGACTTCTGCGCAGCGGTTTGGGAGTTAACATCAAAATTACATTTCTCGGCCATATCGCATAGATCTCACTGTGAAAAGGCTTAAATGGCTTTTTTGACCTAAGTTTGAGGATTGCGCTCAAATCAAATGTCCTAGAACCAAATTTCCACATGTAACTACTAGATTGTGATACAATACACTAATGGGTGAAGTTTGGTTGACTTCTGCGCAGCGGTTTGGGAGTTAACATCAAAATTACATTTCTCGGCCATATCGCATAGATCTCACTGTGAAAAGGCTTAAATGACTTTTTTAATTAAGTTTGATGATTGCGCTCAAACAAAATTTCCTAGAACAAAATTTTCAAATGTAACTACTAGATTGTGATACAATACACTATTGGGTGAAGTTTGGTTGACTTCTGCGCAGCGGTTTGGGAGTTAACATCAAAATTACATTTCTCGGCCATATCGCATAGATCTCACTGTGAAAAGGCTTAAATGACTTTTTTAATTAAGTTTGATGATTGCGTTCAAACAAAATGTCCTAGAACAAAATTTTCAAATGTAACTACTAGATTGTGATACAATACACTATTGGGTGAAGTTTGGTTGACTTCTGCGTAGCGGTTTGGGAGTTAACATCAAAATTACATTTCTCGGCCATATCGCATAGATCTCACTGTGAAAAGGCTTAAATGACTTTTTTAATTAAGTTTGATGATTGCGCTCAAACAAAATTTCCTAGAACAAAAATTTCAAATGTAACTACTAGATTGTGATACAATACACTATTGGGTGAAGTTTGGTTGACTTCTGCGCAGCGGTTTGGGAGTTAACATCAAAATTACATTTCTCGGCCATATCGCATAGATCTCACTGTGAAAAGGCTTAAATGACTTTTTTAATTAAGTTTGATGATTGCGTTCAAACAAAATGTCCTAGAACAAAATTTTCAAATGTAACTACTAGATTGTGATACAATACACTATTGGGTGAAGTTTGGTTGACTTCTGCGCAGCGGTTTGGGAGTTAACATCAAAATTACATTTCTCGGCCATATCGCATAGATCTCACTGTGAAAAGGCTTAAATGACTTTTTTAATTAAGTTTAATGATTGCGCTCAAACCAAATGTCCTAGAACGAAATTTTCAAATGTAACTACTAGAATGTGATACAATACACTATTGGGTGAAGTTTAGTTGACTTCTGCGCAGCGGTTTGGGAGTTAACATCAAAATTACATTTCTCGGCCATATCGCATAGATCTCACTGTGAAAAGGCTTAAATGGCTTTTTTGACCTAAGTTTGAGGATTGCGCTCAAATCAAATGTCCTAGAACCAAATTTCTACATGTAACTACTAGATTGTGATACAATACACTAATGGGTGAAGTTTGGTTTACTTCTGCGCAGCGGTTTGGGAGTTAACATCAAAATTACATTTCTCGGCCATATCGCATAGATCTCACTGTGAAAAGGCTTAAATGGCTTTTTTGACCTAAGTTTAATAATTGCGCTCAAACCAAATGTCCTAGAACGAAATTTTCAAATGTAACTACTAGAATGTGATACAATACACTATTGGGTGAAGTTTGGTTGACTTCTGCGCAGCGGTTTGGGAGTTAACATCAAAATTACATTTCTCGGCCATATCGCATAGATCTCACTGTGAAAAGGCTTAAATGGCTTTTTTGACCTAAGTTTGAGGATTGCGCTCAAATCAAATGTCCTAGAACCAAATTTTCACATGTAACTACTAGATTGTGATACAATACACTAATGGGTGAAGTTTGGTTGACTTCTGCGCAGCGGTTTGGGAGTTAACATCAAAATTACATTTCTCGGCCATATCGCATAGATCTCACTGTGAAAAGGCTTAAATGACTTTTTTAATTAAGTTTGATGATTGCGCTCAAACAAAATTTCCTAGAACAAAATTTTCAAATGTAACTACTAGATTGTGATACAATACACTATTGGGTGAAGTTTGGTTGACTTCTGCGCAGCGGTTTGGGAGTTAACATCAAAATTACATTTCTCGGCCATATCGCATAGATCTCATTGTGAAAAGGCTTAAATGGCTTTTTTGACCTAAGTTTAATGATTGCGCTCAAACCAAATGTCCTAGAACGAAATTTTTAAATGTAACTACTAGAATGTGATACAATACACTATTGGGTGAAGTTTGGTTGACTTCTGCGCAGCGGTTTGGGAGTTAACATCAAAATTACATTTCTCGGCCATATCGCATAGATCTCACTGTGAAAAGGCTTAAATGACTTTTTTAATTAAGTTTAATGATTGCGCTCAAACCAAATGTCCTAGAACGAAATTTTCAAATGTAACTACTAGAATGTGATACAATACACTATTGGGTGAAGTTTAGTTGACTTCTGCGCAGCGGTTTGGGAGTTAACATCAAAATTACATTTCTCGGCCATATCGCATAGATCTCACTGTGAAAAGGCTTAAATGGCTTTTTTGACCTAAGTTTGAGGATTGCGCTCAAATCAAATGTCCTAGAACCAAATTTCCACATGTAACTACTAGATTGTGATACAATACACTAATGGGTGAAGTTTGGTTTACTTCTGCGCAGCGGTTTGGGAGTTAACATCAAAATTACATTTCTCGGCCATATCGCATAGATCTCACTGTGAAAAGGCTTAAATGGCTTTTTTGACCTAAGTTTAATAATTGCGCTCAAACCAAATGTCCTAGAACGAAATTTTCAAATGTAACTACTAGAATGTGATACAATACACTATTGGGTGAAGTTTGGTTGACTTCTGCGCAGCGGTTTGGGAGTTAACATCAAAATTACATTTCTCGGCCATATCGCATAGATCTCACTGTGAAAAGGCTTAAATGGCTTTTTTGACCTAAGTTTGAGGATTGCGCTCAAATCAAATGTCCTAGAACCAAATTTCCACATGTAACTACTAGATTGTGATACAATACACTAATGGGTGAAGTTTGGTTTACTTCTGCGCAGCGGTTTGGGAGTTAACATCAAAATTACATTTCTCGGCCATATCGCATAGATCTCACTGTGAAAAGGCTTAAATGGCTTTTGTGACCTAAGTTTAATAATTGCGCTCTAACCAAATGTCCTAGAACGAAATTTTTAAATGTAACTACTAGAATGTGATACAATACACTATTGGGTGAAGTTTGGTTGACTTCTGCGCAGCGGTTTGGGAGTTAACATCAAAATTACATTTCTCGGCCATATCGCATAGATCTCACTGTGAAAAGGCTTAAATGGCTTTTTTGACCTAAGTTTGAGGATTGCGCTCAAATCAAATGTCCTAGAACCAAATTTTCACATGTAACTACTAGATTGTGATACAATACACTAATGGGTGAAGTTTGGTTGACTTCTGCGCAGCGGTTTGGGAGTTAACATCAAAATTACATTTCTCGGCCATATCGCATAGATCTCACTGTGAAAAGGCTTAAATGACTTTTTTAATTAAGTTTGATGATTGCGCTCAAACAAAATTTCCTAGAACAAAATTTTCAAATGTAACTACTAGATTGTGATACAATACACTATTGGGTGAAGTTTGGTTGACTTCTTCGCAGCGGTTTGGGAGTTAACATCAAAATTACATTTCTCGGCCATATCGCATAGATCTCACTGTGAAAAGGCTTAAATGGCTTTTTTGACCTAAGTTTGAGGATTGCGCTCAAATCAAATGTCCTAGAACCAAATTTCCACATGTAACTACTAGATTGTGATACAATACACTAATGGGTGAAGTTTGGTTTACTTCTGCGCAGCGGTTTGGGAGTTAACATCAAAATTACATTTCTCGGCCATATCGCAGAGATCTCACTGTGAAAAGGCTTAAATGGCTTTTTTGACCTAAGTTTAATAATTGCGCTCAAACCAAATGTCCTAGAACGAAATTTTCAAATGTAACTACTAGAATGTGATACAATACACTATTGGGTGAAGTTAAGTTGACTTCTGCGCAGCGGTTTGGGAGTTAACATCAAAATTACATTTCTCGGCCATATCGCATAGATCTCACTGTGAAAAGGCTTAAATGGCTTTTTTGACCTAAGTTTGAGGATTGCGCTCAAATCAAATGTCCTAGAACCAAATTTTCACATGTAACTACTAGATTGTGATACAATACACTAATGGGTGAAGTTTGGTTGACTTCTGCGCAGCGGTTTGGGAGTTAACATCAAAATTACATTTCTCGGCCATATCGCATAGATCTCACTGTGAAAAGGCTTAAATGACTTTTTTAATTAAGTTTGATGATTGCGCTCAAACAAAATTTCCTAGAACAAAATTTTCAAATGTAACTACTAGATTGTGATACAATACACTATTGGGTGAAGTTTGGTTGACTTCTGCGCAGCGGTTTGGGAGTTAACATCAAAATTACATTTCTCGGCCATATCGCATAGATCTCACTGTGAAAAGGCTTAAATGGCTTTTTTGACCTAAGTTTGAGGATTGCGCTCAAATCAAATGTCCTAGAACCAAATTTCCACATGTAACTACTAGATTGTGATACAATACACTAATGGGTGAAGTTTGGTTTACTTCTGCGCAGCGGTTTGGGAGTTAACATCAAAATTACATTTCTCGGCCATATCGCAGAGATCTCACTGTGAAAAGGCTTAAATGGCTTTTTTGACCTAAGTTTAATAATTGCGCTCAAACCAAATGTCCTAGAACGAAATTTTCAAATGTAACTACTAGAATGTGATACAATACACTATTGGGTGAAGTTAAGTTGACTTCTGCGCAGCGGTTTGGGAGTTAACATCAAAATTACATTTCTCGGCCATATCGCATAGATCTCACTGTGAAAAGGCTTAAATGGCTTTTTTGACCTAAGTTTGAGGATTGCGCTCAAATCAAATGTCCTAGAACCAAATTTTCACATGTAACTACTAGATTGTGATACAATACACTAATGGGTGAAGTTTGGTTGACTTCTGCGCAGCGGTTTGGGAGTTAACATCAAAATTACATTTCTCGGCCATATCGCATAGATCTCACTGTGAAAAGGCTTAAATGACTTTTTTAATTAAGTTTGATGATTGCGCTCAAACAAAATTTCCTAGAACAAAATTTTCAAATGTAACTACTAGATTGTGATACAATACACTATTGGGTGAAGTTTGGTTGACTTCTGCGCAGCGGTTTGGGAGTTAACATCAAAATTACATTTCTCGGCCATATCGCATAGATCTCACTGTGAAAAGGCTTAAATGGCTTTTTTGACCTAAGTTTAATGATTGCGCTCAAACCAAATGTCCTAGAACGAAATTTTCAAATGTAACTACTAGAATGTGATACAATACACTATTGGGTGAAGTTTGGTTGACTTCTGCGCAGCGGTTTGGGAGTTAACATCAAAATTACATTTCTCGGCCATATCGCATAGATCTCACTGTGAAAAGGCTTAAATGACTTTTTTAATTAAGTTTAATGATTGCGCTCAAACCAAATGTCCTAGAACGAAATTTTCAAATGTAACTACTAGAATGTGATACAATACACTATTGGGTGAAGTTTAGTTGACTTCTGCGCAGCGGTTTGGGAGTTATCAAAATTACATTTCTCGGCCATATCGCATAGATCTCACTGTGAAAAGGCTTAAATGGCTTTTTTGACCTAAGTTTGAGGATTGCGCTCAAATCAAATGTCCTAGAACCAAATTTCCACATGTAACTACTAGATTGTGATACAATACACTAATGGGTGAAGTTTGGTTTACTTCTGCGCAGCGGTTTGGGAGTTAACATCAAAATTACATTTCTCGGCCATATCGCATAGATCTCACTGTGAAAAGGCTTAAATGGCTTTTTTTGACCTAAGTTTAATAATTGCGCACAAAACAAATGTCCTAGAACAAAATTTTCAAATGTAACTACTAGATTGTGATACAATACACTATTGGGTGAAGTTTGGTTGACTTTTGCGCAGCGGTTTGGGAGTTAACATCAAAATTACATTTCTCGGCCATATCGCATAGATCTCGCTGTGAAAAGGCTTAAATGGCTTTTTTGACCTAAGTTTAATGATTGCGCTCAAACAAAATGTCCTAGAACAAAATTTTCAAATGTAACTACTAGATTGTGATACAATACACTATTGGGTGAAGTTTGGTTGACTTCTGCGCAGCGGTTTGGGAGTTAACATCAAAATTACATTTCTCGGCCATATCGCATAGATCTCACTGTGAAAAGGCTTAAATGACTTTTTTTAATTAAGTTTGATGATTGCGTTCAAACAAAATGTCCTAAAACAAAATTTTCAAATGTAATTACTAGATTGTGATACAATACACTATTGGGTGAAGTTTGGTTGACTTCTGCGCAGCGGTTTGGGAGTTAACATCAAAATTACATTTCTCGGCCATATCGCATAGATCTCACTGTGAAAAGGCTTAAATGGCTTTTTTGACCTAAGTTTGAGGATTGCGCTCAAATCAAATGTCCTAGAACCAAATTTCCACATGTAACTACTAGATTGTGATACAATACACTAATGGGTGAAGTTTGGTTTACTTATGCGCAGCGGTTTGGGAGTTAACATCAAAATTACATTTCTCGGCCATATCGCATAGATCTCACTGTGAAAAGGCTTAAATGGCTTTTTTGACCTAAGTTTGAGGATTGCGCTCAAATCAAATGTCCTAGAACCAAATTTCCACATGTAATTACTAGATTGTGATACAATACACTAATGGGTGAAGTTTGGTTGACTTCTGCGCAGCGGTTTGGGAGTTAACATCAAAATTACATTTCTCGGCCATATCGCATAGATCTCACTGTGAAAAGGCTTAAATGGCTTTTTTGACCTAAGTTTAATGATTGCGCTCAAACCAAATGTCCTAGTACGAAATTTTCAAATGTAACTACTAGAATGTGATACAATACACTATTGGGTGAAGTTTGGTTGACTTCTGCGCAGCGGTTTGGGAGTTAACATCAAAATTACATTTCTCGGCCATATCGCATAGATCTCACTGTGAAAAGGCTTAAATGGCTTTTTTGACCTAAGTTTGAGGATTGCGCTCAAACAAAATGTCCTAGAACAAAATTTTCAAATGTAACTACTAGATTGTGATACAATACACTATTGGGTGAAGTTTGGTTGACTTCTGCGCAGCGGTTTGGGAGTTAACATCAAAATTACATTTCTCGGCCATATCGCATAGATCTCACTGTGAAAAGGCTTAAATGACTTTTTTAATTAAGTTTGATGATTGCGTTCAAACAAAATGTCCTAGAACAAAATTTTCAAATGTAACTACTAGATTGTGATACAATACACTATTGGGTGAAGTTTGGTTGACTTCTGCGCAGCGGTTTGGGAGTTAACATCAAAATTACATTTCTCGGCCATATCGCATAGATCTCACTGTGAAAAGGCTTAAATGGCTTTTTTGACCTAAGTTTGAGGATTGCGCTCAAATCAAATGTCCTAGAACCAAATTTCCACATGTAACTACTAGATTGTGATACAATACACTAATGGGTGAAGTTTGGTTTACTTCTGCGCAGCGGTTTGGGAGTTAACATCAAAATTACATTTCTCGGCCATATCGCATAGATCTCACTGTGAAAAGGCTTAAATGGCTTTTTTGACCTAAGTTTAATAATTGCGCTCAAACCAAATGTCCTAAAACTAAATTTCCAAATGTAACTACTAGATTGTGATAAAATACACTATTGGGTGAAGTTTGGTTGACTTCTGCGCAGCGGTTTGGGAGTTAACATCAAAATTACATTTCTCGGCCATATCGCATAGATCTCACTGTGAAAAGGCTTAAATGGCTTTTTTGACCTAAGTTTGAGGATTGCGCTCAAATCAAATGTCCTAGAACCAAATTTCCACATGTAACTACTAGATTGTGATACAATACACTAATGGGTGAAGTTTGGTTGACTTCTGCGCAGCGGTTTGGGAGTTAACATCAAAATTAAATTTCTCGGCCATATCGCATAGATCTCACTGTGAAAAGGCTTAAATGACTTTTTTAATTAAGTTTGATGATTGCGCTCAAACAAAATTTCCTAGAACAAAATTTTCAAATGTAACTACTAGATTGTGATACAATACACTATTGGGTGAAGTTTGGTTGACTTCTGCGCAGCGGTTTGGGAGTTAACATCAAAATTACATTTCTCGGCCATATCGCATAGATCTCACTGTGAAAAGGCTTAAATGACTTTTTTAATTAAGTTTGATGATTGCGTTCAAACAAAATGTCCTAGAACAAAATTTTCAAATGTAACTACTAGATTGTGATACAATACACTATTGGGTGAAGTTTGGTTGACTTCTGCGTAGCGGTTTGGGAGTTAACATCAAAATTACATTTCTCGGCCATATCGCATAGATCTCGCTGTGAAAAGGCTTAAATGGCTTTTTTGACCTAAGTTTAATGATTGCGCTCAAACAAAATGTCCTAGAACAAAATTTTCAAATGTAACTACTAGATTGTGATACAATACACTATTGGGTGAAGTTTGGTTGACTTCTGCGCAGCGGTTTGGGAGTTAACATCAAAATTACATTTCTCGGCCATATCGCATAGATCTCACTGTGAAAAGGCTTAAATGACTTTTTTAATTAAGTTTAATGATTGCGCTCAAACCAAATGTCCTAGAACGAAATTTTCAAATGTAACTACTAGAATGTGATACAATACACTATTGGGTGAAGTTTAGTTGACTTCTGCGCAGCGGTTTGGGAGTTAACATCAAAATTACATTTCTCGGCCATATCGCATAGATCTCACTGTGAAAAGGCTTAAATGGCTTTTTTGACCTAAGTTTGAGGATTGCGCTCAAATCAAATGTCCTAGAACCAAATTTCCACATGTAACTACTAGATTGTGATACAATACACTAATGGGTGAAGTTTGGTTTACTTCTGCGCAGCGGTTTGGGAGTTAACATCAAAATTACATTTCTCGGCCATATCGCATAGATCTCACTGTGAAAAGGCTTAAATGGCTTTTTTGACCTAAGTTTAATAATTGCGCTCAAACCAAATGTCCTAGAACGAAATTTTCAAATGTAACTACTAGAATGTGATACAATACACTATTGGGTGAAGTTTGGTTGACTTCTGCGCAGCGGTTTGGGAGTTAACATCAAAATTACATTTCTCGGCCATATCGCATAGATCTCACTGTGAAAAGGCTTAAATGGCTTTTTTGACCTAAGTTTGAGGATTGCGCTCAAATCAAATGTCCTAGAACCAAATTTTCACATGTAACTACTAGATTGTGATACAATACACTAATGGGTGAAGTTTGGTTGACTTCTGCGCAGCGGTTTGGGAGTTAACATCAAAATTACATTTCTCGGCCATATCGCATAGATCTCACTGTGAAAAGGCTTAAATGACTTTTTTAATTAAGTTTGATGATTGCGCTCAAACAAAATTTCCTAGAACAAAATTTTCAAATGTAACTACTAGATTGTGATACAATACACTATTGGGTGAAGTTTGGTTGACTTCTGCGCAGCGGTTTGGGAGTTAACATCAAAATTACATTTCTCGGCCATATCGCATAGATCTCATTGTGAAAAGGCTTAAATGGCTTTTTTGACCTAAGTTTAATGATTGCGCTCAAACCAAATGTCCTAGAACGAAATTTTTAAATGTAACTACTAGAATGTGATACAATACACTATTGGGTGAAGTTTGGTTGACTTCTGCGCAGCGGTTTGGGAGTTAACATCAAAATTACATTTCTCGGCCATATCGCATAGATCTCACTGTGAAAAGGCTTAAATGACTTTTTTAATTAAGTTTAATGATTGCGCTCAAACCAAATGTCCTAGAACGAAATTTCCACATGTAACTACTAGATTGTGATACAATACACTAATGGGTGAAGTTTGGTTTACTTCTGCGCAGCGGTTTGGGAGTTAACATCAAAATTACATTTCTCGGCCATATCGCATAGATCTCACTGTGAAAAGGCTTAAATGGCTTTTTTGACCTAAGTTTAATAATTGCGCTCAAACCAAATGTCCTAGAACGAAATTTTCAAATGTAACTACTAGAATGTGATACAATACACTATTGGGTGAAGTTTGGTTGACTTCTGCGCAGCGGTTTGGGAGTTAACATCAAAATTACATTTCTCGGCCATATCGCATAGATCTCACTGTGAAAAGGCTTAAATGGCTTTTTTGACCTAAGTTTGAGGATTGCGCTCAAATCAAATGTCCTAGAACCAAATTTCCACATGTAACTACTAGATTGTGATACAATACACTAATGGGTGAAGTTTGGTTTACTTCTGCGCAGCGGTTTGGGAGTTAACATCAAAATTACATTTCTCGGCCATATCGCATAGATCTCACTGTGAAAAGGCTTAAATGGCTTTTGTGACCTAAGTTTAATAATTGCGCTCTAACCAAATGTCCTAGAACGAAATTTTTAAATGTAACTACTAGAATGTGATACAATACACTATTGGGTGAAGTTTGGTTGACTTCTGCGCAGCGGTTTGGGAGTTAACATCAAAATTACATTTCTCGGCCATATCGCATAGATCTCACTGTGAAAAGGCTTAAATGGCTTTTTTGACCTAAGTTTGAGGATTGCGCTCAAATCAAATGTCCTAGAACCAAATTTTCACATGTAACTACTAGATTGTGATACAATACACTAATGGGTGAAGTTTGGTTGACTTCTGCGCAGCGGTTTGGGAGTTAACATCAAAATTACATTTCTCGGCCATATCGCATAGATCTCACTGTGAAAAGGCTTAAATGACTTTTTTAATTAAGTTTGATGATTGCGCTCAAACAAAATTTCCTAGAACAAAATTTTCAAATGTAACTACTAGATTGTGATACAATACACTATTGGGTGAAGTTTGGTTGACTTCTTCGCAGCGGTTTGGGAGTTAACATCAAAATTACATTTCTCGGCCATATCGCATAGATCTCACTGTGAAAAGGCTTAAATGGCTTTTTTGACCTAAGTTTGAGGATTGCGCTCAAATCAAATGTCCTAGAACCAAATTTCCACATGTAACTACTAGATTGTGATACAATACACTAATGGGTGAAGTTTGGTTTACTTCTGCGCAGCGGTTTGGGAGTTAACATCAAAATTACATTTCTCGGCCATATCGCAGAGATCTCACTGTGAAAAGGCTTAAATGGCTTTTTTGACCTAAGTTTAATAATTGCGCTCAAACCAAATGTCCTAGAACGAAATTTTCAAATGTAACTACTAGAATGTGATACAATACACTATTGGGTGAAGTTTGGTTGACTTCTGCGCAGCGGTTTGGGAGTTAACATCAAAATTACATTTCTCGGCCATATCGCATAGATCTCACTGTGAAAAGGCTTAAATGGCTTTTTTGACCTAAGTTTGAGGATTGCGCTCAAATCAAATGTCCTAGAACCAAATTTTCACATGTAACTACTAGATTGTGATACAATACACTAATGGGTGAAGTTTGGTTGACTTCTGCGCAGCGGTTTGGGAGTTAACATCAAAATTACATTTCTCGGCCATATCGCATAGATCTCACTGTGAAAAGGCTTAAATGACTTTTTTAATTAAGTTTGATGATTGCGCTCAAACAAAATTTCCTAGAACAAAATTTTCAAATGTAACTACTAGATTGTGATACAATACACTATTGGGTGAAGTTTGGTTGACTTCTGCGCAGCGGTTTGGGAGTTAACATCAAAATTACATTTCTCGGCCATATCGCATAGATCTCACTGTGAAAAGGCTTAAATGGCTTTTTTGACCTAAGTTTAATGATTGCACTCAAACCAAATGTCCTAGAACGAAATTTTCAAATGTAACTACTAGAATGTGATACAATACACTATTGGGTGAAGTTTGGTTGACTTCTGCGCAGCGGTTTGGGAGTTAACATCAAAATTACATTTCTCGGCCATATCGCATAGATCTCACTGTGAAAAGGCTTAAATGACTTTTTTAATTAAGTTTAATGATTGCGCTCAAACCAAATGTCCTAGAACGAAATTTTCAAATGTAACTACTAGAATGTGATACAATACACTATTGGGTGAAGTTTAGTTGACTTCTGCGCAGCGGTTTGGGAGTTATCAAAATTACATTTCTCGGCCATATCGCATAGATCTCACTGTGAAAAGGCTTAAATGGCTTTTTTGACCTAAGTTTGAGGATTGCGCTCAAATCAAATGTCCTAGAACCAAATTTCCACATGTAACTACTAGATTGTGATACAATACACTAATGGGTGAAGTTTGGTTTACTTCTGCGCAGCGGTTTGGGAGTTAACATCAAAATTACATTTCTCGGCCATATCGCATAGATCTCACTGTGAAAAGGCTTAAATGGCTTTTTTTGACCAAAGTTTAATAATTGCGCACAAAACAAATGTCCTAGAACGAAATTTTCAAATGTAACTACTAGAATGTGATACAATACACTATTGGGTGAAGTTTGGTTGACTTCTGCGCAGCGGTTTGGGAGTTAACATCAAAATTACATTTCTCGGCCATATCGCATAGATCTCACTGTGAAAAGGCTTAAATGGCTTTTTTGACCTAAGTTTGAGGATTGCGCTCAAATCAAATGTCCTAGAACCAAATTTTCACATGTAACTACTAGATTGTGATACAATACACTAATGGGTGAAGTTTGGTTGACTTCTGCGCAGCGGTTTGGGAGTTAACATCAAAATTACATTTCTCGGCCATATCGCATAGATCTCACTGTGAAAAGGCTTAAATGACTTTTTTAATTAAGTTTGATGATTGCGCTCAAACAAAATTTCCTAGAACAAAATTTTCAAATGTAACTACTAGATTGTGATACAATACACTATTGGGTGAAGTTTGGTTGACTTCTGCGCAGCGGTTTGGGAGTTAACATCAAAATTACATTTCTCGGCCATATCGCATAGATCTCACTGTGAAAAGGCTTAAATGGCTTTTTTGACCTAAGTTTAATGATTGCGCTCAAACCAAATGTCCTAGAACGAAATTTTCAAATGTAACTACTAGAATGTGATACAATACACTATTGGGTGAAGTTTGGTTGACTTCTGCGCAGCGGTTTGGGAGTTAACATCAAAATTACATTTCTCGGCCATATCGCATAGATCTCACTGTGAAAAGGCTTAAATGACTTTTTTAATTAAGTTTAATGATTGCGCTCAAACCAAATGTCCTAGAACGAAATTTTCAAATGTAACTACTAGAATGTGATACAATACACTATTGGGTGAAGTTTAGTTGACTTCTGCGCAGCGGTTTGGGAGTTATCAAAATTACATTTCTCGGCCATATCGCATAGATCTCACTGTGAAAAGGCTTAAATGGCTTTTTTGACCTAAGTTTGAGGATTGCGCTCAAATCAAATGTCCTAGAACCAAATTTCCACATGTAACTACTAGATTGTGATACAATACACTAATGGGTGAAGTTTGGTTTACTTCTGCGCAGCGGTTTGGGAGTTAACATCAAAATTACATTTCTCGGCCATATCGCATAGATCTCACTGTGAAAAGGCTTAAATGGCTTTTTTTGACCAAAGTTTAATAATTGCGCACAAAACAAATGTCCTAGAACGAAATTTTCAAATGTAACTACTAGAATGTGATACAATACACTATTGGGTGAAGTTTGGTTGACTTCTGCGCAGCGGTTTGGGAGTTAACATCAAAATTACATTTCTCGGCCATATCGCATAGATCTCACTGTGAAAAGGCTTAAATGGCTTTTTTGACCTAAGTTTGAGGATTGCGCTCAAATCAAATGTCCTAGAACCAAATTTCCACATGTAACTACTAGATTGTGATACAATACACTAATGGGTGAAGTTTGGTTTACTTCTGCGCAGCGGTTTGGGAGTTAACATCAAAATTACATTTCTCGGCCATATCGCATAGATCTCACTGTGAAAAGGCTTAAATGGCTTTTTTGACCTAAGTTTGAGGATTGCGCTCAAATCAAATGTCCTAGAACCAAATTTTCAAATGTAACTACTAGAATGTGATACAATACACTATTGGGTGAAGTTTGGTTGACTTCTTCGCAGCGGTTTGGGAGTTAACATCAAAATTACATTTCTCGGCCATATCGCATAGATCTCACTGTGAAAAGGCTTAAATGGCTTTTTTGACCTAAGTTTAATGATTGCGCTCAAACCAAATGTCCTAGAACGAAATTTTCAAATGTAACTACTAGAATGTGATACAATACACTATTGGGTGAAGTTTGGTTGACTTCTGCGCAGCGGTTTGGGAGTTAACATCAAAATTACATTTCTCGGCCATATCACATAGATCTCACTGTGAAAAGGCTTAAATGACTTTTTTAATTAAGTTTGATGATTGCGTTCAAACAAAATGTCCTAAAACAAAAATTTCAAATGTAACTACTAGATTGTGATACAATACACTATTGGGTGAAGTTTGGTTGACTTCTGCGCAGCGGTTTGGGAGTTAACATCAAAATTACATTTCTCGGCCATATCGCATAGATCTCACTGTGAAAAGGCTTAAATGTCTTTTTTGAACTAAGTTTGAGGATTGCGCTCAAATCAAATGTCCTAGAACCAAATTTCCACATGTAACTACTAGATTGTGGTACAATACACTAATGGGTGAAGTTTGGTTTACTTCTGCGCAGCGGTTTGGGAGTTAACATCAAAATTACATTTCTCGGCCATATCGCATAGATCTCACTGTGAAAAGGCTTAAATGACTTTTTTAATTAAGTTTGATGATTGCGCTCAAACAAAATGTCCTAGAACAAAATTTTCAAATGTAACTACTAGATTGTGATACAATACACTATTGGGTGAAGTTTGGTTGACTTCTGCGCAGCGGTTTGGGAGTTAACATCAAAATTACATTTCTCGGCCATATCGCATAGATCTCACTGTGAAAAGGCTTAAATGGCTTTTTTGACCTAAGTTTGAGGATTGCGCTCAAATCAAATGTCCTAGAACCAAATTTCCACATGTAACTACTAGATTGTGATACAATACACTAATGGTTGAAGTTTGGTTGACTTCTGCGCAGCGGTTTGGGAGTGAACATCAAAATTACATTTCTCGGCCATATCGCATAGATCTCACTGTGAAAAGGCTTAAATGACTTTTTTTAATTAAGTTTGAATATTGCGCTCAAATCAAATGTCCTAGAACTAAATTTCCAAATGTAACTACTAGATTGTGATAAAATACACTATTGGGTGAAGTTTGGTTGACTTCTGCGCAGCGGTTTGGGAGTTAACATCAAAATTACATTTCTCGGCCATATCGCATAGATCTCACTGTGAAAAGGCTTAAATGGCTTTTTTGACCTGTTTGAGGATTGCGCTCAAATCAAATGTCCTATAACCAAATTTCCACATGTAACTACTAGATTGTGATACAATACACTAATGGGTGAAGTTTGGTTGACTTCTGCGCAGCGGTTTGGGAGTTAACATCAAAATTACATTTCTCGGCCATATCGCATAGATCTCACTGTGAAAAGGCTTAAATGACTTTTTTAATTAAGTTTGATGATTGCGTTCAAACAAAATGTCCTAGAACAAAATTTTCAAATGTAACTACTAGATTGTGATACAATACACTATTGGGTGAAGTTTGGTTGACTTCTGCGCAGCGGTTTGGGAGTTAACATCAAAATTACATTTCTCGGCCATATCGCATAGATCTCACTGTGAAAAGGCTTAAATGGCTTTTTTGACCTAAGTTTGAGGATTGCGCTCAAATCAAATGTCCTAGAACCAAATTTCCGCATGTAACTACTAGATTGTGATACAATACACTAATGGGTGAAGTTTGGTTTACTTCTGCGCAGCGGTTTGGGAGTTAACATCAAAATTACATTTCTCGGCCATATCGCATAGATCTCACTGTGAAAAGGCTTAAATGGCTTTTTTGACCTAAGTTTAATGATTGCGCTCAAACCAAATGTCCTAGTACGAAATTTTCAAATGTAACTACTAGAATGTGATACAATACACTATTGGGTGAAGTTTGGTTGACTTCTGCGCAGCGGTTTGGGAGTTAACATCAAAATTACATTTCTCGGCCATATCGCATAGATCTCACTGTGAAAAGGCTTAAATGGCTTTTTTGACCTAAGTTTGAGGATTGCGCTCAAACAAAATGTCCTAGAACAAAATTTTCAAATGTAACTACTAGATTGTGATACAATACACTATTGGGTGAAGTTTGGTTTACTTCTGCGCAGCGGTTTGGGAGTTAACATCAAAATTACATTTCTCGGCCATATCGCATAGATCTCACTGTGAAAAGGCTTAAATGGCTTTTTTGACCTAAGTTTAATGATTGCGCTCAAACCAAATGTCCTAGAACGAAATTTTCAAATGTAACTACTAGAATGTGATACAATACACTATTGGGTGAAGTTTGGTTGACTTCTGCGCAGCGGTTTGGGAGTTAACATCAAAATTACATTTCTCGGCCATATCGCATAGATCTCACTGTGAAAAGGCTTAAATGACTTTTTTAATTAAGTTTAATGATTGCGCTCAAACCAAATGTCCTAGAACGAAATTTTCAAATGTAACTACTAGAATGTGATACAATACACTATTGGGTGAAGTTTAGTTGACTTCTGCGCAGCGGTTTGGGAGTTATCAAAATTACATTTCTCGGCCATATCGCATAGATCTCACTGTGAAAAGGCTTAAATGGCTTTTTTGACCTAAGTTTGAGGATTGCGCTCAAATCAAATGTCCTAGAACCAAATTTCCACATGTAACTACTAGATTGTGATACAATACACTAATGGGTGAAGTTTGGTTTACTTCTGCGCAGCGGTTTGGGAGTTAACATCAAAATTACATTTCTCGGCCATATCGCATAGATCTCACTGTGAAAAGGCTTAAATGGCTTTTTTTGACCAAAGTTTAATAATTGCGCACAAAATAAAATGTCCTAGAACGAAATTTTCAAATGTAACTACTAGAATGTGATACAATACACTATTGGGTGAAGTTTGGTTGACTTCTGCGCAGCGGTTTGGGAGTTAACATCAAAATTACATTTCTCGGCCATATCGCATAGATCTCACTGTGAAAAGGCTTAAATGGCTTTTTTGACCTAAGTTTGAGGATTGCGCTCAAATCAAATGTCCTAGAACCAAATTTCCACATGTAACTACTAGATTGTGATACAATACACTAATGGGTGAAGTTTGGTTTACTTCTGCGCAGCGGTTTGGGAGTTAACATCAAAATTACATTTCTCGGCCATATCGCATAGATCTCACTGTGAAAAGGCTTAAATGGCTTTTTTGACCTAAGTTTGAGGATTGCGCTCAAATCAAATGTCCTAGAACCAAATTTTCAAATGTAACTACTAGAATGTGATACAATACACTATTGGGTGAAGTTTGGTTGACTTCTTCGCAGCGGTTTGGGAGTTAACATCAAAATTACATTTCTCGGCCATATCGCATAGATCTCACTGTGAAAAGGCTTAAATGGCTTTTTTGACCTAAGTTTAATGATTGCGCTCAAACCAAATGTCCTAGAACGAAATTTTCAAATGTAACTACTAGAATGTGATACAATACACTATTGGGTGAAGTTTGGTTGACTTCTGCGCAGCGGTTTGGGAGTTAACATCAAAATTACATTTCTCGGCCATATCACATAGATCTCACTGTGAAAAGGCTTAAATGACTTTTTTAATTAAGTTTGATGATTGCGTTCAAACAAAATGTCCTAAAACAAAAATTTCAAATGTAACTACTAGATTGTGATACAATACACTATTGGGTGAAGTTTGGTTGACTTCTGCGCAGCGGTTTGGGAGTTAACATCAAAATTACATTTCTCGGCCATATCGCATAGATCTCACTGTGAAAAGGCTTAAATGTCTTTTTTGAACTAAGTTTGAGGATTGCGCTCAAATCAAATGTCCTAGAACCAAATTTCCACATGTAACTACTAGATTGTGATACAATACACTAATGGGTGAAGTTTGGTTTACTTCTGCGCAGCGGTTTGGGAGTTAACATCAAAATTACATTTCTCGGCCATATCGCATAGATCTCACTGTGAAAAGGCTTAAATGACTTTTTTAATTAAGTTTGATGATTGCGCTCAAACAAAATGTCCTAGAACAAAATTTTCAAATGTAACTACTAGATTGTGATACAATACACTATTGGGTGAAGTTTGGTTGACTTCTGCGCAGCGGTTTGGGAGTTAACATCAAAATTACATTTCTCGGCCATATCGCATAGATCTCACTGTGAAAAGGCTTAAATGGCTTTTTTGACCTAAGTTTGAGGATTGCGCTCAAATCAAATGTCCTAGAACCAAATTTCCACATGTAACTACTAGATTGTGATACAATACACTAATGGTTGAAGTTTGGTTGACTTCTGCGCAGCGGTTTGGGAGTGAACATCAAAATTACATTTCTCGGCCATATCGCATAGATCTCACTGTGAAAAGGCTTAAATGACTTTTTTTAATTAAGTTTGAATATTGCGCTCAAATCAAATGTCCTAGAACTAAATTTCCAAATGTAACTACTAGATTGTGATAAAATACACTATTGGGTGAAGTTTGGTTGACTTCTACGCAGCGGTTTGGGAGTTAACATCAAAATTACATTTCTCGGCCATATCGCATAGATCTCACTGTGAAAAGGCTTAAATGGCTTTTTTGACCTGTTTGAGGATTGCGCTCAAATCAAATGTCCTATAACCAAATTTCCACATGTAACTACTAGATTGTGATACAATACACTAATGGGTGAAGTTTGGTTGACTTCTGCGCAGCGGTTTGGGAGTTAACATCAAAATTACATTTCTCGGCCATATCGCATAGATCTCACTGTGAAAAGGCTTAAATGACTTTTTTAATTAAGTTTGATGATTGCGTTCAAACAAAATGTCCTAGAACAAAATTTTCAAATGTAACTACTAGATTGTGATACAATACACTATTGGGTGAAGTTTGGTTGACTTCTGCGCAGCGGTTTGGGAGTTAACATCAAAATTACATTTCTCGGCCATATCGCATAGATCTCACTGTGAAAAGGCTTAAATGGCTTTTTTGACCTAAGTTTGAGGATTGCGCTCAAATCAAATGTCCTAGAACCAAATTTCCGCATGTAACTACTAGATTGTGATACAATACACTAATGGGTGAAGTTTGGTTTACTTCTGCGCAGCGGTTTGGGAGTTAACATCAAAATTACATTTCTCGGCCATATCGCATAGATCTCACTGTGAAAAGGCTTAAATGGCTTTTTTGACCTAAGTTTAATGATTGCGCTCAAACCAAATGTCCTAGTACGAAATTTTCAAATGTAACTACTAGAATGTGATACAATACACTATTGGGTGAAGTTTGGTTGACTTCTGCGCAGCGGTTTGGGAGTTAACATCAAAATTACATTTCTCGGCCATATCGCATAGATCTCACTGTGAAAAGGCTTAAATGGCTTTTTTGACCTAAGTTTGAGGATTGCGCTCAAACAAAATGTCCTAGAACAAAATTTTCAAATGTAACTACTAGAATGTGATACAATACACTATTGGGTGAAGTTTAGTTGACTTCTGCGTAGCGGTTTGGGAGTTAACATCAAAATTACATTTCTCGGCCATATCGCATAGATCTCACTGTGAAAAGGCTTAAATGACTTTTTTAATTAAGTTTAATGATTGCGATCAAACCAAATGTCCTAGAACGAAATTTTCAAATGTAACTACTAGAATGTGATACAATACACTATTGGGTGAAGTTTAGTTGACTTCTGCGCAGCGGTTTGGGAGTTAACATCAAAATTACATTTCTCGGCCATATCGCATAGATCTCACTGTGAAAAGGCTTAAATGGCTTTTTTGACCTAAGTTTGAGGATTGCGCTCAAATCAAATGTCCTAGAACCAAATTTCCACATGTAACTACTAGATTGTGATACAATACACTAATGGGTGAAGTTTGGTTGACTTCTGCGCAGCGGTTAGGGAGTTAACATCAAAATTACATTTCTCGGCCATATCGCATAGATCTCACTGTGAAAAGGCTTAAATGGCTTTTTTGACCTAAGTTTAATAATTGCGCTCAAACCAAATGTCCTAGAACGAAATTTTCCAATGTAACTACTAGATTGTGATACAATACACTATTGGGTGAAGTTTGGTTGACTTCTGCGCAGCGGTTTGGGAGTTATTATCAAAATTACATTTCTCGGCCATATCGCATAGATCTCACTGTGAAAAGGCTTAAATGGCTTTTTTGACCTAAGTTTGAGGATTGCGCTCAAATCAAATGTCCTAGAACCAAATTTCCACATGTAACTACTAGATTGTGATACAATACACTAATGGGTGAAGTTTGGTTGACTTCTGCGCAGCGGTTTGGGAGTTAACATCAAAATTACATTTCTCGGCCATATCGCATAGATCTCACTGTGAAAAGGCTTAAATGACTTTTTTAATTAAGTTTGATGATTGCGCTCAAACAAAATTTCCTAGAACAAAATTTTCAAATGTAACTACTAGATTGTGATACAATACACTATTGGGTGAAGTTTGGTTGACTTCTGCGTAGCGGTTTGGGAGTTAACATCAAAATTACATTTCTCGGCCATATCGCATAGATCTCACTGTGAAAAGGCTTAAATGACTTTTTTAATTAAGTTTGATGATTGCGTTCAAACAAAATGTCCTAGAACAAAATTTTCAAATGTAACTACTAGATTGTGATACAATACACTATTGGGTGAAGTTTGGTTGACTTCTGCGCAGCGGTTTGGGAGTTAACATCAAAATTACATTTCTGGGCCATATCGCATAGATCTCACTGTGAAAAGGCTTAAATGACTTTTTTAATTAAGTTTAATGATTGCGCTCAAACCAAATGTCCTAGAACGAAATTTTCAAATGTAACTACTAGAATGTGATACAATACACTATTGGGTGAAGTTTAGTTGACTTCTGCGCAGCGGTTTGGGAGTTAACATCAAAATTACATTTCTCGGCCATATCGCATAGATCTCACTGTGAAAAGGCTTAAATGGCTTTTTTGACCTAAGTTTGAGGATTGCGCTCAAATCAAATGTCCTAGAACCAAATTTCTACATGTAACTACTAGATTGTGATACAATACACTAATGGGTGAAGTTTGGTTTACTTCTGCGCAGCGGTTTGGGAGTTAACATCAAAATTACATTTCTCGGCCATATCGCATAGATCTCACTGTGAAAAGGCTTAAATGGCTTTTTTGACCTAAGTTTAATAATTGCGCTCAAACCAAATGTCCTAGAACGAAATTTTCAAATGTAACTACTAGAATGTGATACAATACACTATTGGGTGAAGTTTGGTTGACTTCTGCGCAGCCGTTTGGGAGTTAACATCAAAATTACATTTCTCGGCCATATCGCATAGATCTCACTGTGAAAAGGCTTAAATGACTTTTTTAATTAAGTTTGATGATTGCGCTCAAAAAAAAATTTCCTAGAACAAAATTTTCAAATGTAACTACTAGATTGTGATACAATACACTATTGGGTGAAGTTTGGTTGACTTTTGCGCAGCGGTTTGGGAGTTAACATCAAAATTACATTTCTCGGCCATATCGCATAGATCTCACTGTGAAAAGGCTTAAATGGCTTTTTTGACCTAAGTTTGAGGATTGCGCTCAAATCAAATGTCCTAGAACCAAATTTTCAAATGTAACTACTAGAATGTGATACAATACACTATTGGGTGAAGTTTGGTTGACTTCTTCGCAGCGGTTTGGGAGTTAACATCAAAATTACATTTCTCGGCCATATCGCATAGATCTCACTGTGAAAAGGCTTAAATGGCTTTTTTGACCTAAGTTTAATGATTGCGCTCAAACCAAATGTCCTAGAACGAAATTTTCAAATGTAACTACTAGAATGTGATACAATACACTATTGGGTGAAGTTTGGTTGACTTCTGCGCAGCGGTTTGGGAGTTAACATCAAAATTACATTTCTCGGCCATATCACATAGATCTCACTGTGAAAAGGCTTAAATGACTTTTTTAATTAAGTTTGATGATTGCGTTCAAACAAAATGTCCTAAAACAAAAATTTCAAATGTAACTACTAGATTGTGATACAATACACTATTGGGTGAAGTTTGGTTGACTTCTGCGCAGCGGTTTGGGAGTTAACATCAAAATTACATTTCTCGGCCATATCGCATAGATCTCACTGTGAAAAGGCTTAAATGTCTTTTTTGAACTAAGTTTGAGGATTGCGCTCAAATCAAATGTCCTAGAACCAAATTTCCACATGTAACTACTAGATTGTGATACAATACACTAATGGGTGAAGTTTGGTTTACTTCTGCGCAGCGGTTTGGGAGTTAACATCAAAATTACATTTCTCGGCCATATCGCATAGATCTCACTGTGAAAAGGCTTAAATGACTTTTTTAATTAAGTTTGATGATTGCGCTCAAACAAAATGTCCTAGAACAAAATTTTCAAATGTAACTACTAGATTGTGATACAATACACTATTGGGTGAAGTTTGGTTGACTTCTGCGCAGCGGTTTGGGAGTTAACATCAAAATTACATTTCTCGGCCATATCGCATAGATCTCACTGTGAAAAGGCTTAAATGGCTTTTTTGACCTAAGTTTGAGGATTGCGCTCAAATCAAATGTCCTAGAACCAAATTTCCACATGTAACTACTAGATTGTGATACAATACACTAATGGTTGAAGTTTGGTTGACTTCTGCGCAGCGGTTTGGGAGTGAACATCAAAATTACATTTCTCGGCCATATCGCATAGATCTCACTGTGAAAAGGCTTAAATGACTTTTTTTAATTAAGTTTGAATATTGCGCTCAAATCAAATGTCCTAGAACTAAATTTCCAAATGTAACTACTAGATTGTGATAAAATACACTATTGGGTGAAGTTTGGTTGACTTCTGCGCAGCGGTTTGGGAGTTAACATCAAAATTACATTTCTCGGCCATATCGCATAGATCTCACTGTGAAAAGGCTTAAATGGCTTTTTTGACCTGTTTGAGGATTGCGCTCAAATCAAATGTCCTATAACCAAATTTCCACATGTAACTACTAGATTGTGATACAATACACTAATGGGTGAAGTTTGGTTGACTTCTGCGCAGCGGTTTGGGAGTTAACATCAAAATTACATTTCTCGGCCATATCGCATAGATCTCACTGTGAAAAGGCTTAAATGACTTTTTTAATTAAGTTTGATGATTGCGTTCAAACAAAATGTCCTAGAACAAAATTTTCAAATGTAACTACTAGATTGTGATACAATACACTATTGGGTGAAGTTTGGTTGACTTCTGCGCAGCGGTTTGGGAGTTAACATCAAAATTACATTTCTCGGCCATATCGCATAGATCTCACTGTGAAAAGGCTTAAATGGCTTTTTTGACCTAAGTTTGAGGATTGCGCTCAAATCAAATGTCCTAGAACCAAATTTCCGCATGTAACTACTAGATTGTGATACAATACACTAATGGGTGAAGTTTGGTTTACTTCTGCGCAGCGGTTTGGGAGTTAACATCAAAATTACATTTCTCGGCCATATCGCATAGATCTCACTGTGAAAAGGCTTAAATGGCTTTTTTGACCTAAGTTTAATGATTGCGCTCAAACCAAATGTCCTAGTACGAAATTTTCAAATGTAACTACTAGAATGTGATACAATACACTATTGGGTGAAGTTTGGTTGACTTCTGCGCAGCGGTTTGGGAGTTAACATCAAAATTACATTTCTCGGCCATATCGCATAGATCTCACTGTGAAAAGGCTTAAATGGCTTTTTTGACCTAAGTTTGAGGATTGCGCTCAAACAAAATGTCCTAGAACAAAATTTTCAAATGTAACTACTAGAATGTGATACAATACACTATTGGGTGAAGTTTAGTTGACTTCTGCGTAGCGGTTTGGGAGTTAACATCAAAATTACATTTCTCGGCCATATCGCATAGATCTCACTGTGAAAAGGCTTAAATGACTTTTTTAATTAAGTTTAATGATTGCGCTCAAACCAAATGTCCTAGAACGAAATTTTCAAATGTAACTACTAGAATGTGATACAATACACTATTGGGTGAAGTTTAGTTGACTTCTGCGCAGCGGTTTGGGAGTTAACATCAAAATTACATTTCTCGGCCATATCGCATAGATCTCACTGTGAAAAGGCTTAAATGGCTTTTTTGACCTAAGTTTGAGGATTGCGCTCAAATCAAATGTCCTAGAACCAAATTTCCACATGTAACTACTAGATTGTGATACAATACACTAATGGGTGAAGTTTGGTTGACTTCTGCGCAGCGGTTAGGGAGTTAACATCAAAATTACATTTCTCGGCCATATCGCATAGATCTCACTGTGAAAAGGCTTAAATGGCTTTTTTGACCTAAGTTTAATAATTGCGCTCAAACCAAATGTCCTAGAACGAAATTTTCCAATGTAACTACTAGATTGTGATACAATACACTATTGGGTGAAGTTTGGTTGACTTCTGCGCAGCGGTTTGGGAGTTATTATCAAAATTACATTTCTCGGCCATATCGCATAGATCTCACTGTGAAAAGGCTTAAATGGCTTTTTTGACCTAAGTTTGAGGATTGCGCTCAAATCAAATGTCCTAGAACCAAATTTCCACATGTAACTACTAGATTGTGATACAATACACTAATGGGTGAAGTTTGGTTGACTTCTGCGCAGCGGTTTGGGAGTTAACATCAAAATTACATTTCTCGGCCATATCGCATAGATCTCACTGTGAAAAGGCTTAAATGACTTTTTTAATTAAGTTTGATGATTGCGCTCAAACAAAATTTCCTAGAACAAAATTTTCAAATGTAACTACTAGATTGTGATACAATACACTATTGGGTGAAGTTTGGTTGACTTCTGCGTAGCGGTTTGGGAGTTAACATCAAAATTACATTTCTCGGCCATATCGCATAGATCTCACTGTGAAAAGGCTTAAATGACTTTTTTAATTAAGTTTGATGATTGCGTTCAAACAAAATGTCCTAGAACAAAATTTTCAAATGTAACTACTAGATTGTGATACAATACACTATTGGGTGAAGTTTGGTTGACTTCTGCGCAGCGGTTTGGGAGTTAACATCAAAATTACATTTCTGGGCCATATCGCATAGATCTCACTGTGAAAAGGCTTAAATGACTTTTTTAATTAAGTTTAATGATTGCGCTCAAACCAAATGTCCTAGAACGAAATTTTCAAATGTAACTACTAGAATGTGATACAATACACTATTGGGTGAAGTTTAGTTGACTTCTGCGCAGCGGTTTGGGAGTTAACATCAAAATTACATTTCTCGGCCATATCGCATAGATCTCACTGTGAAAAGGCTTAAATGGCTTTTTTGACCTAAGTTTGAGGATTGCGCTCAAATCAAATGTCCTAGAACCAAATTTCTACATGTAACTACTAGATTGTGATACAATACACTAATGGGTGAAGTTTGGTTTACTTCTGCGCAGCGGTTTGGGAGTTAACATCAAAATTACATTTCTCGGCCATATCGCATAGATCTCACTGTGAAAAGGCTTAAATGGCTTTTTTGACCTAAGTTTAATAATTGCGCTCAAACCAAATGTCCTAGAACGAAATTTTCAAATGTAACTACTAGAATGTGATACAATACACTATTGGGTGAAGTTTGGTTGACTTCTGCGCAGCGGTTTGGGAGTTAACATCAAAATTACATTTCTCGGCCATATCGCATAGATCTCACTGTGAAAAGGCTTAAATGACTTTTTTAATTAAGTTTGATGATTGCGCTCAAAAAAAAATTTCCTAGAACAAAATTTTCAAATGTAACTACTAGATTGTGATACAATACACTATTGGGTGAAGTTTGGTTGACTTTTGCGCAGCGGTTTGGGAGTTAACATCAAAATTACATTTCTCGGCCATATCGCATAGATCTCGCTGTGAAAAGGCTTAAATGGCTTTTTTGAACTAAGTTTAAAGATTGCGCTCAAACAAAATGTCCTAGAACAAAATTTTCAAATGTAACTACTAGATTGTGATACAATACACTATTGGGTGAAGTTTGGTTGACTTCTGCGCAGCGGTTTGGGAGTTAACATCAAAATTACATTTCTCGGCCATATCGCATAGATCTCACTGTGAAAAGGCTTAAATGGCTTTTTTGACCTAAGTTTAATAATTGCGCTCAAACCAAATGTCCTAGAACGAAATTTTCAAATGTAACTACTAGAATGTGATACAATACACTATTGGGTGAAGTTTGGTTGACTTCTGCGCAGCGGTTTGGGAGTTAACATCAAAATTACATTTCTCGGCCATATCGCATAGATCTCACTGTGAAAAGGCTTAAATGACTTTTTTAATTAAGTTTAATGATTGCGCTCAAACCAAATGTCCTAGAACGAAATTTTCAAATGTAACTACTAGAATGTGATACAATACACTATTGGGTGAAGTTTAGTTGACTTCTGCGCAGCGGTTTGGGAGTTAACATCAAAATTACATTTCTCGGCCATATCGCATAGATCTCACTGTGAAAAGGCTTAAATGGCTTTTTTGACCTAAGTTTGAGGATTGCGCTCAAATCAAATGTCCTAGAACCAAATTTCCACATGTAACTACTAGATTGTGATACAATACACTAATGGGTGAAGTTTGGTTTACTTCTGCGCAGCGGTTTGGGAGTTAACATCAAAATTACATTTCTCGGCCATATCGCAGAGATCTCACTGTGAAAAGGCTTAAATGGCTTTTTTGACCTAAGTTTAATAATTGCGCTCAAACCAAATGTCCTAGAACGAAATTTTCAAATGTAACTACTAGAATGTGATACAATACACTATTGGGTGAAGTTTGGTTGACTTCTGCGCAGCGGTTTGGGAGTTAACATCAAAATTACATTTCTCGGCCATATCGCATAGATCTCACTGTGAAAAGGCTTAAATGGCTTTTTTGACCTAAGTTTGATGATTGCGCTCAAATCAAATGTCCTAGAACCAAATTTTCACATGTAACTACTAGATTGTGATACAATACACTAATGGGTGAAGTTTGGTTGACTTCTGCGCAGCGGTTTGGGAGTTAACATCAAAATTACATTTCTCGGCCATATCGCATAGATCTCACTGTGAAAAGGCTTAAATGACTTTTTTAATTAAGTTTGATGATTGCGCTCAAACAAAATTTCCTAGAACAAAATTTTCAAATGTAACTACTAGATTGTGATACAATACACTATTGGGTGAAGTTTGGTTGACTTCTTCGCAGCGGTTTGGGAGTTAACATCAAAATTACATTTCTCGGCCATATCGCATAGATCTCACTGTGAAAAGGCTTAAATGGCTTTTTTGACCTAAGTTTAATGATTGCGCTCAAACCAAATGTCCTAGAACGAAATTTTCAAATGTAACTACTAGAATGTGATACAATACACTATTGGGTGAAGTTTGGTTGACTTCTGCGCAGCGGTTTGGGAGTTAACATCAAAATTACATTTCTCGGCCATATCGCATAGATCTCACTGTGAAAAGGCTTAAATGACTTTTTTAATTAAGTTTAATGATTGCGCTCAAACCAAATGTCCTAGAACGAAATTTTCAAATGTAACTACTAGAATGTGATACAATACACTATTGGGTGAAGTTTAGTTGACTTCTGCGCAGCGGTTTGGGAGTTAACATCAAAATTACATTTCTCGGCCATATCGCATAGATCTCACTGTGAAAAGGCTTAAATGGCTTTTTTGACCTAAGTTTGAGGATTGCGCTCAAATCAAATGTCCTAGAACCAAATTTCCACATGTAACTACTAGATTGTGATACAATACACTAATGGGTGAAGTTTGGTTTACTTCTGCGCAGCGGTTTGGGAGTTAACATCAAAATTACATTTCTCGGCCATATCGCATAGATCTCACTGTGAAAAGGCTTAAATGGCTTTTTTTGACCTAAGTTTAATAATTGCGCACAAAACAAATGTCCTAGAACGAAATTTTCAAATGTAACTACTAGAATGTGATACAATACACTATTGGGTGAAGTTTGGTTGACTTCTGCGCAGCGGTTTGGGAGTTAACATCAAAATTACATTTCTCGGCCATATCGCATAGATCTCACTGTGAAAAGGCTTAAATGGCTTTTTTGACCTAAGTTTGAGGATTGCGCTCAAATCAAATGTCCTAGAACCAAATTTCCACATGTAACTACTAGATTGTGATACAATACACTAATGGGTGAAGTTTGGTTTACTTCTGCGCAGCGGTTTGGGAGTTAACATCAAAATTACATTTCTCGGCCATATCGCATAGATCTCACTGTGAAAAGGCTTAAATGGATTTTTTGACCTAAGTTTGAGGATTGCGCTCAAATCAAATGTCCTAGAACCAAATTTTCAAAAGTAACTACTAGATTGTGATACAATACACTATTGGGTGAAGTTTGGTTGACTTCTTCGCAGCGGTTTGGGAGTTAACATCAAAATTACATTTCTCGGCCATATCGCATAGATCTCACTGTGAAAAGGCTTAAATGGCTTTTTTGACCTAAGTTTAATGATTGCGCTCAAACCAAATGTCCTAGAACGAAATTTTCAAATGTAACTACTAGAATGTGATACAATACACTATTGGGTGAAGTTTGGTTGACTTCTGCGCAGCGGTTTGGGAGTTAATATCAAAATTACATTTCTCGGCCATATCACATAGATCTCACTGTGAAAAGGCTTAAATGACTTTTTTAATTAAGTTTGATGATTGCGTTCAAACAAAATGTCCTAAAACAAAATTTTCAAATGTAACTACTAGATTGTGATACAATACACTATTGGGTGAAGTTTGGTTGACTTCTGCGCAGCGGTTTGGGAGTTAACATCAAAATTACATTTCTCGGCCATATCGCATAGATCTCACTGTGAAAAGGCTTAAATGTCTTTTTTGACCTAAGTTTGAGGATTGCGCTCAAATCAAATGTCCTAGAACCAAATTTCCACATGTAACTACTAGATTGTGATACAATACACTAATGGGTGAAGTTTGGTTTACTTCTGCGCAGCGGTTTGGGAGTTAACATCAAAATTACATTTCTCGGCCATATCGCATAGATCTCACTGTGAAAAGGCTTAAATGACTTTTTTAATTAAGTTTGATGATTGCGCTCAAACAAAATGTCCTAGAACAAAATTTTCAAATGTAACTACTAGATTGTGATACAATACACTATTGGGTGAAGTTTGGTTGACTTCTGCGCAGCGGTTTGGGAGTTAACATCAAAATTACATTTCTCGGCCATATCGCATAGATCTCACTGTGAAAAGGCTTAAATGGCTTTTTTGACCTAAGTTTGAGGATTGCGCTCAAATCAAATGTCCTAGAACCAAATTTTCACATGTAACTACTAGATTGTGATACAATACACTAATGGGTGAAGTTTGGTTGACTTCTGCGCAGCGGTTTGGGAGTTAACATCAAAATTACATTTCTCGGCCATATCGCATAGATCTCACTGTGAAAAGGCTTAAATGACTTTTTTAATTAAGTTTGATGATTGCGCTCAAACAAAATTTCCTAGAACAAAATTTTCAAATGTAACTACTAGATTGTGATACAATACACTATTGGGTGAAGTTTGGTTGACTTCTGCGCAGCGGTTTGGGAGTTAACATCAAAATTACATTTCTCGGCCATATCGCATAGATCTCACTGTGAAAAGGCTTAAATGGCTTTTTTGACCTAAGTTTAATGATTGCGCTCAAACCAAATGTCCTAGAACGAAATTTTCAAATGTAACTACTAGAATGTGATACAATACACTATTGGGTGAAGTTTGGTTGACTTCTGCGCAGCGGTTTGGGAGTTAACATCAAAATTACATTTCTCGGCCATATCGCATAGATCTCACTGTGAAAAGGCTTAAATGACTTTTTTAATTAAGTTTAATGATTGCGCTCAAACCAAATGTCCTAGAACGAAATTTTCAAATGTAACTACTAGAATGTGATACAATACACTATTGGGTGAAGTTTAGTTGACTTCTGCGCAGCGGTTTGGGAGTTATCAAAATTACATTTCTCGGCCATATCGCATAGATCTCACTGTGAAAAGGCTTAAATGGCTTTTTTGACCTAAGTTTGAGGATTGCGCTCAAATCAAATGTCCTAGAACCAAATTTCCACATGTAACTACTAGATTGTGATACAATACACTAATGGGTGAAGTTTGGTTTACTTCTGCGCAGCGGTTTGGGAGTTAACATCAAAATTACATTTCTCGGCCATATCGCATAGATCTCACTGTGAAAAGGCTTAAATGGCTTTTTTTGACCTAAGTTTAATAATTGCGCACAAAACAAATGTCCTAGAACGAAATTTTCAAATGTAACTACTAGAATGTGATACAATACACTATTGGGTGAAGTTTGGTTGACTTCTGCGCAGCGGTTTGGGAGTTAACATCAAAATTACATTTCTCGGCCATATCGCATAGATCTCACTGTGAAAAGGCTTAAATGGCTTTTTTGACCTAAGTTTGAGGATTGCGCTCAAATCAAATGTCCTAGAACCAAATTTCCACATGTAACTACTAGATTGTGATACAATACACTAATGGGTGAAGTTTGGTTTACTTCTGCGCAGCGGTTTGGGAGTTAACATCAAAATTACATTTCTCGGCCATATCGCATAGATCTCACTGTGAAAAGGCTTAAATGGCTTTTTTGACCTAAGTTTGAGGATTGCGCTCAAATCAAATGTCCTAGAACCAAATTTTCAAATGTAACTACTAGAATGTGATACAATACACTATTGGGTGAAGTTTGGTTGACTTCTTCGCAGCGGTTTGGGAGTTAACATCAAAATTACATATCTCGGCCATATCGCATAGATCTCACTGTGAAAAGGCTTAAATGGCTTTTTTGACCTAAGTTTAATGATTGCGCTCAAACCAAATGTCCTAGAACGAAATTTTCAAATGTAACTACTAGAATGTGATACAATACACTATTGGGTGAAGTTTGGTTGACTTCTGCGCAGCGGTTTGGGAGTTAACATCAAAATTACATTTCTCGGCCATATCACATAGATCTCACTGTGAAAAGGCTTAAATGACTTTTTTAATTAAGTTTGATGATTGCGTTCAAACAAAATGTCCTAAAACAAAAATTTCAAATGTAACTACTAGATTGTGATACAATACACTATTGGGTGAAGTTTGGTTGACTTCTGCGCAGCGGTTTGGGAGTTAACATCAAAATTACATTTCTCGGCCATATCGCATAGATCTCACTGTGAAAAGGCTTAAATGTCTTTTTTGAACTAAGTTTGAGGATTGCGCTCAAATCAAATGTCCTAGAACCAAATTTCCACATGTAACTACTAGATTGTGATACAATACACTAATGGGTGAAGTTTGGTTTACTTCTGCGCAGCGGTTTGGGAGTTAACATCAAAATTACATTTCTCGGCCATATCGCATAGATCTCACTGTGAAAAGGCTTAAATGACTTTTTTAATTAAGTTTGATGATTGCGCTCAAACAAAATGTCCTAGAACAAAATTTTCAAATGTAACTACTAGATTGTGATACAATACACTATTGGGTGAAGTTTGGTTGACTTCTGCGCAGCGGTTTGGGAGTTAACATCAAAATTACATTTCTCGGCCATATCGCATAGATCTCACTGTGAAAAGGCTTAAATGGCTTTTTTGACCTAAGTTTGAGGATTGCGCTCAAATCAAATGTCCTAGAACCAAATTTCCACATGTAACTACTAGATTGTGATACAATACACTAATGGTTGAAGTTTGGTTGACTTCTGCGCAGCGGTTTGGGAGTGAACATCAAAATTACATTTCTCGGCCATATCGCATAGATCTCACTGTGAAAAGGCTTAAATGACTTTTTTTAATTAAGTTTGAATATTGCGCTCAAATCAAATGTCCTAGAACTAAATTTCCAAATGTAACTACTAGATTGTGATAAAATACACTATTGGGTGAAGTTTGGTTGACTTCTGCGCAGCGGTTTGGGAGTTAACATCAAAATTACATTTCTCGGCCATATCGCATAGATCTCACTGTGAAAAGGCTTAAATGGCTTTTTTGACCTGTTTGAGGATTGCGCTCAAATCAAATGTCCTATAACCAAATTTCCACATGTAACTACTAGATTGTGATACAATACACTAATGGGTGAAGTTTGGTTGACTTCTGCGCAGCGGTTTGGGAGTTAACATCAAAATTACATTTCTCGGCCATATCGCATAGATCTCACTGTGAAAAGGCTTAAATGACTTTTTTAATTAAGTTTGATGATTGCGTTCAAACAAAATGTCCTAGAACAAAATTTTCAAATGTAACTACTAGATTGTGATACAATACACTATTGGGTGAAGTTTGGTTGACTTCTGCGCAGCGGTTTGGGAGTTAACATCAAAATTACATTTCTCGGCCATATCGCATAGATCTCACTGTGAAAAGGCTTAAATGGCTTTTTTGACCTAAGTTTGAGGATTGCGCTCAAATCAAATGTCCTAGAACCAAATTTCCGCATGTAACTACTAGATTGTGATACAATACACTAATGGGTGAAGTTTGGTTTACTTCTGCGCAGCGGTTTGGGAGTTAACATCAAAATTACATTTCTCGGCCATATCGCATAGATCTCACTGTGAAAAGGCTTAAATGGCTTTTTTGACCTAAGTTTAATGATTGCGCTCAAACCAAATGTCCTAGTACGAAATTTTCAAATGTAACTACTAGAATGTGATACAATACACTATTGGGTGAAGTTTGGTTGACTTCTGCGCAGCGGTTTGGGAGTTAACATCAAAATTACATTTCTCGGCCATATCGCATAGATCTCACTGTGAAAAGGCTTAAATGGCTTTTTTGACCTAAGTTTGAGGATTGCGCTCAAACAAAATGTCCTAGAACAAAATTTTCAAATGTAACTACTAGAATGTGATACAATACACTATTGGGTGAAGTTTAGTTGACTTCTGCGTAGCGGTTTGGGAGTTAACATCAAAATTACATTTCTCGGCCATATCGCATAGATCTCACTGTGAAAAGGCTTAAATGACTTTTTTAATTAAGTTTAATGATTGCGCTCAAACCAAATGTCCTAGAACGAAATTTTCAAATGTAACTACTAGAATGTGATACAATACACTATTGGGTGAAGTTTAGTTGACTTCTGCGCAGCGGTTTGGGAGTTAACATCAAAATTACATTTCTCGGCCATATCGCATAGATCTCACTGTGAAAAGGCTTAAATGGCTTTTTTGACCTAAGTTTGAGGATTGCGCTCAAATCAAATGTCCTAGAACCAAATTTCCACATGTAACTACTAGATTGTGATACAATACACTAATGGGTGAAGTTTGGTTGACTTCTGCGCAGCGGTTAGGGAGTTAACATCAAAATTACATTTCTCGGCCATATCGCATAGATCTCACTGTGAAAAGGCTTAAATGGCTTTTTTGACCTAAGTTTAATAATTGCGCTCAAACCAAATGTCCTAGAACGAAATTTTCCAATGTAACTACTAGATTGTGATACAATACACTATTGGGTGAAGTTTGGTTGACTTCTGCGCAGCGGTTTGGGAGTTATTATCAAAATTACATTTCTCGGCCATATCGCATAGATCTCACTGTGAAAAGGCTTAAATGGCTTTTTTGACCTAAGTTTGAGGATTGCGCTCAAATCAAATGTCCTAGAACCAAATTTCCACATGTAACTACTAGATTGTGATACAATACACTAATGGGTGAAGTTTGGTTGACTTCTGCGCAGCGGTTTGGGAGTTAACATCAAAATTACATTTCTCGGCCATATCGCATAGATCTCACTGTGAAAAGGCTTAAATGACTTTTTTAATTAAGTTTGATGATTGCGTTCAAACAAAATGTCCTAGAACAAAATTTTCAAATGTAACTACTAGATTGTGATACAATACACTATTGGGTGAAGTTTGGTTGACTTCTGCGCAGCGGTTTGGGAGTTAACATCAAAATTACATTTCTGGGCCATATCGCATAGATCTCACTGTGAAAAGGCTTAAATGACTTTTTTAATTAAGTTTAATGATTGCGCTCAAACCAAATGTCCTAGAACGAAATTTTCAAATGTAACTACTAGAATGTGATACAATACACTATTGGGTGAAGTTTAGTTGACTTCTGCGCAGCGGTTTGGGAGTTAACATCAAAATTACATTTCTCGGCCATATCGCATAGATCTCACTGTGAAAAGGCTTAAATGGCTTTTTTGACCTAAGTTTGAGGATTGCGCTCAAATCAAATGTCCTAGAACCAAATTTCTACATGTAACTACTAGATTGTGATACAATACACTAATGGGTGAAGTTTGGTTTACTTCTGTGCAGCGGTTTGGGAGTTAACATCAAAATTACATTTCTCGGCCATATCGCATAGATCTCACTGTGAAAAAAGGCTTAAATGGCTTTTTTGACCTAAGTTTAATAATTGCGCTCAAACCAAATGTCCTAGAACGAAATTTTCAAATGTAACTACTAGAATGTGATACAATACACTATTGGGTGAAGTTTGGTTGACTTCTGCGCAGCGGTTTGGGAGTTAACATCAAAATTACATTTCTCGGCCATATCGCATAGATCTCACTGTGAAAAGGCTTAAATGACTTTTTTAATTAAGTTTGATGATTGCGCTCAAAAAAAAATTTCCTAGAACAAAATTTTCAAATGTAACTACTAGATTGTGATACAATACACTATTGGGTGAAGTTTGGTTGACTTTTGCGCAGCGGTTTGGGAGTTAACATCAAAATTACATTTCTCGGCCATATCGCATAGATCTCGCTGTGAAAAGGCTTAAATGGCTTTTTTGAACTAAGTTTAAAGATTGCGCTCAAACAAAATGTCCTAGAACAAAATTTTCAAATGTAACTACTAGATTGTGATACAATACACTATTGGGTGAAGTTTGGTTGACTTCTGCGCAGCGGTTTGGGAGTTAACATCAAAATTACATTTCTCGGCCATATCGCATAGATCTCACTGTGAAAAGGCTTAAATGGCTTTTTTGACCTAAGTTTAATAATTGCGCTCAAACCAAATGTCCTAGAACGAAATTTTCAAATGTAACTACTAGAATGTGATACAATACACTATTGGGTGAAGTTTGGTTGACTTCTGCGCAGCGGTTTGGGAGTTAACATCAAAATTACATTTCTCGGCCATATCGCAGAGATCTCACTGTGAAAAGGCTTAAATGGCTTTTTTGACCTAAGTTTAATAATTGCGCTCAAACCAAATGTCCTAGAACGAAATTTTCAAATGTAACTACTAGAATGTGATACAATACACTATTGGGTGAAGTTTGGTTGACTTCTGCGCAGCGGTTTGGGAGTTAACATCAAAATTACATTTCTCGGCCATATCGCATAGATCTCACTGTGAAAAGGCTTAAATGGCTTTTTTGACCTAAGTTTGATGATTGCGCTCAAATCAAATGTCCTAGAACCAAATTTTCACATGTAACTACTAGATTGTGATACAATACACTAATGGGTGAAGTTTGGTTGACTTCTGCGCAGCGGTTTGGGAGTTAACATCAAAATTACATTTCTCGGCCATATCGCATAGATCTCACTGTGAAAAGGCTTAAATGACTTTTTTAATTAAGTTTGATGATTGCGTTCAAACAAAATGTCCTAAAACAAAAATTTCAAATGTAACTACTAGATTGTGATACAATACACTATTGGGTGAAGTTTGGTTGACTTCTGCGCAGCGGTTTGGGAGTTAACATCAAAATTACATTTCTCGGCCATATCGCATAGATCTCACTGTGAAAAGGCTTAAATGTCTTTTTTGAACTAAGTTTGAGGATTGCGCTCAAATCAAATGTCCTAGAACCAAATTTCCACATGTAACTACTAGATTGTGATACAATACACTAATGGGTGAAGTTTGGTTTACTTCTGCGCAGCGGTTTGGGAGTTAACATCAAAATTACATTTCTCGGCCATATCGCATAGATCTCACTGTGAAAAGGCTTAAATGACTTTTTTAATTAAGTTTGATGATTGCGCTCAAACAAAATGTCCTAGAACAAAATTTTCAAATGTAACTACTAGATTGTGATACAATACACTATTGGGTGAAGTTTGGTTGACTTCTGCGCAGCGGTTTGGGAGTTAACATCAAAATTACATTTCTCGGCCATATCGCATAGATCTCACTGTGAAAAGGCTTAAATGGCTTTTTTGACCTAAGTTTGAGGATTGCGCTCAAATCAAATGTCCTAGAACCAAATTTCCACATGTAACTACTAGATTGTGATACAATACACTAATGGTTGAAGTTTGGTTGACTTCTGCGCAGCGGTTTGGGAGTGAACATCAAAATTACATTTCTCGGCCATATCGCATAGATCTCACTGTGAAAAGGCTTAAATGACTTTTTTTAATTAAGTTTGAATATTGCGCTCAAATCAAATGTCCTAGAACTAAATTTCCAAATGTAACTACTAGATTGTGATAAAATACACTATTGGGTGAAGTTTGGTTGACTTCTGCGCAGCGGTTTGGGAGTTAACATCAAAATTACATTTCTCGGCCATATCGCATAGATCTCACTGTGAAAAGGCTTAAATGGCTTTTTTGACCTGTTTGAGGATTGCGCTCAAATCAAATGTCCTATAACCAAATTTCCACATGTAACTACTAGATTGTGATACAATACACTAATGGGTGAAGTTTGGTTGACTTCTGCGCAGCGGTTTGGGAGTTAACATCAAAATTACATTTCTCGGCCATATCGCATAGATCTCACTGTGAAAAGGCTTAAATGACTTTTTTAATTAAGTTTGATGATTGCGTTCAAACAAAATGTCCTAGAACAAAATTTTCAAATGTAACTACTAGATTGTGATACAATACACTATTGGGTGAAGTTTGGTTGACTTCTGCGCAGCGGTTTGGGAGTTAACATCAAAATTACATTTCTCGGCCATATCGCATAGATCTCACTGTGAAAAGGCTTAAATGGCTTTTTTGACCTAAGTTTGAGGATTGCGCTCAAATCAAATGTCCTAGAACCAAATTTCCGCATGTAACTACTAGATTGTGATACAATACACTAATGGGTGAAGTTTGGTTTACTTCTGCGCAGCGGTTTGGGAGTTAACATCAAAATTACATTTCTCGGCCATATCGCATAGATCTCACTGTGAAAAGGCTTAAATGGCTTTTTTGACCTAAGTTTAATGATTGCGCTCAAACCAAATGTCCTAGTACGAAATTTTCAAATGTAACTACTAGAATGTGATACAATACACTATTGGGTGAAGTTTGGTTGACTTCTGCGCAGCGGTTTGGGAGTTAACATCAAAATTACATTTCTCGGCCATATCGCATAGATCTCACTGTGAAAAGGCTTAAATGGCTTTTTTGACCTAAGTTTGAGGATTGCGCTCAAACAAAATGTCCTAGAACAAAATTTTCAAATGTAACTACTAGAATGTGATACAATACACTATTGGGTGAAGTTTAGTTGACTTCTGCGTAGCGGTTTGGGAGTTAACATCAAAATTACATTTCTCGGCCATATCGCATAGATCTCACTGTGAAAAGGCTTAAATGACTTTTTTAATTAAGTTTAATGATTGCGCTCAAACCAAATGTCCTAGAACGAAATTTTCAAATGTAACTACTAGAATGTGATACAATACACTATTGGGTGAAGTTTAGTTGACTTCTGCGCAGCGGTTTGGGAGTTAACATCAAAATTACATTTCTCGGCCATATCGCATAGATCTCACTGTGAAAAGGCTTAAATGGCTTTTTTGACCTAAGTTTGAGGATTGCGCTCAAATCAAATGTCCTAGAACCAAATTTCCACATGTAACTACTAGATTGTGATACAATACACTAATGGGTGAAGTTTGGTTGACTTCTGCGCAGCGGTTAGGGAGTTAACATCAAAATTACATTTCTCGGCCATATCGCATAGATCTCACTGTGAAAAGGCTTAAATGGCTTTTTTGACCTAAGTTTAATAATTGCGCTCAAACCAAATGTCCTAGAACGAAATTTTCCAATGTAACTACTAGATTGTGATACAATACACTATTGGGTGAAGTTTGGTTGACTTCTGCGCAGCGGTTTGGGAGTTATTATCAAAATTACATTTCTCGGCCATATCGCATAGATCTCACTGTGAAAAGGCTTAAATGGCTTTTTTGACCTAAGTTTGAGGATTGCGCTCAAATCAAATGTCCTAGAACCAAATTTCCACATGTAACTACTAGATTGTGATACAATACACTAATGGGTGAAGTTTGGTTGACTTCTGCGCAGCGGTTTGGGAGTTAACATCAAAATTACATTTCTCGGCCATATCGCATAGATCTCACTGTGAAAAGGCTTAAATGACTTTTTTAATTAAGTTTGATGATTGCGTTCAAACAAAATGTCCTAGAACAAAATTTTCAAATGTAACTACTAGATTGTGATACAATACACTATTGGGTGAAGTTTGGTTGACTTCTGCGCAGCGGTTTGGGAGTTAACATCAAAATTACATTTCTGGGCCATATCGCATAGATCTCACTGTGAAAAGGCTTAAATGACTTTTTTAATTAAGTTTAATGATTGCGCTCAAACCAAATGTCCTAGAACGAAATTTTCAAATGTAACTACTAGAATGTGATACAATACACTATTGGGTGAAGTTTAGTTGACTTCTGCGCAGCGGTTTGGGAGTTAACATCAAAATTACATTTCTCGGCCATATCGCATAGATCTCACTGTGAAAAGGCTTAAATGGCTTTTTTGACCTAAGTTTGAGGATTGCGCTCAAATCAAATGTCCTAGAACCAAATTTCTACATGTAACTACTAGATTGTGATACAATACACTAATGGGTGAAGTTTGGTTTACTTCTGTGCAGCGGTTTGGGAGTTAACATCAAAATTACATTTCTCGGCCATATCGCATAGATCTCACTGTGAAAAAAGGCTTAAATGGCTTTTTTGACCTAAGTTTAATAATTGCGCTCAAACCAAATGTCCTAGAACGAAATTTTCAAATGTAACTACTAGAATGTGATACAATACACTATTGGGTGAAGTTTGGTTGACTTCTGCGCAGCGGTTTGGGAGTTAACATCAAAATTACATTTCTCGGCCATATCGCATAGATCTCACTGTGAAAAGGCTTAAATGACTTTTTTAATTAAGTTTGATGATTGCGCTCAAAAAAAAATTTCCTAGAACAAAATTTTCAAATGTAACTACTAGATTGTGATACAATACACTATTGGGTGAAGTTTGGTTGACTTTTGCGCAGCGGTTTGGGAGTTAACATCAAAATTACATTTCTCGGCCATATCGCATAGATCTCGCTGTGAAAAGGCTTAAATGGCTTTTTTGAACTAAGTTTAAAGATTGCGCTCAAACAAAATGTCCTAGAACAAAATTTTCAAATGTAACTACTAGATTGTGATACAATACACTATTGGGTGAAGTTTGGTTGACTTCTGCGCAGCGGTTTGGGAGTTAACATCAAAATTACATTTCTCGGCCATATCGCATAGATCTCACTGTGAAAAGGCTTAAATGGCTTTTTTGACCTAAGTTTAATAATTGCGCTCAAACCAAATGTCCTAGAACGAAATTTTCAAATGTAACTACTAGAATGTGATACAATACACTATTGGGTGAAGTTTGGTTGACTTCTGCGCAGCGGTTTGGGAGTTAACATCAAAATTACATTTCTCGGCCATATCGCATAGATCTCACTGTGAAAAGGCTTAAATGACTTTTTTAATTAAGTTTAATGATTGCGCTCAAACCAAATGTCCTAGAACGAAATTTTCAAATGTAACTACTAGAATGTGATACAATACACTATTGGGTGAAGTTTAGTTGACTTCTGCGCAGCGGTTTGGGAGTTAACATCAAAATTACATTTCTCGGCCATATCGCATAGATCTCACTGTGAAAAGGCTTAAATGGCTTTTTTGACCTAAGTTTGAGGATTGCGCTCAAATCAAATGTCCTAGAACCAAATTTCCACATGTAACTACTAGATTGTGATACAATACACTAATGGGTGAAGTTTGGTTTACTTCTGCGCAGCGGTTTGGGAGTTAACATCAAAATTACATTTCTCGGCCATATCGCAGAGATCTCACTGTGAAAAGGCTTAAATGGCTTTTTTGACCTAAGTTTAATAATTGCGCTCAAACCAAATGTCCTAGAACGAAATTTTCAAATGTAACTACTAGAATGTGATACAATACACTATTGGGTGAAGTTTGGTTGACTTCTGCGCAGCGGTTTGGGAGTTAACATCAAAATTACATTTCTCGGCCATATCGCATAGATCTCACTGTGAAAAGGCTTAAATGGCTTTTTTGACCTAAGTTTGATGATTGCGCTCAAATCAAATGTCCTAGAACCAAATTTTCACATGTAACTACTAGATTGTGATACAATACACTAATGGGTGAAGTTTGGTTGACTTCTGCGCAGCGGTTTGGGAGTTAACATCAAAATTACATTTCTCGGCCATATCGCATAGATCTCACTGTGAAAAGGCTTAAATGACTTTTTTAATTAAGTTTGATGATTGCGCTCAAACAAAATTTCCTAGAACAAAATTTTCAAATGTAACTACTAGATTGTGATACAATACACTATTGGGTGAAGTTTGGTTGACTTCTTCGCAGCGGTTTGGGAGTTAACATCAAAATTACATTTCTCGGCCATATCGCATAGATCTCACTGTGAAAAGGCTTAAATGGCTTTTTTGACCTAAGTTTAATGATTGCGCTCAAACCAAATGTCCTAGAACGAAATTTTCAAATGTAACTACTAGAATGTGATACAATACACTATTGGGTGAAGTTTGGTTGACTTCTGCGCAGCGGTTTGGGAGTTAACATCAAAATTACATTTCTCGGCCATATCGCATAGATCTCACTGTGAAAAGGCTTAAATGACTTTTTTAATTAAGTTTAATGATTGCGCTCAAACCAAATGTCCTAGAACGAAATTTTCAAATGTAACTACTAGAATGTGATACAATACACTATTGGGTGAAGTTTAGTTGACTTCTGCGCAGCGGTTTGGGAGTTAACATCAAAATTACATTTCTCGGCCATATCGCATAGATCTCACTGTGAAAAGGCTTAAATGGCTTTTTTGACCTAAGTTTGAGGATTGCGCTCAAATCAAATGTCCTAGAACCAAATTTCCACATGTAACTACTAGATTGTGATACAATACACTAATGGGTGAAGTTTGGTTTACTTCTGCGCAGCGGTTTGGGAGTTAACATCAAAATTACATTTCTCGGCCATATCGCATAGATCTCACTGTGAAAAGGCTTAAATGGCTTTTTTTGACCTAAGTTTAATAATTGCGCACAAAACAAATGTCCTAGAACGAAATTTTCAAATGTAACTACTAGAATGTGATACAATACACTATTGGGTGAAGTTTGGTTGACTTCTGCGCAGCGGTTTGGGAGTTAACATCAAAATTACATTTCTCGGCCATATCGCATAGATCTCACTGTGAAAAGGCTTAAATGGCTTTTTTGACCTAAGTTTGAGGATTGCGCTCAAATCAAATGTCCTAGAACCAAATTTCCACATGTAACTACTAGATTGTGATACAATACACTAATGGGTGAAGTTTGGTTTACTTCTGCGCAGCGGTTTGGGAGTTAACATCAAAATTACATTTCTCGGCCATATCGCATAGATCTCACTGTGAAAAGGCTTAAATGGATTTTTTGACCTAAGTTTGAGGATTGCGCTCAAATCAAATGTCCTAGAACCAAATTTTCAAAAGTAACTACTAGATTGTGATACAATACACTATTGGGTGAAGTTTGGTTGACTTCTTCGCAGCGGTTTGGGAGTTAACATCAAAATTACATTTCTCGGCCATATCGCATAGATCTCACTGTGAAAAGGCTTAAATGGCTTTTTTGACCTAAGTTTAATGATTGCGCTCAAACCAAATGTCCTAGAACGAAATTTTCAAATGTAACTACTAGAATGTGATACAATACACTATTGGGTGAAGTTTGGTTGACTTCTGCGCAGCGGTTTGGGAGTTAACATCAAAATTACATTTCTCGGCCATATCACATAGATCTCACTGTGAAAAGGCTTAAATGACTTTTTTAATTAAGTTTGATGATTGCGTTCAAACAAAATGTCCTAAAACAAAATTTTCAAATGTAACTACTAGATTGTGATACAATACACTATTGGGTGAAGTTTGGTTGACTTCTGCGCAGCGGTTTGGGAGTTAACATCAAAATTACATTTCTCGGCCATATCGCATAGATCTCACTGTGAAAAGGCTTAAATGTCTTTTTTGACCTAAGTTTGAGGATTGCGCTCAAATCAAATGTCCTAGAACCAAATTTCCACATGTAACTACTAGATTGTGATACAATACACTAATGGGTGAAGTTTGGTTTACTTCTGCGCAGCGGTTTGGGAGTTAACATCAAAATTACATTTCTCGGCCATATCGCATAGATCTCACTGTGAAAAGGCTTAAATGACTTTTTTAATTAAGTTTGATGATTGCGCTCAAACAAAATGTCCTAGAACAAAATTTTCAAATGTAACTACTAGATTGTGATACAATACACTATTGGGTGAAGTTTGGTTGACTTCTGCGCAGCGGTTTGGGAGTTAACATCAAAATTACATTTCTCGGCCATATCGCATAGATCTCACTGTGAAAAGGCTTAAATGGCTTTTTTGACCTAAGTTTGAGGATTGCGCTCAAATCAAATGTCCTAGAACCAAATTTTCACATGTAACTACTAGATTGTGATACAATACACTAATGGGTGAAGTTTGGTTGACTTCTGCGCAGCGGTTTGGGAGTTAACATCAAAATTACATTTCTCGGCCATATCGCATAGATCTCACTGTGAAAAGGCTTAAATGGCTTTTTTGACCTAAGTTTGAGGATTGCGCTCAAACAAAATGTCCTAGAACAAAATTTTCAAATGTAACTACTAGATTGTGATACAATACACTATTGGGTGAAGTTTGGTTGACTTCTGCGCAGCGGTTTGGGAGTTAACATCAAAATTACATTTCTCGGCCATATCGCATAGATCTCACTGTGAAAAGGCTTAAATGGCTTTTTTGACGTAAGTTTAATGATTGCGCTCAAACCAAATGTCCTAGAACGAAATTTTCAAATGTAACTACTAGAATGTGATACAATACACTATTGGGTGAAGTTTGGTTGACTTCTGCGCAGCGGTTTGGGAGTTAACATCAAAATTACATTTCTCGGCCATATCGCATAGATCTCACTGTGAAAAGGCTTAAATGACTTTTTTAATTAAGTTTAATGATTGCGCTCAAACCAAATGTCCTAGAACGAAATTTTCAAATGTAACTACTAGAATGTGATACAATACACTATTGGGTGAAGTTTAGTTGACTTCTGCGCAGCGGTTTGGGAGTTATCAAAATTACATTTCTCGGCCATATCGCATAGATCTCACTGTGAAAAGGCTTAAATGGCTTTTTTGACCTAAGTTTGAGGATTGCGCTCAAATCAAATGTCCTAGAACCAAATTTCCACATGTAACTACTAGATTGTGATACAATACACTAATGGGTGAAGTTTGGTTTACTTCTGCGCAGCGGTTTGGGAGTTAACATCAAAATTACATTTCTCGGCCATATCGCATAGATCTCACTGTGAAAAGGCTTAAATGGCTTTTTTTGACCAAAGTTTAATAATTGCGCACAAAACAAATGTCCTAGAACGAAATTTTCAAATGTAACTACTAGAATGTGATACAATACACTATTGGGTGAAGTTTGGTTGACTTCTGCGCAGCGGTTTGGGAGTTAACATCAAAATTACATTTCTCGGCCATATCGCATAGATCTCACTGTGAAAAGGCTTAAATGGCTTTTTTGACCTAAGTTTGAGGATTGCGCTCAAATCAAATGTCCTAGAACCAAATTTCCACATGTAACTACTAGATTGTGATACAATACACTAATGGGTGAAGTTTGGTTTACTTCTGCGCAGCGGTTTGGGAGTTAACATCAAAATTACATTTCTCGGCCATATCGCATAGATCTCACTGTGAAAAGGCTTAAATGGCTTTTTTGACCTAAGTTTGAGGATTGCGCTCAAATCAAATGTCCTAGAACCAAATTTTCAAATGTAACTACTAGAATGTGATACAATACACTATTGGGTGAAGTTTGGTTGACTTCTTCGCAGCGGTTTGGGAGTTAACATCAAAATTACATTTCTCGGCCATATCGCATAGATCTCACTGTGAAAAGGCTTAAATGGCTTTTTTGACCTAAGTTTAATGATTGCGCTCAAACCAAATGTCCTAGAACGAAATTTTCAAATGTAACTACTAGAATGTGATACAATACACTATTGGGTGAAGTTTGGTTGACTTCTGCGCAGCGGTTTGGGAGTTAACATCAAAATTACATTTCTCGGCCATATCACATAGATCTCACTGTGAAAAGGCTTAAATGACTTTTTTAATTAAGTTTGATGATTGCGTTCAAACAAAATGTCCTAAAACAAAAATTTCAAATGTAACTACTAGATTGTGATACAATACACTATTGGGTGAAGTTTGGTTGACTTCTGCGCAGCGGTTTGGGAGTTAACATCAAAATTACATTTCTCGGCCATATCGCATAGATCTCACTGTGAAAAGTCTTAAATGTCTTTTTTGAACTAAGTTTGAGGATTGCGCTCAAATCAAATGTCCTAGAACCAAATTTCCACATGTAACTACTAGATTGTGATACAATACACTAATGGGTGAAGTTTGGTTTACTTCTGCGCAGCGGTTTGGGAGTTAACATCAAAATTACATTTCTCGGCCATATCGCATAGATCTCACTGTGAAAAGGCTTAAATGACTTTTTTAATTAAGTTTGATGATTGCGCTCAAACAAAATGTCCTAGAACAAAATTTTCAAATGTAACTACTAGATTGTGATACAATACACTATTGGGTGAAGTTTGGTTGACTTCTGCGCAGCGGTTTGGGAGTTAACATCAAAATTACATTTCTCGGCCATATCGCATAGATCTCACTGTGAAAAGGCTTAAATGGCTTTTTTGACCTAAGTTTGAGGATTGCGCTCAAATCAAATGTCCTAGAACCAAATTTCCACATGTAACTACTAGATTGTGATACAATACACTAATGGTTGAAGTTTGGTTGACTTCTGCGCAGCGGTTTGGGAGTGAACATCAAAATTACATTTCTCGGCCATATCGCATAGATCTCACTGTGAAAAGGCTTAAATGACTTTTTTTAATTAAGTTTGAATATTGCGCTCAAATCAAATGTCCTAGAACTAAATTTCCAAATGTAACTACTAGATTGTGATAAAATACACTATTGGGTGAAGTTTGGTTGACTTCTGCGCAGCGGTTTGGGAGTTAACATCAAAATTACATTTCTCGGCCATATCGCATAGATCTCACTGTGAAAAGGCTTAAATGGCTTTTTTGACCTGTTTGAGGATTGCGCTCAAATCAAATGTCCTATAACCAAATTTCCACATGTAACTACTAGATTGTGATACAATACACTAATGGGTGAAGTTTGGTTGACTTCTGCGCAGCGGTTTGGGAGTTAACATCAAAATTACATTTCTCGGCCATATCGCATAGATCTCACTGTGAAAAGGCTTAAATGACTTTTTTAATTAAGTTTGATGATTGCGTTCAAACAAAATGTCCTAGAACAAAATTTTCAAATGTAACTACTAGATTGTGATACAATACACTATTGGGTGAAGTTTGGTTGACTTCTGCGCAGCGGTTTGGGAGTTAACATCAAAATTACATTTCTCGGCCATATCGCATAGATCTCACTGTGAAAAGGCTTAAATGGCTTTTTTGACCTAAGTTTGAGGATTGCGCTCAAATCAAATGTCCTAGAACCAAATTTCCGCATGTAACTACTAGATTGTGATACAATACACTAATGGGTGAAGTTTGGTTTACTTCTGCGCAGCGGTTTGGGAGTTAACATCAAAATTACATTTCTCGGCCATATCGCATAGATCTCACTGTGAAAAGGCTTAAATGGCTTTTTTGACCTAAGTTTAATGATTGCGCTCAAACCAAATGTCCTAGTACGAAATTTTCAAATGTAACTACTAGAATGTGATACAATACACTATTGGGTGAAGTTTGGTTGACTTCTGCGCAGCGGTTTGGGAGTTAACATCAAAATTACATTTCTCGGCCATATCGCATAGATCTCACTGTGAAAAGGCTTAAATGGCTTTTTTGACCTAAGTTTGAGGATTGCGCTCAAACAAAATGTCCTAGAACAAAATTTTCAAATGTAACTACTAGAATGTGATACAATACACTATTGGGTGAAGTTTAGTTGACTTCTGCGTAGCGGTTTGGGAGTTAACATCAAAATTACATTTCTCGGCCATATCGCATAGATCTCACTGTGAAAAGGCTTAAATGACTTTTTTAATTAAGTTTAATGATTGCGCTCAAACCAAATGTCCTAGAACGAAATTTTCAAATGTAACTACTAGAATGTGATACAATACACTATTGGGTGAAGTTTAGTTGACTTCTGCGCAGCGGTTTGGGAGTTAACATCAAAATTACATTTCTCGGCCATATCGCATAGATCTCACTGTGAAAAGGCTTAAATGGCTTTTTTGACCTAAGTTTGAGGATTGCGCTCAAATCAAATGTCCTAGAACCAAATTTCCACATGTAACTACTAGATTGTGATACAATACACTAATGGGTGAAGTTTGGTTGACTTCTGCGCAGCGGTTAGGGAGTTAACATCAAAATTACATTTCTCGGCCATATCGCATAGATCTCACTGTGAAAAGGCTTAAATGGCTTTTTTGACCTAAGTTTAATAATTGCGCTCAAACCAAATGTCCTAGAACGAAATTTTCCAATGTAACTACTAGATTGTGATACAATACACTATTGGGTGAAGTTTGGTTGACTTCTGCGCAGCGGTTTGGGAGTTATTATCAAAATTACATTTCTCGGCCATATCGCATAGATCTCACTTTGAAAAGGCTTAAATGGCTTTTTTGACCTAAGTTTGAGGATTGCGCTCAAATCAAATGTCCTAGAACCAAATTTCCACATGTAACTACTAGATTGTGATACAATACACTAATGGGTGAAGTTTGGTTGACTTCTGCGCAGCGGTTTGGGAGTTAACATCAAAATTACATTTCTCGGCCATATCGCATAGATCTCACTGTGAAAAGGCTTAAATGACTTTTTTAATTAAGTTTGATGATTGCGCTCAAACAAAATTTCCTAGAACAAAATTTTCAAATGTAACTACTAGATTGTGATACAATACACTATTGGGTGAAGTTTGGTTGACTTCTGCGTAGCGGTTTGGGAGTTAACATCAAAATTACATTTCTCGGCCATATCGCATAGATCTCACTGTGAAAAGGCTTAAATGACTTTTTTAATTAAGTTTGATGATTGCGTTCAAACAAAATGTCCTAGAACAAAATTTTCAAATGTAACTACTAGATTGTGATACAATACACTATTGGGTGAAGTTTGGTTGACTTCTGCGCAGCGGTTTGGGAGTTAACATCAAAATTACATTTCTGGGCCATATCGCATAGATCTCACTGTGAAAAGGCTTAAATGACTTTTTTAATTAAGTTTAATGATTGCGCTCAAACCAAATGTCCTAGAACGAAATTTTCAAATGTAACTACTAGAATGTGATACAATACACTATTGGGTGAAGTTTAGTTGACTTCTGCGCAGCGGTTTGGGAGTTAACATCAAAATTACATTTCTCGGCCATATCGCATAGATCTCACTGTGAAAAGGCTTAAATGGCTTTTTTGACCTAAGTTTGAGGATTGCGCTCAAATCAAATGTCCTAGAACCAAATTTCTACATGTAACTACTAGATTGTGATACAATACACTAATGGGTGAAGTTTGGTTTACTTCTGCGCAGCGGTTTGGGAGTTAACATCAAAATTACATTTCTCGGCCATATCGCATAGATCTCACTGTGAAAAGGCTTAAATGGCTTTTTTGACCTAAGTTTAATAATTGCGCTCAAACCAAATGTCCTAGAACGAAATTTTCAAATGTAACTACTAGAATGTGATACAATACACTATTGGGTGAAGTTTGGTTGACTTCTGCGCAGCGGTTTGGGAGTTAACATCAAAATTACATTTCTCGGCCATATCGCATAGATCTCACTGTGAAAAGGCTTAAATGACTTTTTTAATTAAGTTTGATGATTGCGCTCAAAAAAAAATTTCCTAGAACAAAATTTTCAAATGTAACTACTAGATTGTGATACAATACACTATTGGGTGAAGTTTGGTTGACTTTTGCGCAGCGGTTTGGGAGTTAACATCAAAATTACATTTCTCGGCCATATCGCATAGATCTCGCTGTGAAAAGGCTTAAATGGCTTTTTTGAACTAAGTTTAAAGATTGCGCTCAAACAAAATGTCCTAGAACAAAATTTTCAAATGTAACTACTAGATTGTGATACAATACACTATTGGGTGAAGTTTGGTTGACTTCTGCGCAGCGGTTTGGGAGTTAACATCAAAATTACATTTCTCGGCCATATCGCATAGATCTCACTGTGAAAAGGCTTAAATGGCTTTTTTGACCTAAGTTTAATAATTGCGCTCAAACCAAATGTCCTAGAACGAAATTTTCAAATGTAACTACTAGAATGTGATACAATACACTATTGGGTGAAGTTTAGTTGACTTCTGCGCAGCGGTTTGGGAGTTAACATCAAAATTACATTTCTCGGCCATATCGCATAGATCTCACTGTGAAAAGGCTTAAATGGCTTTTTTGACCTAAGTTTGAGGATTGCGCTCAAATCAAATGTCCTAGAACCAAATTTCCACATGTAACTACTAGATTGTGATACAATACACTAATGGGTGAAGTTTGGTTTACTTCTGCGCAGCGGTTTGGGAGTTAACATCAAAATTACATTTCTCGGCCATATCGCAGAGATCTCACTGTGAAAAGGCTTAAATGGCTTTTTTGACCTAAGTTTAATAATTGCGCTCAAACCAAATGTCCTAGAACGAAATTTTCAAATGTAACTACTAGAATGTGATACAATACACTATTGGGTGAAGTTTGGTTGACTTCTGCGCAGCGGTTTGGGAGTTAACATCAAAATTACATTTCTCGGCCATATCGCATAGATCTCACTGTGAAAAGGCTTAAATGGCTTTTTTGACCTAAGTTTGATGATTGCGCTCAAATCAAATGTCCTAGAACCAAATTTTCACATGTAACTACTAGATTGTGATACAATACACTAATGGGTGAAGTTTGGTTGACTTCTGCGCAGCGGTTTGGGAGTTAACATCAAAATTACATTTCTCGGCCATATCGCATAGATCTCACTGTGAAAAGGCTTAAATGACTTTTTTAATTAAGTTTGATGATTGCGCTCAAACAAAATTTCCTAGAACAAAATTTTCAAATGTAACTACTAGATTGTGATACAATACACTATTGGGTGAAGTTTGGTTGACTTCTTCGCAGCGGTTTGGGAGTTAACATCAAAATTACATTTCTCGGCCATATCGCATAGATCTCACTGTGAAAAGGCTTAAATGGCTTTTTTGACCTAAGTTTAATGATTGCGCTCAAACCAAATGTCCTAGAACGAAATTTTCAAATGTAACTACTAGAATGTGATACAATACACTATTGGGTGAAGTTTGGTTGACTTCTGCGCAGCGGTTTGGGAGTTAACATCAAAATTACATTTCTCGGCCATATCGCATAGATCTCACTGTGAAAAGGCTTAAATGACTTTTTTAATTAAGTTTAATGATTGCGCTCAAACCAAATGTCCTAGAACGAAATTTTCAAATGTAACTACTAGAATGTGATACAATACACTATTGGGTGAAGTTTAGTTGACTTCTGCGCAGCGGTTTGGGAGTTAACATCAAAATTACATTTCTCGGCCATATCGCATAGATCTCACTGTGAAAAGGCTTAAATGGCTTTTTTGACCTAAGTTTGAGGATTGCGCTCAAATCAAATGTCCTAGAACCAAATTTCCACATGTAACTACTAGATTGTGATACAATACACTAATGGGTGAAGTTTGGTTTACTTCTGCGCAGCGGTTTGGGAGTTAACATCAAAATTACATTTCTCGGCCATATCGCATAGATCTCACTGTGAAAAGGCTTAAATGGCTTTTTTTGACCTAAGTTTAATAATTGCGCACAAAACAAATGTCCTAGAACGAAATTTTCAAATGTAACTACTAGAATGTGATACAATACACTATTGGGTGAAGTTTGGTTGACTTCTGCGCAGCGGTTTGGGAGTTAACATCAAAATTACATTTCTCGGCCATATCGCATAGATCTCACTGTGAAAAGGCTTAAATGGCTTTTTTGACCTAAGTTTGAGGATTGCGCTCAAATCAAATGTCCTAGAACCAAATTTCCACATGTAACTACTAGATTGTGATACAATACACTAATGGGTGAAGTTTGGTTTACTTCTGCGCAGCGGTTTGGGAGTTAACATCAAAATTACATTTCTCGGCCATATCGCATAGATCTCACTGTGAAAAGGCTTAAATGGATTTTTTGACCTAAGTTTGAGGATTGCGCTCAAATCAAATGTCCTAGAACCAAATTTTCAAAAGTAACTACTAGATTGTGATACAATACACTATTGGGTGAAGTTTGGTTGACTTCTTCGCAGCGGTTTGGGAGTTAACATCAAAATTACATTTCTCGGCCATATCGCATAGATCTCACTGTGAAAAGGCTTAAATGGCTTTTTTGACCTAAGTTTAATGATTGCGCTCAAACCAAATGTCCTAGAACGAAATTTTCAAATGTAACTACTAGAATGTGATACAATACACTATTGGGTGAAGTTTGGTTGACTTCTGCGCAGCGGTTTGGGAGTTAATATCAAAATTACATTTCTCGGCCATATCACATAGATCTCACTGTGAAAAGGCTTAAATGACTTTTTTAATTAAGTTTGATGATTGCGTTCAAACAAAATGTCCTAAAACAAAATTTTCAAATGTAACTACTAGATTGTGATACAATACACTATTGGGTGAAGTTTGGTTGACTTCTGCGCAGCGGTTTGGGAGTTAACATCAAAATTACATTTCTCGGCCATATCGCATAGATCTCACTGTGAAAAGGCTTAAATGTCTTTTTTGACCTAAGTTTGAGGATTGCGCTCAAATCAAATGTCCTAGAACCAAATTTCCACATGTAACTACTAGATTGTGATACAATACACTAATGGGTGAAGTTTGGTTTACTTCTGCGCAGCGGTTTGGGAGTTAACATCAAAATTACATTTCTCGGCCATATCGCATAGATCTCACTGTGAAAAGGCTTAAATGACTTTTTTAATTAAGTTTGATGATTGCGCTCAAACAAAATGTCCTAGAACAAAATTTTCAAATGTAACTACTAGATTGTGATACAATACACTATTGGGTGAAGTTTGGTTGACTTCTGCGCAGCGGTTTGGGAGTTAACATCAAAATTACATTTCTCGGCCATATCGCATAGATCTCACTGTGAAAAGGCTTAAATGGCTTTTTTGACCTAAGTTTGAGGATTGCGCTCAAATCAAATGTCCTAGAACCAAATTTTCACATGTAACTACTAGATTGTGATACAATACACTAATGGGTGAAGTTTGGTTGACTTCTGCGCAGCGGTTTGGGAGTTAACATCAAAATTACATTTCTCGGCCATATCGCATAGATCTCACTGTGAAAAGGCTTAAATGACTTTTTTAATTAAGTTTGATGATTGCGCTCAAACAAAATTTCCTAGAACAAAATTTTCAAATGTAACTACTAGATTGTGATACAATACACTATTGGGTGAAGTTTGGTTGACTTCTGCGCAGCGGTTTGGGAGTTAACATCAAAATTACATTTCTCGGCCATATCGCATAGATCTCACTGTGAAAAGGCTTAAATGGCTTTTTTGACCTAAGTTTAATGATTGCGCTCAAACCAAATGTCCTAGAACGAAATTTTCAAATGTAACTACTAGAATGTGATACAATACACTATTGGGTGAAGTTTGGTTGACTTCTGCGCAGCGGTTTGGGAGTTAACATCAAAATTACATTTCTCGGCCATATCGCATAGATCTCACTGTGAAAAGGCTTAAATGACTTTTTTAATTAAGTTTAATGATTGCGCTCAAACCAAATGTCCTAGAACGAAATTTTCAAATGTAACTACTAGAATGTGATACAATACACTATTGGGTGAAGTTTAGTTGACTTCTGCGCAGCGGTTTGGGAGTTATCAAAATTACATTTCTCGGCCATATCGCATAGATCTCACTGTGAAAAGGCTTAAATGGCTTTTTTGACCTAAGTTTGAGGATTGCGCTCAAATCAAATGTCCTAGAACCAAATTTCCACATGTAACTACTAGATTGTGATACAATACACTAATGGGTGAAGTTTGGTTTACTTCTGCGCAGCGGTTTGGGAGTTAACATCAAAATTACATTTCTCGGCCATATCGCATAGATCTCACTGTGAAAAGGCTTAAATGGCTTTTTTTGACCTAAGTTTAATAATTGCGCACAAAACAAATGTCCTAGAACGAAATTTTCAAATGTAACTACTAGAATGTGATACAATACACTATTGGGTGAAGTTTGGTTGACTTCTGCGCAGCGGTTTGGGAGTTAACATCAAAATTACATTTCTCGGCCATATCGCATAGATCTCACTGTGAAAAGGCTTAAATGGCTTTTTTGACCTAAGTTTGAGGATTGCGCTCAAATCAAATGTCCTAGAACCAAATTTCCACATGTAACTACTAGATTGTGATACAATACACTAATGGGTGAAGTTTGGTTTACTTCTGCGCAGCTGTTTGGGAGTTAACATCAAAATTACATTTCTCGGCCATATCGCATAGATCTCACTGTGAAAAGGCTTAAATGGCTTTTTTGACCTAAGTTTAATGATTGCGCTCAAACCAAATGTCCTAGAACGAAATTTTCAAATGTAACTACTAGAATGTGATACAATACACTATTGGGTGAAGTTTGGTTGACTTCTGCGCAGCGGTTTGGGAGTTAACATCAAAATTACATTTCTCGGCCATATCACATAGATCTCACTGTGAAAAGGCTTAAATGACTTTTTTAATTAAGTTTGATGATTGCGTTCAAACAAAATGTCCTAAAACAAAAATTTCAAATGTAACTACTAGATTGTGATACAATACACTATTGGGTGAAGTTTGGTTGACTTCTGCGCAGCGGTTTGGGAGTTAACATCAAAATTACATTTCTCGGCCATATCGCATAGATCTCACTGTGAAAAGGCTTAAATGTCTTTTTTGAACTAAGTTTGAGGATTGCGCTCAAATCAAATGTCCTAGAACAAAATTTCCACATGTAACTACTAGATTGTGATACAATACACTAATGGGTGAAGTTTGGTTTACTTCTGCGCAGCGGTTTGGGAGTTAACATCAAAATTACATTTCTCGGCCATATCGCATAGATCTCACTGTGAAAAGGCTTAAATGACTTTTTTAATTAAGTTTGATGATTGCGCTCAAACAAAATGTCCTAGAACAAAATTTTCAAATGTAACTACTAGATTGTGATACAATACACTATTGGGTGAAGTTTGGTTGACTTCTGCGCAGCGGTTTGGGAGTTAACATCAAAATTACATTTCTCGGCCATATCGCATAGATCTCACTGTGAAAAGGCTTAAATGGCTTTTTTGACCTAAGTTTGAGGATTGCGCTCAAATCAAATGTCCTAGAACCAAATTTCCACATGTAACTACTAGATTGTGATACAATACACTAATGGTTGAAGTTTGGTTGACTTCTGCGCAGCGGTTTGGGAGTGAACATCAAAATTACATTTCTCGGCCATATCGCATAGATCTCACTGTGAAAAGGCTTAAATGACTTTTTTTAATTAAGTTTGAATATTGCGCTCAAATCAAATGTCCTAGAACTAAATTTCCAAATGTAACTACTAGATTGTGATAAAATACACTATTGGGTGAAGTTTGGTTGACTTCTGCGCAGCGGTTTGGGAGTTAACATCAAAATTACATTTCTCGGCCATATCGCATAGATCTCACTGTGAAAAGGCTTAAATGGCTTTTTTGACCTGTTTGAGGATTGCGCTCAAATCAAATGTCCTATAACCAAATTTCCACATGTAACTACTAGATTGTGATACAATACACTAATGGGTGAAGTTTGGTTGACTTCTGCGCAGCGGTTTGGGAGTTAACATCAAAATTACATTTCTCGGCCATATCGCATAGATCTCACTGTGAAAAGGCTTAAATGACTTTTTTAATTAAGTTTGATGATTGCGTTCAAACAAAATGTCCTAGAACAAAATTTTCAAATGTAACTACTAGATTGTGATACAATACACTATTGGGTGAAGTTTGGTTGACTTCTGCGCAGCGGTTTGGGAGTTAACATCAAAATTACATTTCTCGGCCATATCGCATAGATCTCACTGTGAAAAGGCTTAAATGGCTTTTTTGACCTAAGTTTAATGATTGCGCTCAAACCAAATGTCCTAGTACGAAATTTTCAAATGTAACTACTAGAATGTGATACAATACACTATTGGGTGAAGTTTGGTTGACTTCTGCGCAGCGGTTTGGGAGTTAACATCAAAATTACATTTCTCGGCCATATCGCATAGATCTCACTGTGAAAAGGCTTAAATGGCTTTTTTGACCTAAGTTTGAGGATTGCGCTCAAACAAAATGTCCTAGAACAAAATTTTCAAATGTAACTACTAGAATGTGATACAATACACTATTGGGTGAAGTTTAGTTGACTTCTGCGTAGCGGTTTGGGAGTTAACATCAAAATTACATTTCTCGGCCATATCGCATAGATCTCACTGTGAAAAGGCTTAAATGACTTTTTTAATTAAGTTTAATGATTGCGCTCAAACCAAATGTCCTAGAACGAAATTTTCAAATGTAACTACTAGAATGTGATACAATACACTATTGGGTGAAGTTTAGTTGACTTCTGCGCAGCGGTTTGGGAGTTAACATCAAAATTACATTTCTCGGCCATATCACATAGATCTCACTGTGAAAAGGCTTAAATGACTTTTTTAATTAAGTTTGATGATTGCGTTCAAACAAAATGTCCTAGAACAAAATTTTCAAATGTAACTACTAGATTGTGATACAATACACTATTGGGTGAAGTTTGGTTGACTTCTGCGCAGCGGTTTGGGAGTTATTATCAAAATTACATTTCTCGGCCATATCGCATAGATCTCACTGTGAAAAGGCTTAAATGGCTTTTTTGACCTAAGTTTGAGGATTGCGCTCAAACCAAATGTCCTAGAACGAAATTTTCAAATGTAACTACTAGAATGTGATACAATACACTATTGGGTGAAGTTTGGTTGACTTCTGCGCAGCGGTTTGGGAGTTAACATCAAAATTACATTTCTCGGCCATATCGCATAGATCTCACTGTGAAAAGGCTTAAATGGCTTTTTTGACCTAAGTTTGATGATTGCGCTCAAATCAAATGTCCTAGAACCAAATTTTCACATGTAACTACTAGATTGTGATACAATACACTAATGGGTGAAGTTTGGTTGACTTCTGCGCAGCGGTTTGGGAGTTAACATCAAAATTACATTTCTCGGCCATATCGCATAGATCTCACTGTGAAAAGGCTTAAATGACTTTTTTAATTAAGTTTGATGATTGCGCTCAAACAAAATTTCCTAGAACAAAATTTTCAAATGTAACTACTAGATTGTGATACAATACACTATTGGGTGAAGTTTGGTTGACTTCTTCGCAGCGGTTTGGGAGTTAACATCAAAATTACATTTCTCGGCCATATCGCATAGATCTCACTGTGAAAAGGCTTAAATGGCTTTTTTGACCTAAGTTTAATGATTGCGCTCAAACCAAATGTCCTAGAACGAAATTTTCAAATGTAACTACTAGAATGTGATACAATACACTATTGGGTGAAGTTTGGTTGACTTCTGCGCAGCGGTTTGGGAGTTAACATCAAAATTACATTTCTCGGCCATATCGCATAGATCTCACTGTGAAAAGGCTTAAATGACTTTTTTAATTAAGTTTAATGATTGCGCTCAAACCAAATGTCCTAGAACGAAATTTTCAAATGTAACTACTAGAATGTGATACAATACACTATTGGGTGAAGTTTGGTTGACTTCTGCGCAGCGGTTTGGGAGTTAACATCAAAATTACATTTCTCGGCCATATCGCATAGATCTCACTGTGAAAAGGCTTAAATGGCTTTTTTGACCTAAGTTTGAGGATTGCGCTCAAATCAAATGTCCTAGAACCAAATTTCCACATGTAACTACTAGATTGTGATACAATACACTAATGGGTGAAGTTTGGTTTACTTCTGCGCAGCGGTTTGGGAGTTAACATCAAAATTACATTTCTCGGCCATATCGCATAGATCTCACTGTGAAAAGGCTTAAATGGCTTTTTTTGACCTAAGTTTAATAATTGCGCACAAAACAAATGTCCTAGAACGAAATTTTCAAATGTAACTACTAGAATGTGATACAATACACTATTGGGTGAAGTTTGGTTGACTTCTGCGCAGCGGTTTGGGAGTTAACATCAAAATTACATTTCTCGGCCATATCGCATAGATCTCACTGTGAAAAGGCTTAAATGGCTTTTTTGACCTAAGTTTGAGGATTGCGCTCAAATCAAATGTCCTAGAACCAAATTTCCACATGTAACTACTAGATTGTGATACAATACACTAATGGGTGAAGTTTGGTTTACTTCTGCGCAGCGGTTTGGGAGTTAACATCAAAATTACATTTCTCGGCCATATCGCATAGATCTCACTGTGAAAAGGCTTAAATGGATTTTTTGACCTAAGTTTGAGGATTGCGCTCAAATCAAATGTCCTAGAACCAAATTTTCAAAAGTAACTACTAGATTGTGATACAATACACTATTGGGTGAAGTTTGGTTGACTTCTTCGCAGCGGTTTGGGAGTTAACATCAAAATTACATTTCTCGGCCATATCGCATAGATCTCACTGTGAAAAGGCTTAAATGGCTTTTTTGACCTAAGTTTAATGATTGCGCTCAAACCAAATGTCCTAGAACGAAATTTTCAAATGTAACTACTAGAATGTGATACAATACACTATTGGGTGAAGTTTGGTTGACTTCTGCGCAGCGGTTTGGGAGTTAACATCAAAATTACATTTCTCGGCCATATCACATAGATCTCACTGTGAAAAGGCTTAAATGACTTTTTTAATTAAGTTTGATGATTGCGTTCAAACAAAATGTCCTAAAACAAAATTTTCAAATGTAACTACTAGATTGTGATACAATACACTATTGGGTGAAGTTTGGTTGACTTCTGCGCAGCGGTTTGGGAGTTAACATCAAAATTACATTTCTCGGCCATATCGCATAGATCTCACTGTGAAAAGGCTTAAATGTCTTTTTTGACCTAAGTTTGAGGATTGCGCTCAAATCAAATGTCCTAGAACCAAATTTCCACATGTAACTACTAGATTGTGATACAATACACTAATGGGTGAAGTTTGGTTTACTTCTGCGCAGCGGTTTGGGAGTTAACATCAAAATTACATTTCTCGGCCATATCGCATAGATCTCACTGTGAAAAGGCTTAAATGACTTTTTTAATTAAGTTTGATGATTGCGCTCAAACAAAATGTCCTAGAACAAAATTTTCAAATGTAACTACTAGATTGTGATACAATACACTATTGGGTGAAGTTTGGTTGACTTCTGCGCAGCGGTTTGGGAGTTAACATCAAAATTACATTTCTCGGCCATATCGCATAGATCTCACTGTGAAAAGGCTTAAATGGCTTTTTTGACCTAAGTTTGAGGATTGCGCTCAAATCAAATGTCCTAGAACCAAATTTTCACATGTAACTACTAGATTGTGATACAATACACTAATGGGTGAAGTTTGGTTGACTTCTGCGCAGCGGTTTGGGAGTTAACATCAAAATTACATTTCTCGGCCATATCGCATAGATCTCACTGTGAAAAGGCTTAAATGACTTTTTTAATTAAGTTTGATGATTGCGCTCAAACAAAATTTCCTAGAACAAAATTTTCAAATGTAACTACTAGATTGTGATACAATACACTATTGGGTGAAGTTTGGTTGACTTCTGCGCAGCGGTTTGGGAGTTAACATCAAACTTACATTTCTCGGCCATATCGCATAGATCTCACTGTGAAAAGGCTTAAATGGCTTTTTTGACCTAAGTTTAATGATTGCGCTCAAACCAAATGTCCTAGAACGAAATTTTCAAATGTAACTACTAGAATGTGATACAATACACTATTGGGTGAAGTTTGGTTGACTTCTGCGCAGCGGTTTGGGAGTTAACATCAAAATTACATTTCTCGGCCATATCGCATAGATCTCACTGTGAAAAGGCTTAAATGACTTTTTTAATTAAGTTTAATGATTGCGCTCAAACCAAATGTCCTAGAACGAAATTTTCAAATGTAACTACTAGAATGTGATACAATACACTATTGGGTGAAGTTTAGTTGACTTCTGCGCAGCGGTTTGGGAGTTATCAAAATTACATTTCTCGGCCATATCGCATAGATCTCACTGTGAAAAGGCTTCAATGGCTTTTTTGACCTAAGTTTGAGGATTGCGCTCAAATCAAATGTCCTAGAACCAAATTTCCACATGTAACTACTAGATTGTGATACAATACACTAATGGGTGAAGTTTGGTTTACTTCTGCGCAGCGGTTTGGGAGTTAACATCAAAATTACATTTCTCGGCCATATCGCATAGATCTCACTGTGAAAAGGCTTAAATGGCTTTTTTTGACCTAAGTTTAATAATTGCGCACAAAACAAATGTCCTAGAACGAAATTTTCAAATGTAACTACTAGAATGTGATACAATACACTATTGGGTGAAGTTTGGTTGACTTCTGCGCAGCGGTTTGGGAGTTAACATCAAAATTACATTTCTCGGCCATATCGCATAGATCTCACTGTGAAAAGGCTTAAATGGCTTTTTTGACCTAAGTTTGAGGATTGCGCTCAAATCAAATGTCCTAGAACCAAATTTCCACATGTAACTACTAGATTGTGATACAATACACTAATGGGTGAAGTTTGGTTTACTTCTGCGCAGCGGTTTGGGAGTTAACATCAAAATTACATTTCTCGGCCATATCGCATAGATCTCACTGTGAAAAGGCTTAAATGGCTTTTTTGACCTAAGTTTGAGGATTGCGCTCAAATCAAATGTCCTAGAACCAAATTTCCACATGTAACTACTAGATTGTGATACAATACACTAATGGGTGAAGTTTGGTTTACTTCTGCGCAGCGGTTTGGGAGTTAACATCAAAATTACATTTCTCGGCCATATCGCATAGATCTCACTGTGAAAAGGCTTAAATGGATTTTTTGACCTAAGTTTGAGGATTGCGCTCAAATCAAATGTCCTAGAACCAAATTTTCAAAAGTAACTACTAGATTGTGATACAATACACTATTGGGTGAAGTTTGGTTGACTTCTTCGCAGCGGTTTGGGAGTTAACATCAAAATTACATTTCTCGGCCATATCGCATAGATCTCACTGTGAAAAGGCTTAAATGGCTTTTTTGACCTAAGTTTAATGATTGCGCTCAAACCAAATGTCCTAGAACGAAATTTTCAAATGTAACTACTAGAATGTGATACAATACACTATTGGGTGAAGTTTGGTTGACTTCTGCGCAGCGGTTTGGGAGTTAACATCAAAATTACATTTCTCGGCCATATCACATAGATCTCACTGTGAAAAGGCTTAAATGACTTTTTTAATTAAGTTTGATGATTGCGTTCAAACAAAATGTCCTAAAACAAAATTTTCAAATGTAACTACTAGATTGTGATACAATACACTATTGGGTGAAGTTTGGTTGACTTCTGCGCAGCGGTTTGGGAGTTAACATCAAAATTACATTTCTCGGCCATATCGCATAGATCTCACTGTGAAAAGGCTTAAATGTCTTTTTTGACCTAAGTTTGAGGATTGCGCTCAAATCAAATGTCCTAGAACCAAATTTCCACATGTAACTACTAGATTGTGATACAATACACTAATGGGTGAAGTTTGGTTTACTTCTGCGCAGCGGTTTGGGAGTTAACATCAAAATTACATTTCTCGGCCATATCGCATAGATCTCACTGTGAAAAGGCTTAAATGACTTTTTTAATTAAGTTTGATGATTGCGCTCAAACAAAATGTCCTAGAACAAAATTTTCAAATGTAACTACTAGATTGTGATACAATACACTATTGGGTGAAGTTTGGTTGACTTCTGCGCAGCGGTTTGGGAGTTAACATCAAAATTACATTTCTCGGCCATATCGCATAGATCTCACTGTGAAAAGGCTTAAATGGCTTTTTTGACCTAAGTTTGAGGATTGCGCTCAAATCAAATGTCCTAGAACCAAATTTTCACATGTAACTACTAGATTGTGATACAATACACTAATGGGTGAAGTTTGGTTGACTTCTGCGCAGCGGTTTGGGAGTTAACATCAAAATTACATTTCTCGGCCATATCGCATAGATCTCACTGTGAAAAGGCTTAAATGACTTTTTTAATTAAGTTTGATGATTGCGCTCAAACAAAATTTCCTAGAACAAAATTTTCAAATGTAACTACTAGATTGTGATACAATACACTATTGGGTGAAGTTTGGTTGACTTCTGCGCAGCGGTTTGGGAGTTAACATCAAACTTACATTTCTCGGCCATATCGCATAGATCTCACTGTGAAAAGGCTTAAATGGCTTTTTTGACCTAAGTTTAATGATTGCGCTCAAACCAAATGTCCTAGAACGAAATTTTCAAATGTAACTACTAGAATGTGATACAATACACTATTGGGTGAAGTTTGGTTGACTTCTGCGCAGCGGTTTGGGAGTTAACATCAAAATTACATTTCTCGGCCATATCGCATAGATCTCACTGTGAAAAGGCTTAAATGACTTTTTTAATTAAGTTTAATGATTGCGCTCAAACCAAATGTCCTAGAACGAAATTTTCAAATGTAACTACTAGAATGTGATACAATACACTATTGGGTGAAGTTTAGTTGACTTCTGCGCAGCGGTTTGGGAGTTATCAAAATTACATTTCTCGGCCATATCGCATAGATCTCACTGTGAAAAGGCTTCAATGGCTTTTTTGACCTAAGTTTGAGGATTGCGCTCAAATCAAATGTCCTAGAACCAAATTTCCACATGTAACTACTAGATTGTGATACAATACACTAATGGGTGAAGTTTGGTTTACTTCTGCGCAGCGGTTTGGGAGTTAACATCAAAATTACATTTCTCGGCCATATCGCATAGATCTCACTGTGAAAAGGCTTAAATGGCTTTTTTTGACCTAAGTTTAATAATTGCGCACAAAACAAATGTCCTAGAACGAAATTTTCAAATGTAACTACTAGAATGTGATACAATACACTATTGGGTGAAGTTTGGTTGACTTCTGCGCAGCGGTTTGGGAGTTAACATCAAAATTACATTTCTCGGCCATATCGCATAGATCTCACTGTGAAAAGGCTTAAATGGCTTTTTTGACCTAAGTTTGAGGATTGCGCTCAAATCAAATGTCCTAGAACCAAATTTTCAAATGTAACTACTAGAATGTGATACAATACACTATTGGGTGAAGTTTGGTTGACTTCTTCGCAGCGGTTTGGGAGTTAACATCAAAATTACATTTCTCGGCCATATCGCATAGATCTCACTGTGAAAAGGCTTAAATGGCTTTTTTGACCTAAGTTTAATGATTGCGCTCAAACCAAATGTCCTAGAACGAAATTTTCAAATGTAACTACTAGAATGTGATACAATACACTATTGGGTGAAGTTTGGTTGACTTCTGCGCAGCGGTTTGGGAGTTAACATCAAAATTACATTTCTCGGCCATATCACATAGATCTCACTGTGAAAAGGCTTAAATGACTTTTTTAATTAAGTTTGATGATTGCGTTCAAACAAAATGTCCTAAAACAAAAATTTCAAATGTAACTACTAGATTGTGATACAATACACTATTGGGTGAAGTTTGGTTGACTTCTGCGCAGCGGTTTGGGAGTTAACATCAAAATTACATTTCTCGGCCATATCGCATAGATCTCACTGTGAAAAGGCTTAAATGTCTTTTTTGAACTAAGTTTGAGGATTGCGCTCAAATCAAATGTCCTAGAACCAAATTTCCACATGTAACTACTAGATTGTGATACAATACACTAATGGGTGAAGTTTGGTTTACTTCTGCGCAGCGGTTTGGGAGTTAACATCAAAATTACATTTCTCGGCCATATCGCATAGATCTCACTGTGAAAAGGCTTAAATGACTTTTTTAATTAAGTTTGATGATTGCGCTCAAACAAAATGTCCTAGAACAAAATTTTCAAATGTAACTACTAGATTGTGATACAATACACTATTGGGTGAAGTTTGGTTGACTTCTGCGCAGCGGTTTGGGAGTTAACATCAAAATTACATTTCTCGGCCATATCGCATAGATCTCACTGTGAAAAGGCTTAAATGGCTTTTTTGACCTAAGTTTGAGGATTGCGCTCAAATCAAATGTCCTAGAACCAAATTTCCACATGTAACTACTAGATTGTGATACAATACACTAATGGTTGAAGTTTGGTTGACTTCTGCGCAGCGGTTTGGGAGTGAACATCAAAATTACATTTCTCGGCCATATCGCATAGATCTCACTGTGAAAAGGCTTAAATGACTTTTTTTAATTAAGTTTGAATATTGCGCTCAAATCAAATGTCCTAGAACTAAATTTCCAAATGTAACTACTAGATTGTGATAAAATACACTATTGGGTGAAGTTTGGTTGACTTCTGCGCAGCGGTTTGGGAGTTAACATCAAAATTACATTTCTCGGCCATATCGCATAGATCTCACTGTGAAAAGGCTTAAATGGCTTTTTTGACCTGTTTGAGGATTGCGCTCAAATCAAATGTCCTATAACCAAATTTCCACATGTAACTACTAGATTGTGATACAATACACTAATGGGTGAAGTTTGGTTGACTTCTGCGCAGCGGTTTGGGAGTTAACATCAAAATTACATTTCTCGGCCATATCGCATAGATCTCACTGTGAAAAGGCTTAAATGACTTTTTTAATTAAGTTTGATGATTGCGTTCAAACAAAATGTCCTAGAACAAAATTTTCAAATGTAACTACTAGATTGTGATACAATACACTATTGGGTGAAGTTTGGTTGACTTCTGCGCAGCGGTTTGGGAGTTAACATCAAAATTACATTTCTCGGCCATATCGCATAGATCTCACTGTGAAAAGGCTTAAATGGCTTTTTTGACCTAAGTTTGAGGATTGCGCTCAAATCAAATGTCCTAGAACCAAATTTCCGCATGTAACTACTAGATTGTGATACAATACACTAATGGGTGAAGTTTGGTTTACTTCTGCGCAGCGGTTTGGGAGTTAACATCAAAATTACATTTCTCGGCCATATCGCATAGATCTCACTGTGAAAAGGCTTAAATGGCTTTTTTGACCTAAGTTTAATGATTGCGCTCAAACCAAATGTCCTAGTACGAAATTTTCAAATGTAACTACTAGAATGTGATACAATACACTATTGGGTGAAGTTTGGTTGACTTCTGCGCAGCGGTTTGGGAGTTAACATCAAAATTACATTTCTCGGCCATATCGCATAGATCTCACTGTGAAAAGGCTTAAATGGCTTTTTTGACCTAAGTTTGAGGATTGCGCTCAAACAAAATGTCCTAGAACAAAATTTTCAAATGTAACTACTAGAATGTGATACAATACACTATTGGGTGAAGTTTAGTTGACTTCTGCGTAGCGGTTTGGGAGTTAACATCAAAATTACATTTCTCGGCCATATCGCATAGATCTCACTGTGAAAAGGCTTAAATGACTTTTTTAATTAAGTTTAATGATTGCGCTCAAACCAAATGTCCTAGAACGAAATTTTCAAATGTAACTACTAGAATGTGATACAATACACTATTGGGTGAAGTTTAGTTGACTTCTGCGCAGCGGTTTGGGAGTTAACATCAAAATTACATTTCTCGGCCATATCGCATAGTTCTCACTGTGAAAAGGCTTAAATGGCTTTTTTGACCTAAGTTTGAGGATTGCGCTCAAATCAAATGTCCTAGAACCAAATTTCCACATGTAACTACTAGATTGTGATACAATACACTAATGGGTGAAGTTTGGTTGACTTCTGCGCAGCGGTTAGGGAGTTAACATCAAAATTACATTTCTCGGCCATATCGCATAGATCTCACTGTGAAAAGGCTTAAATGGCTTTTTTGACCTAAGTTTAATAATTGCGCTCAAACCAAATGTCCTAGAACGAAATTTTCCAATGTAACTACTAGATTGTGATACAATACACTATTGGGTGAAGTTTGGTTGACTTCTGCGCAGCGGTTTGGGAGTTATTATCAAAATTACATTTCTCGGCCATATCGCATAGATCTCACTGTGAAAAGGCTTAAATGGCTTTTTTGACCTAAGTTTGAGGATTGCGCTCAAATCAAATGTCCTAGAACCAAATTTCCACATGTAACTACTAGATTGTGATACAATACACTAATGGGTGAAGTTTGGTTGACTTCTGCGCAGCGGTTTGGGAGTTAACATCAAAATTACATTTCTCGGCCATATCGCATAGATCTCACTTTGAAAAGGCTTAAATGACTTTTTTAATTAAGTTTGATGATTGCGCTCAAACAAAATTTCCTAGAACAAAATTTTCAAATGTAACTACTAGATTGTGATACAATACACTATTGGGTGAAGTTTGGTTGACTTCTGCGCAGCGGTTTGGGAGTTAACATCAAAATTACATTTCTCGGCCATATCGCATAGATCTCACTGTGAAAAGGCTTAAATGACTTTTTTAATTAAGTTTGATGATTGCGTTCAAACAAAATGTCCTAGAACAAAATTTTCAAATGTAACTACTAGATTGTGATACAATACACTATTGGGTGAAGTTTGGTTGACTTCTGCGCAGCGGTTTGGGAGTTAACATCAAAATTACATTTCTGGGCCATATCGCATAGATCTCACTGTGAAAAGGCTTAAATGACTTTTTTAATTAAGTTTAATGATTGCGCTCAAACCAAATGTCCTAGAACGAAATTTTCAAATGTAACTACTAGAATGTGATACAATACACTATTGGGTGAAGTTTGGTTGACTTCTGCGCAGCGGTTTGGGAGTTAACATCAAAATTACATTTCTCGGCCATATCGCATAGATCTCACTGTGAAAAGGCTTAAATGACTTTTTTAATTAAGTTTAATGATTGCGCTCAAACCAAATGTCCTAGAACGAAATTTTCAAATGTAACTACTAGAATGTGATACAATACACTATTGGGTGAAGTTTAGTTGACTTCTGCGCAGCGGTTTGGGAGTTATCAAAATTACATTTCTCGGCCATATCGCATAGATCTCACTGTGAAAAGGCTTAAATGGCTTTTTTGACCTAAGTTTGAGGATTGCGCTCAAATCAAATGTCCTAGAACCAAATTTCCACATGTAACTACTAGATTGTGATACAATACACTAATGGGTGAAGTTTGGTTTACTTCTGCGCAGCGGTTTGGGAGTTAACATCAAAATTACATTTCTCGGCCATATCGCATAGATCTCACTGTGAAAAGGCTTAAATGGCTTTTTTTGACCTAAGTTTAATAATTGCGCACAAAACAAATGTCCTAGAACGAAATTTTCAAATGTAACTACTAGAATGTGATACAATACACTATTGGGTGAAGTTTGGTTGACTTCTGCGCAGCGGTTTGGGAGTTAACATCAAAATTACATTTCTCGGCCATATCGCATAGATCTCACTGTGAAAAGGCTTAAATGGCTTTTTTGACCTAAGTTTGAGGATTGCGCTCAAATCAAATGTCCTAGAACCAAATTTCCACATGTAACTACTAGATTGTGATACAATACACTAATGGGTGAAGTTTGGTTTACTTCTGCGCAGCGGTTTGGGAGTTAACATCAAAATTACATTTCTCGGCCATATCGCATAGATCTCACTGTGAAAAGGCTTAAATGGCTTTTTTGACCTAAGTTTGAGGATTGCGCTCAAATCAAATGTCCTAGAACCAAATTTTCAAATGTAACTACTAGAATGTGATACAATACACTATTGGGTGAAGTTTGGTTGACTTCTTCGCAGCGGTTTGGGAGTTAACATCAAAATTACATTTCTCGGCCATATCGCATAGATCTCACTGTGAAAAGGCTTAAATGGCTTTTTTGACCTAAGTTTAATGATTGCGCTCAAACCAAATGTCCTAGAACGAAATTTTCAAATGTAACTACTAGAATGTGATACAATACACTATTGGGTGAAGTTTGGTTGACTTCTGCGCAGCGGTTTGGGAGTTAACATCAAAATTACATTTCTCGGCCATATCACATAGATCTCACTGTGAAAAGGCTTAAATGACTTTTTTAATTAAGTTTGATGATTGCGTTCAAACAAAATGTCCTAAAACAAAAATTTCAAATGTAACTACTAGATTGTGATACAATACACTATTGGGTGAAGTTTGGTTGACTTCTGCGCAGCGGTTTGGGAGTTAACATCAAAATTACATTTCTCGGCCATATCGCATAGATCTCACTGTGAAAAGGCTTAAATGTCTTTTTTGAACTAAGTTTGATGATTGCGCTCAAACAAAATTTCCTAGAACAAAATTTTCAAATGTAACTACTAGATTGTGATACAATACACTATTGGGTGAAGTTTGGTTGACTTCTGCGCAGCGGTTTGGGAGTTAACATCAAACTTACATTTCTCGGCCATATCGCATAGATCTCACTGTGAAAAGGCTTAAATGGCTTTTTTGACCTAAGTTTAATGATTGCGCTCAAACCAAATGTCCTAGAACGAAATTTTCAAATGTAACTACTAGAATGTGATACAATACACTATTGGGTGAAGTTTGGTTGACTTCTGCGCAGCGGTTTGGGAGTTAACATCAAAATTACATTTCTCGGCCATATCGCATAGATCTCACTGTGAAAAGGCTTAAATGACTTTTTTAATTAAGTTTAATGATTGCGCTCAAACCAAATGTCCTAGAACGAAATTTTCAAATGTAACTACTAGAATGTGATACAATACACTATTGGGTGAAGTTTAGTTGACTTCTGCGCAGCGGTTTGGGAGTTATCAAAATTACATTTCTCGGCCATATCGCATAGATCTCACTGTGAAAAGGCTTCAATGGCTTTTTTGACCTAAGTTTGAGGATTGCGCTCAAATCAAATGTCCTAGAACCAAATTTCCACATGTAACTACTAGATTGTGATACAATACACTAATGGGTGAAGTTTGGTTTACTTCTGCGCAGCGGTTTGGGAGTTAACATCAAAATTACATTTCTCGGCCATATCGCATAGATCTCACTGTGAAAAGGCTTAAATGGCTTTTTTTGACCTAAGTTTAATAATTGCGCACAAAACAAATGTCCTAGAACGAAATTTTCAAATGTAACTACTAGAATGTGATACAATACACTATTGGGTGAAGTTTGGTTGACTTCTGCGCAGCGGTTTGGGAGTTAACATCAAAATTACATTTCTCGGCCATATCGCATAGATCTCACTGTGAAAAGGCTTAAATGGCTTTTTTGACCTAAGTTTGAGGATTGCGCTCAAATCAAATGTCCTAGAACCAAATTTTCAAATGTAACTACTAGAATGTGATACAATACACTATTGGGTGAAGTTTGGTTGACTTCTTCGCAGCGGTTTGGGAGTTAACATCAAAATTACATTTCTCGGCCATATCGCATAGATCTCACTGTGAAAAGGCTTAAATGGCTTTTTTGACCTAAGTTTAATGATTGCGCTCAAACCAAATGTCCTAGAACGAAATTTTCAAATGTAACTACTAGAATGTGATACAATACACTATTGGGTGAAGTTTGGTTGACTTCTGCGCAGCGGTTTGGGAGTTAACATCAAAATTACATTTCTCGGCCATATCACATAGATCTCACTGTGAAAAGGCTTAAATGACTTTTTTAATTAAGTTTGATGATTGCGTTCAAACAAAATGTCCTAAAACAAAAATTTCAAATGTAACTACTAGATTGTGATACAATACACTATTGGGTGAAGTTTGGTTGACTTCTGCGCAGCGGTTTGGGAGTTAACATCAAAATTACATTTCTCGGCCATATCGCATAGATCTCACTGTGAAAAGGCTTAAATGGCTTTTTTGAACTAAGTTTGAGGATTGCGCTCAAATCAAATGTCCTAGAACCAAATTTCCACATGTAACTACTAGATTGTGATACAATACACTAATGGGTGAAGTTTGGTTTACTTCTGCGCAGCGGTTTGGGAGTTAACATCAAAATTACATTTCTCGGCCATATCGCATAGATCTCACTGTGAAAAGGCTTAAATGACTTTTTTAATTAAGTTTGATGATTGCGCTCAAACAAAATGTCCTAGAACAAAATTTTCAAATGTAACTACTAGATTGTGATACAATACACTATTGGGTGAAGTTTGGTTGACTTCTGCGCAGCGGTTTGGGAGTTAACATCAAAATTACATTTCTCGGCCATATCGCATAGATCTCACTGTGAAAAGGCTTAAATGGCTTTTTTGACCTAAGTTTGAGGATTGCGCTCAAATCAAATGTCCTAGAACCAAATTTCCACATGTAACTACTAGATTGTGATACAATACACTAATGGTTGAAGTTTGGTTGACTTCTGCGCAGCGGTTTGGGAGTGAACATCAAAATTACATTTCTCGGCCATATCACATAGATCTCACTGTGAAAAGGCTTAAATGACTTTTTTTAATTAAGTTTGAATATTGCGCTCAAATCAAATGTCCTAGAACTAAATTTCCAAATGTAACTACTAGATTGTGATAAAATACACTATTGGGTGAAGTTTGGTTGACTTCTGCGCAGCGGTTTGGGAGTTAACATCAAAATTACATTTCTCGGCCATATCGCATAGATCTCACTGTGAAAAGGCTTAAATGGCTTTTTTGACCTGTTTGAGGATTGCGCTCAAATCAAATGTCCTATAACCAAATTTCCACATGTAACTACTAGATTGTGATACAATACACTAATGGGTGAAGTTTGGTTGACTTCTGCGCAGCGGTTTGGGAGTTAACATCAAAATTACATTTCTCGGCCATATCGCATAGATCTCACTGTGAAAAGGCTTAAATGACTTTTTTAATTAAGTTTGATGATTGCGTTCAAACAAAATGTCCTAGAACAAAATTTTCAAATGTAACTACTAGATTGTGATACAATACACTATTGGGTGAAGTTTGGTTGACTTCTGCGCAGCGGTTTGGGAGTTAACATCAAAATTACATTTCTCGGCCATATCGCATAGATCTCACTGTGAAAAGGCTTAAATGGCTTTTTTGACCTAAGTTTGAGGATTGCGCTCAAATCAAATGTCCTAGAACCAAATTTCCGCATGTAACTACTAGATTGTGATACAATACACTAATGGGTGAAGTTTGGTTTACTTCTGCGCAGCGGTTTGGGAGTTAACATCAAAATTACATTTCTCGGCCATATCGCATAGATCTCACTGTGAAAAGGCTTAAATGGCTTTTTTGACCTAAGTTTAATGATTGCGCTCAAACCAAATGTCCTAGTACGAAATTTTCAAATGTAACTACTAGAATGTGATACAATACACTATTGGGTGAAGTTTGGTTGACTTCTGCGCAGCGGTTTGGGAGTTAACATCAAAATTACATTTCTCGGCCATATCGCATAGATCTCACTGTGAAAAGGCTTAAATGGCTTTTTTGACCTAAGTTTGAGGATTGCGCTCAAACAAAATGTCCTAGAACAAAATTTTCAAATGTAACTACTAGAATGTGATACAATACACTATTGGGTGAAGTTTAGTTGACTTCTGCGTAGCGGTTTGGGAGTTAACATCAAAATTACATTTCTCGGCCATATCGCATAGATCTCACTGTGAAAAGGCTTAAATGACTTTTTTAATTAAGTTTAATGATTGCGCTCAAACCAAATGTCCTAGAACGAAATTTTCAAATGTAACTACTAGAATGTGATACAATACACTATTGGGTGAAGTTTAGTTGACTTCTGCGCAGCGGTTTGGGAGTTAACATCAAAATTACATTTCTCGGCCATATCGCATAGATCTCACTGTGAAAAGGCTTAAATGGCTTTTTTGACCTAAGTTTGAGGATTGCGCTCAAATCAAATGTCCTAGAACCAAATTTCCACATGTAACTACTAGATTGTGATACAATACACTAATGGGTGAAGTTTGGTTGACTTCTGCGCAGCGGTTAGGGAGTTAACATCAAAATTACATTTCTCGGCCATATCGCATAGATCTCACTGTGAAAAGGCTTAAATGGCTTTTTTGACCTAAGTTTAATAATTGCGCTCAAACCAAATGTCCTAGAACGAAATTTTCCAATGTAACTACTAGATTGTGATACAATACACTATTGGGTGAAGTTTGGTTGACTTCTGCGCAGCGGTTTGGGAGTTATTATCAAAATTACATTTCTCGGCCATATCGCATAGATCTCACTGTGAAAAGGCTTAAATGGCTTTTTTGACCTAAGTTTGAGGATTGCGCTCAAATCAAATGTCCTAGAACCAAATTTCCACATGTAACTACTAGATTGTGATACAATACACTAATGGGTGAAGTTTGGTTGACTTCTGCGCAGCGGTTTGGGAGTTAACATCAAAATTACATTTCTCGGCCATATCGCATAGATCTCACTGTGAAAAGGCTTAAATGACTTTTTTAATTAAGTTTGATGATTGCGCTCAAACAAAATTTCCTAGAACAAAATTTTCAAATGTAACTACTAGATTGTGATACAATACACTATTGGGTGAAGTTTGGTTGACTTCTGCGCAGCGGTTTGGGAGTTAACATCAAAATTACATTTCTCGGCCATATCGCATAGATCTCACTGTGAAAAGGCTTAAATGACTTTTTTAATTAAGTTTGATGATTGCGTTCAAACAAAATGTCCTAGAACAAAATTTTCAAATGTAACTACTAGATTGTGATACAATACACTATTGGGTGAAGTTTGGTTGACTTCTGCGCAGCGGTTTGGGAGTTAACATCAAAATTACATTTCTGGGCCATATCGCATAGATCTCACTGTGAAAAGGCTTAAATGACTTTTTTAATTAAGTTTAATGATTGCGCTCAAACCAAATGTCCTAGAACGAAATTTTCAAATGTAACTACTAGAATGTGATACAATACACTATTGGGTGAAGTTTGGTTGACTTCTGCGCAGCGGTTTGGGAGTTAACATCAAAATTACATTTCTCGGCCATATCGCATAGATCTCACTGTGAAAAGGCTTAAATGACTTTTTTAATTAAGTTTAATGATTGCGCTCAAACCAAATGTCCTAGAACGAAATTTTCAAATGTAACTACTAGAATGTGATACAATACACTATTGGGTGAAGTTTAGTTGACTTCTGCGCAGCGGTTTGGGAGTTATCAAAATTACATTTCTCGGCCATATCGCATAGATCTCACTGTGAAAAGGCTTAAATGGCTTTTTTGACCTAAGTTTGAGGATTGCGCTCAAATCAAATGTCCTAGAACCAAATTTCCACATGTAACTACTAGATTGTGATACAATACACTAATGGGTGAAGTTTGGTTTACTTCTGCGCAGCGGTTTGGGAGTTAACATCAAAATTACATTTCTCGGCCATATCGCATAGATCTCACTGTGAAAAGGCTTAAATGGCTTTTTTTGACCTAAGTTTAATAATTGCGCACAAAACAAATGTCCTAGAACGAAATTTTCAAATGTAACTACTAGAATGTGATACAATACACTATTGGGTGAAGTTTGGTTGACTTCTGCGCAGCGGTTTGGGAGTTAACATCAAAATTACATTTCTCGGCCATATCGCATAGATCTCACTGTGAAAAGGCTTAAATGGCTTTTTTGACCTAAGTTTGAGGATTGCGCTCAAATCAAATGTCCTAGAACCAAATTTCCACATGTAACTACTAGATTGTGATACAATACACTAATGGGTGAAGTTTGGTTTACTTCTGCGCAGCGGTTTGGGAGTTAACATCAAAATTACATTTCTCGGCCATATCGCATAGATCTCACTGTGAAAAGGCTTAAATGGCTTTTTTGACCTAAGTTTGAGGATTGCGCTCAAATCAAATGTCCTAGAACCAAATTTTCAAATGTAACTACTAGAATGTGATACAATACACTATTGGGTGAAGTTTGGTTGACTTCTTCGCAGCGGTTTGGGAGTTAACATCAAAATTACATTTCTCGGCCATATCGCATAGATCTCACTGTGAAAAGGCTTAAATGGCTTTTTTGACCTAAGTTTAATGATTGCGCTCAAACCAAATGTCCTAGAACGAAATTTTCAAATGTAACTACTAGAATGTGATACAATACACTATTGGGTGAAGTTTGGTTGACTTCTGCGCAGCGGTTTGGGAGTTAACATCAAAATTACATTTCTCGGCCATATCACATAGATCTCACTGTGAAAAGGCTTAAATGACTTTTTTAATTAAGTTTGATGATTGCGTTCAAACAAAATGTCCTAAAACAAAAATTTCAAATGTAACTACTAGATTGTGATACAATACACTATTGGGTGAAGTTTGGTTGACTTCTGCGCAGCGGTTTGGGAGTTAACATCAAAATTACATTTCTCGGCCATATCGCATAGATCTCACTGTGAAAAGGCTTAAATGTCTTTTTTGAACTAAGTTTGAGGATTGCGCTCAAATCAAATGTCCTAGAACCAAATTTCCACATGTAACTACTAGATTGTGATACAATACACTAATGGGTGAAGTTTGGTTTACTTCTGCGCAGCGGTTTGGGAGTTAACATCAAAATTACATTTCTCGGCCATATCGCATAGATCTCACTGTGAAAAGGCTTAAATGACTTTTTTAATTAAGTTTGATGATTGCGCTCAAACAAAATGTCCTAGAACAAAATTTTCAAATGTAACTACTAGATTGTGATACAATACACTATTGGGTGAAGTTTGGTTGACTTCTGCGCAGCGGTTTGGGAGTTAACATCAAAATTACATTTCTCGGCCATATCGCATAGATCTCACTGTGAAAAGGCTTAAATGGCTTTTTTGACCTAAGTTTGAGGATTGCGCTCAAATCAAATGTCCTAGAACCAAATTTCCACATGTAACTACTAGATTGTGATACAATACACTAATGGTTGAAGTTTGGTTGACTTCTGCGCAGCGGTTTGGGAGTGAACATCAAAATTACATTTCTCGGCCATATCGCATAGATCTCACTGTGAAAAGGCTTAAATGACTTTTTTTAATTAAGTTTGAATATTGCGCTCAAATCAAATGTCCTAGAACTAAATTTCCAAATGTAACTACTAGATTGTGATAAAATACACTATTGGGTGAAGTTTGGTTGACTTCTGCGCAGCGGTTTGGGAGTTAACATCAAAATTACATTTCTCGGCCATATCGCATAGATCTCACTGTGAAAAGGCTTAAATGGCTTTTTTGACCTGTTTGAGGATTGCGCTCAAATCAAATGTCCTATAACCAAATTTCCACATGTAACTACTAGATTGTGATACAATACACTAATGGGTGAAGTTTGGTTGACTTCTGCGCAGCGGTTTGGGAGTTAACATCAAAATTACATTTCTCGGCCATATCGCATAGATCTCACTGTGAAAAGGCTTAAATGACTTTTTTAATTAAGTTTGATGATTGCGTTCAAACAAAATGTCCTAGAACAAAATTTTCAAATGTAACTACTAGATTGTGATACAATACACTATTGGGTGAAGTTTGGTTGACTTCTGCGCAGCGGTTTGGGAGTTAACATCAAAATTAAATTTTCTCGGCCATATCGCATAGATCTCACTGTGAAAAGGCTTAAATGGCTTTTTTGACCTAAGTTTGAGGATTGCGCTCAAATCAAATGTCCTAGAACCAAATTTCCGCATGTAACTACTAGATTGTGATACAATACACTAATGGGTGAAGTTTGGTTTACTTCTGCGCAGCGGTTTGGGAGTTAACATCAAAATTACATTTCTCGGCCATATCGCATAGATCTCACTGTGAAAAGGCTTAAATGGCTTTTTTGACCTAAGTTTAATGATTGCGCTCAAACCAAATGTCCTAGTACGAAATTTTCAAATGTAACTACTAGAATGTGATACAATACACTATTGGGTGAAGTTTGGTTGACTTCTGCGCAGCGGTTTGGGAGTTAACATCAAAATTACATTTCTCGGCCATATCGCATAGATCTCACTGTGAAAAGGCTTAAATGGCTTTTTTGACCTAAGTTTGAGGATTGCGCTCAAACAAAATGTCCTAGAACAAAATTTTCAAATGTAACTACTAGAATGTGATACAATACACTATTGGGTGAAGTTTAGTTGACTTCTGCGTAGCGGTTTGGGAGTTAACATCAAAATTACATTTCTCGGCCATATCGCATAGATCTCACTGTGAAAAGGCTTAAATGACTTTTTTAATTAAGTTTAATGATTGCGCTCAAACCAAATGTCCTAGAACGAAATTTTCAAATGTAACTACTAGAATGTGATACAATACACTATTGGGTGAAGTTTAGTTGACTTCTGCGCAGCGGTTTGGGAGTTAACATCAAAATTACATTTCTCGGCCATATCGCATAGATCTCACTGTGAAAAGGCTTAAATGGCTTTTTTGACCTAAGTTTGAGGATTGCGCTCAAATCAAATGTCCTAGAACCAAATTTCCACATGTAACTACTAGATTGTGATACAATACACTAATGGGTGAAGTTTGGTTGACTTCTGCGCAGCGGTTAGGGAGTTAACATCAAAATTACATTTCTCGGCCATATCGGATAGATCTCACTGTGAAAAGGCTTAAATGGCTTTTTTGACCTAAGTTTAATAATTGCGCTCAAACCAAATGTCCTAGAACGAAATTTTCCAATGTAACTACTAGATTGTGATACAATACACTATTGGGTGAAGTTTGGTTGACTTCTGCGCAGCGGTTTGGGAGTTATTATCAAAATTACATTTCTCGGCCATATCGCATAGATCTCACTGTGAAAAGGCTTAAATGGCTTTTTTGACCTAAGTTTGAGGATTGCGCTCAAATCAAATGTCCTAGAACCAAATTTCCACATGTAACTACTAGATTGTGATACAATACACTAATGGGTGAAGTTTGGTTGACTTCTGCGCAGCGGTTTGGGAGTTAACATCAAAATTACATTTCTCGGCCATATCGCATAGATCTCACTGTGAAAAGGCTTAAATGACTTTTTTAATTAAGTTTGATGATTGCGCTCAAACAAAATTTCCTAGAACAAAATTTTCAAATGTAACTACTAGATTGTGATACAATACACTATTGGGTGAAGTTTGGTTGACTTCTGCGCAGCGGTTTGGGAGTTAACATCAAAATTACATTTCTCGGCCATATCGCATAGATCTCACTGTGAAAAGGCTTAAATGACTTTTTTAATTAAGTTTGATGATTGCGTTCAAACAAAATGTCCTAGAACAAAATTTTCAAATGTAACTACTAGATTGTGATACAATACACTATTGGGTGAAGTTTGGTTGACTTCTGCGCAGCGGTTTGGGAGTTAACATCAAAATTACATTTCTGGGCCATATCGCATAGATCTCACTGTGAAAAGGCTTAAATGACTTTTTTAATTAAGTTTAATGATTGCGCTCAAACCAAATGTCCTAGAACGAAATTTTCAAATGTAACTACTAGAATGTGATACAATACACTATTGGGTGAAGTTTAGTTGACTTCTGCGCAGCGGTTTGGGAGTTAACATCAAAATTACATTTCTCGGCCATATCGCATAGATCTCACTGTGAAAAGGCTTAAATGGCTTTTTTGACCTAAGTTTGAGGATTGCGCTCAAATCAAATGTCCTAGAACCAAATTTCTACATGTAACTACTAGATTGTGATACAATACACTAATGGGTGAAGTTTGGTTTACTTCTGCGCAGCGGTTTGGGAGTTAACATCAAAATTACATTTCTCGGCCATATCGCATAGATCTCACTGTGAAAAGGCTTAAATGGCTTTTTTGACCTAAGTTTAATAATTGCGCTCAAACCAAATGTCCTAGAACGAAATTTTCAAATGTAACTACTAGAATGTGATACAATACACTATTGGGTGAAGTTTGGTTGACTTCTGCGCAGCGGTTTGGGAGTTAACATCAAAATTACATTTCTCGGCCATATCGCATAGATCTCACTGTGAAAAGGCTTAAATGACTTTTTTAATTAAGTTTGATGATTGCGCTCAAAAAAAAATTTCCTAGAACAAAATTTTCAAATGTAACTACTAGATTGTGATACAATACACTATTGGGTGAAGTTTGGTTGACTTTTGCGCAGCGGTTTGGGAGTTAACATCAAAATTACATTTCTCGGCCATATCGCATAGATCTCGCTGTGAAAAGGCTTAAATGGCTTTTTTGAACTAAGTTTAAAGATTGCGCTCAAACAAAATGTCCTAGAACAAAATTTTCAAATGTAACTACTAGATTGTGATACAATACACTATTGGGTGAAGTTTGGTTGACTTCTGCGCAGCGGTTTGGGAGTTAACATCAAAATTACATTTCTCGGCCATATCGCATAGATCTCACTGTGAAAAGGCTTAAATGGCTTTTTTGACCTAAGTTTAATAATTGCGCTCAAACCAAATGTCCTAGAACGAAATTTTCAAATGTAACTACTAGAATGTAATACAATACACTATTGGGTGAAGTTTGGTTGACTTCTGCGCAGCGGTTTGGGAGTTAACATCAAATTTACATTTCTCGGCCATATCGCATAGATCTCACTGTGAAAAGGCTTAAATGGCTTTTTTGACCTAAGTTTGAGGATTGCGCTCAAATCAAATGTCCTAGAACCAAATTTTCACATGTAACTACTAGATTGTGATACAATACACTAATGGGTGAAGTTTGGTTGACTTCTGCGCAGCGGTTTGGGAGTTAACATCAAAATTACATTTCTCGGCCATATCGCATAGATCTCACTGTGAAAAGGCTTAAATGACTTTTTTAATTAAGTTTGATGATTGCGCTCAAACAAAATTTCCTAGAACAAAATTTTCAAATGTAACTACTAGATTGTGATACAATACACTATTGGGTGAAGTTTGGTTGACTTCTGCGCAGCGGTTTGGGAGTTAACATCAAAATTACATTTCTCGGCCATATCGCATAGATCTCATTGTGAAAAGGCTTAAATGGCTTTTTTGACCTAAGTTTAATGATTGCGCTCAAACCAAATGTCCTAGAACGAAATTTTTAAATGTAACTACTAGAATGTGATACAATACACTATTGGGTGAAGTTTGGTTGACTTCTGCGCAGCGGTTTGGGAGTTAACATCAAAATTACATTTCTCGGCCATATCGCATAGATCTCACTGTGAAAAGGCTTAAATGACTTTTTTAATTAAGTTTAATGATTGCGCTCAAACCAAATGTCCTAGAACGAAATTTTTAAATGTAACTACTAGAATGTGATACAATACACTATTGGGTGAAGTTTGGTTTACTTCTGCGCAGCGGTTTGGGAGTTAACATCAAAATTACATTTCTCGGCCATATCGCAGAGATCTCACTGTGAAAAGGCTTAAATGGCTTTTTTGACCTAAGTTTAATAATTGCGCTCAAACCAAATGTCCTAGAACGAAATTTTCAAATGTAACTACTAGAATGTGATACAATACACTATTGGGTGAAGTTTGGTTGACTTCTGCGCAGCGGTTTGGGAGTTAACATCAAAATTACATTTCTCGGCCATATCGCATAGATCTCACTGTGAAAAGGCTTAAATGGCTTTTTTGACCTAAGTTTGAGGATTGCGCTCAAATCAAATGTCCTAGAACCAAATTTTCACATGTAACTACTAGATTGTGATACAATACACTAATGGGTGAAGTTTGGTTGACTTCAGCGCAGCGGTTTGGGAGTTAACATCAAAATTACATTTCTCGGCCATATCGCATAGATCTCACTGTGAAAAGGCTTAAATGACTTTTTTAATTAAGTTTGATGATTGCGCTCAAACAAAATTTCCTAGAACAAAATTTTCAAATGTAACTACTAGATTGTGATACAATACACTATTGGGTGAAGTTTGGTTGACTTCTTCGCAGCGGTTTGGGAGTTAACATCAAAATTACATTTCTCGGCCATATCGCATAGATCTCACTGTGAAAAGGCTTAAATGGCTTTTTTGACCTAAGTTTAATGATTGCGCTCAAACCAAATGTCCTAGAACGAAATTTTCAAATGTAACTACTAGAATGTGATACAATACACTATTGGGTGAAGTTTGGTTGACTTCTGCGCAGCGGTTTGGGAGTTAACATCAAAATTACATTTCTCGGCCATATCGCATAGATCTCACTGTGAAAAGGCTTAAATGACTTTTTTAATTAAGTTTAATGATTGCGCTCAAACCAAATGTCCTAGAACGAAATTTTCAAATGTAACTACTAGAATGTGATACAATACACTATTGGGTGAAGTTTAGTTGACTTCTGCGCAGCGGTTTGGGAGTTAACATCAAAATTACATTTCTCGGCCATATCGCATAGATCTCACTGTGAAAAGGCTTAAATGGCTTTTTTGACCTAAGTTTGAGGATTGCGCTCAAATCAAATGTCCTAGAACCAAATTTCCACATGTAACTACTAGATTGTGATACAATAAACTAATGGGTGAAGTTTGGTTTACTTCTGCGCAGCGGTTTGGGAGTTAACATCAAAATTACATTTCTCGGCCATATCGCATAGATCTCACTGTGAAAAGGCTTAAATGGCTTTTTTTGACCTAAGTTTAATAATTGCGCACAAAACAAATGTCCTAGAACGAAATTTTCAAATGTAACTACTAGAATGTGATACAATACACTATTGGGTGAAGTTTGGTTGACTTCTGCGCAGCGGTTTGGGAGTTAACATCAAAATTACATTTCTCGGCCATATCGCATAGATCTCACTGTGAAAAGGCTTAAATGGCTTTTTTGACCTAAGTTTGAGGATTGCGCTCAAATCAAATGTCCTAGAACCAAATTTTCAAAAGTAACTACTAGATTGTGATACAATACACTATTGGGTGAAGTTTGGTTGACTTCTTCGCAGCGGTTTGGGAGTTAACATCAAAATTACATTTCTCGGCCATATCGCATAGATCTCACTGTGAAAAGGCTTAAATGGCTTTTTTGACCTAAGTTTAATGATTGCGCTCAAACCAAATGTCCTAGAACGAAATTTTCAAATGTAACTACTAGAATGTGATACAATACACTATTGGGTGAAGTTTGGTTGACTTCTGCGCAGCGGTTTGGGAGTTAACATCAAAATTACATTTCTCGGCCATATCACATAGATCTCACTGTGAAAAGGCTTAAATGACTTTTTTAATTAAGTTTGATGATTGCGTTCAAACAAAATGTCCTAAAACAAAATTTTCAAATGTAACTACTAGATTGTGATACAATACACTATTGGGTGAAGTTTGGTTGACTTCTGCGCAGCGGTTTGGGAGTTAACATCAAAATTACATTTCTCGGCCATATCGCATAGATCTCACTGTGAAAAGGCTTAAATGTCTTTTTTGACCTAAGTTTGAGGATTGCGCTCAAATCAAATGTCCTAGAACCAAATTTCCACATGTAACTACCAGATTGTGATACAATACACTAATGGGTGAAGTTTGGTTTACTTCTGCGCAGCGGTTTGGGAGTTAACATCAAAATTACATTTCTCGGCCATATCGCATAGATCTCACTGTGAAAAGGCTTAAATGACTTTTTTAATTAAGTTTGATGATTGCGCTCAAACAAAATGTCCTAGAACAAAATTTTCAAATGTAACTACTAGATTGTGATACAATACACTATTGGGTGAAGTTTGGTTGACTTCTGCGCAGCGGTTTGGGAGTTAACATCAAAATTACATTTCTCGGCCATATCGCATAGATCTCACTGTGAAAAGGCTTAAATGGCTTTTTTGACCTAAGTTTGAGGATTGCGCTCAAATCAAATGTCCTAGAACCAAATTTCTACATGTAACTACTAGATTGTGATACAATACACTAATGGTTGAAGTTTGGTTGACTTCTGCGCAGCGGTTTGGGAGTGAACATCAAAATTACATTTCTCGGCCATATCGCATAGATCTCACTGTGAAAAGGCTTAAATGACTTTTTTTAATTAAGTTTGAATATTGCGCTCAAATCAAATGTCCTAGAACTAAATTTCCAAATGTAACTACTAGATTGTGATAAAATACACTATTGGGTGAAGTTTGGTTGACTTCTGCGCAGCGGTTTGGGAGTTAACATCAAAATTACATTTCTCGGCCATATCGCATAGATCTCACTGTGAAAAGGCTTAAATGGCTTTTTTGACCTGTTTGAGGATTGCGCTCAAATCAAATGTCCTATAACCAAATTTCCACATGTAACTACTAGATTGTGATACAATACACTAATGGGTGAAGTTTGGTTGACTTCTGCGCAGCGGTTTGGGAGTTAACATCAAAATTACATTTCTCGGCCATATCGCATAGATCTCACTGTGAAAAGGCTTAAATGACTTTTTTAATTAAGTTTGATGATTGCGTTCAAACAAAATGTCCTAGAACAAAATTTTCAAATGTAACTACTAGATTGTGATACAATACACTATTGGGTGAAGTTTGGTTGACTTCTGCGCAGCGGTTTGGGAGTTAACATCAAAATTACATTTCTCGGCCATATCGCATAGATCTCACTGTGAAAAGGCTTAAATGGCTTTTTTGACCTAAGTTTGAGGATTGCGCTCAAATCAAATGTCCTAGAACCAAATTTCCGCATGTAACTACTAGATTGTGATACAATACACTAATGGGTGAAGTTTGGTTTACTTCTGCGCAGCGGTTTGGGAGTTAACATCAAAATTACATTTCTCGGCCATATCGCATAGATCTCATTGTGAAAAGGCTTAAATGGCTTTTTTGACCTAAGTTTAATGATTGCGCTCAAACCAAATGTCCTAGTACGAAATTTTCAAATGTAACTACTAGAATGTGATACAATACACTATTGGGTGAAGTTTGGTTGACTTCTGCGCAGCGGTTTGGGAGTTAACATCAAAATTACATTTCTCGGCCATATCGCATAGATCTCACTGTGAAAAGGCTTAAATGGCTTTTTTGACCTAAGTTTGAGGATTGCGCTCAAACAAAATGTCCTAGAACAAAATTTTCAAATGTAACTACTAGATTGTGATACAATACACTATTGGGTGAAGTTTGGTTGACTTCTGCGCAGCGGTTTGGGAGTTAACATCAAAATTACATTTCTCGGCCATATCGCATAGATCTCACTGTGAAAAGGCTTAAATGACTTTTTTAATTAAGTTTGATGATTGCGTTCAAACAAAATGTCCTAGAACAAAATTTTCAAATGTAACTACTAGATTGTGATACAATACACTATTGGGTGAAGTTTGGTTGACTTCTGCGCAGCAGTTTGGGAGTTAACATCAAAATTACATTTCTCGGCCATATCGCATAGATCTCATTGTGAAAAGGCTTAAATGGCTTTTTTGACCTAAGTTTAATGATTGCGCTCAAACCAAATGTCCTAGTACGAAATTTTCAAATGTAACTACTAGAATGTGATACAATACACTATTGGGTGAAGTTTGGTTGACTTCTGCGCAGCGGTTTGGGAGTTAACATCAAAATTACATTTCTCGGCCATATCACATAGATCTCACTGTGAAAAGGCTTAAATGACTTTTTTAATTAAGTTTGATGATTGCGTTCAAACAAAATGTCCTAAAACAAAATTTTCAAATGTAACTACTAGATTGTGATACAATACACTATTGGGTGAAGTTTGGTTGACTTCTGCGCAGCGGTTTGGGAGTTAACATCAAAATTACATTTCTCGGCCATATCGCATAGATCTCACTGTGAAAAGGCTTAAATGTCTTTTTTGACCTAAGTTTGAGGATTGCGCTCAAATCAAATGTCCTAGAACCAAATTTCCACATGTAACTACTAGATTGTGATACAATACACTAATGGGTGAAGTTTGGTTAACTTCTGCGCAGCGGTTTGGGAGTTAACATCAAAATTACATTTCTCGGCCATATCGCATAGATCTCACTGTGAAAAGGCTTAAATGACTTTTTTAATTAAGTTTGATGATTGCGCTCAAACAAAATGTCCTAGAACAAAATTTTCAAATGTAACTACTAGATTGTGATACAATACACTATTGGGTGAAGTTTGGTTGACTTCTGCGCAGCGGTTTGGGAGTTAACATCAAAATTACATTTCTCGGCCATATCGCATAGATCTCACTGTGAAAAGGCTTAAATGGCTTTTTTGACCTAAGTTTGAGGATTGCGCTCAAATCAAATGTCCTAGAACCAAATTTCTACATGTAACTACTAGATTGTGATACAATACACTAATGGTTGAAGTTTGGTTGACTTCTGCGCAGCGGTTTGGGAGTGAACATCAAAATTACATTTCTCGGCCATATCGCATAGATCTCACTGTGAAAAGGCTTAAATGACTTTTTTTAATTAAGTTTGAATATTGCGCTCAAATCAAATGTCCTAGAACTAAATTTCCAAATGTAACTACTAGATTGTGATAAAATACACTATTGGGTGAAGTTTGGTTGACTTCTGCGCAGCGGTTTGGGAGTTAACATCAAAATTACATTTCTCGGCCATATCGCATAGATCTCACTGTGAAAAGGCTTAAATGGCTTTTTTGACCTGTTTGAGGATTGCGCTCAAATCAAATGTCCTATAACCAAATTTCCACATGTAACTACTAGATTGTGATACAATACACTAATGGGTGAAGTTTGGTTGACTTCTGCGCAGCGGTTTGGGAGTTAACATCAAAATTACATTTCTCGGCCATATCGCATAGATCTCACTGTGAAAAGGCTTAAATGACTTTTTTAATTAAGTTTGATGATTGCGTTCAAACAAAATGTCCTAGAACAAAATTTTCAAATGTAACTACTAGATTGTGATACAATACACTATTGGGTGAAGTTTGGTTGACTTCTGCGCAGCGGTTTGGGAGTTAACATCAAAATTACATTTCTCGGCCATATCGCATAGATCTCACTGTGAAAAGGCTTAAAAGACTTTTTTAATTAAGTTTAATGATTGCGCTCAAACCAAATGTCCTAGAACGAAATTTTCAAATGTAACTACTAGAATGTGATACAATACACTATTGGGTGAAGTTTAGTTGACTTCTGCACAGCGGTTTGGGAGTTAACATCAAAATTACATTTCTCGGCCATATCGCATAGATCTCACTGTGAAAAGGCTTAAATGGCTTTTTTGACCTAAGTTTGAGGATTGCGCTCAAATCAAATGTCCTAGAACCAAATTTCCACATGTAACTACTAGATTGTGATACAATACACTAATGGGTGAAGTTTGGTTGACTTCTGCGCAGCGGTTTGGGAGTTAACATCAAAATTACATTTCTCGGCCATATCGCATAGATCTCACTGTGAAAAGGCTTAAATGGCTTTTTTGACCTAAGTTTAATGATTGCGCTCAAACCAAATGTCCTAGTACGAAATTTTCAAATGTAACTACTAGAATGTGATACAATACACTATTGGGTGAAGTTTGGTTGACTTCTGCGCAGCGGTTTGGGAGTTAACATCAAAATTACATTTCTCGGCCATATCGCATAGATCTCACTGTGAAAAGGCTTAAATGGCTTTTTTGACCTAAGTTTGAGGATTGCGCTCAAACAAAATGTCCTAGAACAAAATTTTCAAATGTAACTACTAGAATGTGATACAATACACTATTGGGTGAAGTTTAGTTGACTTCTGCGTAGCGGTTTGGGAGTTAACATCAAAATTACATTTCTCGGCCATATCGCATAGATCTCACTGTGAAAAGGCTTAAATGACTTTTTTAATTAAGTTTAATGATTGCGCTCAAACCAAATGTCCTAGAACGAAATTTTCAAATGTAACTACTAGAATGTGATACAATACACTATTGGGTGAAGTTTAGTTGACTTCTGCGCAGCGGTTTGGGAGTTAACATCAAAATTACATTTCTCGGCCATATCGCATAGATCTCACTGTGAAAAGGCTTAAATGGCTTTTTTGACCTAAGTTTGAGGATTGCGCTCAAATCAAATGTCCTAGAACCAAATTTCCACATGTAACTACTAGATTGTGATACAATACACTAATGGGTGAAGTTTGGTTGACTTCTGCGCAGCGGTTAGGGAGTTAACATCAAAATTACATTTCTCGGCCATATCGCATAGATCTCACTGTGAAAAGGCTTAAATGGCTTTTTTGACCTAAGTTTAATAATTGCGCTCAAACCAAATGTCCTAGAACGAAATTTTCCAATGTAACTACTAGATTGTGATACAATACACTATTGGGTGAAGTTTGGTTGACTTCTGCGCAGCGGTTTGGGAGTTATTATCAAAATTACATTTCTCGGCCATATCGCATAGATCTCACTGTGAAAAGGCTTAAATGGCTTTTTTGACCTAAGTTTGAGGATTGCGCTCAAATCAAATGTCCTAGAACCAAATTTCCACATGTAACTACTAGATTGTGATACAATACACTAATGGGTGAAGTTTGGTTGACTTCTGCGCAGCGGTTTGGGAGTTAACATCAAAATTACATTTCTCGGCCATATCGCATAGATCTCACTGTGAAAAGGCTTAAATGACTTTTTTAATTAAGTTTGATGATTGCGCTCAAACAAAATTTCCTAGAACAAAATTTTCAAATGTAACTACTAGATTGTGATACAATACACTATTGGGTGAAGTTTGGTTGACTTCTGCGCAGCGGTTTGGGAGTTAACATCAAAATTACATTTCTCGGCCATATCGCATAGATCTCACTGTGAAAAGGCTTAAATGACTTTTTTAATTAAGTTTGATGATTGCGTTCAAACAAAATGTCCTAGAACAAAATTTTCAAATGTAACTACTAGATTGTGATACAATACACTATTGGGTGAAGTTTGGTTGACTTCTGCGCAGCGGTTTGGGAGTTAACATCAAAATTACATTTCTGGGCCATATCGCATAGATCTCACTGTGAAAAGGCTTAAATGACTTTTTTAATTAAGTTTAATGATTGCGCTCAAACCAAATGTCCTAGAACGAAATTTTCAAATGTAACTACTAGAATGTGATACAATACACTATTGGGTGAAGTTTAGTTGACTTCTGCGCAGCGGTTTGGGAGTTAACATCAAAATTACATTTCTCGGCCATATCGCATAGATCTCACTGTGAAAAGGCTTAAATGGCTTTTTTGACCTAAGTTTGAGGATTGCGCTCAAATCAAATGTCCTAGAACCAAATTTCTACATGTAACTACTAGATTGTGATACAATACACTAATGGGTGAAGTTTGGTTTACTTCTGCGCAGCGGTTTGGGAGTTAACATCAAAATTACATTTCTCGGCCATATCGCATAGATCTCACTGTGAAAAGGCTTAAATGGCTTTTTTGACCTAAGTTTAATAATTGCGCTCAAACCAAATGTCCTAGAACGAAATTTTCAAATGTAACTACTAGAATGTGATACAATACACTATTGGGTGAAGTTTGGTTGACTTCTGCGCAGCGGTTTGGGAGTTAACATCAAAATTACATTTCTCGGCCATATCGCATAGATCTCACTGTGAAAAGGCTTAAATGACTTTTTTAATTAAGTTTGATGATTGCGCTCAAAAAAAAATTTCCTAGAACAAAATTTTCAAATGTAACTACTAGATTGTGATACAATACACTATTGGGTGAAGTTTGGTTGACTTTTGCGCAGCGGTTTGGGAGTTAACATCAAAATTACATTTCTCGGCCATATCGCATAGATCTCGCTGTGAAAAGGCTTAAATGGCTTTTTTGAACTAAGTTTAAAGATTGCGCTCAAACAAAATGTCCTAGAACAAAATTTTCAAATGTAACTACTAGATTGTGATACAATACACTATTGGGTGAAGTTTGGTTGACTTCTGCGCAGCGGTTTGGGAGTTAACATCAAAATTACATTTCTCGGCCATATCGCATAGATCTCACTGTGAAAAGGCTTAAATGGCTTTTTTGACCTAAGTTTAATAATTGCGCTCAAACCAAATGTCCTAGAACGAAATTTTCAAATGTAACTACTAGAATGTGATACAATACACTATTGGGTGAAGTTTGGTTGACTTCTGCGCAGCGGTTTGGGAGTTAACATCAAATTTACATTTCTCGGCCATATCGCATAGATCTCACTGTGAAAAGGCTTAAATGGCTTTTTTGACCTAAGTTTGAGGATTGCGCTCAAATCAAATGTCCTAGAACCAAATTTTCACATGTAACTACTAGATTGTGATACAATACACTAATGGGTGAAGTTTGGTTGACTTCTGCGCAGCGGTTTGGGAGTTAACATCAAAATTACATTTCTCGGCCATATCGCATAGATCTCACTGTGAAAAGGCTTAAATGACTTTTTTAATTAAGTTTGATGATTGCGCTCAAACAAAATTTCCTAGAACAAAATTTTCAAATGTAACTACTAGATTGTGATACAATACACTATTGGGTGAAGTTTGGTTGACTTCTGCGCAGCGGTTTGGGAGTTAACATCAAAATTACATTTCTCGGCCATATCGCATAGATCTCATTGTGAAAAGGCTTAAATGGCTTTTTTGACCTAAGTTTAATGATTGCGCTCAAACCAAATGTCCTAGAACGAAATTTTTAAATGTAACTACTAGAATGTGATACAATACACTATTGGGTGAAGTTTGGTTGACTTCTGCGCAGCGGTTTGGGAGTTAACATCAAAATTACATTTCTCGGCCATATCGCATAGATCTCACTGTGAAAAGGCTTAAATGACTTTTTTAATTAAGTTTAATGATTGCGCTCAAACCAAATGTCCTAGAACGAAATTTTCAAATGTAACTACTAGAATGTGATGCAATACACTATTGGGTGAAGTTTAGTTGACTTCTGCGCAGCGGTTTGGGAGTTAACATCAAAATTACATTTCTCGGCCATATCGCATAGATCTCACTGTGAAAAGGCTTAAATGGCTTTTTTGACCTAAGTTTGAGGATTGCGCTCAAATCAAATGTCCTAGAACCAAATTTCCACATGTAACTACTAGATTGTGATACAATACACTAATGGGTGAAGTTTGGTTGACTTCTGCGCAGCGGTTTGGGAGTTAACATCAAAATTACATTTCTCGGCCATATCGCATAGATCTCACTGTGAAAAGGCTTAAATGACTTTTTTAATTAAGTTTGATGATTGCGCTCAAACAAAATTTCCTAGAACAAAATTTTCAAATGTAACTACTAGATTGTGATACAATACACTATTGGGTGAAGTTTGGTTGACTTCTTCGCAGCGGTTTGGGAGTTAACATCAAAATTACATTTCTCGGCCATATCGCATAGATCTCACTGTGAAAAGGCTTAAATGGCTTTTTTGACCTAAGTTTAATGATTGCGCTCAAACCAAATGTCCTAGAACGAAATTTTCAAATGTAACTACTAGAATGTGATACAATACACTATTGGGTGAAGTTTGGTTGACTTCTGCGCAGCGGTTTGGGAGTTAACATCAAAATTACATTTCTCGGCCATATCGCATAGATCTCACTGTGAAAAGGCTTAAATGACTTTTTTAATTAAGTTTAATGATTGCGCTCAAACCAAATGTCCTAGAACGAAATTTTCAAATGTAACTACTAGAATGTGATACAATACACTATTGGGTGAAGTTTAGTTGACTTCTGCGCAGCGGTTTGGGAGTTAACATCAAAATTACATTTCTCGGCCATATCGCATAGATCTCACTGTGAAAAGGCTTAAATGGCTTTTTTGACCTAAGTTTGAGGATTGCGCTCAAATCAAATGTCCTAGAACCAAATTTCCACATGTAACTACTAGATTGTGATACAATACACTAATGGGTGAAGTTTGGTTTACTTCTGCGCAGCGGTTTGGTAGTTAACATCAAAATTACATTTCTCGGCCATATCGCATAGATCTCACTGTGAAAAGGCTTAAATGGCTTTTTTTGACCTAAGTTTAATAATTGCGCACAAAACAAATGTCCTAGAACGAAATTTTCAAATGTAACTACTAGAATGTGATACAATACACTATTGGGTGAAGTTTGGTTGACTTCTGCGCAGCGGTTTGGGAGTTAACATCAAAATTACATTTCTCGGCCATATCGCATAGATCTCACTGTGAAAAGGCTTAAATGGATTTTTTGACCTAAGTTTGAGGATTGCGCTCAAATCAAATGTCCTAGAACCAAATTTTCAAAAGTAACTACTAGATTGTGATACAATACACTATTGGGTGAAGTTTGGTTGACTTCTTCGCAGCGGTTTGGGAGTTAACATCAAAATTACATTTCTCGGCCATATCGCATAGATCTCACTGTGAAAAGGCTTAAATGGCTTTTTTGACCTAAGTTTAATGATTGCGCTCAAACCAAATGTCCTAGAACGAAATTTTCAAATGTAACTACTAGAATGTGATACAATACACTATTGGGTGAAGTTTGGTTGACTTCTGCGCAGCGGTTTGGGAGTTAACATCAAAATTACATTTCTCGGCCATATCACATAGATCTCACTGTGAAAAGGCTTAAATGACTTTTTTAATTAAGTTTGATGATTGCGTTCAAACAAAATGTCCTAAAACAAAATTTTCAAATGTAACTACTAGATTGTGATACAATACACTATTGGGTGAAGTTTGGTTGACTTCTGCGCAGCGGTTTGGGAGTTAACATCAAAATTACATTTCTCGGCCATATCGCATAGATCTCACTGTGAAAAGGCTTAAATGTCTTTTTTGACCTAAGTTTGAGGATTGCGCTCAAATCAAATGTCCTAGAACCAAATTTCCACATGTAACTACTAGATTGTGATACAATACACTAATGGGTGAAGTTTGGTTTACTTCTGCGCAGCGGTTTGGGAGTTAACATCAAAATTACATTTCTCGGCCATATCGCATAGATCTCACTGTGAAAAGGCTTAAATGACTTTTTTAATTAAGTTTGATGATTGCGCTCAAACAAAATGTCCTAGAACAAAATTTTCAAATGTAACTACTAGATTGTGATACAATACACTATTGGGTGAAGTTTGGTTGACTTCTGCGCAGCGGTTTGGGAGTTAACATCAAAATTACATTTCTCGGCCATATCGCATAGATCTCACTGTGAAAAGGCTTAAATGGCTTTTTTGACCTAAGTTTGAGGATTGCGCTCAAATCAAATGTCCTAGAACCAAATTTCTACATGTAACTACTAGATTGTGATACAATACACTAATGGTTGAAGTTTGGTTGACTTCTGCGCAGCGGTTTGGGAGTGAACATCAAAATTACATTTCTCGGCCATATCGCATAGATCTCACTGTGAAAAGGCTTAAATGACTTTTTTTAATTAAGTTTGAATATTGCGCTCAAATCAAATGTCCTAGAACTAAATTTCCAAATGTAACTACTAGATTGTGATAAAATACACTATTGGGTGAAGTTTGGTTGACTTCTGCGCAGCGGTTTGGGAGTTAACATCAAAATTACATTTCTCGGCCATATCGCATAGATCTCACTGTGAAAAGGCTTAAATGGCTTTTTTGACCTGTTTGAGGATTGCGCTCAAATCAAATGTCCTATAACCAAATTTCCACATGTAACTACTAGATTGTGATACAATACACTAATGGGTGAAGTTTGGTTGACTTCTGCGCAGCGGTTTGGGAGTTAACATCAAAATTACATTTCTCGGCCATATCGCATAGATCTCACTGTGAAAAGGCTTAAATGACTTTTTTAATTAAGTTTGATGATTGCGTTCAAACAAAATGTCCTAGAACAAAATTTTCAAATGTAACTACTAGATTGTGATACAATACACTATTGGGTGAAGTTTGGTTGACTTCTGCGCAGCGGTTTGGGAGTTAACATCAAAATTACATTTCTCGGCCATATCGCATAGATCTCACTGTGAAAAGGCTTAAATGGCTTTTTTGACCTAAGTTTGAGGATTGCGCTCAAATCAAATGTCCTAGAACCAAATTTCCGCATGTAACTACTAGATTGTGATACAATACACTAATGGGTGAAGTTTGGTTTACTTCTGCGCAGCGGTTTGGGAGTTAACATCAAAATTACATTTCTCGGCCATATCGCATAGATCTCATTGTGAAAAGGCTTAAATGGCTTTTTTGACCTAAGTTTAATGATTGCGCTCAAACCAAATGTCCTAGTACGAAATTTTCAAATGTAACTACTAGAATGTGATACAATACACTATTGGGTGAAGTTTGGTTGACTTCTGCGCAGCGGTTTGGGAGTTAACATCAAAATTACATTTCTCGGCCATATCGCATAGATCTCACTGTGAAAAGGCTTAAATGGCTTTTTTGACCTAAGTTTGAGGATTGCGCTCAAACAAAATGTCCTAGAACAAAATTTTCAAATGTAACTACTAGATTGTGATACAATACACTATTGGGTGAAGTTTGGTTGACTTCTGCGCAGCGGTTTGGGAGTTAACATCAAAATTACATTTCTCGGCCATATCGCATAGATCTCACTGTGAAAAGGCTTAAATGACTTTTTTAATTAAGTTTGATGATTGCGTTCAAACAAAATGTCCTAGAACAAAATTTTCAAATGTAACTACTAGATTGTGATACAATACACTATTGGGTGAAGTTTGGTTGACTTCTGCGCAGCAGTTTGGGAGTTAACATCAAAATTACATTTCTCGGCCATATCGCATAGATCTCACTGTGAAAAGGCTTAAATGGCTTTTTTGACCTAAGTTTGAGGATTGCGCTCAAATCAAATGTCCTAGAACCAAATTTCCACATGTAACTACTAGATTGTGATACAATACACTAATGGGTGAAGTTTGGTTGACTTCTGCGCAGCGGTTTGGGAGTTAACATCAAAATTACATTTCTCGGCCATATCGCATAGATCTCACTGTGAAAAGGCTTAAATGACTTTTTTAATTAAGTTTGATGATTGCGCTCAAACAAAATTTCCTAGAACAAAATTTTCAAATGTAACTACTAGATTGTGATACAATACACTATTGGGTGAAGTTTGGTTGACTTCTGCGCAGCGGTTTGGGAGTTAACATCAAAATTACATTTCTCGGCCATATCGCATAGATCTCACTGTGAAAAGGCTTAAATGACTTTTTTAATTAAGTTTGATGATTGCGTTCAAACAAAATGTCCTAGAACAAAATTTTCAAATGTAACTACTAGATTGTGATACAATACACTATTGGGTGAAGTTTGGTTGACTTCTGCGCAGCGGTTTGGGAGTTAACATCAAAATTACATTTCTCGGCCATATCGCATAGATCTCACTGTGAAAAGGCTTAAATGACTTTTTTAATTAAGTTTAATGATTGCGCTCAAACCAAATGTCCTAGAACGAAATTTTCAAATGTAACTACTAGAATGTGATACAATACACTATTGGGTGAAGTTTAGTTGACTTCTGCGCAGCGGTTTGGGAGTTAACATCAAAATTACATTTCTCGGCCATATCGCATAGATCTCACTGTGAAAAGGCTTAAATGGCTTTTTTGACCTAAGTTTGAGGATTGCGCTCAAATCAAATGTCCTAGAACCAAATTTCCACATGTAACTACTAGATTGTGATACAATACACTAATGGGTGAAGTTTGGTTTACTTCTGCGCAGCGGTTTGGTAGTTAACATCAAAATTACATTTCTCGGCCATATCGCATAGATCTCACTGTGAAAAGGCTTAAATGGCTTTTTTTGACCTAAGTTTAATAATTGCGCACAAAACAAATGTCCTAGAACGAAATTTTCAAATGTAACTACTAGAATGTGATACAATACACTATTGGGTGAAGTTTGGTTGACTTCTGCGCAGCGGTTTGGGAGTTAACATCAAAATTACATTTCTCGGCCATATCGCATAGATCTCACTGTGAAAAGGCTTAAATGGATTTTTTGACCTAAGTTTGAGGATTGCGCTCAAATCAAATGTCCTAGAACCAAATTTTCAAAAGTAACTACTAGATTGTGATACAATACACTATTGGGTGAAGTTTGGTTGACTTCTTCGCAGCGGTTTGGGAGTTAACATCAAAATTACATTTCTCGGCCATATCGCATAGATCTCACTGTGAAAAGGCTTAAATGGCTTTTTTGACCTAAGTTTAATGATTGCGCTCAAACCAAATGTCCTAGAACGAAATTTTCAAATGTAACTACTAGAATGTGATACAATACACTATTGGGTGAAGTTTGGTTGACTTCTGCGCAGCGGTTTGGGAGTTAACATCAAAATTACATTTCTCGGCCATATCACATAGATCTCACTGTGAAAAGGCTTAAATGACTTTTTTAATTAAGTTTGATGATTGCGTTCAAACAAAATGTCCTAAAAAAAAATTTTCAAATGTAACTACTAGATTGTGATACAATACACTATTGGGTGAAGTTTGGTTGACTTCTGCGCAGCGGTTTGGGAGTTAACATCAAAATTACATTTCTCGGCCATATCGCATAGATCTCACTGTGAAAAGGCTTAAATGTCTTTTTTGACCTAAGTTTGAGGATTGCGCTCAAATCAAATGTCCTAGAACCAAATTTCCACATGTAACTACTAGATTGTGATACAATACACTAATGGGTGAAGTTTGGTTTACTTCTGCGCAGCGGTTTGGGAGTTAACATCAAAATTACATTTCTCGGCCATATCGCATAGATCTCACTGTGAAAAGGCTTAAATGACTTTTTTAATTAAGTTTGATGATTGCGCTCAAACAAAATGTCCTAGAACAAAATTTTCAAATGTAACTACTAGATTGTGATACAATACACTATTGGGTGAAGTTTGGTTGACTTCTGCGCAGCGGTTTGGGAGTTAACATCAAAATTACATTTCTCGGCCATATCGCATAGATCTCACTGTGAAAAGGCTTAAATGGCTTTTTTGACCTAAGTTTGAGGATTGCGCTCAAATCAAATGTCCTAGAACCAAATTTCTACATGTAACTACTAGATTGTGATACAATACACTAATGGTTGAAGTTTGGTTGACTTCTGCGCAGCGGTTTGGGAGTGAACATCAAAATTACATTTCTCGGCCATATCGCATAGATCTCACTGTGAAAAGGCTTAAATGACTTTTTTTAATTAAGTTTGAATATTGCGCTCAAATCAAATGTCCTAGAACTAAATTTCCAAATGTAACTACTAGATTGTGATAAAATACACTATTGGGTGAAGTTTGGTTGACTTCTGCGCAGCGGTTTGGGAGTTAACATCAAAATTACATTTCTCGGCCATATCGCATAGATCTCACTGTGAAAAGGCTTAAATGGCTTTTTTGACCTGTTTGAGGATTGCGCTCAAATCAAATGTCCTATAACCAAATTTCCACATGTAACTACTAGATTGTGATACAATACACTAATGGGTGAAGTTTGGTTGACTTCTGCGCAGCGGTTTGGGAGTTAACATCAAAATTACATTTCTCGGCCATATCGCATAGATCTCACTGTGAAAAGGCTTAAATGACTTTTTTAATTAAGTTTGATGATTGCGTTCAAACAAAATGTCCTAGAACAAAATTTTCAAATGTAACTACTAGATTGTGATACAATACACTATTGGGTGAAGTTTGGTTGACTTCTGCGCAGCGGTTTGGGAGTTAACATCAAAATTACATTTCTCGGCCATATCGCATAGATCTCACTGTGAAAAGGCTTAAATGGCTTTTTTGACCTAAGTTTGAGGATTGCGCTCAAATCAAATGTCCTAGAACCAAATTTCCGCATGTAACTACTAGATTGTGATACAATACACTAATGGGTGAAGTTTGGTTTACTTCTGCGCAGCGGTTTGGGAGTTAACATCAAAATTACATTTCTCGGCCATATCGCATAGATCTCATTGTGAAAAGGCTTAAATGGCTTTTTTGACCTAAGTTTAATGATTGCGCTCAAACCAAATGTCCTAGTACGAAATTTTCAAATGTAACTACTAGAATGTGATACAATACACTATTGGGTGAAGTTTGGTTGACTTCTGCGCAGCGGTTTGGGAGTTAACATCAAAATTACATTTCTCGGCCATATCGCATAGATCTCACTGTGAAAAGGCTTAAATGGCTTTTTTGACCTAAGTTTGAGGATTGCGCTCAAACAAAATGTCCTAGAACAAAATTTTCAAATGTAACTACTAGATTGTGATACAATACACTATTGGGTGAAGTTTGGTTGACTTCTGCGCAGCGGTTTGGGAGTTAACATCAAAATTACATTTCTCGGCCATATCGCATAGATCTCACTGTGAAAAGGCTTAAATGACTTTTTTAATTAAGTTTGATGATTGCGTTCAAACAAAATGTCCTAGAACAAAATTTTCAAATGTAACTACTAGATTGTGATACAATACACTATTGGGTGAAGTTTGGTTGACTTCTGCGCAGCAGTTTGGGAGTTAACATCAAAATTACATTTCTCGGCCATATCGCATAGATCTCACTGTGAAAAGGCTTAAATGGCTTTTTTGACCTAAGTTTGAGGATTGCGCTCAAATCAAATGTCCTAGAACCAAATTTCCACATGTAACTACTAGATTGTGATACAATACACTAATGGGTGAAGTTTGGTTGACTTCTGCGCAGCGGTTTGGGAGTTAACATCAAAATTACATTTCTCGGCCATATCGCATAGATCTCACTGTGAAAAGGCTTAAATGACTTTTTTAATTAAGTTTGATGATTGCGCTCAAACAAAATTTCCTAGAACAAAATTTTCAAATGTAACTACTAGATTGTGATACAATACACTATTGGGTGAAGTTTGGTTGACTTCTGCGCAGCGGTTTGGGAGTTAACATCAAAATTACATTTCTCGGCCATATCGCATAGATCTCACTGTGAAAAGGCTTAAATGACTTTTTTAATTAAGTTTGATGATTGCGTTCAAACAAAATGTCCTAGAACAAAATTTTCAAATGTAACTACTAGATTGTGATACAATACACTATTGGGTGAAGTTTGGTTGACTTCTGCGCAGCGGTTTGGGAGTTAACATCAAAATTACATTTCTCGGCCATATCGCATAGATCTCACTGTGAAAAGGCTTAAAAGACTTTTTTAATTAAGTTTAATGATTGCGCTCAAACCAAATGTCCTAGAACGAAATTTTCAAATGTAACTACTAGAATGTGATACAATACACTATTGGGTGAAGTTTAGTTGACTTCTGCACAGCGGTTTGGGAGTTAACATCAAAATTACATTTCTCGGCCATATCGCATAGATCTCACTGTGAAAAGGCTTAAATGGCTTTTTTGACCTAAGTTTGAGGATTGCGCTCAAATCAAATGTCCTAGAACCAAATTTCCACATGTAACTACTAGATTGTGATACAATACACTAATGGGTGAAGTTTGGTTGACTTCTGCGCAGCGGTTTGGGAGTTAACATCAAAATTACATTTCTCGGCCATATCGCATAGATCTCACTGTGAAAAGGCTTAAATGACTTTTTTAATTAAGTTTAATGATTGCGCTCAAACCAAATGTCCTAGAACGAAATTTTCAAATGTAACTACTAGAATGTGATACAATACACTATTGGGTGAAGTTTAGTTGACTTCTTCGCAGCGGTTTGGGAGTTAACATCAAAATTACATTTCTCGGCCATATCGCATAGATCTCACTGTGAAAAGGCTTAAATGGCTTTTTTGACCTAAGTTTGAGGATTGCGCTCAAATCAAATGTCCTAGAACCAAATTTCCACATGTAACTACTAGATTGTGATACAATACACTAATGGGTGAAGTTTGGTTTACTTCTGCGCAGCGGTTTGGGAGTGAACATCAAAATTACATTTCTCGGCCATATCGCATAGATCTCACTGTGAAAAGGCTTAAATGGCTTTTTTGACCTAAGTTTAATAATTGCGCTCAAACCAAATGTCCTAGAACGAAATTTTCAAATGTAACTACTAGAATGTGATACAATACACTATTGGGTGAAGTTTGGTTGACTTCTGCGCAGCGGTTTGGGAGTTAACATCAAAATTACATTTCTCGGCCATATCGCATAGATCTCACTGTGAAAAGGCTTAAATGGCTTTTTTGACCTAAGTTTGAGGATTGCGCTCATATCAAATGTCCTAGAACCAAATTTTCACATGTAACTACTAGATTGTGATACAATACACTAATGGGTGAAGTTTGGTTGACTTCTGCGCAGCGGTTTGGGAGTTAACATCAAAATTACATTTCTCGGCCATATCGCATAGATCTCACTGTGAAAAGGCTTAAATGACTTTTTTAATTAAGTTTGATGATTGCGCTCAAACAAAATTTCCTAGAACAAAATTTTCAAATGTAACTACTAGATTGTGATACAATACACTATTGGGTGAAGTTTGGTTGACTTCTGCGCAGCGGTTTGGGAGTTAACATCAAAATTACATTTCTCGGCCATATCGCATAGATCTCACTGTGAAAAGGCTTAAATGGCTTTTTTGACCTAAGTTTAATGATTGCGCTCAAACCAAATGTCCTAGAACGAAATTTTCAAATGTAACTACTAGAATGTGATACAATACACTATTGGGTGAAGTTTGGTTGACTTCTGCGCAGCGGTTTGGGAGTTAACATCAAAATTACATTTCTCGGCCATATCGCATAGATCTCACTGTGAAAAGGCTTAAATGACTTTTTTAATTAAGTTTAATGATTGCGCTCAAACCAAATGTCCTAGAACGAAATTTTCAAATGTAACTACTAGAATGTGATACAATACACTATTGGGTGAAGTTTAGTTGACTTCTGCGCAGCGGTTTGGGAGTTAACATCAAAATTACATTTCTCGGCCATATCGCATAGATCTCACTGTGAAAAGGCTTAAATGGCTTTTTTGACCTAAGTTTGAGGATTGCGCTCAAATCAAATGTCCTAGAACCAAATTTCCACATGTAACTACTAGATTGTGATACAATACACTATTGGGTGAAGTTTAGTTGACTTCTTCGCAGCGGTTTGGGAGTTAACATCAAAATTACATTTCTCGGCCATATCGCATAGATCTCACTGTGAAAAGGCTTAAATGGCTTTTTTGACCTAAGTTTGAGGATTGCGCTCAAATCAAATGTCCTAGAACCAAATTTCCACATGTAACTACTAGATTGTGATACAATACACTAATGGGTGAAGTTTGGTTTACTTCTGCGCAGCGGTTTGGGAGTGAACATCAAAATTACATTTCTCGGCCATATCGCATAGATCTCACTGTGAAAAGGCTTAAATGGCTTTTTTGACCTAAGTTTAATAATTGCGCTCAAACCAAATGTCCTAGAACGAAATTTTCAAATGTAACTACTAGAATGTGATACAATACACTATTGGGTGAAGTTTGGTTGACTTCTGCGCAGCGGTTTGGGAGTTAACATCAAAATTACATTTCTCGGCCATATCGCATAGATCTCACTGTGAAAAGGCTTAAATGGCTTTTTTGACCTAAGTTTGAGGATTGCGCTCATATCAAATGTCCTAGAACCAAATTTTCACATGTAACTACTAGATTGTGATACAATACACTAATGGGTGAAGTTTGGTTGACTTCTGCGCAGCGGTTTGGGAGTTAACATCAAAATTACATTTCTCGGCCATATCGCATAGATCTCACTGTGAAAAGGCTTAAATGACTTTTTTAATTAAGTTTGATGATTGCGCTCAAACAAAATTTCCTAGAACAAAATTTTCAAATGTAACTACTAGATTGTGATACAATACACTATTGGGTGAAGTTTGGTTGACTTCTGCGCAGCGGTTTGGGAGTTAACATCAAAATTACATTTCTCGGCCATATCGCATAGATCTCACTGTGAAAAGGCTTAAATGGCTTTTTTGACCTAAGTTTAATGATTGCGCTCAAACCAAATGTCCTAGAACGAAATTTTCAAATGTAACTACTAGAATGTGATACAATACACTATTGGGTGAAGTTTGGTTGACTTCTGCGCAGCGGTTTGGGAGTTAACATCAAAATTACATTTCTCGGCCATATCGCATAGATCTCACTGTGAAAAGGCTTAAATGACTTTTTTAATTAAGTTTAATGATTGCGCTCAAACCAAATGTCCTAGAACGAAATTTTCAAATGTAACTACTAGAATGTGATACAATACACTATTGGGTGAAGTTTAGTTGACTTCTGCGCAGCGGTTTGGGAGTTAACATCAAAATTACATTTCTCGGCCATATCGCATAGATCTCACTGTGAAAAGGCTTAAATGGCTTTTTTGACCTAAGTTTGAGGATTGCGCTCAAATCAAATGTCCTAGAACCAAATTTCCACATGTAACTACTAGATTGTGATACAATACACTAATGGGTGAAGTTTGGTTTACTTCTGCGCAGCGGTTTGGGAGTTAACATCAAAATTACATTTCTCGGCCATATCGCATAGATCTCACTGTGAAAAGGCTTAAATGGCTTTTTTGACCTAAGTTTAATAATTGCGCTCAAACCAAATGTCCTAGAACGAAATTTTCAAATGTAACTACTAGAATGTGATACAATACACTATTGGGTGAAGTTTGGTTGACTTCTGCGCAGCGGTTTGGGAGTTAACATCAAAATTACATTTCTCGGCCATATCGCATAGATCTCACTGTGAAAAGGCTTAAATGGCTTTTTTGACCTAAGTTTGAGGATTGCGCTCAAATCAAATGTCCTAGAACCAAATTTCCACATGTAACTACTAGATTGTGATACAATACACTAATGGGTGAAGTTTGGTTGACTTCTGCGCAGCGGTTTGGGAGTTAACATCAAAATTACATTTCTCGGCCATATCGCATAGATATCACTGTGAAAAGGCTTAAATGGCTTTTTTGACCTAAGTTTAATAATTGCGCTCAAACCAAATGTCTTAGAACGAAATTTTTAAATGTAACTACTAGAATGTGATACAATACACTATTGGGTGAAGTTTGGTTGACTTCTGCGCAGCGGTTTGGGAGTTAACATCAAAATTACATTTCTCGGCCATATCGCATAGATCTCACTGTGAAAAGGCTTAAATGGCTTTTTTGACCTAAGTTTGAGGATTGCGCTCAAATCAAATGTCCTAGAACCAAATTTTCAAATGTAACTACTAGATTGTGATACAATACACTATTGGGTGAAGTTTGGTTGACTTCTTCGCAGCGGTTTGGGAGTTAACATCAAAATTACATTTCTCGGCCATATCGCATAGATCTCACTGTGAAAAGGCTTAAATGGCTTTTTTGACCTAAGTTTAATGATTGCGCTCAAACCAAATGTCCTAGAACGAAATTTTCAAATGTAACTACTAGATTGTGATACAATACACTATTGGGTGAAGTTTGGTTGACTTCTGCGCAGCGGTTTGGGAGTTAACATCAAAATTACATTTCTCGGCCATATCGCATAGATCTCACTGTGAAAAGGCTTAAATGACTTTTTTAATTAAGTTTGATGATTGCGTTCAAACAAAATGTCCTAGAACAAAATTTTCAAATGTAACTACTAGATTGTGATACAATACACTATTGGGTGAAGTTTGGTTGACTTCTGCGCAGCGGTTTGGGAGTTAACATCAAAATTACATTTCTCGGCCATATCGCATAGATCTCACTGTGAAAAGGCTTAAAAGACTTTTTTAATTAAGTTTAATGATTGCGCTCAAACCAAATGTCCTAGAACGAAATTTTCAAATGTAACTACTAGAATGTGATACAATACACTATTGGGTGAAGTTTAGTTGACTTCTGCACAGCGGTTTGGGAGTTAACATCAAAATTACATTTCTCGGCCATATCGCATAGATCTCACTGTGAAAAGGCTTAAATGGCTTTTTTGACCTAAGTTTGAGGATTGCGCTCAAATCAAATGTCCTAGAACCAAATTTCCACATGTAACTACTAGATTGTGATACAATACACTAATGGGTGAAGTTTAGTTGACTTCTGCGCAGCGGTTTGGGAGTTAACATCAAAATTACATTTCTCGGCCATATCGCATAGATCTCACTGTGAAAAGGCTTAAATGACTTTTTTAATTAAGTTTAATGATTGCGCTCAAACCAAATGTCCTAGAACGAAATTTTCAAATGTAACTACTAGAATGTGATACAATACACTATTGGGTGAAGTTTAGTTGACTTCTTCGCAGCGGTTTGGGAGTTAACATCAAAATTACATTTCTCGGCCATATCGCATAGATCTCACTGTGAAAAGGCTTAAATGGCTTTTTTGACCTAAGTTTGAGGATTGCGCTCAAATCAAATGTCCTAGAACCAAATTTCCACATGTAACTACTAGATTGTGATACAATACACTAATGGGTGAAGTTTGGTTTACTTCTGCGCAGCGGTTTGGGAGTGAACATCAAAATTACATTTCTCGGCCATATCGCATAGATCTCACTGTGAAAAGGCTTAAATGGCTTTTTTGACCTAAGTTTAATAATTGCGCTCAAACCAAATGTCCTAGAACGAAATTTTCAAATGTAACTACTAGAATGTGATACAATACACTATTGGGTGAAGTTTGGTTGACTTCTGCGCAGCGGTTTGGGAGTTAACATCAAAATTACATTTCTCGGCCATATCGCATAGATCTCACTGTGAAAAGGCTTAAATGGCTTTTTTGACCTAAGTTTGAGGATTGCGCTCAAATCAAATGTCCTAGAACCAAATTTTCACATGTAACTACTAGATTGTGATACAATACACTAATGGGTGAAGTTTGGTTGACTTCTGCGCAGCGGTTTGGGAGTTAACATCAAAATTACATTTCTCGGCCATATCGCATAGATCTCACTGTGAAAAGGCTTAAATGACTTTTTTAATTAAGTTTGATGATTGCGCTCAAACAAAATTTCCTAGAACAAAATTTTCAAATGTAACTACTAGATTGTGATACAATACACTATTGGGTGAAGTTTGGTTGACTTCTGCGCAGCGGTTTGGGAGTTAACATCAAAATTACATTTCTCGGCCATATCGCATAGATCTCACTGTGAAAAGGCTTAAATGGCTTTTTTGACCTAAGTTTAATGATTGCGCTCAAACCAAATGTCCTAGAACGAAATTTTCAAATGTAACTACTAGAATGTGATACAATACACTATTGGGTGAAGTTTGGTTGACTTCTGCGCAGCGGTTTGGGAGTTAACATCAAAATTACATTTCTCGGCCATATCGCATAGATCTCACTGTGAAAAGGCTTAAATGACTTTTTTAATTAAGTTTAATGATTGCGCTCAAACCAAATGTCCTAGAACGAAATTTTCAAATGTAACTACTAGAATGTGATACAATACACTATTGGGTGAAGTTTAGTTGACTTCTGCGCAGCGGTTTGGGAGTTAACATCAAAATTACATTTCTCGGCCATATCGCATAGATCTCACTGTGAAAAGGCTTAAATGGCTTTTTTGACCTAAGTTTGAGGATTGCGCTCAAATCAAATGTCCTAGAACCAAATTTCCACATGTAACTACTAGATTGTGATACAATACACTAATGGGTGAAGTTTGGTTTACTTCTGCGCAGCGGTTTGGGAGTTAACATCAAAATTACATTTCTCGGCCATATCGCATAGATCTCACTGTGAAAAGGCTTAAATGGCTTTTTTGACCTAAGTTTAATAATTGCGCTCAAACCAAATGTCCTAGAACGAAATTTTCAAATGTAACTACTAGAATGTGATACAATACACTATTGGGTGAAGTTTGGTTGACTTCTGCGCAGCGGTTTGGGAGTTAACATCAAAATTACATTTCTCGGCCATATCGCATAGATCTCACTGTGAAAAGGCTTAAATGGCTTTTTTGACCTAAGTTTGAGGATTGCGCTCAAATCAAATGTCCTAGAACCAAATTTCCACATGTAACTACTAGATTGTGATACAATACACTAATGGGTGAAGTTTGGTTTACTTCTGCGCAGCGGTTTGGGAGTTAACATCAAAATTACATTTCTCGGCCATATCGCATAGATCTCACTGTGAAAAGGCTTAAATGGCTTTTTTGACCTAAGTTTAATAATTGCGCTCAAACCAAATGTCTTAGAACGAAATTTTTAAATGTAACTACTAGAATGTGATACAATACACTATTGGGTGAAGTTTGGTTGACTTCTGCGCAGCGGTTTGGGAGTTAACATCAAAATTACATTTCTCGGCCATATCGCATAGATCTCACTGTGAAAAGGCTTAAATGGCTTTTTTGACCTAAGTTTGAGGATTGCGCTCAAATCAAATGTCCTAGAACCAAATTTTCAAATGTAACTACTAGATTGTGATACAATACACTATTGGGTGAAGTTTGGTTGACTTCTTCGCAGCGGTTTGGGAGTTAACATCAAAATTACATTTCTCGGCCATATCGCATAGATCTCACTGTGAAAAGGCTTAAATGGCTTTTTTGACCTAAGTTTAATGATTGCGCTCAAACCAAATGTCCTAGAACGAAATTTTCAAATGTAACTACTAGAATGTGATACAATACACTATTGGGTGAAGTTTGGTTGACTTCTGCGCAGCGGTTTGGGAGTTAACATCAAAATTACATTTCTCGGCCATATCACATAGATCTCACTGTGAAAAGGCTTAAATGACTTTTTTAATTAAGTTTGATGATTGCGTTCAAACAAAATGTCCTAAAACAAAATTTTCAAATGTAACTACTAGATTGTGATACAATACACTATTGGGTGAAGTTTGGTTGACTTCTGCGCAGCGGTTTGGGAGTTAACATCAAAATTACATTTCTCGGCCATATCGCATAGATCTCATTGTGAAAAGGCTTAAATGGCTTTTTTGACCTAAGTTTGAGGATTGCACTCAAATCAAATGTCCTAGAACCAAATTTCCACATGTAACTACTAGATTGTGATACAATACACTAATGGGTGAAGTTTGGTTTACTTCTGCGCAGCGGTTTGGGAGTTAACATCAAAATTACATTTCTCGGCCATATCGCATAGATCTCACTGTGAAAAGGCTTAAATGGCTTTTTTGACCTAAGTTTGAGGATTGCGCTCAAATCAAATGTCCTAGAACCAAATTTTCACATGTAACTACTAGATTGTGATACAATACACTAATGGGTGAAGTTTGGTTGACTTCTGCGCAGCGGTTTGGGAGTTAACATCAAAATTACATTTCTCGGCCATATCGCATAGATCTCACTGTGAAAAGGCTTAAATGACTTTTTTAATTAAGTTTGATGATTGCGCTCAAACAAAATTTCCTAGAACAAAATTTTCAAATGTAACTACTAGATTGTGATACAATACACTATTGGGTGAAGTTTGGTTGACTTTTGCGCAGCGGTTTGGGAGTTAACATCAAAATTACATTTCTCGGCCATATCGCATAGATCTCGCTGTGAAAAGGCTTAAATGGCTTTTTTGACCTAAGTTTAATGATTGCGCTCAAACAAAATGTCCTAGAACAAAATTTTCAAATGTAACTACTAGATTGTGATACAATACACTATTGGGTGAAGTTTGGTTGACTTCTGCGCAGCGGTTTGGGAGTTAACATCAAAATTACATTTCTCGGCCATATCGCATAGATCTCACTGTGAAAAGGCTTAAATGACTTTTTTAATTAAGTTTAATGATTGCGCTCAAACCAAATGTCCTAGAACGAAATTTTCAAATGTAACTACTAGAATGTGATACAATACACTATTGGGTGAAGTTTAGTTGACTTCTGCGCAGCGGTTTGGGAGTTAACATCAAAATTACATTTCTCGGCCATATCGCATAGATCTCACTGTGAAAAGGCTTAAATGGCTTTTTTGACCTAAGTTTGAGGATTGCGCTCAAATCAAATGTCCTAGAACCAAATTTCCACATGTAACTACTAGATTGTGATACAATACACTAATGGGTGAAGTTTGGTTTACTTCTGCGCAGCGGTTTGGGAGTTAACATCAAAATTACATTTCTCGGCCATATCGCATAGATCTCACTGTGAAAAGGCTTAAATGGCTTTTTTGACCTAAGTTTAATAATTGCGCTCAAACCAAATGTCCTAGAACGAAATTTTCAAATGTAACTACTAGAATGTGATACAATACACTATTGGGTGAAGTTTGGTTGACTTCTGCGCAGCGGTTTGGGAGTTAACATCAAAATTACATTTCTCGGCCATATCGCATAGATCTCACTGTGAAAAGGCTTAAATGGCTTTTTTGACCTAAGTTTGAGGATTGCGCTCAAATCAAATGTCCTAGAACCAAATTTTCACATGTAACTACTAGATTGTGATACAATACACTAATGGGTGAAGTTTGGTTGACTTCTGCGCAGCGGTTTGGGAGTTAACATCAAAATTACATTTCTCGGCCATATCGCATAGATCTCACTGTGAAAAGGCTTAAATGACTTTTTTAATTAAGTTTGATGATTGCGCTCAAACAAAATTTCCTAGAACAAAATTTTCAAATGTAACTACTAGATTGTGATACAATACACTATTGGGTGAAGTTTGGTTGACTTCTGCGCAGCGGTTTGGGAGTTAACATCAAAATTACATTTCTCGGCCATATCGCATAGATCTCATTGTGAAAAGGCTTAAATGGCTTTTTTGACCTAAGTTTAATGATTGCGCTCAAACCAAATGTCCTAGAACGAAATTTTTAAATGTAACTACTAGAATGTGATACAATACACTATTGGGTGAAGTTTGGTTGACTTCTGCGCAGCGGTTTGGGAGTTAACATCAAAATTACATTTCTCGGCCATATCGCATAGATCTCACTGTGAAAAGGCTTAAATGACTTTTTTAATTAAGTTTAATGATTGCGCTCAAACCAAATGTCCTAGAACGAAATTTTCAAATGTAACTACTAGAATGTGATACAATACACTATTGGGTGAAGTTTAGTTGACTTCTGCGCAGCGGTTTGGGAGTTAACATCAAAATTACATTTCTCGGCCATATCGCATAGATCTCACTGTGAAAAGGCTTAAATGGCTTTTTTGACCTAAGTTTGAGGATTGCGCTCAAATCAAATGTCCTAGAACCAAATTTCCACATGTAACTACTAGATTGTGATACAATACACTAATGGGTGAAGTTTGGTTTACTTCTGCGCAGCGGTTTGGGAGTTAACATCAAAATTACATTTCTCGGCCATATCGCATAGATCTCACTGTGAAAAGGCTTAAATGGCTTTTTTGACCTAAGTTTAATAATTGCGCTCAAACCAAATGTCCTAGAACGAAATTTTCAAATGTAACTACTAGAATGTGATACAATACACTATTGGGTGAAGTTTGGTTGACTTCTGCGCAGCGGTTTGGGAGTTAACATCAAAATTACATTTCTCGGCCATATCGCATAGATCTCACTGTGAAAAGGCTTAAATGGCTTTTTTGACCTAAGTTTGAGGATTGCGCTCAAATCAAATGTCCTAGAACCAAATTTCCACATGTAACTACTAGATTGTGATACAATACACTAATGGGTGAAGTTTGGTTTACTTCTGCGCAGCGGTTTGGGAGTTAACATCAAAATTACATTTCTCGGCCATATCGCATAGATCTCACTGTGAAAAGGCTTAAATGGCTTTTGTGACCTAAGTTTAATAATTGCGCTCTAACCAAATGTCCTAGAACGAAATTTTTAAATGTAACTACTAGAATGTGATACAATACACTATTGGGTGAAGTTTGGTTGACTTCTGCGCAGCGGTTTGGGAGTTAACATCAAAATTACATTTCTCGGCCATATCGCATAGATCTCACTGTGAAAAGGCTTAAATGGCTTTTTTGACCTAAGTTTGAGGATTGCGCTCAAATCAAATGTCCTAGAACCAAATTTTCACATGTAACTACTAGATTGTGATACAATACACTAATGGGTGAAGTTTGGTTGACTTCTGCGCAGCGGTTTGGGAGTTAACATCAAAATTACATTTCTCGGCCATATCGCATAGATCTCACTGTGAAAAGGCTTAAATGACTTTTTTAATTAAGTTTGATGATTGCGCTCAAACAAAATTTCCTAGAACAAAATTTTCAAATGTAACTACTAGATTGTGATACAATACACTATTGGGTGAAGTTTGGTTGACTTCTTCGCAGCGGTTTGGGAGTTAACATCAAAATTACATTTCTCGGCCATATCGCATAGATCTCACTGTGAAAAGGCTTAAATGGCTTTTTTGACCTAAGTTTGAGGATTGCGCTCAAATCAAATGTCCTAGAACCAAATTTCCACATGTAACTACTAGATTGTGATACAATACACTAATGGGTGAAGTTTGGTTTACTTCTGCGCAGCGGTTTGGGAGTTAACATCAAAATTACATTTCTCGGCCATATCGCAGAGATCTCACTGTGAAAAGGCTTAAATGGCTTTTTTGACCTAAGTTTAATAATTGCGCTCAAACCAAATGTCCTAGAACGAAATTTTCAAATGTAACTACTAGAATGTGATACAATACACTATTGGGTGAAGTTTGGTTGACTTCTGCGCAGCGGTTTGGGAGTTAACATCAAAATTACATTTCTCGGCCATATCGCATAGATCTCACTGTGAAAAGGCTTAAATGGCTTTTTTGACCTAAGTTTGAGGATTGCGCTCAAATCAAATGTCCTAGAACCAAATTTTCACATGTAACTACTAGATTGTGATACAATACACTAATGGGTGAAGTTTGGTTGACTTCTGCGCAGCGGTTTGGGAGTTAACATCAAAATTACATTTCTCGGCCATATCGCATAGATCTCACTGTGAAAAGGCTTAAATGACTTTTTTAATTAAGTTTGATGATTGCGCTCAAACAAAATTTCCTAGAACAAAATTTTCAAATGTAACTACTAGATTGTGATACAATACACTATTGGGTGAAGTTTTGTTGACTTCTGCGCAGCGGTTTGGGAGTTAACATCAAAATTACATTTCTCGGCCATATCGCATAGATCTCACTGTGAAAAGGCTTAAATGGCTTTTTTGACCTAAGTTTAATGATTGCGCTCAAACCAAATGTCCTAGAACGAAATTTTCAAATGTAACTACTAGAATGTGATACAATACACTATTGGGTGAAGTTTGGTTGACGTCTGCGCAGCGGTTTGGGAGTTAACATCAAAATTACATTTCTCGGCCATATCGCATAGATCTCACTGTGAAAAGGCTTAAATGACTTTTTTAATTAAGTTTAATGATTGCGCTCAAACCAAATTTCCTAGAACGAAATTTTCAAATGTAACTACTAGAATGTGATACAATACACTATTGGGTGAAGTTTAGTTGACTTCTGCGCAGCGGTTTGGGAGTTATCAAAATTACATTTCTCGGCCATATCGCATAGATCTCACTGTGAAAAGGCTTAAATGGCTTTTTTGACCTAAGTTTGAGGATTGCGCTCAAATCAAATGTCCTAGAACCAAATTTCCACATGTAACTACTAGATTGTGATACAATACACTAATGGGTGAAGTTTGGTTTACTTCTGCGCAGCGGTTTGGGAGTTAACATCAAAATTACATTTCTCGGCCATATCGCATAGATCTCACTGTGAAAAGGCTTAAATGGCTTTTTTTGACCTAAGTTTAATAATTGCGCACAAAACAAATGTCCTAGAACGAAATTTTCAAATGTAACTACTAGAATGTGATACAATACACTATTGGGTGAAGTTTGGTTGACTTCTGCGCAGCGGTTTGGGAGTTAACATCAAAATTACATTTCTCGGCCATATCGCATAGATCTCACTGTGAAAAGGCTTAAATGGCTTTTTTGACCTAAGTTTGAGGATTGCGCTCAAATCAAATGTCCTAGAACCAAATTTCCACATGTAACTACTAGATTGTGATACAATACACTAATGGGTGAAGTTTGGTTTACTTCTGCGCAGCGGTTTGGGAGTTAACATCAAAATTACATTTCTCGGCCATATCGCATAGATCTCACTGTGAAAAGGCTTAAATGGCTTTTTTGACCTAAGTTTGAGGATTGCGCTCAAATCAATTGTCCTAGAACCAAATTTTCAAATGTAACTACTAGAATGTGATACAATACACTATTGGGTGAAGTTTGGTTGACTTCTTCGCAGCGGTTTGGGAGTTAACATCAAAATTACATTTCTCGGCCATATCGCATAGATCTCACTGTGAAAAGGCTTAAATGGCTTTTTTGACCTAAGTTTAATGATTGCGCTCAAACCAAATGTCCTAGAACGAAATTTTCAAATGTAACTACTAGAATGTGATACAATACACTATTGGGTGAAGTTTGGTTGACTTCTGCGCAGCGGTTTGGGAGTTAACATCAAAATTACATTTCTCGGCCATATCACATAGATCTCACTGTGAAAAGGCTTAAATGACTTTTTTAATTAAGTTTGATGATTGCGTTCAAACAAAATGTCCTAAAACAAAAATTTCAAATGTAACTACTAGATTGTGATACAATACACTATTGGGTGAAGTTTGGTTGACTTCTGCGCAGCGGTTTGGGAGTTAACATCAAAATTACATTTCTCGGCCATATCGCATAGATCTCACTGTGAAAAGGCTTAAATGTCTTTTTTGAACTAAGTTTGAGGATTGCGCTCAAATCAAATGTCCTAGAACCAAATTTCCACATGTAACTACTAGATTGTGATACAATACACTAATGGGTGAAGTTTGGTTTACTTCTGCGCAGCGGTTTGGGAGTTAACATCAAAATTACATTTCTCGGCCATATCGCATAGATCTCACTGTGAAAAGGCTTAAATGACTTTTTTAATTAAGTTTGATGATTGCGCTCAAACAAAATGTCCTAGAACAAAATTTTCAAATGTAACTACTAGATTGTGATACAATACACTATTGGGTGAAGTTTGGTTGACTTCTGCGCAGCGGTTTGGGAGTTAACATCAAAATTACATTTCTCGGCCATATCGCATAGATCTCACTGTGAAAAGGCTTAAATGGCTTTTTTGACCTAAGTTTGAGGATTGCGCTCAAATCAAATGTCCTAGAACCAAATTTCCACATGTAACTACTAGATTGTGATACAATACACTAATGGTTGAAGTTTGGTTGACTTCTGCGCAGCGGTTTGGGAGTGAACATCAAAATTACATTTCTCGGCCATATCGCATAGATCTCACTGTGAAAAGGCTTAAATGACTTTTTTTAATTAAGTTTGAATATTGCGCTCAAATCAAATGTCCTAGAACTAAATTTCCAAATGTAACTACTAGATTGTGATAAAATACACTATTGGGTGAAGTTTGGTTGACTTCTGCGCAGCGGTTTGGGAGTTAACATCAAAATTACATTTCTCGGCCATATCGCATAGATCTCACTGTGAAAAGGCTTAAATGGCTTTTTTGACCTGTTTGAGGATTGCGCTCAAATCAAATGTCCTATAACCAAATTTCCACATGTAACTACTAGATTGTGATACAATACACTAATGGGTGAAGTTTGGTTGACTTCTGCGCAGCGGTTTGGGAGTTAACATCAAAATTACATTTCTCGGCCATATATCATAGATCTCACTGTGAAAAGGCTTAAATGACTTTTTTAATTAAGTTTGATGATTGCGTTCAAACAAAATGTCCTAGAACAAAATTTTCAAATGTAACTACTAGATTGTGATACAATACACTATTGGGTGAAGTTTGGTTGACTTCTGCGCAGCGGTTTGGGAGTTAACATCAAAATTACATTTCTCGGCCATATCGCATAGATCTCACTGTGAAAAGGCTTAAATGGCTTTTTTGACCTAAGTTTGAGGATTGCGCTCAAATCAAATGTCCTAGAACCAAATTTTCACATGTAACTACTAGATTGTGATACAATACACTAATGGGTGAAGTTTGGTTGACTTCTGCGCAGCGGTTTGGGAGTTAACATCAAAATTACATTTCTCGGCCATATCGCATAGATCTCACTGTGAAAAGGCTTAAATGACTTTTTTAATTAAGTTTGATGATTGCGCTCAAACAAAATTTCCTAGAACAAAATTTTCAAATGTAACTACTAGATTGTGATACAATACACTATTGGGTGAAGTTTGGTTGACTTCTGCGCAGCGGTTTGGGAGTTAACATCAAAATTACATTTCTCGGCCATATCGCATAGATCTCACTGTGAAAAGGCTTAAATGGCTTTTTTGACCTAAGTTTAATGATTGCGCTCAAACCAAATGTCCTAGAACGAAATTTTCAAATGTAACTACTAGAATGTGATACAATACACTATTGGGTGAAGTTTGGTTGACGTCTGCGCAGCGGTTTGGGAGTTAACATCAAAATTACATTTCTCGGCCATATCGCATAGATCTCACTGTGAAAAGGCTTAAATGACTTTTTTAATTAAGTTTAATGATTGCGCTCAAACCAAATGTCCTAGAACGAAATTTTCAAATGTAACTACTAGAATGTGATACAATACACTATTGGGTGAAGTTTAGTTGACTTCTGCGCAGCGGTTTGGGAGTTATCAAAATTACATTTCTCGGCCATATCGCATAGATCTCACTGTGAAAAGGCTTAAATGGCTTTTTTGACCTAAGTTTGAGGATTGCGCTCAAATCAAATGTCCTAGAACCAAATTTCCACATGTAACTACTAGATTGTGATACAATACACTAATGGGTGAAGTTTGGTTTACTTCTGCGCAGCGGTTTGGGAGTTAACATCAAAATTACATTTCTCGGCCATATCGCATAGATCTCACTGTGAAAAGGCTTAAATGGCTTTTTTTGACCTAAGTTTAATAATTGCGCACAAAACAAATGTCCTAGAACGAAATTTTCAAATGTAACTACTAGAATGTGATACAATACACTATTGGGTGAAGTTTGGTTGACTTCTGCGCAGCGGTTTGGGAGTTAACATCAAAATTACATTTCTCGGCCATATCGCATAGATCTCACTGTGAAAAGGCTTAAATGGCTTTTTTGACCTAAGTTTGAGGATTGCGCTCAAATCAAATGTCCTAGAACCAAATTTCCACATGTAACTACTAGATTGTGATACAATACACTAATGGGTGAAGTTTGGTTTACTTCTGCGCAGCGGTTTGGGAGTTAACATCAAAATTACATTTCTCGGCCATATCGCATAGATCTCACTGTGAAAAGGCTTAAATGGCTTTTTTGACCTAAGTTTGAGGATTGCGCTCAAATCAAATGTCCTAGAACCAAATTTTCAAATGTAACTACTAGAATGTGATATGATACACTATTGGGTGAAGTTTGGTTGACTTCTTCGCAGCGGTTTGGGAGTTAACATCAAAATTACATTTCTCGGCCATATCGCATAGATCTCACTGTGAAAAGGCTTAAATGGCTTTTTTGACCTAAGTTTAATGATTGCGCTCAAACCAAATGTCCTAGAACGAAATTTTCAAATGTAACTACTAGAATGTGATACAATACACTATTGGGTGAAGTTTGGTTGACTTCTGCGCAGCGGTTTGGGAGTTAACATCAAAATTACATTTCTCGGCCATATCACATAGATCTCACTGTGAAAAGGCTTAAATGACTTTTTTAATTAAGTTTGATGATTGCGTTCAAACAAAATGTCCTAAAACAAAAATTTCAAATGTAACTACTAGATTGTGATACAATACACTATTGGGTGAAGTTTGGTTGACTTCTGCGCAGCGGTTTGGGAGTTAATATCAAAATTACATTTCTCGGCCATATCGCATAGATCTCACTGTGAAAAGGCTTAAATGGCTTTTTTAATTAAGTTTAATGATTGCGCTCAAACCAAATGTCCTAGAACGAAATTTTCAAATGTAACTACTAGAATGTGATACAATACACTATTGGGTGAAGTTTGGTTGACGTCTGCGCAGCGGTTTGGGAGTTAACATCAAAATTACATTTCTCGGCCATATCGCATAGATCTCACTGTGAAAAGGCTTAAATGACTTTTTTAATTAAGTTTAATGATTGCGCTCAAACCAAATGTCCTAGAACGAAATTTTCAAATGTAACTACTAGAATGTGATACAATACACTATTGGGTGAAGTTTAGTTGACTTCTGCGCAGCGGTTTGGGAGTTATCAAAATTACATTTCTCGGCCATATCGCATAGATCTCACTGTGAAAAGGCTTAAATGGCTTTTTTGACCTAAGTTTAATAATTGCGCTCAAACCAAATGTCCTAGAACGAAATTTTCAAATGTAACTACTAGAATGTGATACAATACACTATTGGGTGAAGTTTGGTTGACTTCTGCGCAGCGGTTTGGGAGTTAACATCAAAATTACATTTCTCGGCCATATCGCATAGATCTCACTGTGAAAAGGCTTAAATGGCTTTTTTGACCTAAGTTTGAGGATTGCGCTCAAATCAAATGTCCTAGAACCAAATTTTCACATGTAACTACTAGATTGTGATACAATACACTAATGGGTGAAGTTTGGTTGACTTCTGCGCAGCGGTTAGGGAGTTAACATCAAAATTACATTTCTCGGCCATATCGCATAGATCTCACTGTGAAAAGGCTTAAATGGCTTTTTTGACCTAAGTTTAATAATTGCGCTCAAACAAAATGTCCTAGAACGAAATTTTCCAATGTAACTACTAGATTGTGATACAATACACTATTGGGTGAAGTTTGGTTGACTTCTGCGCAGCGGTTTGGGAGTTATTATCAAAATTACATTTCTCGGCCATATCGCATAGATCTCACTGTGAAAAGGCTTAAATGGCTTTTTTGACCTAAGTTTGAGGATTGCGCTCAAATCAAATGTCCTAGAACCAAATTTCCACATGTAACTACTAGATTGTGATACAATACACTAATGGGTGAAGTTTGGTTTACTTCTGCGCAGCGGTTTGGGAGTTAACATCAAAATTACATTTCTCGGCCATATCGCAGAGATCTCACTGTGAAAAGGCTTAAATGGCTTTTTTGACCTAAGTTTAATAATTGCGCTCAAACCAAATGTCCTAGAACGAAATTTTCAAATGTAACTACTAGAATGTGATACAATACACTATTGGGTGAAGTTTGGTTGACTTCTGCGCAGCGGTTTGGGAGTTAACATCAAAATTACATTTCTCGGCCATATCGCATAGATCTCACTGTGAAAAGGCTTAAATGGCTTTTTTGACCTAAGTTTGAGGATTGCGCTCAAATCAAATGTCCTAGAACCAAATTTTCACATGTAACTACTAGATTGTGATACAATACACTAATGGGTGAAGTTTGGTTGACTTCTGCGCAGCGGTTTGGGAGTTAACATCAAAATTACATTTCTCGGCCATATCGCATAGATCTCACTGTGAAAAGGCTTAAATGACTTTTTTAATTAAGTTTGATGATTGCGCTCAAACAAAATTTCCTAGAACAAAATTTTCAAATGTAACTACTAGATTGTGATACAATACACTATTGGGTGAAGTTTGGTTGACTTCTGCGCAGCGGTTTGGGAGTTAACATCAAAATTACATTTCTCGGCCATATCGCATAGATCTCACTGTGAAAAGGCTTAAATGGCTTTTTTGACCTAAGTTTAATGATTGCGCTCAAACCAAATGTCCTAGAACGAAATTTTCAAATGTAACTACTAGAATGTGATACAATACACTATTGGGTGAAGTTTGGTTGACGTCTGCGCAGCGGTTTGGGAGTTAACATCAAAATTACATTTCTCGGCCATATCGCATAGATCTCACTGTGAAAAGGCTTAAATGACTTTTTTAATTAAGTTTAATGATTGCGCTCAAACCAAATGTCCTAGAACGAAATTTTCAAATGTAACTACTAGAATGTGATACAATACACTATTGGGTGAAGTTTAGTTGACTTCTGCGCAGCGGTTTGGGAGTTATCAAAATTACATTTCTCGGCCATATCGCATAGATCTCACTGTGAAAAGGCTTAAATGGCTTTTTTGACCTAAGTTTGAGGATTGCGCTCAAATCAAATGTCCTAGAACCAAATTTCCACATGTAACTACTAGATTGTGATACAATACACTAATGGGTGAAGTTTGGTTTACTTCTGCGCAGCGGTTTGGGAGTTAACATCAAAATTACATTTCTCGGCCATATCGCATAGATCTCACTGTGAAAAGGCTTAAATGGCTTTTTTTGACCTAAGTTTAATAATTGCGCACAAAACAAATGTCCTAGAACGAAATTTTCAAATGTAACTACTAGAATGTGATACAATACACTATTGGGTGAAGTTTGGTTGACTTCTGCGCAGCGGTTTGGGAGTTAACATCAAAATTACATTTCTCGGCCATATCGCATAGATCTCACTGTGAAAAGGCTTAAATGGCTTTTTTGACCTAAGTTTGAGGATTGCGCTCAAATCAAATGTCCTAGAACCAAATTTCCACATGTAACTACTAGATTGTGATACAATACACTAATGGGTGAAGTTTGGTTTACTTCTGCGCAGCGGTTTGGGAGTTAACATCAAAATTACATTTCTCGGCCATATCGCATAGATCTCACTGTGAAAAGGCTTAAATGGCTTTTTTGACCTAAGTTTGAGGATTGCGCTCAAATCAAATGTCCTAGAACCAAATTTTCAAATGTAACTACTAGAATGTGATATGATACACTATTGGGTGAAGTTTGGTTGACTTCTTCGCAGCGGTTTGGGAGTTAACATCAAAATTACATTTCTCGGCCATATCGCATAGATCTCACTGTGAAAAGGCTTAAATGGCTTTTTTGACCTAAGTTTAATGATTGCGCTCAAACCAAATGTCCTAGAACGAAATTTTCAAATGTAACTACTAGAATGTGATACAATACACTATTGGGTGAAGTTTGGTTGACTTCTGCGCAGCGGTTTGGGAGTTAACATCAAAATTACATTTCTCGGCCATATCACATAGATCTCACTGTGAAAAGGCTTAAATGACTTTTTTAATTAAGTTTGATGATTGCGTTCAAACAAAATGTCCTAAAACAAAAATTTCAAATGTAACTACTAGATTGTGATACAATACACTATTGGGTGAAGTTTGGTTGACTTCTGCGCAGCGGTTTGGGAGTTAATATCAAAATTACATTTCTCGGCCATATCGCATAGATCTCACTGTGAAAAGGCTTAAATGGCTTTTTTGAACTAAGTTTAATGATTGCGCTCAAACCAAATGTCCTAGAACGAAATTTTCAAATGTAACTACTAGAATGTGATACAATACACTATTGGGTGAAGTTTGGTTGACGTCTGCGCAGCGGTTTGGGAGTTAACATCAAAATTACATTTCTCGGCCATATCGCATAGATCTCACTGTGAAAAGGCTTAAATGACTTTTTTAATTAAGTTTAATGATTGCGCTCAAACCAAATGTCCTAGAACGAAATTTTCAAATGTAACTACTAGAATGTGATACAATACACTATTGGGTGAAGTTTAGTTGACTTCTGCGCAGCGGTTTGGGAGTTATCAAAATTACATTTCTCGGCCATATCGCATAGATCTCACTGTGAAAAGGCTTAAATGGCTTTTTTGACCTAAGTTTGAGGATTGCGCTCAAATCAAATGTCCTAGAACCAAATTTCCACATGTAACTACTAGATTGTGATACAATACACTATTGGGTGAAGTTTGGTTGACTTCTGCGCAGCGGTTTGGGAGTTAACATCAAAATTACATTTCTCGGCCATATCGCATAGATCTCACTGTGAAAAGGCTTAAATGGCTTTTTTGACCTAAGTTTGAGGATTGCGCTCAAATCAAATGTCCTAGAACCAAATTTCCACATGTAACTACTAGATTGTGATACAATACACTAATGGGTGAAGTTTGGTTTACTTCTGCGCAGCGGTTTGGGAGTTAACATCAAAATTACATTTCTCGGCCATATCGCATAGATCTCACTGTGAAAAGGCTTAAATGGCTTTTTTGACCTAAGTTTGAGGATTGCGCTCAAATCAAATGTCCTAGAACCAAATTTTCAAATGTAACTACTAGAATGTGATACAATACACTATTGGGTGAAGTTTGGTTGACTTCTTCGCAGCGGTTTGGGAGTTAACATCAAAATTACATTTCTCGGCCATATCGCATAGATCTCACTGTGAAAAGGCTTAAATGGCTTTTTTGACCTAAGTTTAATGATTGCGCTCAAACCAAATGTCCTAGAACGAAATTTTCAAATGTAACTACTAGAATGTGATACAATACACTATTGGGTGAAGTTTGGTTGACTTCTGCGCAGCGGTTTGGGAGTTAACATCAAAATTACATTTCTCGGCCATATCACATAGATCTCACTGTGAAAAGGCTTAAATGACTTTTTTAATTAAGTTTGATGATTGCGTTCAAACAAAATGTCCTAAAACAAAAATTTCAAATGTAACTACTAGATTGTGATACAATACACTATTGGGTGAAGTTTGGTTGACTTCTGCGCAGCGGTTTGGGAGTTAACATCAAAATTACATTTCTCGGCCATATCGCATAGATCTCACTGTGAAAAGGCTTAAATGTCTTTTTTGAACTAAGTTTGAGGATTGCGCTCAAATCAAATGTCCTAGAACCAAATTTCCACATGTAACTACTAGATTGTGATACAATACACTAATGGGTGAAGTTTGGTTTACTTCTGCGCAGCGGTTTGGGAGTTAACATCAAAATTACATTTCTCGGCCATATCGCATAGATCTCACTGTGAAAAGGCTTAAATGACTTTTTTAATTAAGTTTGATGATTGCGCTCAAACAAAATGTCCTAGAACAAAATTTTCAAATGTAACTACTAGATTGTGATACAATACACTATTGGGTGAAGTTTGGTTGACTTCTGCGCAGCGGTTTGGGAGTTAACATCAAAATTACATTTCTCGGCCATATCGCATAGATCTCACTGTGAAAAGGCTTAAATGGCTTTTTTGACCTAAGTTTGAGGATTGCGCTCAAATCAAATGTCCTAGAACCAAATTTCCACATGTAACTACTAGATTGTGATACAATACACTAATGGTTGAAGTTTGGTTGACTTCTGCGCAGCGGTTTGGGAGTGAACATCAAAATTACATTTCTCGGCCATATCGCATAGATCTCACTGTGAAAAGGCTTAAATGACTTTTTTTAATTAAGTTTGAATATTGCGCTCAAATCAAATGTCCTAGAACTAAATTTCCAAATGTAACTACTAGATTGTGATAAAATACACTATTGGGTGAAGTTTGGTTGACTTCTGCGCAGCGGTTTGGGAGTTAACATCAAAATTACATTTCTCGGCCATATCGCATAGATCTCACTGTGAAAAGGCTTAAATGGCTTTTTTGACCTGTTTGAGGATTGCGCTCAAATCAAATGTCCTATAACCAAATTTCCACATGTAACTACTAGATTGTGATACAATACACTAATGGGTGAAGTTTGGTTGACTTCTGCGCAGCGGTTTGGGAGTTAACATCAAAATTACATTTCTCGGCCATATCGCATAGATCTCACTGTGAAAAGGCTTAAATGACTTTTTTAATTAAGTTTGATGATTGCGTTCAAACAAAATGTCCTAGAACAAAATTTTCAAATGTAACTACTAGATTGTGATACAATACACTATTGGGTGAAGTTTGGTTGACTTCTGCGCAGCGGTTTGGGAGTTAACATCAAAATTACATTTCTCGGCCATATCGCATAGATCTCACTGTGAAAAGGCTTAAATGGCTTTTTTGACCTAAGTTTGAGGATTGCGCTCAAATCAAATGTCCTAGAACCAAATTTCCGCATGTAACTACTAGATTGTGATACAATACACTAATGGGTGAAGTTTGGTTTACTTCTGCGCAGCGGTTTGGGAGTTAACATCAAAATTACATTTCTCGGCCATATCGCATAGATCTCACTGTGAAAAGGCTTAAATGGCTTTTTTGACCTAAGTTTAATGATTGCGCTCAAACCAAATGTCCTAGTACGAAATTTTCAAATGTAACTACTAGAATGTGATACAATACACTATTGGGTGAAGTTTGGTTGACTTCTGCGCAGCGGTTTGGGAGTTAACATCAAAATTACATTTCTCGGCCATATCGCATAGATCTCACTGTGAAAAGGCTTAAATGGCTTTTTTGACCTAAGTTTGAGGATTGCGCTCAAACAAAATGTCCTAGAACAAAATTTTCAAATGTAACTACTAGAATGTGATACAATACACTATTGGGTGAAGTTTAGTTGACTTCTGCGTAGCGGTTTGGGAGTTAACATCAAAATTACATTTCTCGGCCATATCGCATAGATCTCACTGTGAAAAGGCTTAAATGACTTTTTTAATTAAGTTTAATGATTGCGTTCAAACCAAATGTCCTAGAACGAAATTTTCAAATGTAACTACTAGAATGTGATACAATACACTATTGGGTGAAGTTTAGTTGACTTCTGCGCAGCGGTTTGGGAGTTAACATCAAAATTACATTTCTCGGCCATATCGCATAGATCTCACTGTGAAAAGGCTTAAATGGCTTTTTTGACCTAAGTTTGAGGATTGCGCTCAAATCAAATGTCCTAGAACCAAATTTCCACATGTAACTACTAGATTGTGATACAATACACTAATGGGTGAAGTTTGGTTGACTTCTGCGCAGCGGTTAGGGAGTTAACATCAAAATTACATTTCTCGGCCATATCGCATAGATCTCACTGTGAAAAGGCTTAAATGGCTTTTTTGACCTAAGTTTAATAATTGCGCTCAAACAAAATGTCCTAGAACGAAATTTTCCAATGTAACTACTAGATTGTGATACAATACACTATTGGGTGAAGTTTGGTTGACTTCTGCGCAGCGGTTTGGGAGTTATTATCAAAATTACATTTCTCGGCCATATCGCATAGATCTCACTGTGAAAAGGCTTAAATGGCTTTTTTGACCTAAGTTTGAGGATTGCGCTCAAATCAAATGTCCTAGAACCAAATTTCCACATGTAACTACTAGATTGTGATACAATACACTAATGGGTGAAGTTTGGTTGACTTCTGCGCAGCGGTTTGGGAGTTAACATCAAAATTACATTTCTCGGCCATATCGCATAGATCTCACTGTGAAAAGGCTTAAATGACTTTTTTAATTAAGTTTGATGATTGCGTTCAAACAAAATGTCCTAGAACAAAATTTTCAAATGTAACTACTAGATTGTGATACAATACACTATTGGGTGAAGTTTGGTTGACTTCTGCGCAGCGGTTTGGGAGTTAACATCAAAATTACATTTCTCGGCCATATCGCATAGATCTCACTGTGAAAAGGCTTAAATGGCTTTTTTGACCTAAGTTTGAGGATTGCGCTCAAATCAAATGTCCTAGAACCAAATTTTCACATGTAACTACTAGATTGTGATACAATACACTAATGGGTGAAGTTTGGTTGACTTCTGCGCAGCGGTTTGGGAGTTAACATCAAAATTACATTTCTCGGCCATATCGCATAGATCTCACTGTGAAAAGGCTTAAATGACTTTTTTAATTAAGTTTAATGATTGCGCTCAAACCAAATGTCCTAGAACGAAATTTTCAAATGTAACTACTAGAATGTGATACAATACACTATTGGGTGAAGTTTAGTTGACTTCTGCGCAGCGGTTTGGGAGTTAACATCAAAATTACATTTCTCGGCCATATCGCATAGATCTCACTGTGAAAAGGCTTAAATGGCTTTTTTGACCTAAGTTTGAGGATTGCGCTCAAATCAAATGTCCTAGAACCAAATTTCCACATGTAACTACTAGATTGTGATACAATACACTAATGGGTGAAGTTTGGTTTACTTCTGCGCAGCGGTTTGGGAGTTAACATCAAAATTACATTTCTCGGCCATATCGCAGAGATCTCACTGTGAAAAGGCTTAAATGGCTTTTTTGACCTAAGTTTAATAATTGCGCTCAAACCAAATGTCCTAGAACGAAATTTTCAAATGTAACTACTAGAATGTGATACAATACACTATTGGGTGAAGTTTGGTTGACTTCTGCGCAGCGGTTTGGGAGTTAACATCAAAATTACATTTCTCGGCCATATCGCATAGATCTCACTGTGAAAAGGCTTAAATGGCTTTTTTGACCTAAGTTTGAGGATTGCGCTCAAATCAAATGTCCTAGAACCAAATTTTCACATGTAACTACTAGATTGTGATACAATACACTAATGGGTGAAGTTTGGTTGACTTCTGCGCAGCGGTTTGGGAGTTAACATCAAAATTACATTTCTCGGCCATATCGCATAGATCTCACTGTGAAAAGGCTTAAATGACTTTTTTAATTAAGTTTGATGATTGCGCTCAAACAAAATTTCCTAGAACAAAATTTTCAAATGTAACTACTAGATTGTGATACAATACACTATTGGGTGAAGTTTGGTTGACTTCTTCGCAGCGGTTTGGGAGTTAACATCAAAATTACATTTCTCGGCCATATCGCATAGATCTCACTGTGAAAAGGCTTAAATGGCTTTTTTGACCTAAGTTTAATGATTGCGCTCAAACCAAATGTCCTAGAACGAAATTTTCAAATGTAACTACTAGAATGTGATACAATACACTATTGGGTGAAGTTTGGTTGACTTCTGCGCAGCGGTTTGGGAGTTAACATCAAAATTACATTTCTCGGCCATATCGCATAGATCTCACTGTGAAAAGGCTTAAATGGCTTTTTTGACCTAAGTTTGAGGATTGCGCTCAAATCAAATGTCCTAGAACCAAATTTCCACATGTAACTACTAGATTGTGATACAATACACTAATGGGTGAAGTTTGGTTGACTTCTGCGCAGCGGTTTGGGAGTTAACATCAAAATTACATTTCTCGGCCATATCGCATAGATCTCACTGTGAAAAGGCTTAAATGACTTTTTTAATTAAGTTTGATGATTGCGCTCAAACAAAATTTCCTAGAACAAAATTTTCAAATGTAACTACTAGATTGTGATACAATACACTATTGGGTGAAGTTTGGTTGACTTCTGCGCAGCGGTTTGGGAGTTAACATCAAAATTACATTTCTCGGCCATATCGCATAGATCTCACTGTGAAAAGGCTTAAAAGACTTTTTTAATTAAGTTTAATGATTGCGCTCAAACCAAATGTCCTAGAACGAAATTTTCAAATGTAACTACTAGAATGTGATACAATACACTATTGGGTGAAGTTTAGTTGACTTCTGCACAGCGGTTTGGGAGTTAACATCAAAATTACATTTCTCGGCCATATCGCATAGATCTCACTGTGAAAAGGCTTAAATGGCTTTTTTGACCTAAGTTTGAGGATTGCGCTCAAATCAAATGTCCTAGAACCAAATTTCCACATGTAACTACTAGATTGTGATACAATACACTAATGGGTGAAGTTTGGTTGACTTCTGCGCAGCGGTTTGGGAGTTAACATCAAAATTACATTTCTCGGCCATATCGCATAGATCTCACTGTGAAAAGGCTTAAATGGCTTTTTTGACCTAAGTTTAATGATTGCGCTCAAACCAAATGTCCTAGAACGAAATTTTCAAATGTAACTACTAGAATGTGATACAATACACTATTGGGTGAAGTTTGGTTGACTTCTGCGCAGCGGTTTGGGAGTTAACATCAAAATTACATTTCTCGGCCATATCACATAGATCTCACTGTGAAAAGGCTTAAATGACTTTTAAATTAAGTTTGATGATTGCGTTCAAACAAAATGTCCTAAAACAAAATTTTCAAATGTAACTACTAGATTGTGATACAATACACTATTGGGTGAAGTTTGGTTGACTTCTGCGCAGCGGTTTGGGAGTTAACATCAAAATTACATTTCTCGGCCATATCGCATAGATCTCACTGTGAAAAGGCTTAAATGTCTTTTTTGACCTAAGTTTGAGGATTGCGCTCAAATCAAATGTCCTAGAACCAAATTTCCACATGTAACTACTAGATTGTGATACAATACACTAATGGGTGAAGTTTGGTTTACTTCTGCGCAGCGGTTTGGGAGTTAACATCAAAATTACATTTCTCGGCCATATCGCATAGATCTCACTGTGAAAAGGCTTAAATGACTTTTTTAATTAAGTTTGATGATTGCGCTCAAACAAAATGTCCTAGAACAAAATTTTCAAATGTAACTACTAGATTGTGATACAATACACTATTGGGTGAAGTTTGGTTGACTTCTGCGCAGCGGTTTGGGAGTTAACATCAAAATTACATTTCTCGGCCATATCGCATAGATCTCACTGTGAAAAGGCTTAAATGGCTTTTTTGACCTAAGTTTGAGGATTGCGCTCAAATCAAATGTCCTAGAACCAAATTTCTACATGTAACTACTAGATTGTGATACAATACACTAATGGTTGAAGTTTGGTTGACTTCTGCGCAGCGGTTTGGGAGTGAACATCAAAATTACATTTCTCGGCCATATCGCATAGATCTCACTGTGAAAAGGCTTAAATGACTTTTTTTAATTAAGTTTGAATATTGCGCTCAAATCAAATGTCCTAGAACTAAATTTCCAAATGTAACTACTAGATTGTGATAAAATACACTATTGGGTGAAGTTTGGTTGACTTCTGCGCAGCGGTTTGGGAGTTAACATCAAAATTACATTTCTCGGCCATATCGCATAGATCTCACTGTGAAAAGGCTTAAATGGCTTTTTTGACCTGTTTGAGGATTGCGCTCAAATCAAATGTCCTATAACCAAATTTCCACATGTAACTACTAGATTGTGATACAATACACTAATGGGTGAAGTTTGGTTGACTTCTGCGCAGCGGTTTGGGAGTTAACATCAAAATTACATTTCTCGGCCATATCGCATAGATCTCACTGTGAAAAGGCTTAAATGACTTTTTTAATTAAGTTTGATGATTGCGTTCAAACAAAATGTCCTAGAACAAAATTTTCAAATGTAACTACTAGATTGTGATACAATACACTAATGGGTGAAGTTTGGTTTACTTCTGCGCAGCGGTTTGGGAGTTAACATCAAAATTACATTTCTCGGCCATATCGCATAGATCTCATTGTGAAAAGGCTTAAATGGCTTTTTTGACCTAAGTTTAATGATTGCGCTCAAACCAAATGTCCTAGTACGAAATTTTCAAATGTAACTACTAGAATGTGATACAATACACTATTGGGTGAAGTTTGGTTGACTTCTGCGCAGCGGTTTGGGAGTTAACATCAAAATTACATTTCTCGGCCATATCGCATAGATCTCACTGTGAAAAGGCTTAAATGGCTTTTTTGACCTAAGTTTGAGGATTGCGCTCAAACAAAATGTCCTAGAACAAAATTTTCAAATGTAACTACTAGATTGTGATACAATACACTATTGGGTGAAGTTTGGTTGACTTCTGCGCAGCGGTTTGGGAGTTAACATCAAAATTACATTTCTCGGCCATATCGCATAGATCTCACTGTGAAAAGGCTTAAATGACTTTTTTAATTAAGTTTGATGATTGCGTTCAAACAAAATGTCCTAGAACAAAATTTTCAAATGTAACTACTAGATTGTGATACAATACACTATTGGGTGAAGTTTGGTTGACTTCTGCGCAGCGGTTTGGGAGTTAACATCAAAATTACATTTCTCGGCCATATCGCATAGATCTCACTGTGAAAAGGCTTAAATGGCTTTTTTGACCTAAGTTTGAGGATTGCGCTCAAATCAAATGTCCTAGAACCAAATTTCCACATGTAACTACTAGATTGTGATACAATACACTAATGGGTGAAGTTTGGTTGACTTCTGCGCAGCGGTTTGGGAGTTAACATCAAAATTACATTTCTCGGCCATATCGCATAGATCTCACTGTGAAAAGGCTTAAATGACTTTTTTAATTAAGTTTGATGATTGCGCTCAAACAAAATTTCCTAGAACAAAATTTTCAAATGTAACTACTAGATTGTGATACAATACACTATTGGGTGAAGTTTGGTTGACTTCTGCGCAGCGGTTTGGGAGTTAACATCAAAATTACATTTCTCGGCCATATCGCATAGATCTCACTGTGAAAAGGCTTAAATGACTTTTTTAATTAAGTTTGATGATTGCGTTCAAACAAAATGTCCTAGAACAAAATTTTCAAATGTAACTACTAGATTGTGATACAATACACTATTGGGTGAAGTTTGGTTGACTTCTGCGCAGCGGTTTGGGAGTTAACATCAAAATTACATTTCTCGGCCATATCGCATAGATCTCACTGTGAAAAGGCTTAAAAGACTTTTTTAATTAAGTTTAATGATTGCGCTCAAACCAAATGTCCTAGAACGAAATTTTCAAATGTAACTACTAGAATGTGATACAATACACTATTGGGTGAAGTTTAGTTGACTTCTGCACAGCGGTTTGGGAGTTAACATCAAAATTACATTTCTCGGCCATATCGCATAGATCTCACTGTGAAAAGGCTTAAATGGCTTTTTTGACCTAAGTTTGAGGATTGCGCTCAAATCAAATGTCCTAGAACCAAATTTCCACATGTAACTACTAGATTGTGATACAATACACTAATGGGTGAAGTTTGGTTGACTTCTGCGCAGCGGTTTGGGAGTTAACATCAAAATTACATTTCTCGGCCATATCGCATAGATCTCACTGTGAAAAGGCTTAAATGACTTTTTTAATTAAGTTTAATGATTGCGCTCAAACCAAATGTCCTAGAACGAAATTTTCAAATGTAACTACTAGAATGTGATACAATACACTATTGGGTGAAGTTTAGTTGACTTCTTCGCAGCGGTTTGGGAGTTAACATCAAAATTACATTTCTCGGCCATATCGCATAGATCTCACTGTGAAAAGGCTTAAATGGCTTTTTTGACCTAAGTTTGAGGATTGCGCTCAAATCAAATGTCCTAGAACCAAATTTCCACATGTAACTACTAGATTGTGATACAATACACTAATGGGTGAAGTTTGGTTTACTTCTGCGGAGCGGTTTGGGAGTGAACATCAAAATTACATTTCTCGGCCATATCGCATAGATCTCACTGTGAAAAGGCTTAAATGGCTTTTTTGACCTAAGTTTAATAATTGCGCTCAAACCAAATGTCCTAGAACGAAATTTTCAAATGTAACTACTAGAATGTGATACAATACACTATTGGGTGAAGTTTGGTTGACTTCTGCGCAGCGGTTTGGGAGTTAACATCAAAATTACATTTCTCGGCCATATCGCATAGATCTCACTGTGAAAAGGCTTAAATGGCTTTTTTGACCTAAGTTTGAGGATTGCGCTCAAATCAAATGTCCTAGAACCAAATTTTCACATGTAACTACTAGATTGTGATACAATACACTAATGGGTGAAGTTTGGTTGACTTCTGCGCAGCGGTTTGGGAGTTAACATCAAAATTACATTTCTCGGCCATATCGCATAGATCTCACTGTGAAAAGGCTTAAATGACTTTTTTAATTAAGTTTGATGATTGCGCTCAAACAAAATTTCCTAGAACAAAATTTTCAAATGTAACTACTAGATTGTGATACAATACACTATTGCGTGAAGTTTGGTTGACTTCTGCGCAGCGGTTTGGGAGTTAACATCAAAATTACATTTCTCGGCCATATCGCATAGATCTCACTGTGAAAAGGCTTAAATGGCTTTTTTGACCTAAGTTTAATGATTGCGCTCAAACCAAATGTCCTAGAACGAAATTTTCAAATGTAACTACTAGAATGTGATACAATACACTATTGGGTGAAGTTTGGTTGACTTCTGCGCAGCGGTTTGGGAGTTAACATCAAAATTACATTTCTCGGCCATATCGCATAGATCTCACTGTGAAAAGGCTTAAATGACTTTTTTAATTAAGTTTAATGATTGCGCTCAAACCAAATGTCCTAGAACGAAATTTTCAAATGTAACTACTAGAATGTGATACAATACACTATTGGGTGAAGTTTAGTTGACTTCTGCGCAGCGGTTTGGGAGTTAACATCAAAATTACATTTCTCGGCCATATCGCATAGATCTCACTGTGAAAAGGCTTAAATGGTTTTTTTGACCTAAGTTTGAGGATTGCGCTCAAATCAAATGTCCTAGAACCAAATTTCCACATGTAACTACTAGATTGTGATACAATACACTAATGGGTGAAGTTTGGTTTACTTCTGCGCAGCGGTTTGGGAGTTAACATCAAAATTACATTTCTCGGCCATATCGCATAGATCTCACTGTGAAAAGGCTTAAATGGCTTTTTTGTCCTAAGTTTAATAATTGCGCTCAAACCAAATGTCCTAGAACGAAATTTTCAAATGTAACTACTAGAATGTGATACAATACACTATTGGGTGAAGTTTGGTTGACTTCTGCGCAGCGGTTTGGGAGTTAACATCAAAATTACATTTCTCGGCCATATCGCATAGATCTCACTGTGAAAAGGCTTAAATGGCTTTTTTGACCTAAGTTTGAGGATTGCGCTCAAATCAAATGTCCTAGAACCAAATTTCCACATGTAACTACTAGATTGTGATACAATACACTAATGGGTGAAGTTTGGTTTACTTCTGCGCAGCGGTTTGGGAGTTAACATCAAAATTACATTTCTCGGCCATTTCGCATAGATCTCACTGTGAAAAGGCTTAAATGGCTTTTTTGACCTAAGTTTAATAATTGCGCTCAAACCAAATGTCTTAGAACGAAATTTTTAAATGTAACTACTAGAATGTGATACAATACACTATTGGGTGAAGTTTGGTTGACTTCTGCGCAGCGGTTTGGGAGTTAACATCAAAATTACATTTCTCGGCCATATCGCATAGATCTCACTGTGAAAAGGCTTAAATGGCTTTTTTGACCTAAGTTTGAGGATTGCGCTCAAATCAAATGTCCTAGAACCAAATTTTCAAATGTAACTACTAGATTGTGATACAATACACTATTGGGTGAAGTTTGGTTGACTTCTTCGCAGCGGTTTGGGAGTTAACATCAAAATTACATTTCTCGGCCATATCGCATAGATTTCACTGTGAAAAGGCTTAAATGGCTTTTTTGACCTAAGTTTAATGATTGCGCTCAAACCAAATGTCCTAGAACGAAATTTTCAAATGTAACTACTAGAATGTGATACAATACACTATTGGGTGAAGTTTGGTTGACTTCTGCGCAGCGGTTTGGGAGTTAACATCAAAATTACATTTCTCGGCCATATCACATAGATCTCACTGTGAAAAGGCTTAAATGACTTTTTTAATTAAGTTTGATGATTGCGTTCAAACAAAATGTCCTAAAACAAAATTTTCAAATGTAACTACTAGATTGTGATACAATACACTATTGGGTGAAGTTTGGTTGACTTCTGCGCAGCGGTTTGGGAGTTAACATCAAAATTACATTTCTCGGCCATATCGCATAGATCTCATTGTGAAAAGGCTTAAATGGCTTTTTTGACCTAAGTTTGAGGATTGCGCTCAAATCAAATGTCCTAGAACCAAATTTCCACATGTAACTACTAGATTGTGATACAATACACTAATGGGTGAAGTTTGGTTTACTTCTGCGCAGCGGTTTGGGAGTTAACATCAAAATTACATTTCTCGGCCATATCGCATAGATCTCACTGTGAAAAGGCTTAAATGACTTTTTTAATTAAGTTTGATGATTGCGCTCAAACAAAATGTCCTAGAACAAAATTTTCAAATGTAACTACTAGATTGTGATACAATACACTATTGGGTGAAGTTTGGTTGACTTCTGCGCAGCGGTTTGGGAGTTAACATCAAAATTACATTTCTCGGCCATATCGCATAGATCTCACTGTGAAAAGGCTTAAATGGCTTTTTTGACCTAAGTTTGAGGATTGCGCTCAAATCAAATGTCCTAGAACCAAATTTCCACATGTAACTACTAGATTGTGATACAATACACTAATGGTTGAAGTTTGGTTGACTTCTGCGCAGCGGTTTGGGAGTGAACATCAAAATTACATTTCTCGGCCATATCGCATAGATCTCACTGTGAAAAGGCTTAAATGACTTTTTTTAATTAAGTTTGAATATTGCGCTCAAATCAAATGTCCTAGAACTAAATTTCCAAATGTAACTACTAGATTGTGATAAAATACACTATTGGGTGAAGTTTGGTTGACTTCTGCGCAGCGGTTTGGGAGTTAACATCAAAATTACATTTCTCGGCCATATCGCATAGATCTCACTGTGAAAAGGCTTAAATGGCTTTTTTGACCTGTTTGAGGATTGCGCTCAAATCAAATGTCCTATAACCAAATTTCCACATGTAACTACTAGATTGTGATACAATACACTAATGGGTGAAGTTTGGTTGACTTCTGCGCAGCGGTTTGGGAGTTAACATCAAAATTACATTTCTCGGCCATATCGCATAGATCTCACTGTGAAAAGGCTTAAATGACTTTTTTAATTAAGTTTGATGATTGCGCTCAAACAAAATTTCCTAGAACAAAATTTTCAAATGTAACTACTAGAATGTGATACAATACACTATTGGGTGAAGTTTGGTTGACTTCTGCGCAGCGGTTTGGGAGTTAACATCAAAATTACATTTCTCGGCCATATCACATAGATCTCACTGTGAAAAGGCTTAAATGACTTTTTAAATTAAGTTTGATGATTGCGTTCAAACAAAATGTCCTAAAACAAAATTTTCAAATGTAACTACTAGATTGTGATACAATACACTATTGGGTGAAGTTTGGTTGACTTCTGCGCAGCGGTTTGGGAGTTAACATCAAAATTACATTTCTCGGCCATATCGCATAGATCTCACTGTGAAAAGGCTTAAATGTCTTTTTTGACCTAAGTTTGAGGATTGCGCTCAAATCAAATGTCCTAGAACCAAATTTCCACATGTAACTACTAGATTGTGATACAATACACTAATGGGTGAAGTTTGGTTTACTTCTGCGCAGCGGTTTGGGAGTTAACATCAAAATTACATTTCTCGGCCATATCGCATAGATCTCACTGTGAAAAGGCTTAAATGACTTTTTTAATTAAGTTTGATGATTGCGCTCAAACAAAATGTCCTAGAACAAAATTTTCAAATGTAACTACTAGATTGTGATACAATACACTATTGGGTGAAGTTTGGTTGACTTCTGCGCAGCGGTTTGGGAGTTAACATCAAAATTACATTTCTCGGCCATATCGCATAGATCTCACTGTGAAAAGGCTTAAATGGCTTTTTTGACCTAAGTTTGAGGATTGCGCTCAAATCAAATGTCCTAGAACCAAATTTCTACATGTAACTACTAGATTGTGATACAATACACTAATGGTTGAAGTTTGGTTGACTTCTGCGCAGCGGTTTGGGAGTGAACATCAAAATTACATTTCTCGGCCATATCGCATAGATCTCACTGTGAAAAGGCTTAAATGACTTTTTTTAATTAAGTTTGAATATTGCGCTCAAATCAAATGTCCTAGAACTAAATTTCCAAATGTAACTACTAGATTGTGATAAAATACACTATTGGGTGAAGTTTGGTTGACTTCTGCGCAGCGGTTTGGGAGTTAACATCAAAATTACATTTCTCGGCCATATCGCATAGATCTCACTGTGAAAAGGCTTAAATGGCTTTTTTGACCTGTTTGAGGATTGCGCTCAAATCAAATGTCCTATAACCAAATTTCCACATGTAACTACTAGATTGTGATACAATACACTAATGGGTGAAGTTTGGTTGACTTCTGCGCAGCGGTTTGGGAGTTAACATCAAAATTACATTTCTCGGCCATATCGCATAGATCTCACTGTGAAAAGGCTTAAATGACTTTTTTAATTAAGTTTGATGATTGCGTTCAAACAAAATGTCCTAGAACAAAATTTTCAAATGTAACTACTAGATTGTGATACAATACACTATTGGGTGAAGTTTGGTTGACTTCTGCGCAGCGGTTTGGGAGTTAACATCAAAATTACATTTCTCGGCCATATCGCATAGATCTCACTGTGAAAAGGCTTAAATGGCTTTTTTGACCTAAGTTTGAGGATTGCGCTCAAATCAAATGTCCTAGAACCAAATTTCCGCATGTAACTACTAGATTGTGATACAATACACTAATGGGTGAAGTTTGGTTTACTTCTGCGCAGCGGTTTGGGAGTTAACATCAAAATTACATTTCTCGGCCATATCGCATAGATCTCATTGTGAAAAGGCTTAAATGGCTTTTTTGACCTAAGTTTAATGATTGCGCTCAAACCAAATGTCCTAGTACGAAATTTTCAAATGTAACTACTAGAATGTGATACAATACACTATTGGGTGAAGTTTGGTTGACTTCTGCGCAGCGGTTTGGGAGTTAACATCAAAATTACATTTCTCGGCCATATCGCATAGATCTCACTGTGAAAAGGCTTAAATGGCTTTTTTGACCTAAGTTTGAGGATTGCGCTCAAACAAAATGTCCTAGAACAAAATTTTCAAATGTAACTACTAGATTGTGATACAATACACTAATGGGTGAAGTTTGGTTTACTTCTGCGCAGCGGTTTGGGAGTTAACATCAAAATTACATTTCTCGGCCATTTCGCATAGATCTCACTGTGAAAAGGCTTAAATGGCTTTTTTGACCTAAGTTTAATAATTGCGCTCAAACCAAATGTCTTAGAACGAAATTTTTAAATGTAACTACTAGAATGTGATACAATACACTATTGGGTGAAGTTTGGTTGACTTCTGCGCAGCGGTTTGGGAGTTAACATCAAAATTACATTTCTCGGCCATATCGCATAGATCTCACTGTGAAAAGGCTTAAATGGCTTTTTTGACCTAAGTTTGAGGATTGCGCTCAAATCAAATGTCCTAGAACCAAATTTTCAAATGTAACTACTAGATTGTGATACAATACACTATTGGGTGAAGTTTGGTTGACTTCTTCGCAGCGGTTTGGGAGTTAACATCAAAATTACATTTCTCGGCCATATCGCATAGATTTCACTGTGAAAAGGCTTAAATGGCTTTTTTGACCTAAGTTTAATGATTGCGCTCAAACCAAATGTCCTAGAACGAAATTTTCAAATGTAACTACTAGAATGTGATACAATACACTATTGGGTGAAGTTTGGTTGACTTCTGCGCAGCGGTTTGGGAGTTAACATCAAAATTACATTTCTCGGCCATATCACATAGATCTCACTGTGAAAAGGCTTAAATGACTTTTTTAATTAAGTTTGATGATTGCGTTCAAACAAAATGTCCTAAAACAAAATTTTCAAATGTAACTACTAGATTGTGATACAATACACTATTGGGTGAAGTTTGGTTGACTTCTGCGCAGCGGTTTGGGAGTTAACATCAAAATTACATTTCTCGGCCATATCGCATAGATCTCATTGTGAAAAGGCTTAAATGGCTTTTTTGACCTAAGTTTGAGGATTGCGCTCAAATCAAATGTCCTAGAACCAAATTTCCACATGTAACTACTAGATTGTGATACAATACACTAATGGGTGAAGTTTGGTTTACTTCTGCGCAGCGGTTTGGGAGTTAACATCAAAATTACATTTCTCGGCCATATCGCATAGATCTCACTGTGAAAAGGCTTAAATGACTTTTTTAATTAAGTTTGATGATTGCGCTCAAACAAAATGTCCTAGAACAAAATTTTCAAATGTAACTACTAGATTGTGATACAATACACTATTGGGTGAAGTTTGGTTGACTTCTGCGCAGCGGTTTGGGAGTTAACATCAAAATTACATTTCTCGGCCATATCGCATAGATCTCACTGTGAAAAGGCTTAAATGGCTTTTTTGACCTAAGTTTGAGGATTGCGCTCAAATCAAATGTCCTAGAACCAAATTTCCACATGTAACTACTAGATTGTGATACAATACACTAATGGTTGAAGTTTGGTTGACTTCTGCGCAGCGGTTTGGGAGTGAACATCAAAATTACATTTCTCGGCCATATCGCATAGATCTCACTGTGAAAAGGCTTAAATGACTTTTTTTAATTAAGTTTGAATATTGCGCTCAAATCAAATGTCCTAGAACTAAATTTCCAAATGTAACTACTAGATTGTGATAAAATACACTATTGGGTGAAGTTTGGTTGACTTCTGCGCAGCGGTTTGGGAGTTAACATCAAAATTACATTTCTCGGCCATATCGCATAGATCTCACTGTGAAAAGGCTTAAATGGCTTTTTTGACCTGTTTGAGGATTGCGCTCAAATCAAATGTCCTATAACCAAATTTCCACATGTAACTACTAGATTGTGATACAATACACTAATGGGTGAAGTTTGGTTGACTTCTGCGCAGCGGTTTGGGAGTTAACATCAAAATTACATTTCTCGGCCATATCGCATAGATCTCACTGTGAAAAGGCTTAAATGACTTTTTTAATTAAGTTTGATGATTGCGCTCAAACAAAATTTCCTAGAACAAAATTTTCAAATGTAACTACTAGAATGTGATACAATACACTATTGGGTGAAGTTTGGTTGACTTCTGCGCAGCGGTTTGGGAGTTAACATCAAAATTACATTTCTCGGCCATATCACATAGATCTCACTGTGAAAAGGCTTAAATGACTTTTTAAATTAAGTTTGATGATTGCGTTCAAACAAAATGTCCTAAAACAAAATTTTCAAATGTAACTACTAGATTGTGATACAATACACTATTGGGTGAAGTTTGGTTGACTTCTGCGCAGCGGTTTGGGAGTTAACATCAAAATTACATTTCTCGGCCATATCGCATAGATCTCACTGTGAAAAGGCTTAAATGTCTTTTTTGACCTAAGTTTGAGGATTGCGCTCAAATCAAATGTCCTAGAACCAAATTTCCACATGTAACTACTAGATTGTGATACAATACACTAATGGGTGAAGTTTGGTTTACTTCTGCGCAGCGGTTTGGGAGTTAACATCAAAATTACATTTCTCGGCCATATCGCATAGATCTCACTGTGAAAAGGCTTAAATGACTTTTTTAATTAAGTTTGATGATTGCGCTCAAACAAAATGTCCTAGAACAAAATTTTCAAATGTAACTACTAGATTGTGATACAATACACTATTGGGTGAAGTTTGGTTGACTTCTGCGCAGCGGTTTGGGAGTTAACATCAAAATTACATTTCTCGGCCATATCGCATAGATCTCACTGTGAAAAGGCTTAAATGGCTTTTTTGACCTAAGTTTGAGGATTGCGCTCAAATCAAATGTCCTAGAACCAAATTTCTACATGTAACTACTAGATTGTGATACAATACACTAATGGTTGAAGTTTGGTTGACTTCTGCGCAGCGGTTTGGGAGTGAACATCAAAATTACATTTCTCGGCCATATCGCATAGATCTCACTGTGAAAAGGCTTAAATGACTTTTTTTAATTAAGTTTGAATATTGCGCTCAAATCAAATGTCCTAGAACTAAATTTCCAAATGTAACTACTAGATTGTGATAAAATACACTATTGGGTGAAGTTTGGTTGACTTCTGCGCAGCGGTTTGGGAGTTAACATCAAAATTACATTTCTCGGCCATATCGCATAGATCTCACTGTGAAAAGGCTTAAATGGCTTTTTTGACCTGTTTGAGGATTGCGCTCAAATCAAATGTCCTATAACCAAATTTCCACATGTAACTACTAGATTGTGATACAATACACTAATGGGTGAAGTTTGGTTGACTTCTGCGCAGCGGTTTGGGAGTTAACATCAAAATTACATTTCTCGGCCATATCGCATAGATCTCACTGTGAAAAGGCTTAAATGACTTTTTTAATTAAGTTTGATGATTGCGTTCAAACAAAATGTCCTAGAACAAAATTTTCAAATGTAACTACTAGATTGTGATACAATACACTATTGGGTGAAGTTTGGTTGACTTCTGCGCAGCGGTTTGGGAGTTAACATCAAAATTACATTTCTCGGCCATATCGCATAGATCTCACTGTGAAAAGGCTTAAATGGCTTTTTTGACCTAAGTTTGAGGATTGCGCTCAAATCAAATGTCCTAGAACCAAATTTCCGCATGTAACTACTAGATTGTGATACAATACACTAATGGGTGAAGTTTGGTTTACTTCTGCGCAGCGGTTTGGGAGTTAACATCAAAATTACATTTCTCGGCCATATCGCATAGATCTCATTGTGAAAAGGCTTAAATGGCTTTTTTGACCTAAGTTTAATGATTGCGCTCAAACCAAATGTCCTAGTACGAAATTTTCAAATGTAACTACTAGAATGTGATACAATACACTATTGGGTGAAGTTTGGTTGACTTCTGCGCAGCGGTTTGGGAGTTAACATCAAAATTACATTTCTCGGCCATATCGCATAGATCTCACTGTGAAAAGGCTTAAATGGCTTTTTTGACCTAAGTTTGAGGATTGCGCTCAAACAAAATGTCCTAGAACAAAATTTTCAAATGTAACTACTAGATTGTGATACAATACACTATTGGGTGAAGTTTGGTTGACTTCTGCGCCGCGGTTTGGGAGTTAACATCAAAATTACATTTCTCGGCCATATCGCATAGATCTCACTGTGAAAAGGCTTAAATGACTTTTTTAATTAAGTTTGATGATTGCGTTCAAACAAAATGTCCTAGAACAAAATTTTCAAATGTAACTACTAGATTGTGATACAATACACTATTGGGTGAAGTTTGGTTGACTTCTGCGCAGCGGTTTGGGAGTTAACATCAAAATTACATTTCTCGGCCATATCGCATAGATCTCACTGTGAAAAGGCTTAAATGGCTTTTTTGACCTAAGTTTGAGGATTGCGCTCAAATCAAATGTCCTAGAACCAAATTTCCACATGTAACTACTAGATTGTGATACAATACACTAATGGGTGAAGTTTGGTTGACTTCTGCGCAGCGGTTTGGGAGTTAACATCAAAATTACATTTCTCGGCCATATCGCATAGATCTCACTGTGAAAAGGCTTAAATGACTTTTTTAATTAAGTTTGATGATTGCGCTCAAACAAAATTTCCTAGAACAAAATTTTCAAATGTAACTACTAGAATGTGATACAATACACTATTGGGTGAAGTTTGGTTGACTTCTGCGCAGCGGTTTGGGAGTTAACATCAAAATTACATTTCTCGGCCATATCACATAGATCTCACTGTGAAAAGGCTTAAATGACTTTTTAAATTAAGTTTGATGATTGCGTTCAAACAAAATGTCCTAAAACAAAATTTTCAAATGTAACTACTAGATTGTGATACAATACACTATTGGGTGAAGTTTGGTTGACTTCTGCGCAGCGGTTTGGGAGTTAACATCAAAATTACATTTCTCGGCCATATCGCATAGATCTCACTGTGAAAAGGCTTAAATGTCTTTTTTGACCTAAGTTTGAGGATTGCGCTCAAATCAAATGTCCTAGAACCAAATTTCCACATGTAACTACTAGATTGTGATACAATACACTAATGGGTGAAGTTTGGTTTACTTCTGCGCAGCGGTTTGGGAGTTAACATCAAAATTACATTTCTCGGCCATATCGCATAGATCTCACTGTGAAAAGGCTTAAATGACTTTTTTAATTAAGTTTGATGATTGCGCTCAAACAAAATGTCCTAGAACAAAATTTTCAAATGTAACTACTAGATTGTGATACAATACACTATTGGGTGAAGTTTGGTTGACTTCTGCGCAGCGGTTTGGGAGTTAACATCAAAATTACATTTCTCGGCCATATCGCATAGATCTCACTGTGAAAAGGCTTAAATGGCTTTTTTGACCTAAGTTTGAGGATTGCGCTCAAATCAAATGTCCTAGAACCAAATTTCTACATGTAACTACTAGATTGTGATACAATACACTAATGGTTGAAGTTTGGTTGACTTCTGCGCAGCGGTTTGGGAGTGAACATCAAAATTACATTTCTCGGCCATATCGCATAGATCTCACTGTGAAAAGGCTTAAATGACTTTTTTTAATTAAGTTTGAATATTGCGCTCAAATCAAATGTCCTAGAACTAAATTTCCAAATGTAACTACTAGATTGTGATAAAATACACTATTGGGTGAAGTTTGGTTGACTTCTGCGCAGCGGTTTGGGAGTTAACATCAAAATTACATTTCTCGGCCATATCGCATAGATCTCACTGTGAAAAGGCTTAAATGGCTTTTTTGACCTGTTTGAGGATTGCGCTCAAATCAAATGTCCTATAACCAAATTTCCACATGTAACTACTAGATTGTGATACAATACACTAATGGGTGAAGTTTGGTTGACTTCTGCGCAGCGGTTTGGGAGTTAACATCAAAATTACATTTCTCGGCCATATCGCATAGATCTCACTGTGAAAAGGCTTAAATGACTTTTTTAATTAAGTTTGATGATTGCGTTCAAACAAAATGTCCTAGAACAAAATTTTCAAATGTAACTACTAGATTGTGATACAATACACTATTGGGTGAAGTTTGGTTGACTTCTGCGCAGCGGTTTGGGAGTTAACATCAAAATTACATTTCTCGGCCATATCGCATAGATCTCACTGTGAAAAGGCTTAAATGGCTTTTTTGACCTAAGTTTGAGGATTGCGCTCAAATCAAATGTCCTAGAACCAAATTTCCGCATGTAACTACTAGATTGTGATACAATACACTAATGGGTGAAGTTTGGTTTACTTCTGCGCAGCGGTTTGGGAGTTAACATCAAAATTACATTTCTCGGCCATATCGCATAGATCTCATTGTGAAAAGGCTTAAATGGCTTTTTTGACCTAAGTTTAATGATTGCGCTCAAACCAAATGTCCTAGTACGAAATTTTCAAATGTAACTACTAGAATGTGATACAATACACTATTGGGTGAAGTTTGGTTGACTTCTGCGCAGCGGTTTGGGAGTTAACATCAAAATTACATTTCTCGGCCATATCGCATAGATCTCACTGTGAAAAGGCTTAAATGGCTTTTTTGACCTAAGTTTGAGGATTGCGCTCAAACAAAATGTCCTAGAACAAAATTTTCAAATGTAACTACTAGATTGTGATACAATACACTATTGGGTGAAGTTTGGTTGACTTCTGCGCAGCGGTTTGGGAGTTAACATCAAAATTACATTTCTCGGCCATATCGCATAGATCTCACTGTGAAAAGGCTTAAATGACTTTTTTAATTAAGTTTGATGATTGCGTTCAAACAAAATGTCCTAGAACAAAATTTTCAAATGTAACTACTAGATTGTGATACAATACACTATTGGGTGAAGTTTGGTTGACTTCTGCGCAGCGGTTTGGGAGTTAACATCAAAATTACATTTCTCGGCCATATCGCATAGATCTCACTGTGAAAAGGCTTAAATGGCTTTTTTGACCTAAGTTTGAGGATTGCGCTCAAATCAAATGTCCTAGAACCAAATTTCCACATGTAACTACTAGATTGTGATACAATACACTAATGGGTGAAGTTTGGTTGACTTCTGCGCAGCGGTTTGGGAGTTAACATCAAAATTACATTTCTCGGCCATATCGCATAGATCTCACTGTGAAAAGGCTTAAATGACTTTTTTAATTAAGTTTGATGATTGCGCTCAAACAAAATTTCCTAGAACAAAATTTTCAAATGTAACTACTAGATTGTGATACAATACACTATTGGGTGAAGTTTGGTTGACTTCTGCGCAGCGGTTTGGGAGTTAACATCAAAATTACATTTCTCGGCCATATCGCATAGATCTCACTGTGAAAAGGCTTAAATGACTTTTTTAATTAAGTTTGATGATTGCGTTCAAACAAAATGTCCTAGAACAAAATTTTCAAATGTAACTACTAGATTGTGATACAATACACTATTGGGTGAAGTTTGGTTGACTTCTGCGCAGCGGTTTGGGAGTTAACATCAAAATTACATTTCTCGGCCATATCGCATAGATCTCACTGTGAAAAGGCTTAAAAGACTTTTTTAATTAAGTTTAATGATTGCGCTCAAACCAAATGTCCTAGAACGAAATTTTCAAATGTAACTACTAGAATGTGATACAATACACTATTGGGTGAAGTTTGGTTGACTTCTGCGCAGCGGTTTGGGAGTTAACATCAAAATTACATTTCTCGGCCATATCGCATAGATCTCACTGTGAAAAGGCTTAAATGGCTTTTTTGACCTAAGTTTGAGGATTGCGCTCAAATCAAATGTCCTAGAACCAAATTTTCACATGTAACTACTAGATTGTGATACAATACACTAATGGGTGAAGTTTGGTTGACTTCTGCGCAGCGGTTTGGGAGTTAACATCAAAATTACATTTCTCGGCCATATCGCATAGATCTCACTGTGAAAAGGCTTAAATGACTTTTTTAATTAAGTTTGATGATTGCGCTCAAACAAAATGTCCTAGAACAAAATTTTCAAATGTAACTACTAGATTGTGATACAATACACTATTGGGTGAAGTTTGGTTGACTTCTGCGCAGCGGTTTGGGAGTTAACATCAAAATTACATTTCTCGGCCATATCGCATAGATCTCACTGTGAAAAGGCTTAAATGGCTTTTTTGACCTAAGTTTAATGATTGCGCTCAAACCAAATGTCCTAGAACGAAATTTTCAAATGTAACTACTAGAATGTGATACAATACACTATTGGGTGAAGTTTGGTTGACTTCTGCGCAGCGGTTTGGGAGTTAACATCAAAATTACATTTCTCGGCCATATCACATAGATCTCACTGTGAAAAGGCTTAAATGACTTTTTTAATTAAGTTTGATGATTGCGTTCAAACAAAATGTCCTAAAACAAAATTTTCAAATGTAACTACTAGATTGTGATACAATACACTATTGGGTGAAGTTTGGTTGACTTCTGCGCAGCGGTTTGGGAGTTAACATCAAAATTACATTTCTCGGCCATATCGCATAGATCTCATTGTGAAAAGGCTTAAATGGCTTTTTTGACCTAAGTTTGAGGATTGCGCTCAAATCAAATGTCCTAGAACCAAATTTCCACATGTAACTACTAGATTGTGATACAATACACTAATGGGTGAAGTTTGGTTTACTTCTGCGCAGCGGTTTGGGAGTTAACATCAAAATTACATTTCTCGGCCATATCGCATAGATCTCACTGTGAAAAGGCTTAAATGACTTTTTTAATTAAGTTTGATGATTGCGCTCAAACAAAATGTCCTAGAACAAAATTTTCAAATGTAACTACTAGATTGTGATACAATACACTATTGGGTGAAGTTTGGTTGACTTCTGCGCAGCGGTTTGGGAGTTAACATCAAAATTACATTTCTCGGCCATATCGCATAGATCTCACTGTGAAAAGGCTTAAATGGCTTTTTTGACCTAAGTTTGAGGATTGCGCTCAAATCAAATGTCCTAGAACCAAATTTCCACATGTAACTACTAGATTGTGATACAATACACTAATGGTTGAAGTTTGGTTGACTTCTGCGCAGCGGTTTGGGAGTGAACATCAAAATTACATTTCTCGGCCATATCGCATAGATCTCACTGTGAAAAGGCTTAAATGACTTTTTTTAATTAAGTTTGAATATTGCGCTCAAATCAAATGTCCTAGAACTAAATTTCCAAATGTAACTACTAGATTGTGATAAAATACACTATTGGGTGAAGTTTGGTTGACTTCTGCGCAGCGGTTTGGGAGTTAACATCAAAATTACATTTCTCGGCCATATCGCATAGATCTCACTGTGAAAAGGCTTAAATGGCTTTTTTGACCTGTTTGAGGATTGCGCTCAAATCAAATGTCCTATAACCAAATTTCCACATGTAACTACTAGATTGTGATACAATACACTAATGGGTGAAGTTTGGTTGACTTCTGCGCAGCGGTTTGGGAGTTAACATCAAAATTACATTTCTCGGCCATATCGCATAGATCTCACTGTGAAAAGGCTTAAATGACTTTTTTAATTAAGTTTGATGATTGCGTTCAAACAAAATGTCCTAGAACAAAATTTTCAAATGTAACTACTAGATTGTGATACAATACACTATTGGGTGAAGTTTGGTTGACTTCTGCGCAGCGGTTTGGGAGTTAACATCAAAATTACATTTCTCGGCCATATCGCATAGATCTCACTGTGAAAAGGCTTAAATGGCTTTTTTGACCTAAGTTTGAGGATTGCGCTCAAATCAAATGTCCTAGAACCAAATTTCCGCATGTAACTACTAGATTGTGATACAATACACTAATGGGTGAAGTTTGGTTTACTTCTGCGCAGCGGTTTGGGAGTTAACATCAAAATTACATTTCTCGGCCATATCGCATAGATCTCACTGTGAAAAGGCTTAAATGGCTTTTTTGACCTAAGTTTAATGATTGCGCTCAAACCAAATGTCCTAGTACGAAATTTTCAAATGTAACTACTAGAATGTGATACAATACACTATTGGGTGAAGTTTGGTTGACTTCTGCGCAGCGGTTTGGGAGTTAACATCAAAATTACATTTCTCGGCCATATCGCATAGATCTCACTGTGAAAAGGCTTAAATGGCTTTTTTGACCTAAGTTTGAGGATTGCGCTCAAATCAAATGTCCTAGAACCAAATTTCCACATGTAACTACTAGATTGTGATACAATACACTAATGGGTGAAGTTTGGTTTACTTCTGCGCAGCGGTTTGGGAGTTAACATCAAAATTACATTTCTCGGCCATATCGCATAGATCTCACTGTGAAAAGGCTTAAATGGCTTTTTTGACCTAAGTTTAATAATTGCGCTCAAACCAAATGTCTTAGAACGAAATTTTTAAATGTAACTACTAGAATGTGATACAATACACTATTGGGTGAAGTTTGGTTGACTTCTGCGCAGCGGTTTGGGAGTTAACATCAAAATTACATTTCTCGGCCATATCGCATAGATCTCACTGTGAAAAGGCTTAAATGGCTTTTTTGACCTAAGTTTGAGGATTGCGCTCAAATCAAATGTCCTAGAACCAAATTTTCAAATGTAACTACTAGATTGTGATACAATACACTATTGGGTGAAGTTTGGTTGACTTCTTCGCAGCGGTTTGGGAGTTAACATCAAAATTACATTTCTCGGCCATATCGCATAGATTTCACTGTGAAAAGGCTTAAATGGCTTTTTTGACCTAAGTTTAATGATTGCGCTCAAACCAAATGTCCTAGAACGAAATTTTCAAATGTAACTACTAGAATGTGATACAATACACTATTGGGTGAAGTTTGGTTGACTTCTGCGCAGCGGTTTGGGAGTTAACATCAAAATTACATTTCTCGGCCATATCACATAGATCTCACTGTGAAAAGGCTTAAATGACTTTTTTAATTAAGTTTGATGATTGCGTTCAAACAAAATGTCCTAAAACAAAATTTTCAAATGTAACTACTAGATTGTGATACAATACACTATTGGGTGAAGTTTGGTTGACTTCTGCGCAGCGGTTTGGGAGTTAACATCAAAATTACATTTCTCGGCCATATCGCATAGATCTCATTGTGAAAAGGCTTAAATGGCTTTTTTGACCTAAGTTTGAGGATTGCGCTCAAATCAAATGTCCTAGAACCAAATTTCCACATGTAACTACTAGATTGTGATACAATACACTAATGGGTGAAGTTTGGTTTACTTCTGCGCAGCGGTTTGGGAGTTAACATCAAAATTACATTTCTCGGCCATATCGCATAGATCTCACTGTGAAAAGGCTTAAATGACTTTTTTAATTAAGTTTGATGATTGCGCTCAAACAAAATGTCCTAGAACAAAATTTTCAAATGTAACTACTAGATTGTGATACAATACACTATTGGGTGAAGTTTGGTTGACTTCTGCGCAGCGGTTTGGGAGTTAACATCAAAATTACATTTCTCGGCCATATCGCATAGATCTCACTGTGAAAAGGCTTAAATGGCTTTTTTGACCTAAGTTTGAGGATTGCGCTCAAATCAAATGTCCTAGAACCAAATTTCCACATGTAACTACTAGATTGTGATACAATACACTAATGGTTGAAGTTTGGTTGACTTCTGCGCAGCGGTTTGGGAGTGAACATCAAAATTACATTTCTCGGCCATATCGCATAGATCTCACTGTGAAAAGGCTTAAATGACTTTTTTTAATTAAGTTTGAATATTGCGCTCAAATCAAATGTCCTAGAACTAAATTTCCAAATGTAACTACTAGATTGTGATAAAATACACTATTGGGTGAAGTTTGGTTGACTTCTGCGCAGCGGTTTGGGAGTTAACATCAAAATTACATTTCTCGGCCATATCGCATAGATCTCACTGTGAAAAGGCTTAAATGGCTTTTTTGACCTGTTTGAGGATTGCGCTCAAATCAAATGTCCTATAACCAAATTTCCACATGTAACTACTAGATTGTGATACAATACACTAATGGGTGAAGTTTGGTTGACTTCTGCGCAGCGGTTTGGGAGTTAACATCAAAATTACATTTCTCGGCCATATCGCATAGATCTCACTGTGAAAAGGCTTAAATGACTTTTTTAATTAAGTTTGATGATTGCGTTCAAACAAAATGTCCTAGAACAAAATTTTCAAATGTAACTACTAGATTGTGATACAATACACTATTGGGTGAAGTTTGGTTGACTTCTGCGCAGCGGTTTGGGAGTTAACATCAAAATTACATTTCTCGGCCATATCGCATAGATCTCACTGTGAAAAGGCTTAAATGGCTTTTTTGACCTAAGTTTGAGGATTGCGCTCAAATCAAATGTCCTAGAACCAAATTTCCGCATGTAACTACTAGATTGTGATACAATACACTAATGGGTGAAGTTTGGTTTACTTCTGCGCAGCGGTTTGGGAGTTAACATCAAAATTACATTTCTCGGCCATATCGCATAGATCTCACTGTGAAAAGGCTTAAATGGCTTTTTTGACCTAAGTTTAATGATTGCGCTCAAACCAAATGTCCTAGTACGAAATTTTCAAATGTAACTACTAGAATGTGATACAATACACTATTGGGTGAAGTTTGGTTGACTTCTGCGCAGCGGTTTGGGAGTTAACATCAAAATTACATTTCTCGGCCATATCGCATAGATCTCACTGTGAAAAGGCTTAAATGGCTTTTTTGACCTAAGTTTGAGGATTGCGCTCAAACAAAATGTCCTAGAACAAAATTTTCAAATGTAACTACTAGATTGTGATACAATACACTATTGGGTGAAGTTTGGTTGACTTCTGCGCAGCGGTTTGGGAGTTAACATCAAAATTACATTTCTCGGCCATATCGCATAGATCTCACTGTGAAAAGGCTTAAATGACTTTTTTAATTAAGTTTGATGATTGCGTTCAAACAAAATGTCCTAGAACAAAATTTTCAAATGTAACTACTAGATTGTGATACAATACACTATTGGGTGAAGTTTGGTTGACTTCTGCGCAGCGGTTTGGGAGTTAACATCAAAATTACATTTCTCGGCCATATCGCATAGATCTCACTGTGAAAAGGCTTAAATGGCTTTTTTGACCTAAGTTTGAGGATTGCGCTCAAATCAAATGTCCTACAACCAAATTTCCACATGTAACTACTAGATTGTGATACAATACACTAATGGGTGAAGTTTGGTTTACTTCTGCGCAGCGGTTTGGGAGTTAACATCAAAATTACATTTCTCGGCCATATCGCATAGATCTCACTGTGAAAAGGCTTAAATGGCTTTTTTGACCTAAGTTTAATAATTGCGCTCAAACCAAATGTCCTAAAACTAAATTTCCAAATGTAACTACTAGATTGTGATAAAATACACTATTGGGTGAAGTTTGGTTGACTTCTGCGCAGCGGTTTGGGAGTTAACATCAAAATTACATTTCTCGGCCATATCGCATAGATCTCACTGTGAAAAGGCTTAAATGGCTTTTTTGACCTAAGTTTGAGGATTGCGCTCAAATCAAATGTCCTAGAACCAAATTTCCACATGTAACTACTAGATTGTGATACAATACACTAATGGGTGAAGTTTGGTTGACTTCTGCGCAGCGGTTTGGGAGTTAACATCAAAATTACATTTCTCGGCCATATCGCATAGATCTCACTGTGAAAAGGCTTAAATGACTTTTTTAATTAAGTTTGATGATTGCGCTCAAACAAAATTTCCTAGAACAAAATTTTCAAATGTAACTACTAGATTGTGATACAATACACTATTGGGTGAAGTTTGGTTGACTTCTGCGCAGCGGTTTGGGAGTTAACATCAAAATTACATTTCTCGGCCATATCGCATAGATCTCACTGTGAAAAGGCTTAAATGACTTTTTTAATTAAGTTTGATGATTGCGTTCAAACAAAATGTCCTAGAACAAAATTTTCAAATGTAACTACTAGATTGTGATACAATACACTATTGGGTGAAGTTTGGTTGACTTCTGCGCAGCGGTTTGGGAGTTAACATCAAAATTACATTTCTCGGCCATATCGCATAGATCTCACTGTGAAAAGGCTTAAAAGACTTTTTTAATTAAGTTTAATGATTGCGCTCAAACCAAATGTCCTAGAACGAAATTTTCAAATGTAACTACTAGAATGTGATACAATACACTATTGGGTGAAGTTTAGTTGACTTCTGCGCAGCGGTTTGGGAGTTAACATCAAAATTACATTTCTCGGCCATATCGCATAGATCTCACTGTGAAAAGGCTTAAATGGCTTTTTTGACCTAAGTTTGAGGATTGCGCTCAAATCAAATGTCCTAGAACCAAATTTCCACATGTAACTACTAGATTGTGATACAATACACTAATGGGTGAAGTTTGGTTGACTTCTGCGCAGCGGTTTGGGAGTTAACATCAAAATTACATTTCTCGGCCATATCGCATAGATCTCACTGTGAAAAGGCTTAAATGGCTTTTTTGACCTAAGTTTAATAATTGCGCTCAAACCAAATGTCCTAGAACGAAATTTTCAAATATAACTACTAGAATGTGATACAATACACTATTGGGTGAAATTTGGTTGACTTCTGCGCAGCGGTTTGGGAGTTAACATCAAAATTACATTTCTCGGCCATATCGCATAGATCTCACTGTGAAAAGGCTTAAATGGCTTTTTTGACCTAAGTTTGAGGATTGCGCTCAAATCAAATGTCCTAGAACCAAATTTCCACATGTAACTACTAGATTGTGATACAATACACTAATGGGTGAAGTTTGGTTTACTTCTGCGCAGCGGTTTGGGAGTTAACATCAAAATTACATTTCTCGGCCATATCGCATAGATCTCACTGTGAAAAGGCTTAAATGGCTTTTTTGACCTAAGTTTAATAATTGCGCTCAAACCAAATGTCCTAGAACGAAATTTTCAAATGTAACTACTAGAATGTGATACAATACACTATTGGGTGAAGTTTGGTTGACTTCTGCGCAGCGGTTTGGGAGTTAACATCAAAATTACATTTCTCGGCCATATCGCATAGATCTCACTGTGAAAAGGCTTAAATGGCTTTTTTGACCTAAGTTTGAGGATTGCGCTCAAATCAAATGTCCTAGAACCAAATTTCCACATGTAACTACTAGATTGTGATACAATACACTAATGGGTGAAGTTTGGTTTACTTCTGCGCAGCGGTTTGGGAGTTAACATCAAAATTACATTTCTCGGCCATATCGCATAGATCTCACTGTGAAAAGGCTTAAATGGCTTTTTTGACCTAAGTTTAATAATTGCGCTCAAACCAAATGTCTTAGAACGAAATTTTTAAATGTAACTACTAGAATGTGATACAATACACTATTGGGTGAAGTTTGGTTGACTTCTGCGCAGCGGTTTGGGAGTTAACATCAAAATTACATTTCTCGGCCATATCGCATAGATCTCACTGTGAAAAGGCTTAAATGGCTTTTTTGACCTAAGTTTGAGGATTGCGCTCAAATCAAATGTCCTAGAACCAAATTTTCAAATGTAACTACTAGATTGTGATACAATACACTATTGGGTGAAGTTTGGTTGACTTCTTCGCAGCGGTTTGGGAGTTAACATCAAAATTACATTTCTCGGCCATATCGCATAGATTTCACTGTGAAAAGGCTTAAATGGCTTTTTTGACCTAAGTTTAATGATTGCGCTCAAACCAAATGTCCTAGAACGAAATTTTCAAATGTAACTACTAGAATGTGATACAATACACTATTGGGTGAAGTTTGGTTGACTTCTGCGCAGCGGTTTGGGAGTTAACATCAAAATTACATTTCTCGGCCATATCACATAGATCTCACTGTGAAAAGGCTTAAATGACTTTTTTAATTAAGTTTGATGATTGCGTTCAAACAAAATGTCCTAAAACAAAATTTTCAAATGTAACTACTAGATTGTGATACAATACACTATTGGGTGAAGTTTGGTTGACTTCTGCGCAGCGGTTTGGGAGTTAACATCAAAATTACATTTCTCGGCCATATCGCATAGATCTCATTGTGAAAAGGCTTAAATGGCTTTTTTGACCTAAGTTTGAGGATTGCGCTCAAATCAAATGTCCTAGAACCAAATTTCCACATGTAACTACTAGATTGTGATACAATACACTAATGGGTGAAGTTTGGTTTACTTCTGCGCAGCGGTTTGGGAGTTAACATCAAAATTACATTTCTCGGCCATATCGCATAGATCTCACTGTGAAAAGGCTTAAATGACTTTTTTAATTAAGTTTGATGATTGCGCTCAAACAAAATGTCCTAGAACAAAATTTTCAAATGTAACTACTAGATTGTGATACAATACACTATTGGGTGAAGTTTGGTTGACTTCTGCGCAGCGGTTTGGGAGTTAACATCAAAATTACATTTCTCGGCCATATCGCATAGATCTCACTGTGAAAAGGCTTAAATGGCTTTTTTGACCTAAGTTTGAGGATTGCGCTCAAATCAAATGTCCTAGAACCAAATTTCCACATGTAACTACTAGATTGTGATACAATACACTAATGGTTGAAGTTTGGTTGACTTCTGCGCAGCGGTTTGGGAGTGAACATCAAAATTACATTTCTCGGCCATATCGCATAGATCTCACTGTGAAAAGGCTTAAATGACTTTTTTTAATTAAGTTTGAATATTGCGCTCAAATCAAATGTCCTAGAACTAAATTTCCAAATGTAACTACTAGATTGTGATAAAATACACTATTGGGTGAAGTTTGGTTGACTTCTGCGCAGCGGTTTGGGAGTTAACATCAAAATTACATTTCTCGGCCATATCGCATAGATCTCACTGTGAAAAGGCTTAAATGGCTTTTTTGACCTGTTTGAGGATTGCGCTCAAATCAAATGTCCTATAACCAAATTTCCACATGTAACTACTAGATTGTGATACAATACACTAATGGGTGAAGTTTGGTTGACTTCTGCGCAGCGGTTTGGGAGTTAACATCAAAATTACATTTCTCGGCCATATCGCATAGATCTCACTGTGAAAAGGCTTAAATGACTTTTTTAATTAAGTTTGATGATTGCGTTCAAACAAAATGTCCTAGAACAAAATTTTCAAATGTAACTACTAGATTGTGATACAATACACTATTGGGTGAAGTTTGGTTGACTTCTGCGCAGCGGTTTGGGAGTTAACATCAAAATTACATTTCTCGGCCATATCGCATAGATCTCACTGTGAAAAGGCTTAAATGGCTTTTTTGACCTAAGTTTGAGGATTGCGCTCAAATCAAATGTCCTAGAACCAAATTTCCGCATGTAACTACTAGATTGTGATACAATACACTAATGGGTGAAGTTTGGTTTACTTCTGCGCAGCGGTTTGGGAGTTAACATCAAAATTACATTTCTCGGCCATATCGCATAGATCTCACTGTGAAAAGGCTTAAATGGCTTTTTTGACCTAAGTTTAATGATTGCGCTCAAACCAAATGTCCTAGTACGAAATTTTCAAATGTAACTACTAGAATGTGATACAATACACTATTGGGTGAAGTTTGGTTGACTTCTGCGCAGCGGTTTGGGAGTTAACATCAAAATTACATTTCTCGGCCATATCGCATAGATCTCACTGTGAAAAGGCTTAAATGGCTTTTTTGACCTAAGTTTGAGGATTGCGCTCAAACAAAATGTCCTAGAACAAAATTTTCAAATGTAACTACTAGATTGTGATACAATACACTATTGGGTGAAGTTTGGTTGACTTCTGCGCAGCGGTTTGGGAGTTAACATCAAAATTACATTTCTCGGCCATATCGCATAGATCTCACTGTGAAAAGGCTTAAATGACTTTTTTAATTAAGTTTGATGATTGCGTTCAAACAAAATGTCCTAGAACAAAATTTTCAAATGTAACTACTAGATTGTGATACAATACACTATTGGGTGAAGTTTGGTTGACTTCTGCGCAGCGGTTTGGGAGTTAACATCAAAATTACATTTCTCGGCCATATCGCATAGATCTCACTGTGAAAAGGCTTAAATGGCTTTTTTGACCTAAGTTTGAGGATTGCGCTCAAATCAAATGTCCTACAACCAAATTTCCACATGTAACTACTAGATTGTGATACAATACACTAATGGGTGAAGTTTGGTTTACTTCTGCGCAGCGGTTTGGGAGTTAACATCAAAATTACATTTCTCGGCCATATCGCATAGATCTCACTGTGAAAAGGCTTAAATGGCTTTTTTGACCTAAGTTTAATAATTGCGCTCAAACCAAATGTCCTAAAACTAAATTTCCAAATGTAACTACTAGATTGTGATAAAATACACTATTGGGTGAAGTTTGGTTGACTTCTGCGCAGCGGTTTGGGAGTTAACATCAAAATTACATTTCTCGGCCATATCGCATAGATCTCACTGTGAAAAGGCTTAAATGGCTTTTTTGACCTAAGTTTGAGGATTGCGCTCAAATCAAATGTCCTAGAACCAAATTTCCACATGTAACTACTAGATTGTGATACAATACACTAATGGGTGAAGTTTGGTTGACTTCTGCACAGCGGTTTGGGAGTTAACATCAAAATTACATTTCTCGGCCATATCGCATAGATCTCACTGTGAAAAGGCTTAAATGACTTTTTTAATTAAGTTTGATGATTGCGCTCAAACAAAATTTCCTAGAACAAAATTTTCAAATGTAACTACTAGATTGTGATACAATACACTATTGGGTGAAGTTTGGTTGACTTCTGCGCAGCGGTTTGGGAGTTAACATCAAAATTACATTTCTCGGCCATATCGCATAGATCTCACTGTGAAAAGGCTTAAATGACTTTTTTAATTAAGTTTGATGATTGCGTTCAAACAAAATGTCCTAGAACAAAATTTTCAAATGTAACTACTAGATTGTGATACAATACACTATTGGGTGAAGTTTGGTTGACTTCTGCGCAGCGGTTTGGGAGTTAACATCAAAATTACATTTCTCGGCCATATCGCATAGATCTCACTGTGAAAAGGCTTAAAAGACTTTTTTAATTAAGTTTAATGATTGCGCTCAAACCAAATGTCCTAGAACGAAATTTTCAAATGTAACTACTAGAATGTGATACAATACACTATTGGGTGAAGTTTAGTTGACTTCTGCGCAGCGGTTTGGGAGTTAACATCAAAATTACATTTCTCGGCCATATCGCATAGATCTCACTGTGAAAAGGCTTAAATGGCTTTTTTGACCTAAGTTTGAGGATTGCGCTCAAATCAAATGTCCTAGAACCAAATTTCCACATGTAACTACTAGATTGTTATACAATACACTAATGGGTGAAGTTTGGTTGACTTCTGCGCAGCGGTTTGGGAGTTAACATCAAAATTACATTTCTCGGCCATATCGCATAGATCTCACTGTGAAAAGGCTTAAATGGCTTTTTTGACCTAAGTTTAATAATTGCGCTCAAACCAAATGTCCTAGAACGAAATTTTCAAATATAACTACTAGAATGTGATACAATACACTATTGGGTGAAATTTGGTTGACTTCTGCGCAGCGGTTTGGGAGTTAACATCAAAATTACATTTCTCGGCCATATCGCATAGATCTCACTGTGAAAAGGCTTAAATGACTTTTTTAATTAAGTTTGATGATTGCGTTCAAACAAAATGTCCTAGAACAAAATTTTCAAATGTAACTACTAGATTGTGATACAATACACTATTGGGTGAAGTTTGGTTGACTTCTGCGCAGCGGTTTGGGAGTTAACATCAAAATTACATTTCTCGGCCATATCGCATAGATCTCACTGTGAAAAGGCTTAAATGACTTTTTTAATTAAGTTTGATGATTGCGCTCAAACAAAATTTCCTAGAACAAAATTTTCAAATGTAACTACTAGATTGTGATACAATACACTATTGGGTGAAGTTTGGTTGACTTCTGCGCAGCGGTTTGGGAGTTAACATCAAAATTACATTTCTCGGCCATATCGCATAGATCTCACTGTGAAAAGGCTTAAATGACTTTTTTAATTAAGTTTGATGATTGCGTTTAAACAAAATGTCCTAGAACAAAATTTTCAAATGTAACTACTAGATTGTGATACAATACACTATTGGGTGAAGTTTGGTTGACTTCTGCGCAGCGGTTTGGGAGTTAACATCAAAATTACATTTCTCGGCCATATCGCATAGATCTCACTGTGAAAAGGCTTAAAAGACTTTTTTAATTAAGTTTAATGATTGCGCTCAAACCAAATGTCCTAGAACGAAATTTTCAAATGTAACTACTAGAATGTGATACAATACACTATTGGGTGAAGTTTAGTTGACTTCTGCGCAGCGGTTTGGGAGTTAACATCAAAATTACATTTCTCGGCCATATCGCATAGATCTCACTGTGAAAAGGCTTAAATGGCTTTTTTGACCTAAGTTTGAGGATTGCGCTCAAATCAAATGTCCTAGAACCAAATTTCCACATGTAACTACTAGATTGTGATACAATACACTAATGGGTGAAGTTTGGTTGACTTCTGCGCAGCGGTTTGGGAGTTAACATCAAAATTACATTTCTCGGCCATATCGCATAGATCTCACTGTGAAAAGGCTTAAATGGCTTTTTTGACCTAAGTTTAATAATTGCGCTCAAACCAAATGTCCTAGAACGAAATTTTCAAATATAACTACTAGAATGTGATACAATACACTATTGGGTGAAATTTGGTTGACTTCTGCGCAGCGGTTTGGGAGTTAACATCAAAATTACATTTCTCGGCCATATCGCATAGATCTCACTGTGAAAAGGCTTAAATGACTTTTTTAATTAAGTTTGATGATTGCGTTCAAACAAAATGTCCTAGAACAAAATTTTCAAATGTAACTACTAGATTGTGATACAATACACTATTGGGTGAAGTTTGGTTGACTTCTGCGCAGCGGTTTGGGAGTTAACATCAAAATTACATTTCTGGGCCATATCGCATAGATCTCACTGTGAAAAGGCTTAAATGACTTTTTTAATTAAGTTTAATGATTGCGCTCAAACCAAATGTCCTAGAACGAAATTTTCAAATGTAACTACTAGAATGTGATACAATACACTATTGGGTGAAGTTTAGTTGACTTCTGCGCAGCGGTTTGGGAGTTAACATCAAAATTACATTTCTCGGCCATATCGCATAGATCTCACTGTGAAAAGGCTTAAATGGCTTTTTTGACCTAAGTTTGAGGATTGCGCTCAAATCAAATGTCCTAGAACCAAATTTCCACATGTAACTACTAGATTGTGATACAATACACTAATGGGTGAAGTTTGGTTTACTTCTGCGCAGCGGTTTGGGAGTTAACATCAAAATTACATTTCTCGGCCATATCGCATAGATCTCACTGTGAAAAGGCTTAAATGGCTTTTTTGACCTAAGTTTAATAATTGCGCTCAAACCAAATGTCCTAGAACGAAATTTTCAAATGTAACTACTAGAATGTGATACAATACACTATTGGGTGAAGTTTGGTTGACTTCTGCGCAGCGGTTTGGGAGTTAACATCAAAATTACATTTCTCGGCCATATCGCATAGATCTCACTGTGAAAAGGCTTAAATGGCTTTTTTGACCTAAGTTTGAGGATTGCGCTCAAATCAAATATCCTAGAACCAAATTTTCACATGTAACTACTAGATTGTGATACAATACACTAATGGGTGAAGTTTGGTTGACTTCTGCGCAGCGGTTTGGGAGTTAACATCAAAATTACATTTCTCGGCCATATCGCATAGATCTCACTGTGAAAAGGCTTAAATGACTTTTTTAATTAAGTTTGATGATTGCGCTCAAACAAAATTTCCTAGAACAAAATTTTCAAATGTAACTACTAGATTGTGATACAATACACTATTGGGTGAAGTTTGGTTGACTTCTGCGCAGCGGTTTGGGAGTTAACATCAAAATTACATTTCTCGGCCATATCGCATAGATCTCACTGTGAAAAGGCTTAAATGGCTTTTTTGACCTAAGTTTAATGATTGCGCTCAAACAAAATGTCCTAGAACAAAATTTTCAAATGTAACTACTAGATTGTGATACAATACACTATTGGGTGAAGTTTGGTTGACTTCTGCGCAGCTGTTTGGGAGTTAACATCAAAATTACATTTCTCGGCCATATCGCATAGATCTCACTGTGAAAAGGCTTAAATGACTTTTTTTAATTAAGTTTGATGATTGCGTTCAAACAAAATGTCCTAAAACAAAATTTTCAAATGTAATTACTAGATTGTGATACAATACACTATTGGGTGAAGTTTGGTTGACTTCTGCGCAGCGGTTTGGGAGTTAACATCAAAATTACATTTCTCGGCCATATCGCATAGATCTCACTGTGAAAAGGCTTAAATGGCTTTTTTGACCTAAGTTTGAGGATTGCGCTCAAATCAAATGTCCTAGAACCAAATTTCTACATGTAACTACTAGATTGTGATACAATACACTAATGGGTGAAGTTTGGTTTACTTATGCGCAGCGGTTTGGGAGTTAACATCAAAATTACATTTCTCGGCCATATCGCATAGATCTCACTGTGAAAAGGCTTAAATGGCTTTTTTGACCTAAGTTTGAGGATTGCGCTCAAATCAAATGTCCTAGAACCAAATTTCCACATGTAATTACTAGATTGTGATACAATACACTAATGGGTGAAGTTTAGTTGACTTCTGCGCAGCGGTTTGGGAGTTAACATCAAAATTACATTTCTCGGCCATATCGCATAGATCTCACTGTGAAAAGGCTTAAATGGCTTTTTTGACCTAAGTTTAATAATTGCGCTCAAACCAAATGTCCTAGAACGAAATTTTCAAATGTAACTACTAGAATTTGATACAATACACTATTGGGTGAAGTTTGGTTGACTTCTGCGCAGCGGTTTGGGAGTTAACATCAAAATTACATTTCTCGGCCATATCGCATAGATCTCACTGTGAAAAGGCTTAAATGGCTTTTTTGACCTAAGTTTAATAATTGCGCTCAAACCAAATGTCCTAGAACGAAATTTTCAAATATAACTACTAGAATGTGATACAATACACTATTGGGTGAAATTTGGTTGACTTCTGCGCAGCGGTTTGGGAGTTAACATCAAAATTACATTTCTCGGCCATATCGCATAGATCTCACTGTGAAAAGGCTTAAATGACTTTTTTAATTAAGTTTGATGATTGCGTTCAAACAAAATGTCCTAGAACAAAATTTTCAAATGTAACTACTAGATTGTGATACAATACACTATTGGGTGAAGTTTGGTTGACTTCTGCGCAGCGGTTTGGGAGTTAACATCAAAATTACATTTCTGGGCCATATCGCATAGATCTCACTGTGAAAAGGCTTAAATGACTTTTTTAATTAAGTTTAATGATTGCGCTCAAACCAAATGTCCTAGAACGAAATTTTCAAATGTAACTACTAGAATGTGATACAATACACTATTGGGTGAAGTTTAGTTGACTTCTGCGCAGCGGTTTGGGAGTTAACATCAAAATTACATTTCTCGGCCATATCGCATAGATCTCACTGTGAAAAGGCTTAAATGGCTTTTTTGACCTAAGTTTGAGGATTGCGCTCAAATCAAATGTCCTAGAACCAAATTTCCACATGTAACTACTAGATTGTGATACAATACACTAATGGGTGAAGTTTGGTTTACTTCTGCGCAGCGGTTTGGGAGTTAACATCAAAATTACATTTCTCGGCCATATCGCATAGATCTCACTGTGAAAAGGCTTAAATGGCTTTTTTGACCTAAGTTTAATAATTGCGCTCAAACCAAATGTCCTAGAACGAAATTTTCAAATGTAACTACTAGAATGTGATACAATACACTATTGGGTGAAGTTTGGTTGACTTCTGCGCAGCGGTTTGGGAGTTAACATCAAAATTACATTTCTCGGCCATATCGCATAGATCTCACTGTGAAAAGGCTTAAATGGCTTTTTTGACCTAAGTTTGAGGATTGCGCTCAAATCAAATATCCTAGAACCAAATTTTCACATGTAACTACTAGATTGTGATACAATACACTAATGGGTGAAGTTTGGTTGACTTCTGCGCAGCGGTTTGGGAGTTAACATCAAAATTACATTTCTCGGCCATATCGCATAGATCTCACTGTGAAAAGGCTTAAATGACTTTTTTAATTAAGTTTGATGATTGCGCTCAAACAAAATTTCCTAGAACAAAATTTTCAAATGTAACTACTAGATTGTGATACAATACACTATTGGGTGAAGTTTGGTTGACTTCTGCGCAGCGGTTTGGGAGTTAACATCAAAATTACATTTCTCGGCCATATCGCATAGATCTCACTGTGAAAAGGCTTAAATGGCTTTTTTGACCTAAGTTTAATGATTGCGCTCAAACAAAATGTCCTAGAACAAAATTTTCAAATGTAACTACTAGATTGTGATACAATACACTATTGGGTGAAGTTTGGTTGACTTCTGCGCAGCTGTTTGGGAGTTAACATCAAAATTACATTTCTCGGCCATATCGCATAGATCTCACTGTGAAAAGGCTTAAATGACTTTTTTTAATTAAGTTTGATGATTGCGTTCAAACAAAATGTCCTAAAACAAAATTTTCAAATGTAATTACTAGATTGTGATACAATACACTATTGGGTGAAGTTTGGTTGACTTCTGCGCAGCGGTTTGGGAGTTAACATCAAAATTACATTTCTCGGCCATATCGCATAGATCTCACTGTGAAAAGGCTTAAATGGCTTTTTTGACCTAAGTTTAATAATTGCGCTCAAACCAAATGTCCTAAAACGAAATTTTCAAATGTAACTACTAGATTGTGATAAAATACACTATTGGGTGAAGTTTGGTTGACTTCTGCGCAGCGGTTTGGGAGTTAACATCAAAATTACATTTCTCGGCCATATCGCATAGATCTCACTGTGAAAAGGCTTAAATGGCTTTTTTGACCTAAGTTTGAGGATTGCGCTCAAATCAAATGTCCTAGAACCAAATTTCCACATGTAACTACTAGATTGTGATACAATACACTAATGGGTGAAGTTTGGTTGACTTCTGCACAGCGGTTTGGGAGTTAACATCAAAATTACATTTCTCGGCCATATCGCATAGATCTCACTGTGAAAAGGCTTAAATGACTTTTTTAATTAAGTTTGATGATTGCGCTCAAACAAAATTTCCTAGAACAAAATTTTCAAATGTAACTACTAGATTGTGATACAATACACTATTGGGTGAAGTTTGGTTGACTTCTGCGCAGCGGTTTGGGAGTTAACATCAAAATTACATTTCTCGGCCATATCGCATAGATCTCACTGTGAAAAGGCTTAAATGACTTTTTTAATTAAGTTTGATGATTGCGTTCAAACAAAATGTCCTAGAACAAAATTTTCAAATGTAACTACTAGATTGTGATACAATACACTATTGGGTGAAGTTTGGTTGACTTCTGCGCAGCGGTTTGGGAGTTAACATCAAAATTACATTTCTCGGCCATATCGCATAGATCTCACTGTGAAAAGGCTTAAAAGACTTTTTTAATTAAGTTTAATGATTGCGCTCAAACCAAATGTCCTAGAACGAAATTTTCAAATGTAACTACTAGAATGTGATACAATACACTATTGGGTGAAGTTTAGTTGACTTCTGCGCAGCGGTTTGGGAGTTAACATCAAAATTACATTTCTCGGCCATATCGCATAGATCTCACTGTGAAAAGGCTTAAATGGCTTTTTTGACCTAAGTTTGAGGATTGCGCTCAAATCAAATGTCCTAGAACCAAATTTCCACATGTAACTACTAGATTGTTATACAATACACTAATGGGTGAAGTTTGGTTGACTTCTGCGCAGCGGTTTGGGAGTTAACATCAAAATTACATTTCTCGGCCATATCGCATAGATCTCACTGTGAAAAGGCTTAAATGGCTTTTTTGACCTAAGTTTAATAATTGCGCTCAAACCAAATGTCCTAGAACGAAATTTTCAAATATAACTACTAGAATGTGATACAATACACTATTGGGTGAAATTTGGTTGACTTCTGCGCAGCGGTTTGGGAGTTAACATCAAAATTACATTTCTCGGCCATATCGCATAGATCTCACTGTGAAAAGGCTTAAATGACTTTTTTAATTAAGTTTGATGATTGCGTTCAAACAAAATGTCCTAGAACAAAATTTTCAAATGTAACTACTAGATTGTGATACAATACACTATTGGGTGAAGTTTGGTTGACTTCTGCGCAGCGGTTTGGGAGTTAACATCAAAATTACATTTCTCGGCCATATCGCATAGATCTCACTGTGAAAAGGCTTAAATGACTTTTTTAATTAAGTTTGATGATTGCGCTCAAACAAAATTTCCTAGAACAAAATTTTCAAATGTAACTACTAGATTGTGATACAATACACTATTGGGTGAAGTTTGGTTGACTTCTGCGCAGCGGTTTGGGAGTTAACATCAAAATTACATTTCTCGGCCATATCGCATAGATCTCACTGTGAAAAGGCTTAAATGACTTTTTTAATTAAGTTTGATGATTGCGTTTAAACAAAATGTCCTAGAACAAAATTTTCAAATGTAACTACTAGATTGTGATACAATACACTATTGGGTGAAGTTTGGTTGACTTCTGCGCAGCGGTTTGGGAGTTAACATCAAAATTACATTTCTCGGCCATATCGCATAGATCTCACTGTGAAAAGGCTTAAAAGACTTTTTTAATTAAGTTTAATGATTGCGCTCAAACCAAATGTCCTAGAACGAAATTTTCAAATGTAACTACTAGAATGTGATACAATACACTATTGGGTGAAGTTTAGTTGACTTCTGCGCAGCGGTTTGGGAGTTAACATCAAAATTACATTTCTCGGCCATATCGCATAGATCTCACTGTGAAAAGGCTTAAATGGCTTTTTTGACCTAAGTTTGAGGATTGCGCTCAAATCAAATGTCCTAGAACCAAATTTCCACATGTAACTACTAGATTGTGATACAATACACTAATGGGTGAAGTTTGGTTGACTTCTGCGCAGCGGTTTGGGAGTTAACATCAAAATTACATTTCTCGGCCATATCGCATAGATCTCACTGTGAAAAGGCTTAAATGGCTTTTTTGACCTAAGTTTAATAATTGCGCTCAAACCAAATGTCCTAGAACGAAATTTTCAAATATAACTACTAGAATGTGATACAATACACTATTGGGTGAAATTTGGTTGACTTCTGCGCAGCGGTTTGGGAGTTAACATCAAAATTACATTTCTCGGCCATATCGCATAGATCTCACTGTGAAAAGGCTTAAATGACTTTTTTAATTAAGTTTGATGATTGCGTTCAAACAAAATGTCCTAGAACAAAATTTTCAAATGTAACTACTAGATTGTGATACAATACACTATTGGGTGAAGTTTGGTTGACTTCTGCGCAGCGGTTTGGGAGTTAACATCAAAATTACATTTCTGGGCCATATCGCATAGATCTCACTGTGAAAAGGCTTAAATGACTTTTTTAATTAAGTTTAATGATTGCGCTCAAACCAAATGTCCTAGAACGAAATTTTCAAATGTAACTACTAGAATGTGATACAATACACTATTGGGTGAAGTTTAGTTGACTTCTGCGCAGCGGTTTGGGAGTTAACATCAAAATTACATTTCTCGGCCATATCGCATAGATCTCACTGTGAAAAGGCTTAAATGGCTTTTTTGACCTAAGTTTGAGGATTGCGCTCAAATCAAATGTCCTAGAACCAAATTTCCACATGTAACTACTAGATTGTGATACAATACACTAATGGGTGAAGTTTGGTTTACTTCTGCGCAGCGGTTTGGGAGTTAACATCAAAATTACATTTCTCGGCCATATCGCATAGATCTCACTGTGAAAAGGCTTAAATGGCTTTTTTGACCTAAGTTTAATAATTGCGCTCAAACCAAATGTCCTAGAACGAAATTTTCAAATGTAACTACTAGAATGTGATACAATACACTATTGGGTGAAGTTTGGTTGACTTCTGCGCAGCGGTTTGGGAGTTAACATCAAAATTACATTTCTCGGCCATATCGCATAGATCTCACTGTGAAAAGGCTTAAATGGCTTTTTTGACCTAAGTTTGAGGATTGCGCTCAAATCAAATATCCTAGAACCAAATTTTCACATGTAACTACTAGATTGTGATACAATACACTAATGGGTGAAGTTTGGTTGACTTCTGCGCAGCGGTTTGGGAGTTAACATCAAAATTACATTTCTCGGCCATATCGCATAGATCTCACTGTGAAAAGGCTTAAATGACTTTTTTAATTAAGTTTGATGATTGCGCTCAAACAAAATTTCCTAGAACAAAATTTTCAAATGTAACTACTAGATTGTGATACAATACACTATTGGGTGAAGTTTGGTTGACTTCTGCGCAGCGGTTTGGGAGTTAACATCAAAATTACATTTCTCGGCCATATCGCATAGATCTCACTGTGAAAAGGCTTAAATGGCTTTTTTGACCTAAGTTTAATGATTGCGCTCAAACAAAATGTCCTAGAACAAAATTTTCAAATGTAACTACTAGATTGTGATACAATACACTATTGGGTGAAGTTTGGTTGACTTCTGCGCAGCTGTTTGGGAGTTAACATCAAAATTACATTTCTCGGCCATATCGCATAGATCTCACTGTGAAAAGGCTTAAATGACTTTTTTTAATTAAGTTTGATGATTGCGTTCAAACAAAATGTCCTAAAACAAAATTTTCAAATGTAATTACTAGATTGTGATACAATACACTATTGGGTGAAGTTTGGTTGACTTCTGCGCAGCGGTTTGGGAGTTAACATCAAAATTACATTTCTCGGCCATATCGCATAGATCTCACTGTGAAAAGGCTTAAATGGCTTTTTTGACCTAAGTTTGAGGATTGCGCTCAAATCAAATGTCCTAGAACCAAATTTCTACATGTAACTACTAGATTGTGATACAATACACTAATGGGTGAAGTTTGGTTTACTTATGCGCAGCGGTTTGGGAGTTAACATCAAAATTACATTTCTCGGCCATATCGCATAGATCTCACTGTGAAAAGGCTTAAATGGCTTTTTTGACCTAAGTTTGAGGATTGCGCTCAAATCAAATGTCCTAGAACCAAATTTCCACATGTAATTACTAGATTGTGATACAATACACTAATGGGTGAAGTTTAGTTGACTTCTGCGCAGCGGTTTGGGAGTTAACATCAAAATTACATTTCTCGGCCATATCGCATAGATCTCACTGTGAAAAGGCTTAAATGGCTTTTTTGACCTAAGTTTAATAATTGCGCTCAAACCAAATGTCCTAGAACGAAATTTTCAAATGTAACTACTAGAATTTGATACAATACACTATTGGGTGAAGTTTGGTTGACTTCTGCGCAGCGGTTTGGGAGTTAACATCAAAATTACATTTCTCGGCCATATCGCATAGATCTCACTGTGAAAAGGCTTAAATGGCTTTTTTGACCTAAGTTTAATAATTGCGCTCAAACCAAATGTCCTAGAACGAAATTTTCAAATATAACTACTAGAATGTGATACAATACACTATTGGGTGAAATTTGGTTGACTTCTGCGCAGCGGTTTGGGAGTTAACATCAAAATTACATTTCTCGGCCATATCGCATAGATCTCACTGTGAAAAGGCTTAAATGACTTTTTTAATTAAGTTTGATGATTGCGTTCAAACAAAATGTCCTAGAACAAAATTTTCAAATGTAACTACTAGATTGTGATACAATACACTATTGGGTGAAGTTTGGTTGACTTCTGCGCAGCGGTTTGGGAGTTAACATCAAAATTACATTTCTGGGCCATATCGCATAGATCTCACTGTGAAAAGGCTTAAATGACTTTTTTAATTAAGTTTAATGATTGCGCTCAAACCAAATGTCCTAGAACGAAATTTTCAAATGTAACTACTAGAATGTGATACAATACACTATTGGGTGAAGTTTAGTTGACTTCTGCGCAGCGGTTTGGGAGTTAACATCAAAATTACATTTCTCGGCCATATCGCATAGATCTCACTGTGAAAAGGCTTAAATGGCTTTTTTGACCTAAGTTTGAGGATTGCGCTCAAATCAAATGTCCTAGAACCAAATTTCCACATGTAACTACTAGATTGTGATACAATACACTAATGGGTGAAGTTTGGTTTACTTCTGCGCAGCGGTTTGGGAGTTAACATCAAAATTACATTTCTCGGCCATATCGCATAGATCTCACTGTGAAAAGGCTTAAATGGCTTTTTTGACCTAAGTTTAATAATTGCGCTCAAACCAAATGTCCTAGAACGAAATTTTCAAATGTAACTACTAGAATGTGATACAATACACTATTGGGTGAAGTTTGGTTGACTTCTGCGCAGCGGTTTGGGAGTTAACATCAAAATTACATTTCTCGGCCATATCGCATAGATCTCACTGTGAAAAGGCTTAAATGGCTTTTTTGACCTAAGTTTGAGGATTGCGCTCAAATCAAATATCCTAGAACCAAATTTTCACATGTAACTACTAGATTGTGATACAATACACTAATGGGTGAAGTTTGGTTGACTTCTGCGCAGCGGTTTGGGAGTTAACATCAAAATTACATTTCTCGGCCATATCGCATAGATCTCACTGTGAAAAGGCTTAAATGACTTTTTTAATTAAGTTTGATGATTGCGCTCAAACAAAATTTCCTAGAACAAAATTTTCAAATGTAACTACTAGATTGTGATACAATACACTATTGGGTGAAGTTTGGTTGACTTCTGCGCAGCGGTTTGGGAGTTAACATCAAAATTACATTTCTCGGCCATATCGCATAGATCTCACTGTGAAAAGGCTTAAATGGCTTTTTTGACCTAAGTTTAATGATTGCGCTCAAACAAAATGTCCTAGAACAAAATTTTCAAATGTAACTACTAGATTGTGATACAATACACTATTGGGTGAAGTTTGGTTGACTTCTGCGCAGCTGTTTGGGAGTTAACATCAAAATTACATTTCTCGGCCATATCGCATAGATCTCACTGTGAAAAGGCTTAAATGACTTTTTTTAATTAAGTTTGATGATTGCGTTCAAACAAAATGTCCTAAAACAAAATTTTCAAATGTAATTACTAGATTGTGATACAATACACTATTGGGTGAAGTTTGGTTGACTTCTGCGCAGCGGTTTGGGAGTTAACATCAAAATTACATTTCTCGGCCATATCGCATAGATCTCACTGTGAAAAGGCTTAAATGGCTTTTTTGACCTAAGTTTAATAATTGCGCTCAAACCAAATGTCCTAGAACGAAATTTTCAAATGTAACTACTAGAATTTGATACAATACACTATTGGGTGAAGTTTGGTTGACTTCTGCGCAGCGGTTTGGGAGTTAACATCAAAATTACATTTCTCGGCCATATCGCATAGATCTCACTGTGAAAAGGCTTAAATGGCTTTTTTGACCTAAGTTTGAGGATTGCGCTCAAATCAAATGTCCTAGAACCAAATTTCCACATGTAACTACTAGATTGTGATACAATACACTAATGGGTGAAGTTTGGTTGACTTCTGCGCAGCGGTTTGGGAGTTAACATCAAAATTACATTTCTCGGCCATATCGCATAGATCTCACTGTGAAAAGGCTTAAATGACTTTTTTAATTAAGTTTGATGATTGCGCTCAAACAAAATTTCCTAGAACAAAATTTTCAAATGTAACTACTAGATTGTGATACAATACACTATTGGGTGAAGTTTGGTTGACTTCTGCGCAGCGGTTTGGGAGTTAACATCAAAATTACATTTCTCGGCCATATCGCATAGATCTCACTGTGAAAAGGCTTAAATGGCTTTTTTGACCTAAGTTTGAGGATTGCGCTCAAATCAAATGTCCTAGAACCAAATTTCCACATGTAACTACTAGATTGTGATACAATACACTAATGGGTGAAGTTTGGTTTACTTCTGCGCAGCGGTTTGGGAGTTAACATCAAAATTACATTTCTCGGCCATATCGCATAGATCTCACTGTGAAAAGGCTTAAATGGCTTTTTTGACCTAAGTTTAATAATTGCGCTCAAACCAAATGTCCTAGAACGAAATTTTCAAATGTAACTACTAGATTGTGATACAATACACTATTGGGTGAAGTTTGGTTGACTTCTTCGCAGCGGTTTGGGAGTTAACATCAAAATTACATTTCTCGGCCATATCGCATAGATCTCACTGTGAAAAGGCTTAAATGGCTTTTTTGACCTAAGTTTAATGATTGCGCTCAAACCAAATGTCCTAGAACGAAATTTTCAAATGTAACTACTAGAATGTGATACAATACACTATTGGGTGAAGTTTGGTTGACTTCTGCGCAGCGGTTTGGGAGTTAACATCAAAATTACATTTCTCGGCCATATCGCATAGATCTCACTGTGAAAAGGCTTAAATGACTTTTTTAATTAAGTTTGATGATTGCGTTCAAACAAAATGTCCTAAAACAAAATTTTCAAATGTAACTACTAGATTGTGATACAATACACTATTGGGTGAAGTTTGGTTGACTTCTGCGCAGCGGTTTGGGAGTTAACATCAAAATTACATTTCTCGGCCATATCGCATAGATCTCACTGTGAAAAGGCTTAAATGTCTTTTTTGACCTAAGTTTGAGGATTGCGCTCAAATCAAATGTCCTAGAACCAAATTTCCACATGTAACTACTAGATTGTGATACAATACACTAATGGGTGAAGTTTGGTTTACTTCTGCGCAGCGGTTTGGGAGTTAACATCAAAATTACATTTCTCGGCCATATCGCATAGATCTCACTGTGAAAAGGCTTAAATGACTTTTTTAATTAAGTTTGATGATTGCGCTCAAACAAAATGTCCTAGAACAAAATTTTCAAATGTAACTACTAGATTGTGATACAATACACTATTGGGTGAAGTTTGGTTGACTTCTGCGCAGCGGTTTGGGAGTTAACATCAAAATTACATTTCTCGGCCATATCGCATAGATCTCACTGTGAAAAGGCTTAAATGGCTTTTTTGACCTAAGTTTGAGGATTGCGCTCAAATCAAATGTCCTAGAACCAAATTTCCACATGTAACTACTAGATTGTGATACAATACACTAATGGTTGAAGTTTGGTTGACTTCTGCGCAGCGGTTTGGGAGTGAACATCAAAATTACATTTCTCGGCCATATCGCATAGATCTCACTGTGAAAAGGCTTAAATGACTTTTTTTAATTAAGTTTGAATATTGCGCTCAAATCAAATGTCCTAGAACTAAATTTCCAAATGTAACTACTAGATTGTGATACAATACACTAATGGGTGAAGTTTGGTTTACTTCTGCGCAGCGGTTTGGGAGTTAACATCAAAATTACATTTCTCGGCCATATCGCATAGATCTCACTGTGAAAAGGCTTAAATGACTTTTTTAATTAAGTTTAATGATTGCGCTCAAACCAAATGTCCTAGAACGAAATTTTCAAATGTAACTACAAGAATGTGATACAATACACTATTGGGTGAAGTTAAGTTGACTTCTGCGCAGCGGTTTGGGAGTTAACATCAAAATTACATTTCTCGGCCATATCGCATAGATCTCACTGTGAAAAGGCTTAAATGGCTTTTTTGCCCTAAGTTTGAGGATTGCGCTCAAATCAAATGTCCTAGAACCAAATTTCCACATGTAACTACTAGATTGTGATACAATACACTAATGGGTGAAGTTTGGTTTACTTCTGCGCAGCGGTTTGGGAGTTAACATCAAAATTACATTTCTCGGCCATATCGCATAGATCTCACTGTGAAAAGGCTTAAATGACTTTTTTAAATTAAGTTTGAATATTGCGCTCAAATCAAATGTCCTAGAACTAAATTTCCAAATGTAACTACTAGATTGTGATACAATACACTAATGGGTGAAGTTTGGTTTACTTCTGCGCAGCGGTTTGGGAGTTAACATCAAAATTACATTTCTCGGCCATATCGCATAGATCTCACTGTGAAAAGGCTTAAATGACTTTTTTAATTAAGTTTAATGATTGCGCTCAAACCAAATGTCCTAGAACGAAATTTTCAAATGTAACTACAAGAATGTGATACAATACACTATTGGGTGAAGTTTAGTTGACTTCTGCGCAGCGGTTTGGGAGTTAACATCAAAATTACATTTCTCGGCCATATCGCATAGATCTCACTGTGAAAAGGCTTAAATGGCTTTTTTGCCCTAAGTTTGAGGATTGCGCTCAAATCAAATGTCCTAGAACCAAATTTCCACATGTAACTACTAGATTGTGATACAATACACTAATGGGTGAAGTTTGGTTTACTTCTGCGCAGCGGTTTGGGAGTTAACATCAAAATTACATTTCTCGGCCATATCGCATAGATCTCACTGTGAAAAGGCTTAAATGGCTTTTTTTGACCTAAGTTTAATAATTGCGCACAAAACAAATGTCCTAGAACGAAATTTTCAAATGTAACTACTAGAATGTGATACAATACACTATTGGGTGAAGTTTGGTTGACTTCTGCGCAGCGGTTTGGGAGTTAACATCAAAATTACATTTCTCGGCCATATCGCATAGATCTCACTGTGAAAAGGCTTAAATGGCTTTTTTGACCTAAGTTTGAGGATTGCGCTCAAATCAAATGTCCTAGAACCAAATTTCCACATGTAACTACTAGATTGTGATACAATACACTAATGGGTGAAGTTTGGTTTACTTCTGCGCAGCGGTTTGGGAGTTAACATCAAAATTACATTTCTCGGCCATATCGCATAGATCTCACTGTGAAAAGGCTTAAATGGCTTTTTTGACCTAAGTTTAATAATTGCGCTCAAACCAAATGTCCTAGAACGAAATTTTTAAATGTAACTACTAGAATGTGATACAATAGACTATTGGGTGAAGTTTGGTTGACTTCTGCGCAGCGGTTTGGGAGTTAACATCAAAATTACATTTCTCGGCCATATCGCATAGATCTCACTGTGAAAAGGCTTAAATGGCTTTTTTGACCTAAGTTTGAGGATTGCGCTCAAATCAAATGTCCTAGAACCAAATTTTCAAATGTAACTACTAGATTGTGATACAATACACTATTGGGTGAAGTTTGGTTGACTTCTTCGCAGCGGTTTGGGAGTTAACATCAAAATTACATTTCTCGGCCATATCGCATAGATCTCACTGTGAAAAGGCTTAAATGGCTTTTTTGACCTAAGTTTAATGATTGCGCTCAAACCAAATGTCCTAGAACGAAATTTTCAAATGTAACTACTAGAATGTGATACAATACACTATTGGGTGAAGTTTGGTTGACTTCTGCGCAGCGGTTTGGGAGTTAACATCAAAATTACATTTCTCGGCCATATCACATAGATCTCACTGTGAAAAGGCTTAAATGACTTTTTTAATTAAGTTTGATGATTGCGTTCAAACAAAATGTCCTAAAACAAAATTTTCAAATGTAACTACTAGATTGTGATACAATACACTATTGGGTGAAGTTTGGTTGACTTCTGCGCAGCGGTTTGGGAGTTAACATCAAAATTACATTTCTCGGCCATATCGCATAGATCTCACTGTGAAAAGGCTTAAATGTCTTTTTTGACCTAAGTTTGAGGATTGCGCTCAAATCAAATGTCCTAGAACCAAATTTCCACATGTAACTACTAGATTGTGATACAATACACTAATGGGTGAAGTTTGGTTTACTTCTGCGCAGCGGTTTGGGAGTTAACATCAAAATTACATTTCTCGGCCATATCGCATAGATCTCACTGTGAAAAGGCTTAAATGACTTTTTTAATTAAGTTTGATGATTGCGCTCAAACAAAATGTCCTAGAACAAAATTTTCAAATGTAACTACTAGATTGTGATACAATACACTATTGGGTGAAGTTTGGTTGACTTCTGCGCAGCGGTTTGGGAGTTAACATCAAAATTACATTTCTCGGCCATATCGCATAGATCTCACTGTGAAAAGGCTTAAATGGCTTTTTTGACCTGTTTGAGGATTGCGCTCAAATCAAATGTCCTATAACCAAATTTCCACATGTAACTACTAGATTGTGATACAATACACTAATGGGTGAAGTTTGGTTGACTTCTGCGCAGCGGTTTGGGAGTTAACATCAAAATTACATTTCTCGGCCATATCGCATAGATCTCACTGTGAAAAGGCTTAAATGACTTTTTTAATTAAGTTTGATGATTGCGTTCAAACAAAATGTCCTAGAACAAAATTTTCAAATGTAACTACTAGATTGTGATACAATACACTATTGGGTGAAGTTTGGTTGACTTCTGCGCAGCGGTTTGGGAGTTAACATCAAAATTACATTTCTCGGCCATATCGCATAGATCTCACTGTGAAAAGGCTTAAATGGCTTTTTTGACCTAAGTTTGAGGATTGCGCTCAAATCAAATGTCCTAGAACCAAATTTCCGCATGTAACTACTAGATTGTGATACAATACACTAATGGGTGAAGTTTGGTTTACTTCTGCGCAGCGGTTTGGGAGTTAACATCAAAATTACATTTCTCGGCCATATCGCATAGATCTCACTGTGAAAAGGCTTAAATGGCTTTTTTGACCTAAGTTTAATGATTGCGCTCAAACCAAATGTCCTAGTACGAAATTTTCAAATGTAACTACTAGAATGTGATACAATACACTATTGGGTGAAGTTTGGTTGACTTCTGCGCAGCGGTTTGGGAGTTAACATCAAAATTACATTTCTCGGCCATATCGCATAGATCTCACTGTGAAAAGGCTTAAATGGCTTTTTTGACCTAAGTTTGAGGATTGCGCTCAAACAAAATGTCCTAGAACAAAATTTTCAAATGTAACTACTAGATTGTGATACAATACACTATTGGGTGAAGTTTGGTTGACTTCTGCGCAGCGGTTTGGGAGTTAACATCAAAATTACATTTCTCGGCCATATCGCATAGATCTCACTGTGAAAAGGCTTAAATGACTTTTTTAATTAAGTTTGATGATTGCGTTCAAACAAAATGTCCTAGAACAAAATTTTCAAATGTAACTACTAGATTGTGATACAATACACTATTGGGTGAAGTTTGGTTGACTTCTGCGCAGCGGTTTGGGAGTTAACATCAAAATTACATTTCTCGGCCATATCGCATAGATCTCACTGTGAAAAGGCTTAAATGGCTTTTTTGACCTAAGTTTGAGGATTGCGCTCAAATCAAATGTCCTAGAAACAAATTTCCGCATGTAACTACTAGATTGTGATACAATACACTAATGGGTGAAGTTTGGTTTACTTCTGCGCAGCGGTTTGGGAGTTAACATCAAAATTACATTTCTCGGCCATATCGCATAGATCTCACTGTGAAAAGGCTTAAATGGCTTTTTTGACCTAAGTTTAATGATTGCGCTCAAACCAAATGTCCTAGTACGAAATTTTCAAATGTAACTACTAGAATGTGATACAATACACTATTGGGTGAAGTTTGGTTGACTTCTGCGCAGCGGTTTGGGAGTTAACATCAAAATTACATTTCTCGGCCATATCGCATAGATCTCACTGTGAAAAGGCTTAAATGGCTTTTTTGACCTAAGTTTGAGGATTGCGCTCAAACAAAATGTCCTAGAACAAAATTTTCAAATGTAACTACTAGATTGTGATACAATACACTATTGGGTGAAGTTTGGTTGACTTCTGCGCAGCGGTTTGGGAGTTAACATCAAAATTACATTTCTCGGCCATATCGCATAGATCTCACTGTGAAAAGGCTTAAATGACTTTTTTAATTAAGTTTGATGATTGCGTTCAAACAAAATGTCCTAGAACAAAATTTTCAAATGTAACTACTAGATTGTGATACAATACACTAATGGGTGAAGTTTGGTTTACTTCTGCGCAGCGGTTTGGGAGTTAACATCAAAATTACATTTCTCGGCCATATCGCATAGATCTCACTGTGAAAAGGCTTAAATGGCTTTTTTGACCTAAGTTTAATAATTGCGCTCAAACCAAATGTCCTAGAACGAAATTTTTAAATGTAACTACTAGAATGTGATACAATACACTATTGGGTGAAGTTTGGTTGACTTCTGCGCAGCGGTTTGGGAGTTAACATCAAAATTACATTTCTCGGCCATATCGCATAGATCTCACTGTGAAAAGGCTTAAATGGCTTTTTTGACCTAAGTTTGAGGATTGCGCTCAAATCAAATGTCCTAGAACCAAATTTTCAAATGTAACTACTAGATTGTGATACAATACACTATTGGGTGAAGTTTGGTTGACTTCTTCGCAGCGGTTTGGGAGTTAACATCAAAATTACATTTCTCGGCCATATCGCATAGATCTCACTGTGAAAAGGCTTAAATGGCTTTTTTGACCTAAGTTTAATGATTGCGCTCAAACCAAATGTCCTAGAACGAAATTTTCAAATGTAACTACTAGAATGTGATACAATACACTATTGGGTGAAGTTTGGTTGACTTCTGCGCAGCGGTTTGGGAGTTAACATCAAAATTACATTTCTCGGCCATATCACATAGATCTCACTGTGAAAAGGCTTAAATGACTTTTTTAATTAAGTTTGATGATTGCGTTCAAACAAAATGTCCTAAAACAAAATTTTCAAATGTAACTACTAGATTGTGATACAATACACTAGTGGGTGAAGTTTGGTTGACTTCTGCGCAGCGGTTTGGGAGTTAACATCAAAATTACATTTCTCGGCCATATCGCATAGATCTCACTGTGAAAAGGCTTAAATGTCTTTTTTGACCTAAGTTTGAGGATTGCGCTCAAATCAAATGTCCTAGAACCAAATTTCCACATGTAACTACTAGATTGTGATACAATACACTAATGGGTGAAGTTTGGTTTACTTCTGCGCAGCGGTTTGGGAGTTAACATCAAAATTACATTTCTCGGCCATATCGCATAGATCTCACTGTGAAAAGGCTTAAATGACTTTTTTAATTAAGTTTGATGATTGCGCTCAAACAAAATGTCCTAGAACAAAATTTTCAAATGTAACTACTAGATTGTGATACAATACACTATTGGGTGAAGTTTGGTTGACTTCTGCGCAGCGGTTTGGGAGTTAACATCAAAATTACATTTCTCGGCCATATCGCATAGATCTCACTGTGAAAAGGCTTAAATGGCTTTTTTGACCTAAGTTTGAGGATTGCGCTCAAATCAAATGTCCTAGAACCAAATTTCCACATGTAACTACTAGATTGTGATACAATACACTAATGGTTGAAGTTTGGTTGACTTCTGCGCAGCGGTTTGGGAGTGAACATCAAAATTACTTTTCTTGGCCATATCGCATAGATCTCACTGTGAAAAGGCTTAAATGACTTTTTTTAATTAAGTTTGAATATTGCGCTCAAATCAAATGTCCTAGAACTAAATTTCCAAATGTAACTACTAGATTGTGATAAAATACACTATTGGGTGAAGTTTGGTTGACTTCTGCGCAGCGGTTTGGGAGTTAACATCAAAATTACATTTCTCGGCCATATCGCATAGATCTCACTGTGAAAAGGCTTAAATGGCTTTTTTGACCTGTTTGAGGATTGCGCTCAAATCAAATGTCCTATAACCAAATTTCCACATGTAACTACTAGATTGTGATACAATACACTAATGGGTGAAGTTTGGTTGACTTCTGCGCAGCGGTTTGGGAGTTAACATCAAAATTACATTTCTCGGCCATATCGCATAGATCTCACTGTGAAAAGGCTTAAATGACTTTTTTAATTAAGTTTGATGATTGCGTTCAAACAAAATGTCCTAGAACAAAATTTTCAAATGTAACTACTAGATTGTGATACAATACACTATTGGGTGAAGTTTGGTTGACTTCTGCGCAGCGGTTTGGGAGTTAACATCAAAATTAAATTTCTCGGCCATATCGCATAGATCTCACTGTGAAAAGGCTTAAATGGCTTTTTTGACCTAAGTTTGAGGATTGCGCTCAAATCAAATGTCCTAGAACCAAATTTCCGCATGTAACTACTAGATTGTGATACAATACACTAATGGGTGAAGTTTGGTTTACTTCTGCGCAGCGGTTTGGGAGTTAACATCAAAATTACATTTCTCGGCCATATCGCATAGATCTCACTGTGAAAAGGCTTAAATGGCTTTTTTGACCTAAGTTTAATGATTGCGCTCAAACCAAATGTCCTAGTACGAAATTTTCAAATGTAACTACTAGAATGTGATACAATACACTATTGGGTGAAGTTTGGTTGACTTCTGCGCAGCGGTTTGGGAGTTAACATCAAAATTACATTTCTCGGCCATATCGCATAGATCTCACTGTGAAAAGGCTTAAATGGCTTTTTTGACCTAAGTTTGAGGATTGCGCTCAAACAAAATGTCCTAGAACAAAATTTTCAAATGTAACTACTAGATTGTGATACAATACACTATTGGGTGAAGTTTGGTTGACTTCTGCGCAGCGGTTTGGGAGTTAACATCAAAATTACATTTCTCGGCCATATCGCATAGATCTCACTGTGAAAAGGCTTAAATGACTTTTTTAATTAAGTTTGATGATTGCGTTCAAACAAAATGTCCTAGAACAAAATTTTCAAATGTAACTACTAGATTGTGATACAATACACTATTGGGTGAAGTTTGGTTGACTTCTGCGCAGCGGTTTGGGAGTTAACATCAAAATTACATTTCTCGGCCATATCGCATAGATCTCACTGTGAAAAGGCTTAAATGGCTTTTTTGACCTAAGTTTGAGGATTGCGCTCAAATCAAATGTCCTAGAACCAAATTTCCACATGTAACTACTAGATTGTGATACAATACACTAATGGGTGAAGTTTGGTTGACTTCTGCGCAGCGGTTTGGGAGTTAACATCAAAATTACATTTCTCGGCCATATCGCATAGATCTCACTGTGAAAAGGCTTAAATGACTTTTTTAATTAAGTTTGATGATTGCGCTCAAACAAAATTTCCTAGAACAAAATTTTCAAATGTAACTACTAGAATGTGATACAATACACTATTGGGTGAAGTTTGGTTGACTTCTGCGCAGCGGTTTGGGAGTTAACATCAAAATTACATTTCTCGGCCATATCGCATAGATCTCACTGTGAAAAGGCTTAAATGGCTTTTTTGACCTAAGTTTGAGGATTGCGCTCAAACAAAATGTCCTAGAACAAAATTTTCAAATGTAACTACTAGACTGTGATACAATACACTATTGGGTGAAGTTTGGTTGACTTCTGCGCAGCGGTTTGGGAGTTAACATCAAAATTACATTTCTCGGCCATATCGCATAGATCTCACTGTGAAAAGGCTTAAATGGCTTTTTTGACCTAAGTTTGAGGATTGCGCTCAAACAAAATGTCCTAGAACAAAATTTTCAAATGTAACTACTAGATTGTGATACAATACACTATTGGGTGAAGTTTGGTTGACTTCTGCGCAGCGGTTTGGGAGTTAACATCAAAATTACATTTCTCGGCCATATCGCATAGATCTCACTGTGAAAAGGCTTAAATGACTTTTTTAATTAAGTTTGATGATTGCGTTCAAACAAAATGTCCTAGAACAAAATTTTCAAATGTAACTACTAGATTGTGATACAATACACTATTGGGTGAAGTTTGGTTGACTTCTGCGCAGCGGTTTGGGAGTTAACATCAATATTACATTTCTCGGCCATATCGCATAGATCTCACTGTGAAAAGGCTTAAATGGCTTTTTTGACCTAAGTTTGAGGATTGCGCTCAAATCAAATGTCCTAGAACCAAATTTCCACATGTAACTACTAGATTGTGATACAATACACTAATGGGTGAAGTTTGGTTGACCTCTGCGCAGCGGTTTGGGAGTTAACATCAAAATTACATTTCTCGGCCATATCGCATAGATCTCACTGTGAAAAGGCTTAAATGACTTTTTTAATTAAGTTTGATGATTGCGCTCAAACAAAATTTCCTAGAACAAAATTTTCAAATGTAACTACTAGATTGTGATACAATACACTATTGGGTGAAGTTTGGTTGACTTCTGCGCAGCGGTTTGGGAGTTAACATCAAAATTACATTTCTCGGCCATATCGCATAGATCTCACTGTGAAAAGGCTTAAATGACTTTTTTAATTAAGTTTGATGATTGCGTTCAAACAAAATGTCCTAGAACAAAATTTTCAAATGTAACTACTAGATTGTGATACAATACACTATTGGGTGAAGTTTGGTTGACTTCTGCGCAGCGGTTTGGGAGTTAACATCAAAATTACATTTCTCGGCCATATCGCATAGATCTCACTGTGAAAAGGCTTAAAAGACTTTTTTAATTAAGTTTAATGATTGCGCTCAAACCAAATGTCCTAGAACGAAATTTTCAAATGTAACTACTAGATTGTGATACAATACACTATTGGGTGAAGTTTAGTTGACTTCTGCACAGCGGTTTGGGAGTTAACATCAAAATTACATTTCTCGGCCATATCGCATAGATCTCACTGTGAAAGGGCTTAAATGGCTTTTTTGACCTAAGTTTGAGGATTGCGCTCAAATCAAATGTCCTAGAACCAAATTTCCACATGTAACTACTAGATTGTGATACAATACACTAATGGGTGAAGTTTGGTTGACTTCTGCGCAGCGGTTTGGGAGTTAACATCAAAATTACATTTCTCGGCCATATCGCATAGATCTCACTGTGAAAAGGCTTAAATGGCTTTTTTGACCTAAGTTTGAGGATTGCGCTCAAATCAAATGTCCTAGAACCAAATTTCCGCATGTAACTACTAGATTGTGATACAATACACTAATGGGTGAAGTTTGGTTTACTTCTGCGCAGCGGTTTGGGAGTTAACATCAAAATTACATTTCTCGGCCATATCGCATAGATCTCACTGTGAAAAGGCTTAAATGGCTTTTTTGACCTAAGTTTAATGATTGCGCTCAAACCAAATGTCCTAGTACGAAATTTTCAAATGTAACTACTAGAATGTGATACAATACACTATTGGGTGACGTTTGGTTTACTTCTGCGCAGCGGTTTGGGAGTTAACATCAAAATTACATTTCTCGGCCATATCGCATAGATCTCACTGTGAAAAGGCTTAAATGGCTTTTTTGACCTAAGTTTGAGGATTGCGCTCAAACAAAATGTCCTAGAACAAAATTTTCAAATGTAACTACTAGATTGTGATACAATACACTATTGGGTGAAGTTTGGTTGACTTCTGCGCAGCGGTTTTGGAGTTAACATCAAAATTACATTTCTCGGCCATATCGCATAGATCTCACTGTGAAAAGGCTTAAATGACTTTTTTAATTAAGTTTGATGATTGCGTTCAAACAAAATGTCCTAGAACAAAATTTTCAAATGTAACTACTAGATTGTGATACAATACACTGTTGGGTGAAGTTTGGTTGACTTCTGCGCAGCGGTTTGGGAGTTAACATCAAAATTACATTTCTCGGCCATATCGCATAGATCTCACTGTGAAAAGGCTTAAATGGCTTTTTTGACCTAAGTTTGAGGATTGCGCTCAAATCAAATGTCCTAGAACCAAATTTCCACATGTAACTACTAGATTGTGATACAATACACTAATGGGTGAAGTTTGGTTGACTTCTGCGCAGCGGTTTGGGAGTTAACATCAAAATTACATTTCTCGGCCATATCGCATAGATCTCACTGTGAAAAGGCTTAAATGACTTTTTTAATTAAGTTTGATGATTGCGCTCAAACAAAATTTCCTAGAACAAAATTTTCAAATGTAACTACTAGATTGTGATACAATACACTATTGGGTGAAGTTTGGTTGACTTCTGCGCAGCGGTTTGGGAGTTAACATCAAAATTACATTTCTCGGCCATATCGCATAGATCTCACTGTGAAAAGGCTTAAATGACTTTTTTAATTAAGTTTGATGATTGCGTTCAAACAAAATGTCCTAGAACAAAATTTTCAAATGTAACTACTAGATTGTGATACAATACACTATTGGGTGAAGTTTGGTTGACTTCTGCGCAGCGGTTTGGGAGTTAACATCAAAATTACATTTCTCGGCCATATCGCATAGATCTCACTGTGAAAAGGCTTAAAAGACTTTTTTAATTAAGTTTAATGATTGCGCTCAAACCAAATGTCCTAGAACGAAATTTTCAAATGTAACTACTAGAATGTGATACAATACACTATTGGGTGAAGTTTAGTTGACTTCTTCGCAGCGGTTTGGGAGTTAACATCAAAATTACATTTCTCAGCCATATCGCATAGATCTCACTGTGAAAAGGCTTAAATGGCTTTTTTGACCTAAGTTTGAGGATTGCGCTCAAATCAAATGTCCTAGAACCAAATTTCCACATGTAACTACTAGATTGTGATACAATACACTAATGGGTGAAGTTTGGTTTACTTCTGCGCAGCGGTTTGGGAGTTAACATCAAAATTACATTTCTCGGCCATATCGCATAGATCTCACTGTGAAAAGGCTTAAATGGCTTTTTTGACCTAAGTTTAATAATTGCGCTCAAACCAAATGTCCTAGAACGAAATTTTCAAATGTAACTACTAGAATGTGATACAATACACTATTGGGTGAAGTTAGGTTGACTTCTGCGCAGCGGTTTGGGAGTTAACATCAAAATTACATTTCTCGGCCATATCGCATAGATCTCACTGTGAAAAGGCTTAAATGACTTTTTTAATTAAGTTTGATGATTGCGCTCAAACAAAATTTCCTAGAACAAAATTTTCAAATGTAACTACTAGATTGTGATACAATACACTATTGGGTGAAGTTTGGTTGACTTCTGCGCAGCGGTTTGGGAGTTAACATCAAAATTACATTTCTCGGCCATATCGCATAGATCTCACTGTGAAAAGGCTTAAATGACTTTTTTAATTAAGTTTAATGATTGCGCTCAAACCAAATGTCCTAGAACGAAATTTTCAAATGTAACTACTAGAATGTGATACAATACACTATTGGGTGAAGTTTAGTTGACTTCTGCGCAGCGGTTTGAGAGTTAACATCAAAATTACATTTCTCGGCCATATCGCATAGATCTCACTGTGAAAAGGCTTAAATGGCTTTTTTGACCTAAGTTTGAGGATTGCGCTCAAATCAAATGTCCTAGAACCAAATTTCCACATGTAACTACTAGATTGTGATACAATACACTAATGGGTGAAGTTTGGTTTACTTCTGCGCAGCGGTTTGGGAGTTAACATCAAAATTACATTTCTCGGCCATATCGCATAGATCTCACTGTGAAAAGGCTTAAATGGCTTTTTTGACCTAAGTTTAATAATTGCGCACAAAACAAATGTCCTAGAACGAAATTTTCAAATGTAACTACTAGAATGTGATACAATACACTATTGGGTGAAGTTTGGTTGACTTCTGCGCAGCGGTTTGGGAGTTAACATCAAAATTACATTTCTCGGCCATATCGCATAGATCTCACTGTGAAAAGGCTTAAATGGCTTTTTTGACCTAAGTTTGAGGATTGCGCTCAAATCAAATGTCCTAGAACCAAATTTCCACATGTAACTAGTAGATTGTGATACAATACACTAATGGGTGAAGTTTGGTTTACTTCTGCGCAGCGGTTTGGGAGTTAACATCAAAATTACATTTCTCGGCCATATCGCATAGATCTCACTGTGAAAAGGCTTAAATGGCTTTTTTGAGCTAAGTTTAATAATTGCGCTCAAACCAAATGTCCTAGAACGAAATTTTTAAATGTAACTACTAGAATGTGATACAATACACTATTGGGTGAAGTTTGGTTGACTTCTGCGCAGCGGTTTGGGAGTTAACATCAAAATTACATTTCTCGGCCATATCGCATAGATCTCACTGTGAAAAGGCTTAAATGGCTTTTTTGACCTAAGTTTGAGGATTGCGCTCAAATCAAATGTCCTAGAACCAAATTTTCAAATGTAACTACTAGATTGTGATACAATACACTATTGGGTGAAGTTTGGTTGACTTCTTCGCAGCGGTTTGGGAGTTAACATCAAAATTACATTTCTCGGCCATATCGCATAGATCTCACTGTGAAAAGACTTAAATGGCTTTTTTGACCTAAGTTTAATGATTGCGCTCAAACCAAATGTCCTAGAACGAAATTTTCAAATGTAACTACTAGAATGTGATACAATACACTATTGGGTGAAGTTTGGTTGACTTCTGCGCAGCGGTTTGGGAGTTAACATCAAAATTACATTTCTCGGCCATATCACATAGATCTCACTGTGAAAAGGCTTAAATGACTTTTTTAATTAAGTTTGATGATTGCGTTCAAACAAAATGTCCTAAAACAAAATTTTCAAATGTAACTACTAGATTGTGATACAATACACTATTGGGTGAAGTTTGGTTGACTTCTGCGCAGCGGTTTGGGAGTTAACATCAAAATTACATTTCTCGGCCATATCGCATAGATCTCACTGTGAAAAGGCTTAAAAGACTTTTTTAATTAAGTTTAATGATTGCGCTCAAACCAAATGTCCTAGAACGAAATTTTCAAATGTAACTACTAGATTGTGATACAATACACTATTGGGTGAAGTTTAGTTGACTTCTGCACAGCGGTTTGGGAGTTAACATCAAAATTACATTTCTCGGCCATATCGCATAGATCTCACTGTGAAAGGGCTTAAATGGCTTTTTTGACCTAAGTTTGAGGATTGCGCTCAAATCAAATGTCCTAGAACCAAATTTCCACATGTAACTACTAGATTGTGATACAATACACTAATGGGTGAAGTTTGGTTGACTTCTGCGCAGCGGTTTGGGAGTTAACATCAAAATTACATTTCTCGGCCATATCGCATAGATCTCACTGTGAAAAGGCTTAAATGGCTTTTTTGACCTAAGTTTGAGGATTGCGCTCAAATCAAATGTCCTAGAACCAAATTTCCGCATGTAACTACTAGATTGTGATACAATACACTAATGGGTGAAGTTTGGTTTACTTCTGCGCAGCGGTTTGGGAGTTAACATCAAAATTACATTTCTCGGCCATATCGCATAGATCTCACTGTGAAAAGGCTTAAATGGCTTTTTTGACCTAAGTTTAATGATTGCGCTCAAACCAAATGTCCTAGTACGAAATTTTCAAATGTAACTACTAGAATGTGATACAATACACTATTGGGTGACGTTTGGTTTACTTCTGCGCAGCGGTTTGGGAGTTAACATCAAAATTACATTTCTCGGCCATATCGCATAGATCTCACTGTGAAAAGGCTTAAATGGCTTTTTTGACCTAAGTTTGAGGATTGCGCTCAAACAAAATGTCCTAGAACAAAATTTTCAAATGTAACTACTAGATTGTGATACAATACACTATTGGGTGAAGTTTGGTTGACTTCTGCGCAGCGGTTTTGGAGTTAACATCAAAATTACATTTCTCGGCCATATCGCATAGATCTCACTGTGAAAAGGCTTAAATGACTTTTTTAATTAAGTTTGATGATTGCGTTCAAACAAAATGTCCTAGAACAAAATTTTCAAATGTAACTACTAGATTGTGATACAATACACTGTTGGGTGAAGTTTGGTTGACTTCTGCGCAGCGGTTTGGGAGTTAACATCAAAATTACATTTCTCGGCCATATCGCATAGATCTCACTGTGAAAAGGCTTAAATGGCTTTTTTGACCTAAGTTTGAGGATTGCGCTCAAATCAAATGTCCTAGAACCAAATTTCCACATGTAACTACTAGATTGTGATACAATACACTAATGGGTGAAGTTTGGTTGACTTCTGCGCAGCGGTTTGGGAGTTAACATCAAAATTACATTTCTCGGCCATATCGCATAGATCTCACTGTGAAAAGGCTTAAATGACTTTTTTAATTAAGTTTGATGATTGCGCTCAAACAAAATTTCCTAGAACAAAATTTTCAAATGTAACTACTAGATTGTGATACAATACACTATTGGGTGAAGTTTGGTTGACTTCTGCGCAGCGGTTTGGGAGTTAACATCAAAATTACATTTCTCGGCCATATCGCATAGATCTCACTGTGAAAAGGCTTAAATGACTTTTTTAATTAAGTTTGATGATTGCGTTCAAACAAAATGTCCTAGAACAAAATTTTCAAATGTAACTACTAGATTGTGATACAATACACTATTGGGTGAAGTTTGGTTGACTTCTGCGCAGCGGTTTGGGAGTTAACATCAAAATTACATTTCTCGGCCATATCGCATAGATCTCACTGTGAAAAGGCTTAAAAGACTTTTTTAATTAAGTTTAATGATTGCGCTCAAACCAAATGTCCTAGAACGAAATTTTCAAATGTAACTACTAGAATGTGATACAATACACTATTGGGTGAAGTTTAGTTGACTTCTTCGCAGCGGTTTGGGAGTTAACATCAAAATTACATTTCTCAGCCATATCGCATAGATCTCACTGTGAAAAGGCTTAAATGGCTTTTTTGACCTAAGTTTGAGGATTGCGCTCAAATCAAATGTCCTAGAACCAAATTTCCACATGTAACTACTAGATTGTGATACAATACACTAATGGGTGAAGTTTGGTTTACTTCTGCGCAGCGGTTTGGGAGTTAACATCAAAATTACATTTCTCGGCCATATCGCATAGATCTCACTGTGAAAAGGCTTAAATGGCTTTTTTGACCTAAGTTTAATAATTGCGCTCAAACCAAATGTCCTAGAACGAAATTTTCAAATGTAACTACTAGAATGTGATACAATACACTATTGGGTGAAGTTAGGTTGACTTCTGCGCAGCGGTTTGGGAGTTAACATCAAAATTACATTTCTCGGCCATATCGCATAGATCTCACTGTGAAAAGGCTTAAATGACTTTTTTAATTAAGTTTGATGATTGCGCTCAAACAAAATTTCCTAGAACAAAATTTTCAAATGTAACTACTAGATTGTGATACAATACACTATTGGGTGAAGTTTGGTTGACTTCTGCGCAGCGGTTTGGGAGTTAACATCAAAATTACATTTCTCGGCCATATCGCATAGATCTCACTGTGAAAAGGCTTAAATGACTTTTTTAATTAAGTTTAATGATTGCGCTCAAACCAAATGTCCTAGAACGAAATTTTCAAATGTAACTACTAGAATGTGATACAATACACTATTGGGTGAAGTTTAGTTGACTTCTGCGCAGCGGTTTGAGAGTTAACATCAAAATTACATTTCTCGGCCATATCGCATAGATCTCACTGTGAAAAGGCTTAAATGGCTTTTTTGACCTAAGTTTGAGGATTGCGCTCAAATCAAATGTCCTAGAACCAAATTTCCACATGTAACTACTAGATTGTGATACAATACACTAATGGGTGAAGTTTGGTTTACTTCTGCGCAGCGGTTTGGGAGTTAACATCAAAATTACATTTCTCGGCCATATCGCATAGATCTCACTGTGAAAAGGCTTAAATGGCTTTTTTGACCTAAGTTTAATAATTGCGCACAAAACAAATGTCCTAGAACGAAATTTTCAAATGTAACTACTAGAATGTGATACAATACACTATTGGGTGAAGTTTGGTTGACTTCTGCGCAGCGGTTTGGGAGTTAACATCAAAATTACATTTCTCGGCCATATCGCATAGATCTCACTGTGAAAAGGCTTAAATGGCTTTTTTGACCTAAGTTTGAGGATTGCGCTCAAATCAAATGTCCTAGAACCAAATTTCCACATGTAACTAGTAGATTGTGATACAATACACTAATGGGTGAAGTTTGGTTTACTTCTGCGCAGCGGTTTGGGAGTTAACATCAAAATTACATTTCTCGGCCATATCGCATAGATCTCACTGTGAAAAGGCTTAAATGGCTTTTTTGAGCTAAGTTTAATAATTGCGCTCAAACCAAATGTCCTAGAACGAAATTTTTAAATGTAACTACTAGAATGTGATACAATACACTATTGGGTGAAGTTTGGTTGACTTCTGCGCAGCGGTTTGGGAGTTAACATCAAAATTACATTTCTCGGCCATATCGCATAGATCTCACTGTGAAAAGGCTTAAATGGCTTTTTTGACCTAAGTTTGAGGATTGCGCTCAAATCAAATGTCCTAGAACCAAATTTTCAAATGTAACTACTAGATTGTGATACAATACACTATTGGGTGAAGTTTGGTTGACTTCTTCGCAGCGGTTTGGGAGTTAACATCAAAATTACATTTCTCGGCCATATCGCATAGATCTCACTGTGAAAAGACTTAAATGGCTTTTTTGACCTAAGTTTAATGATTGCGCTCAAACCAAATGTCCTAGAACGAAATTTTCAAATGTAACTACTAGAATGTGATACAATACACTATTGGGTGAAGTTTGGTTGACTTCTGCGCAGCGGTTTGGGAGTTAACATCAAAATTACATTTCTCGGCCATATCACATAGATCTCACTGTGAAAAGGCTTAAATGACTTTTTTAATTAAGTTTGATGATTGCGTTCAAACAAAATGTCCTAAAACAAAATTTTCAAATGTAACTACTAGATTGTGATACAATACACTATTGGGTGAAGTTTGGTTGACTTCTGCGCAGCGGTTTGGGAGTTAACATCAAAATTACATTTCTCGGCCATATCGCATAGATCTCATTGTGAAAAGGCTTAAATGGCTTTTTTGACCTAAGTTTGAGGATTGCGCTCAAACCAAATGTCCTAGAACCAAATTTCCACATGTAACTACTAGATTGTGATACAATACACTAATGGGTGAAGTTTGGTTTACTTCTGCGCAGCGGTTTGGGAGTTAACATCAAAATTACATTTCTCGGCCACATCGCATAGATCTCACTGTGAAAAGGCTTAAATGACTTTTTTAATTAAGTTTGATGATTGCGCTCAAACAAAATGTCCTAGAACAAAATTTTCAAATGTAACTACTAGATTGTGATACAATACACTATTGGGTGAAGTTTGGTTGACTTCTGCGCAGCGGTTTGGGAGTTAACATCAAAATTACATTTCTCGGCCATATCGCATAGATCTCACTGTGAAAAGGCTTAAATGGCTTTTTTGACCTAAGTTTGAGGATTGCGCTCAAATCAAATGTCCTAGAACCAAATTTCCACATGTAACTACTAGATTGTGATACAATACACTAATGGTTGAAGTTTGGTTGACTTCTGCGCAGCTGTTTGGGAGTGAACATCAAAATTACATTTCTCGGCCATATCGCATAGATCTCACTGTGAAAAGGCTTAAATGACTTTTTTTAATTAAGTTTGAATATTGCGCTCAAATCAAATGTCCTAGAACTAAATTTCCAAATGTAACTACTAGATTGTGATAAAATACACTATTGGGTGAAGTTTGGTTGACTTCTGCGCAGCGGTTTGGGAGTTAACATCAAAATTACATTTCTCGGCCATATCGCATAGATCTCACTGTGAAAAGGCTTAAATGGCTTTTTTGACCTGTTTGAGGATTGCGCTCAAATCAAATGTCCTATAACCAAATTTCCACATGTAACTACTAGATTGTGATACAATACACTAATGGGTGAAGTTTGGTTGACTTCTGCGCAGCGGTTTGGGAGTTAACATCAAAATTACATTTCTCGGCCATATCACATAGATCTCACTGTGAAAAGGCTTAAATGACTTTTTTAATTAAGTTTGATGATTGCGTTCAAACAAAATGTCCTAAAACAAAATTTTCAAATGTAACTACTAGATTGTGATACAATACACTATTGGGTGAAGTTTGGTTGACTTCTGCGCAGCGGTTTGGGAGTTAACATCAAAATTACATTTCTCGGCCATATCACATAGATCTCACTGTGAAAAGGCTTAAATGACTTTTTTAATTAAGTTTGATGATTGCGTTCAAACAAAATGTCCTAAAACAAAATTTTCAAATGTAACTACTAGATTGTGATACAATACACTATTGGGTGAAGTTTGGTTGACTTCTGCGCAGCGGTTTGGGAGTTAACATCAAAATTACATTTCTCGGCCATATCGCATAGATCTCACTGTGAAAAGGCTTAAATGTCTTTTTTGACCTAAGTTTGAGGATTGCGCTCAAATCAAATGTCCTAGAACCAAATTTCCACATGTAACTACTAGATTGTGATACAATACACTAATGGGTGAAGTTTGGTTTACTTCTGCGCAGCGGTTTGGGAGTTAACATCAAAATTACATTTCTCGGCCATATCGCATAGATCTCACTGTGAAAAGGCTTAAATGACTTTTTTAATTAAGTTTGATGATTGCGCTCAAACAAAATGTCCTAGAACAAAATTTTCAAATGTAACTACTAGATTGTGATACAATACACTATTGGGTGAAGTTTGGTTGACTTCTGCGCAGCGGTTTGGGAGTTAACATCAAAATTACATTTCTCGGCCATATCGCATAGATCTCACTGTGAAAAGGCTTAAATGGCTTTTTTGACCTAAGTTTGAGGATTGCGCTCAAATCAAATGTCCTAGAACCAAATTTCCACATGTAACTACTAGATTGTGATACAATACACTAATGGTTGAAGTTTGGTTGACTTCTGCGCAGCGGTTTGGGAGTGAACATCACAATTACATTTCTCGGCCATATCGCATAGATCTCACTGTGAAAAGGCTTAAATGACTTTTTTTAATTAAGTTTGAATATTGCGCTCAAATCAAATGTCCTAGAACTAAATTTCCAAATGTAACTACTAGATTGTGATAAAATACACTATTGGGTGAAGTTTGGTTGACTTCTGCGCAGCGGTTTGGGAGTTAACATCAAAATTACATTTCTCGGCCATATCGCATAGATCTCACTGTGAAAAGGCTTAAATGTCTTTTTTGACCTAAGTTTGAGGATTGCGCTCAAATCAAATGTCCTAGAACCAAATTTCCACATGTAACTACTAGATTGTGATACAATACACTAATGGGTGAAGTTTGGTTTACTTCTGCGCAGCGGTTTGGGAGTTAACATCAAAATTACATTTCTCGGCCATATCGCATAGATCTCACTGTGAAAAGGCTTAAATGACTTTTTTAATTAAGTTTGATGATTGCGCTCAAACAAAATGTCCTAGAACAAAATTTTCAAATGTAACTACTAGATTGTGATACAATACACTATTGGGTGAAGTTTGGTTGACTTCTGCGCAGCGGTTTGGGAGTTAACATCAAAATTACATTTCTCGGCCATATCGCATAGATCTCACTGTGAAAAGGCTTAAATGGCTTTTTTGACCTAAGTTTGAGGATTGCGCTCAAATCAAATGTCCTAGAACCAAATTTCCACATGTAACTACTAGATTGTGATACAATACACTAATGGTTGAAGTTTGGTTGACTTCTGCGCAGCGGTTTGGGAGTGAACATCAAAATTACATTTCTCGGCCATATCGCATAGATCTCACTGTGAAAAGGCTTAAATGACTTTTTTTAATTAAGTTTGAATATTGCGCTCAAATCAAATGTCCTAGAACTAAATTTCCAAATGTAACTACTAGATTGTGATAAAATACACTATTGGGTGAAGTTTGGTTGACTTCTGCGCAGCGGTTTGGGAGTTAACATCAAAATTACATTTCTCGGCCATATCGCATAGATCTCAATGTGAAAAGGCTTAAATGACTTTTGTAATTAAGTTTGATGATTGCGTTCAAACAAAATGTCCTAGAACAAAATTTTCAAATGTAACTACTAGATTGTGATACAATACACTAATGGGTGAAGTTTGGTTGACTTCTGCACAGCGGTTTGGGAGTTAACATCAAAATTACATTTCTCGGCCATATCGCATAGATCTCACTGTGAAAAGGCTTAAATGGCTTTTTTGACCTAAGTTTGAGGATTGCGCTCAAATCAAATGTCCTATAACCAAATTTCCACATGTAACTACTAGATTGTGATACAATACACTAATGGGTGAAGTTTGGTTGACTTCTGCGCAGCGGTTTGGGAGTTAACATCAAAATTACATTTCTCGGCCATATCGCATAGATCTCACTGTGAAAAGGCTTAAATGGCTTTTTTGACCTAAGTTTGAGGATTGCGCTCAAATCAAATGTCCTAGAACCAAATTTCCGCATGTAACTACTAGATTGTGATACAATACACTAATGGGTGAAGTTTGGTTTACTTCTGCGCAGCGGTTTGGGAGTTAACATCAAAATTACATTTCTCGGCCATATCGCATAGATCTCACTGTGAAAAGGCTTAAATGGCTTTTTTGACCTAAGTTTGAGGATTGCGCTCAAATCAAATGTCCTAGAACCAAATTTCCGCATGTAACTACTAGATTGTGATACAATACACTAATGGGTGAAGTTTGGTTTACTTCTGCGCAGCGGTTTGGGAGTTAACATCAAAATTACATTTCTCGGCCATATCGCATAGATCTCACTGTGAAAAGGCTTAAATGGCTTTTTTGACCTAAGTTTAATGATTGCGCTCAAACCAAATGTCCTAGTACGAAATTTTCTAATGTAACTACTAGAATGTGATACAATACACTATTGGGTGAAGTTTGGTTGACTTCTGCGCAGCGGTTTGGGAGTTAACATCAAAATTACATTTCTCGGCCATATCGCATAGATCTCACTGTGAAAAGGCTTAAATGGCTTTTTTGACCTAAGTTTGAGGAATGCGCTCAAACAAAATGTCCTAGAACAAAATTTTCAAATGTAACTACTAGATTGTGATACAATACACTATTGGGTGAAGTTTGGTTGACTTCTGCGCAGCGGTTTGGGAGTTAACATCAAAATTACATTTCTCGGCCATATCGCATAGATCTCACTGTGAAAAGGCTTAAATAACTTTTTTAATTAAGTTTGATGATTGCGTTCAAACAAAATGTCCTAGAACAAAATTTTCAAATGTAACTACTAGATTGTGATACAATACACTATTGGGTGAAGTTTGGTTGACTTCTGCGCAGCGGTTTGGGAGTTAACATCAAAATTACATTTCTCGGCCATATCGCATAGATCTCACTGTGAAAAGGCTTAAATGGCTTTTTTGACCTAAGTTTGAGGATTGCGCTCAAATCAAATGTCCTAGAACCAAATTTCCACATGTAACTACTAGATTGTGATACAATACACTAATGGGTGAAGTTTGGTTGACTTCTGCGCAGCGGTTTGGGAGTTAACATCAAAATTACATTTCACGGCCATATCGCATAGATCTCACTGTGAAAAGGCTTAAATGACTTTTTTAATTAAGTTTGATGATTGCGCTCAAACAAAATTTCCTAGAACGAAATTTTCAAATGTAACTACTAGAATGTGATACAATACACTATTGGGTGAAGTTTAGTTGACTTCTGCACAGCGGTTTGGGAGTTAACATCAAAATTACATTTCTCGGCCATATCGCATAGATCTCACTGTGAAAAGGCTTAAATGGCTTTTTTGACCTAAGTTTGAGGATTGCGCTCAAATCAAATGTCCTAGAACCAAATTTCCACATGTAACTACTAGATTGTGATACAATACACTAATGGGTGAAGTTTGGTTGACTTCTGCGCAGCGGTTTGGGAGTTAACATCAAAATTACATTTCTCGGCCATATCGCATAGATCTCACTGTGAAAAGGCTTAAATGACTTTTTTAATTAAGTTTGATGATTGCGTTCAAACAAAATGTCCTAGAACAAAATTTTCAAATGTAACTACTAGATTGTGATACAATACACTATTGGGTGAAGTTTGGTTGACTTCTGCGCAGCGGTTTGGGAGTTAACATCAAAATTACATTTCTCGGCCATATCGCATAGATCTCACTGTGAAAAGGCTTAAATGGCTTTTTTGACCTAAGTTTGAGGATTGCGCTCAAATCAAATGTCCTAGAACCAAATTTCCGCATGTAACTACTAGATTGTGATACAATACACTAATGGGTGAAGTTTGGTTTACTTCTGCGCAGCGGTTTGGGAGTTAACATCAAAATTACATTTCTCGGCCATATCGCATAGATCTCACTGTGAAAAGGCTTAAATGGCTTTTTTGACCTAAGTTTAATGATTGCGCTCAAACCAAATGTCCTAGTACGAAATTTTCAAATGTAACTACTAGAATGTGATACAATACACTATTGGGTGAAGTTTGGTTGACTTCTGCGCAGCGGTTTGGGAGTTAACATCAAAATTACATTTCTCGGCCATATCGCATAGATCTCACTGTGAAAAGGCTTAAATGACTTTTTTAATTAAGTTTGATGATTGCGTTCAAACAAAATGTCCTAGAACAAAATTTTCAAATGTAACTACTAGATTGTGATACAATACACTATTGGGTGAAGTTTGGTTGACTTCTGCGCAGCGGTTTGGGAGTTAACATCAAAATTACATTTCTCGGCCATATCGCATAGATCTCACTGTGAAAAGGCTTAAATGACTTTTTTAATTAAGTTTGATGTTTGCGTTCAAACAAAATGTCCTAGAACAAAATTTTCAAATGTAACTACTAGATTGTGATACAATACACTATTGGGTGAAGTTTGGTTGACTTCTGCGCAGCGGTTTGGGAGTTAACATCAAAATTACATTTCTCGGCCATATCGCATAGATCTCACTGTGAAAAGGCTTAAAAGACTTTTTTAATTAAGTTTAATGATTGCGCTCAAACCAAATGTCCTAGAACGAAATTTTCAAATGTAACTACTAGAATGTGATACAATACACTATTGGGTGAAGTTTAGTTGACTTCTTCGCAGCGGTTTGGGAGTTAACATCAAAATTACATTTCTCGGCCATATCGCATAGATCTCACTGTGAAAAGGCTTAAATGGCTTTTTTGACCTAAGTTTGAGGATTGCGCTCAAACCAAATGTCCTAGAACGAAATTTTCAAATGTAACTACTAGAATGTGATACAATACACTATTGGGTGAAGTTTGGTTGACTTCTGCGCAGCGGTTTGGGAGTTAACATCAAAATTACATTTCTCGGCCATATCGCATAGATCTCACTGTGAAAAGGCTTAAATGGCTTTTTTGACCTAAGTTTGAGGATTGCGCTCAAATCAAATGTCCTAGAACCAAATTTTCACATGTAACTACTAGATTGTGATACAATACACTAATGGGTGAAGTTTGGTTGACTTCTGCGCAGCGGTTTGGGAGTTAACATCAAAATTACATTTCTCGGCCATATCGCATAGATCTCACTGTGAAAAGGCTTAAATGACTTTTTTAATTAAGTTTGATGATTGCGCTCAAACAAAATTTCCTAGAACAAAATTTTCAAATGTAACTACTAGATTGTGATACAATACACTATTGGGTGAAGTTTGGTTGACTTCTGCGCAGCGGTTTGGGAGTTAACATCAAAATTACATTTCTCGGCCATATCGCATAGATCTCACTGTGAAAAGGCTTAAATGGCTTTTTTGACCTAAGTTTAATGATTGCGCTCAAACCAAATGTCCTAGAACGAAATTTTCAAATGTAACTACTAGAATGTGATACAATACACTATTGGGTGAAGTTTGGTTGACTTCTGCGCAGCGGTTTGGGAGTTAACATCAAAATTACATTTCTCGGCCATATCGCATAGATCTCACTGTGAAAAGGCTTAAATGACTTTTTTAATTAAGTTTAATGATTGCGCTCAAACCAAATGTCCTAGAACGAAATTTTCAAATGTAACTACTAGAATGTGATACAATACACTATTGGGTGAAGTTTAGTTGACTTCTGCGCAGCGGTTTGGGAGTTAACATCAAAATTACATTTCTCGGCCATATCGCATAGATCTCACTGTGAAAAGGCTTAAATGGCTTTTTTCACCTAAGTTTGAGGATTGCGCTCAAATCAAATGTCCTAGAACCAAATTTCCACATGTAACTACTAGATTGTGATACAATACACTAATGGGTGAAGTTTGGTTTACTTCTGCGCAGCGGTTTGGGAGTTAACATCAAAATTACATTTCTCGGCCATATCGCATAGATCTCACTGTGAAAAGGCTTAAATGGCTTTTTTGACCTAAGTTTAATAATTGCGCACAAAACAAATGTCCTAGAACGAAATTTTCAAATGTAACTACTAGAATGTGATACAATACACTATTGGGTGAAGTTTGGTTGACTTCTGCGCAGCGGTTTGGGAGTTAACATCAAAATTACATTTCTCGGCCATATCGCATAGATCTCACTGTGAAAAGGCTTAAATGGCTTTTTTGACCTAAGTTTGAGGATTGCGCTCAAATCAAATGTCCTAGAACCAAATTTTCACATGTAACTACTAGATTGTGATACAATACACTAATGGGTGAAGTTTGGTTTACTTCTGCGCAGCGGTTTGGGAGTTAACATCAAAATTACATTTCTCGGCCATATCGCATAGATCTCACTGTGAAAAGGCTTAAATGGCTTTTTTGACCTAAGTTTGAGGATTGCGCTCAAATCAAATGTCCTAGAACCAAATTTTCAAATGTAACTACTAGATTGTGATACAATACACTATTGGGTGAAGTTTGGTTGACTTCTTCGCAGCGGTTTGGGAGTTAACATCAAAATTACATTTCTCGGCCATATCGCATAGATCTCACTGTGAAAAGGCTTAAATGGCTTTTTTGACCTAAGTTTAATGATTGCGCTCAAACCAAATGTCCTAGAACGAAATTTTCAAATGTAACTACTAGAATGTGATACAATACACTATTGGGTGAAGTTTGGTTGACTTCTGCGCAGCGGTTTGGGAGTTAACATCAAAATTACATTTCTCGGCCATATCACATAGATCTCACTGTGAAAAGGCTTAAATGACTTTTTTAATTAAGTTTGATGATTGCGTTCAAACAAAATGTCCTAAAACAAAATTTTCAAATGTAACTACTAGATTGTGATACAATACACTATTGGGTGAAGTTTGGTTGACTTCTGCGCAGCGGTTTGGGAGTTAACATCAAAATTACATTTCTCGGCCATATCGCATAGATCTCATTGTGAAAAGGCTTAAATGGCTTTTTTGACCTAAGTTTGAGGATTGCGCTCAAATCAAATGTCCTAGAACCAAATTTCCACATGTAACTACTAGATTGTGATACAATACACTAATGGTTGAAGTTTGGTTTACTTCTGCGCAGCGGTTTGGGAGTGAACATCAAAATTACATTTCTCGGCCATATCGCATAGATCTCACTGTGAAAAGGCTTAAATGACTTTTTTTAATTAAGTTTGAATATTGCGCTCAAATCAAATGTCCTAGAACTAAATTTCCAAATGTAACTACTAGATTGTGATAAAATACACTATTGGGTGAAGTTTGGTTGACTTCTGCGCAGCGGTTTGGGAGTTAACATCAAAATTACATTTCTCGGCCATATCGCATAGATCTCACTGTGAAAAGGCTTAAATGGCTTTTTTGACCTGTTTGAGGATTGCGCTCAAATCAAATGTCCTATAACCAAATTTCCACATGTAACTACTAGATTGTGATACAATACACTAATGGGTGAAGTTTGGTTGACTTCTGCGCAGCGGTTTGGGAGTTAACATCAAAATTACATTTCTCGGCCATATCGCATAGATCTCACTGTGAAAAGGCTTAAATGACTTTTTTAATTAAGTTTGATGATTGCGTTCAAACAAAATGTCCTAGAACAAAATTTTCAAATGTAACTACTAGATTGTGATACAATACACTATTGGGTGAAGTTTGGTTGACTTCTGCGCAGCGGTTTGGGAGTTAACACCAAAATTACATTTCTCGGCCATATCGCATAGATCTCACTGTGAAAAGGCTTAAATGGCTTTTTTGACCTAAGTTTGAGGATTGCGCTCAAATCAAATGTCCTAGAACCAAATTTCCGCATGTAACTACTAGATTGTGATACAATACACTAATGGGTGAAGTTTGGTTTACTTCTGCGCAGCGGTTTGGGAGTTAACATCAAAATTACATTTCTCGGCCATATCGCATAGATCTCACTGTGAAAAGGCTTAAATGGCTTTTTTGACCTAAGTTTAATGATTGCGCTCAAACCAAATGTCCTAGTACGAAATTTTCAAATGTAACTACTAAAATGTGATACAATACTCTATTGGGTGAAGTTTGGTTGACTTCTGCGCAGCGGTTTGGGAGTTAACATCAAAATTACATTTCTCGGCCATATCGCATAGATCTCACTGTGAAAAGGCTTAAATGGCTTTTTTGACCTAAGTTTGAGGATTGCGCTCAAACAAAATGTCCTAGAACAAAATTTTCAAATGTAACTACTAGATTGTGATACAATACACTATTGGGTGAAGTTTGGTTGACTTCTGCGCAGCGGTTTGGGAGTTAACATCAAAATTACATTTCTCGGCCATATCGCATAGATCTCACTGTGAAAAGGCTTAAATGACTTTTTTAATTAAGTTTGATGATTGCGTTCAAACAAAATGTCCTAGAACAAAATTTTCAAATGTAACTACTAGATTGTGATACAATACACTATTGGGTGAAGTTTGGTTGACTTCTGCGCAGCGGTTTGGGAGTTAACATCAAAATTACATTTCTTGGCCATATCGCATAGATCTCACTGTGAAAAGGCTTAAATGGCTTTTTTGACCTAAGTTTGAGGATTGCGCTCAAATCAAATGTCCTAGAACCAAATTTCCACATGTAACTACTAGATTGTGATACAATACACTAATGGGTGAAGTTTGGTTTACTTCTGCGCAGCGGTTTGGGAGTTAACATCAAAATTACATTTCTCGGCCATATCGCATAGATCTCACTGTGAAAAGGCTTAAATGGCTTTTTTGACCTAAGTTTAATAATTGCGCTCAAACCAAATGTCCTAAAACTAAATTTCCAAATGTAACTACTAGATTGTGATAAAATACACTATTGGGTGAAGTTTGGTTGACTTCTGCGCAGCGGTTTGGGAGTTAACATCAAAATTACATTTCTCGGCCATATCGCATAGATCTCACTGTGAAAAGGCTTAAATGGCTTTTTTGACCTAAGTTTGAGGATTGCGCTCAAATCAAATGTCCTAGAACCAAATTTCCACATGTAACTACTAGATTGTGATACAATACACTAATGGGTGAAGTTTGGTTGACTTCTGCGCAGCGGTTTGGGAGTTAACATCAAAATTACATTTCTCGGCCATATCGCATAGATCTCACTGTGAAAAGGCTTAAATGACTTTTTTAATTAAGTTTGATGATTGCGCTCAAACAAAATTTCCTAGAACAAAATTTTCAAATGTAACTACTAGATTGTGATACAATACACTATTGGGTGAAGTTTGGTTGACTTCTGCGCAGCGGTTTGGGAGTTAACATCAAAATTACATTTCTCGGCCATATCGCATAGATCTCACTGTGAAAAGGCTTAAATGACTTTTTTAATTAAGTTTGATGATTGCGTTCAAACAAAATGTCCTAGAACAAAATTTTCAAATGTAACTACTAGATTGTGATACAATACACTATTGGGTGAAGTTTGGTTGACTTCTGCGCAGCGGTTTGGGAGTTAACATCAAAATTACATTTCTCGGCCATATCGCATAGATCTCACTGTGAAAAGGCTTAAAAGACTTTTTTAATTAAGTTTAATGATTGCGCTCAAACCAAATGTCCTAGAACGAAATTTTCAAATGTAACTACTAGAATGTGATACAATACACTATTGGGTGAAGTTTAGTTGACTTCTGCGCAGCGGTTTGGGAGTTAACATCAAAATTACATTTCTCGGCCATATCGCATAGATCTCACTGTGAAAAGGCTTAAATGGCTTTTTTGACCTAAGTTTGAGGATTGCGCTCAAATCAAATGTCCTAGAACCAAATTTCCACATGTAACTACTAGATTGTGATACAATACACTAATGGGTGAAGTTTGGTTGACTTCTGCGCAGCGGTTTGGGAGTTAACATCAAAATTACATTTCTCGGCCATATCGCATAGATCTCACTGTGAAAAGGCTTAAATGGCTTTTTTGACCTAAGTTTAATAATTGCGCTCAAACCAAATGTCCTAGAACGAAATTTTCAAATGTAACTACTAGAATGTGATACAATACACTATTGGGTGAAGTTTGGTTGACTTCTGCGCAGCGGTTTGGGAGTTAACATCAAAATTACATTTCTCGGCCATATCGCATAGATCTCACTGTGAAAAGGCTTAAATGACTTTTTTAATTAAGTTTGATGATTGCGTTCAAACAAAATGTCCTAGAACAAAATTTTCAAATGTAACTACTAGATTGTGATACAATACACTATTGGGTGAAGTTTGGTTGACTTCTGCGCAGCGGTTTGGGAGTTAACATCAAAATTACATTTCTGGGCCATATCGCATAGATCTCACTGTGAAAAGGCTTAAATGACTTTTTTAATTAAGTTTAATGATTGCGCTCAAACCAAATGTCCTAGAACGAAATTTTCAAATGTAACTACTAGAATGTGATACAATACACTATTGGGTGAAGTTTAGTTGACTTCTGCGCAGCGGTTTGGGAGTTAACATCAAAATTACATTTCTCGGCCATATCGCATAGATCTCACTGTGAAAAGGCTTAAATGGCTTTTTTGACCTAAGTTTGAGGATTGCGCTCAAATCAAATGTCCTAGAACCAAATTTCCACATGTAACTACTAGATTGTGATACAATACACTAATGGGTGAAGTTTGGTTTACTTCTGCGCAGCGGTTTGGGAGTTAACATCAAAATTACATTTCTCGGCCATATCGCATAGATCTCACTGTGAAAAGGCTTAAATGGCTTTTTTGACCTAAATTTAATAATTGCGCTCAAACCAAATGTCCTAGAACCAAATTTCCACATGTAACTACTAGATTGTGATACAATACACTAATGGGTGAAGTTTGGTTTACTTCTGCGCAGCGGTTTGGGAGTTAACATCAAAATTACATTTCTCGGCCATATCGCATAGATCTCACTGTGAAAAGGCTTAAATGACTTTTTTAATTAAGTTTGATGATTGCGTTCAAACAAAATGTCCTAGAACCAAATTTCCACATGTAACTACTAGATTGTGATACAATACACTAATGGGTGAAGTTTGGTTTACTTCTGCGCAGCGGTTTGGGAGTTAACATCAAAATTACATTTCTCGGCCATATCGCATAGATCTCACTGTGAAAAGGCTTAAATGGCTTTTTTGACCTAAGTTTGAGGATTGCGCTCAAATCAAATGTCCTAGAACCAAATTTCCACATGTAACTACTAGATTGTGATACAATACACTAATGGTTGAAGTTTGGTTGACTTCTGCGCAGCGGTTTGGGAGTGAACATCAAAATTACATTTCTCGGCCATATCGCATAGATCTCACTGTGAAAAGGCTTAAATGACTTTTTTTAATTAAGTTTGAATATTGCGCTCAAATCAAATGTCCTAGAACTAAATTTCCAAATGTAACTACTAGATTGTGATAAAATACACTATTGGGTGAAGTTTGGTTGACTTCTGCGCAGCGGTTTGGGAGTTAACATCAAAATTACATTTCTCGGCCATATCGCATAGATCTCACTGTGAAAAGGCTTAAATGTCTTTTTTGACCTAAGTTTGAGGATTGCGCTCAAATCAAATGTCCTAGAACCAAATTTCCACATGTAACTACTAGATTGTGATACAATACACTAATGGGTGAAGTTTGGTTTACTTCTGCGCAGCGGTTTGGGAGTTAACATCAAAATTACATTTCTCGGCCATATCGCATAGATCTCACTGTGAAAAGGCTTAAATGACTTTTTTAATTAAGTTTGATGATTGCGCTCAAACAAAATGTCCTAGAACAAAATTTTCAAATGTAACTACTAGATTGTGATACAATACACTATTGGGTGAAGTTTGGTTGACTTCTGCGCAGCGGTTTGGGAGTTAACATCAAAATTACATTTCTCGGCCATATCGCATAGATCTCACTGTGAAAAGGCTTAAATGGCTTTTTTGACCTAAGTTTGAGGATTGCGCTCAAATCAAATGTCCTAGAACCAAATTTCCACATGTAACTACTAGATTGTGATACAATACACTAATGGTTGAAGTTTGGTTGACTTCTGCGCAGCGGTTTGGGAGTGAACATCAAAATTACATTTCTCGGCCATATCGCATAGATCTCACTGTGAAAAGGCTTAAATGACTTTTTTTAATTAAGTTTGAATATTGCGCTCAAATCAAATGTCCTAGAACTAAATTTCCAAATGTAACTACTAGATTGTGATAAAATACACTATTGGGTGAAGTTTGGTTGACTTCTGCGCAGCGGTTTGGGAGTTAACATCAAAATTACATTTCTCGGCCATATCGCATAGATCTCAATGTGAAAAGGCTTAAATGACTTTTTTAATTAAGTTTGATGATTGCGTTCAAACAAAATGTCCTAGAACAAAATTTTCAAATGTAACTACTAGATTGTGATACAATACACTAATGGGTGAAGTTTGGTTGACTTCTGCACAGCGGTTTGGGAGTTAACATCAAAATTACATTTCTCGGCCATATCGCATAGATCTCACTGTGAAAAGGCTTAAATGGCTTTTTTGACCTAAGTTTGAGGATTGCGCTCAAATCAAATGTCCTATAACCAAATTTCCACATGTAACTACTAGATTGTGATACAATACACTAATGGGTGAAGTTTGGTTGACTTCTGCGCAGCGGTTTGGGAGTTAACATCAAAATTACATTTCTCGGCCATATCGCATAGATCTCACTGTGAAAAGGCTTAAATGGCTTTTTTGACCTAAGTTTGAGGATTGCGCTCAAATCAAATGTCCTAGAACCAAATTTCCGCATGTAACTACTAGATTGTGATACAATACACTAATGGGTGAAGTTTGGTTTACTTCTGCGCAGCGGTTTGGGAGTTAACATCAAAATTACATTTCTCGGCCATATCGCATAGATCTCACTGTGAAAAGGCTTAAATGGCTTTTTTGACCTAAGTTTGAGGATTGCGCTCAAATCAAATGTCCTAGAACCAAATTTCCGCATGTAACTACTAGATTGTGATACAATACACTAATGGGTGAAGTTTGGTTTACTTCTGCGCAGCGGTTTGGGAGTTAACATCAAAATTACATTTCTCGGCCATATCGCATAGATCTCACTGTGAAAAGGCTTAAATGGCTTTTTTGACCTAAGTTTAATGATTGCGCTCAAACCAAATGTCCTAGTACGAAATTTTCTAATGTAACTACTAGAATGTGATACAATACACTATTGGGTGAAGTTTGGTTGACTTCTGCGCAGCGGTTTGGGAGTTAACATCAAAATTACATTTCTCGGCCATATCGCATAGATCTCACTGTGAAAAGGCTTAAATGGCTTTTTTGACCTAAGTTTGAGGAATGCGCTCAAACAAAATGTCCTAGAACAAAATTTTCAAATGTAACTACTAGATTGTGATACAATACACTATTGGGTGAAGTTTGGTTGACTTCTGCGCAGCGGTTTGGGAGTTAACATCAAAATTACATTTCTCGGCCATATCGCATAGATCTCACTGTGAAAAGGCTTAAATAACTTTTTTAATTAAGTTTGATGATTGCGTTCAAACAAAATGTCCTAGAACAAAATTTTCAAATGTAACTACTAGATTGTGATACAATACACTATTGGGTGAAGTTTGGTTGACTTCTGCGCAGCGGTTTGGGAGTTAACATCAAAATTACATTTCTCGGCCATATCGCATAGATCTCACTGTGAAAAGGCTTAAATGGCTTTTTTGACCTAAGTTTGAGGATTGCGCTCAAATCAAATGTCCTAGAACCAAATTTCCACATGTAACTACTAGATTGTGATACAATACACTAATGGGTGAAGTTTGGTTGACTTCTGCGCAGCGGTTTGGGAGTTAACATCAAAATTACATTTCACGGCCATATCGCATAGATCTCACTGTGAAAAGGCTTAAATGACTTTTTTAATTAAGTTTGATGATTGCGCTCAAACAAAATTTCCTAGAACGAAATTTTCAAATGTAACTACTAGAATGTGATACAATACACTATTGGGTGAAGTTTAGTTGACTTCTGCACAGCGGTTTGGGAGTTAACATCAAAATTACATTTCTCGGCCATATCGCATAGATCTCACTGTGAAAAGGCTTAAATGGCTTTTTTGACCTAAGTTTGAGGATTGCGCTCAAATCAAATGTCCTAGAACCAAATTTCCGCATGTAACTACTAGATTGTGATACAATACACTAATGGGTGAAGTTTGGTTTACTTCTGCGCAGCGGTTTGGGAGTTAACATCAAAATTACATTTCTCGGCCATATCGCATAGATCTCACTGTGAAAAGGCTTAAATGGCTTTTTTGACCTAAGTTTAATGATTGCGCTCAAACCAAATGTCCTAGTACGAAATTTTCAAATGTAACTACTAGAATGTGATACAATACACTATTGGGTGAAGTTTGGTTGACTTCTGCGCAGCGGTTTGGGAGTTAACATCAAAATTACATTTCTCGGCCATATCGCATAGATCTCACTGTGAAAAGGCTTAAATGACTTTTTTAATTAAGTTTGATGATTGCGTTCAAACAAAATGTCCTAGAACAAAATTTTCAAATGTAACTACTAGATTGTGATACAATACACTATTGGGTGAAGTTTGGTTGACTTCTGCGCAGCGGTTTGGGAGTTAACATCAAAATTACATTTCTCGGCCATATCGCATAGATCTCACTGTGAAAAGGCTTAAATGACTTTTTTAATTAAGTTTGATGATTGCGTTCAAACAAAATGTCCTAGAACAAAATTTTCAAATGTAACTACTAGATTGTGATACAATACACTATTGGGTGAAGTTTGGTTGACTTCTGCGCAGCGGTTTGGGAGTTAACATCAAAATTACATTTCTCGGCCATATCGCATAGATCTCACTGTGAAAAGGCTTAAAAGACTTTTTTAATTAAGTTTAATGATTGCGCTCAAACCAAATGTCCTAGAACGAAATTTTCAAATGTAACTACTAGAATGTGATACAATACACTATTGGGTGAAGTTTAGTTGACTTCTTCGCAGCGGTTTGGGAGTTAACATCAAAATTACATTTCTCGGCCATATCGCATAGATCTCACTGTGAAAAGGCTTAAATGGCTTTTTTGACCTAAGTTTGAGGATTGCGCTCAAACCAAATGTCCTAGAACGAAATTTTCAAATGTAACTACTAGAATGTGATACAATACACTATTGGGTGAAGTTTGGTTGACTTCTGCGCAGCGGTTTGGGAGTTAACATCAAAATTACATTTCTCGGCCATATCGCATAGATCTCACTGTGAAAAGGCTTAAATGGCTTTTTTGACCTAAGTTTGAGGATTGCGCTCAAATCAAATGTCCTAGAACCAAATTTTCACATGTAACTACTAGATTGTGATACAATACACTAATGGGTGAAGTTTGGTTGACTTCTGCGCAGCGGTTTGGGAGTTAACATCAAAATTACATTTCTCGGCCATATCGCATAGATCTCACTGTGAAAAGGCTTAAATGACTTTTTTAATTAAGTTTGATGATTGCGCTCAAACAAAATTTCCTAGAACAAAATTTTCAAATGTAACTACTAGATTGTGATACAATACACTATTGGGTGAAGTTTGGTTGACTTCTGCGCAGCGGTTTGGGAGTTAACATCAAAATTACATTTCTCGGCCATATCGCATAGATCTCACTGTGAAAAGGCTTAAATGGCTTTTTTGACCTAAGTTTAATGATTGCGCTCAAACCAAATGTCCTAGAACGAAATTTTCAAATGTAACTACTAGAATGTGATACAATACACTATTGGGTGAAGTTTGGTTGACTTCTGCGCAGCGGTTTGGGAGTTAACATCAAAATTACATTTCTCGGCCATATCGCATAGATCTCACTGTGAAAAGGCTTAAATGGCTTTTTTGACCTAAGTTTGAGGATTGCGCTCAAATCAAATGTCCTAGAACCAAATTTCCGCATGTAACTACTAGATTGTGATACAATACACTAATGGGTGAAGTTTGGTTTACTTCTGCGCAGCGGTTTGGGAGTTAACATCAAAATTACATTTCTCGGCCATATCGCATAGATCTCACTGTGAAAAGGCTTAAATGGCTTTTTTGACCTAAGTTTAATGATTGCGCTCAAACCAAATGTCCTAGTACGAAATTTTCAAATGTAACTACTAAAATGTGATACAATACTCTATTGGGTGAAGTTTGGTTGACTTCTGCGCAGCGGTTTGGGAGTTAACATCAAAATTACATTTCTCGGCCATATCGCATAGATCTCACTGTGAAAAGGCTTAAATGGCTTTTTTGACCTAAGTTTGAGGATTGCGCTCAAACAAAATGTCCTAGAACAAAATTTTCAAATGTAACTACTAGATTGTGATACAATACACTATTGGGTGAAGTTTGGTTGACTTCTGCGCAGCGGTTTGGGAGTTAACATCAAAATTACATTTCTCGGCCATATCGCATAGATCTCACTGTGAAAAGGCTTAAATGACTTTTTTAATTAAGTTTGATGATTGCGTTCAAACAAAATGTCCTAGAACAAAATTTTCAAATGTAACTACTAGATTGTGATACAATACACTATTGGGTGAAGTTTGGTTGACTTCTGCGCAGCGGTTTGGGAGTTAACATCAAAATTACATTTCTTGGCCATATCGCATAGATCTCACTGTGAAAAGGCTTAAATGGCTTTTTTGACCTAAGTTTGAGGATTGCGCTCAAATCAAATGTCCTAGAACCAAATTTCCACATGTAACTACTAGATTGTGATACAATACACTAATGGGTGAAGTTTGGTTTACTTCTGCGCAGCGGTTTGGGAGTTAACATCAAAATTACATTTCTCGGCCATATCGCATAGATCTCACTGTGAAAAGGCTTAAATGGCTTTTTTGACCTAAGTTTAATAATTGCGCTCAAACCAAATGTCCTAAAACTAAATTTCCAAATGTAACTACTAGATTGTGATAAAATACACTATTGGGTGAAGTTTGGTTGACTTCTGCGCAGCGGTTTGGGAGTTAACATCAAAATTACATTTCTCGGCCATATCGCATAGATCTCACTGTGAAAAGGCTTAAATGGCTTTTTTGACCTAAGTTTGAGGATTGCGCTCAAATCAAATGTCCTAGAACCAAATTTCCACATGTAACTACTAGATTGTGATACAATACACTAATGGGTGAAGTTTGGTTGACTTCTGCGCAGCGGTTTGGGAGTTAACATCAAAATTACATTTCTCGGCCATATCGCATAGATCTCACTGTGAAAAGGCTTAAATGACTTTTTTAATTAAGTTTGATGATTGCGCTCAAACAAAATTTCCTAGAACAAAATTTTCAAATGTAACTACTAGATTGTGATACAATACACTATTGGGTGAAGTTTGGTTGACTTCTGCGCAGCGGTTTGGGAGTTAACATCAAAATTACATTTCTCGGCCATATCGCATAGATCTCACTGTGAAAAGGCTTAAATGACTTTTTTAATTAAGTTTGATGATTGCGTTCAAACAAAATGTCCTAGAACAAAATTTTCAAATGTAACTACTAGATTGTGATACAATACACTATTGGGTGAAGTTTGGTTGACTTCTGCGCAGCGGTTTGGGAGTTAACATCAAAATTACATTTCTCGGCCATATCGCATAGATCTCACTGTGAAAAGGCTTAAAAGACTTTTTTAATTAAGTTTAATGATTGCGCTCAAACCAAATGTCCTAGAACGAAATTTTCAAATGTAACTACTAGAATGTGATACAATACACTATTGGGTGAAGTTTAGTTGACTTCTGCGCAGCGGTTTGGGAGTTAACATCAAAATTACATTTCTCGGCCATATCGCATAGATCTCACTGTGAAAAGGCTTAAATGGCTTTTTTGACCTAAGTTTGAGGATTGCGCTCAAATCAAATGTCCTAGAACCAAATTTCCACATGTAACTACTAGATTGTGATACAATACACTAATGGGTGAAGTTTGGTTGACTTCTGCGCAGCGGTTTGGGAGTTAACATCAAAATTACATTTCTCGGCCATATCGCATAGATCTCACTGTGAAAAGGCTTAAATGGCTTTTTTGACCTAAGTTTAATAATTGCGCTCAAACCAAATGTCCTAGAACGAAATTTTCAAATGTAACTACTAGAATGTGATACAATACACTATTGGGTGAAGTTTGGTTTACTTCTGCGCAGCGGTTTGGGAGTTAACATCAAAATTACATTTCTCGGCCATATCGCATAGATCTCACTGTGAAAAGGCTTAAATGGCTTTTTTGACCTAAGTTTAATAATTGCGCTCAAACCAAATGTCCTAAAACTAAATTTCCAAATGTAACTACTAGATTGTGATAAAATACACTATTGGGTGAAGTTTGGTTGACTTCTGCGCAGCGGTTTGGGAGTTAACATCAAAATTACATTTCTCGGCCATATCGCATAGATCTCACTGTGAAAAGGCTTAAATGGCTTTTTTGACCTAAGTTTGAGGATTGCGCTCAAATCAAATGTCCTAGAACCAAATTTCCACATGTAACTACTAGATTGTGATACAATACACTAATGGGTGAAGTTTGGTTGACTTCTGCGCAGCGGTTTGGGAGTTAACATCAAAATTACATTTCTCGGCCATATCGCATAGATCTCACTGTGAAAAGGCTTAAATGACTTTTTTAATTAAGTTTGATGATTGCGCTCAAACAAAATTTCCTAGAACAAAATTTTCAAATGTAACTACTAGATTGTGATACAATACACTATTGGGTGAAGTTTGGTTGACTTCTGCGCAGCGGTTTGGGAGTTAACATCAAAATTACATTTCTCGGCCATATCGCATAGATCTCACTGTGAAAAGGCTTAAATGACTTTTTTAATTAAGTTTGATGATTGCGTTCAAACAAAATGTCCTAGAACAAAATTTTCAAATGTAACTACTAGATTGTGATACAATACACTATTGGGTGAAGTTTGGTTGACTTCTGCGCAGCGGTTTGGGAGTTAACATCAAAATTACATTTCTCGGCCATATCGCATAGATCTCACTGTGAAAAGGCTTAAAAGACTTTTTTAATTAAGTTTAATGATTGCGCTCAAACCAAATGTCCTAGAACGAAATTTTCAAATGTAACTACTAGAATGTGATACAATACACTATTGGGTGAAGTTTAGTTGACTTCTGCGCAGCGGTTTGGGAGTTAACATCAAAATTACATTTCTCGGCCATATCGCATAGATCTCACTGTGAAAAGGCTTAAATGGCTTTTTTGACCTAAGTTTGAGGATTGCGCTCAAATCAAATGTCCTAGAACCAAATTTCCACATGTAACTACTAGATTGTGATACAATACACTAATGGGTGAAGTTTGGTTGACTTCTGCGCAGCGGTTTGGGAGTTAACATCAAAATTACATTTCTCGGCCATATCGCATAGATCTCACTGTGAAAAGGCTTAAATGGCTTTTTTGACCTAAGTTTAATAATTGCGCTCAAACCAAATGTCCTAGAACGAAATTTTCAAATGTAACTACTAGAATGTGATACAATACACTATTGGGTGAAGTTTGGTTGACTTCTGCGCAGCGGTTTGGGAGTTAACATCAAAATTACATTTCTCGGCCATATCGCATAGATCTCACTGTGAAAAGGCTTAAATGACTTTTTTAATTAAGTTTGATGATTGCGTTCAAACAAAATGTCCTAGAACAAAATTTTCAAATGTAACTACTAGATTGTGATACAATACACTATTGGGTGAAGTTTGGTTGACTTCTGCGCAGCGGTTTGGGAGTTAACATCAAAATTACATTTCTGGGCCATATCGCATAGATCTCACTGTGAAAAGGCTTAAATGACTTTTTTAATTAAGTTTAATGATTGCGCTCAAACCAAATGTCCTAGAACGAAATTTTCAAATGTAACTACTAGAATGTGATACAATACACTATTGGGTGAAGTTTAGTTGACTTCTGCGCAGCGGTTTGGGAGTTAACATCAAAATTACATTTCTCGGCCATATCGCATAGATCTCACTGTGAAAAGGCTTAAATGGCTTTTTTGACCTAAGTTTGAGGATTGCGCTCAAATCAAATGTCCTAGAACCAAATTTCCACATGTAACTACTAGATTGTGATACAATACACTAATGGGTGAAGTTTGGTTTACTTCTGCGCAGCGGTTTGGGAGTTAACATCAAAATTACATTTCTCGGCCATATCGCATAGATCTCACTGTGAAAAGGCTTAAATGGCTTTTTTGACCTAAATTTAATAATTGCGCTCAAACCAAATGTCCTAGAACCAAATTTCCACATGTAACTACTAGATTGTGATACAATACACTAATGGGTGAAGTTTGGTTTACTTCTGCGCAGCGGTTTGGGAGTTAACATCAAAATTACATTTCTCGGCCATATCGCATAGATCTCACTGTGAAAAGGCTTAAATGACTTTTTTAATTAAGTTTGATGATTGCGTTCAAACAAAATGTCCTAGAACCAAATTTCCACATGTAACTACTAGATTGTGATACAATACACTAATGGGTGAAGTTTGGTTTACTTCTGCGCAGCGGTTTGGGAGTTAACATCAAAATTACATTTCTCGGCCATATCGCATAGATCTCACTGTGAAAAGGCTTAAATGGCTTTTTTGACCTAAGTTTGAGGATTGCGCTCAAATCAAATGTCCTAGAACCAAATTTCCACATGTAACTACTAGATTGTGATACAATACACTAATGGTTGAAGTTTGGTTGACTTCTGCGCAGCGGTTTGGGAGTGAACATCAAAATTACATTTCTCGGCCATATCGCATAGATCTCACTGTGAAAAGGCTTAAATGACTTTTTTTAATTAAGTTTGAATATTGCGCTCAAATCAAATGTCCTAGAACTAAATTTCCAAATGTAACTACTAGATTGTGATAAAATACACTATTGGGTGAAGTTTGGTTGACTTCTGCGCAGCGGTTTGGGAGTTAACATCAAAATTACATTTCTCGGCCATATCGCATAGATCTCACTGTGAAAAGGCTTAAATGTCTTTTTTGACCTAAGTTTGAGGATTGCGCTCAAATCAAATGTCCTAGAACCAAATTTCCACATGTAACTACTAGATTGTGATACAATACACTAATGGGTGAAGTTTGGTTTACTTCTGCGCAGCGGTTTGGGAGTTAACATCAAAATTACATTTCTCGGCCATATCGCATAGATCTCACTGTGAAAAGGCTTAAATGACTTTTTTAATTAAGTTTGATGATTGCGCTCAAACAAAATGTCCTAGAACAAAATTTTCAAATGTAACTACTAGATTGTGATACAATACACTATTGGGTGAAGTTTGGTTGACTTCTGCGCAGCGGTTTGGGAGTTAACATCAAAATTACATTTCTCGGCCATATCGCATAGATCTCACTGTGAAAAGGCTTAAATGGCTTTTTTGACCTAAGTTTGAGGATTGCGCTCAAATCAAATGTCCTAGAACCAAATTTCCACATGTAACTACTAGATTGTGATACAATACACTAATGGTTGAAGTTTGGTTGACTTCTGCGCAGCGGTTTGGGAGTGAACATCAAAATTACATTTCTCGGCCATATCGCATAGATCTCACTGTGAAAAGGCTTAAATGACTTTTTTTAATTAAGTTTGAATATTGCGCTCAAATCAAATGTCCTAGAACTAAATTTCCAAATGTAACTACTAGATTGTGATAAAATACACTATTGGGTGAAGTTTGGTTGACTTCTGCGCAGCGGTTTGGGAGTTAACATCAAAATTACATTTCTCGGCCATATCGCATAGATCTCAATGTGAAAAGGCTTAAATGACTTTTTTAATTAAGTTTGATGATTGCGTTCAAACAAAATGTCCTAGAACAAAATTTTCAAATGTAACTACTAGATTGTGATACAATACACTAATGGGTGAAGTTTGGTTGACTTCTGCACAGCGGTTTGGGAGTTAACATCAAAATTACATTTCTCGGCCATATCGCATAGATCTCACTGTGAAAAGGCTTAAATGGCTTTTTTGACCTAAGTTTGAGGATTGCGCTCAAATCAAATGTCCTATAACCAAATTTCCACATGTAACTACTAGATTGTGATACAATACACTAATGGGTGAAGTTTGGTTGACTTCTGCGCAGCGGTTTGGGAGTTAACATCAAAATTACATTTCTCGGCCATATCGCATAGATCTCACTGTGAAAAGGCTTAAATGGCTTTTTTGACCTAAGTTTGAGGATTGCGCTCAAATCAAATGTCCTAGAACCAAATTTCCGCATGTAACTACTAGATTGTGATACAATACACTAATGGGTGAAGTTTGGTTTACTTCTGCGCAGCGGTTTGGGAGTTAACATCAAAATTACATTTCTCGGCCATATCGCATAGATCTCACTGTGAAAAGGCTTAAATGGCTTTTTTGACCTAAGTTTGAGGATTGCGCTCAAATCAAATGTCCTAGAACCAAATTTCCGCATGTAACTACTAGATTGTGATACAATACACTAATGGGTGAAGTTTGGTTTACTTCTGCGCAGCGGTTTGGGAGTTAACATCAAAATTACATTTCTCGGCCATATCGCATAGATCTCACTGTGAAAAGGCTTAAATGGCTTTTTTGACCTAAGTTTAATGATTGCGCTCAAACCAAATGTCCTAGTACGAAATTTTCTAATGTAACTACTAGAATGTGATACAATACACTATTGGGTGAAGTTTGGTTGACTTCTGCGCAGCGGTTTGGGAGTTAACATCAAAATTACATTTCTCGGCCATATCGCATAGATCTCACTGTGAAAAGGCTTAAATGGCTTTTTTGACCTAAGTTTGAGGAATGCGCTCAAACAAAATGTCCTAGAACAAAATTTTCAAATGTAACTACTAGATTGTGATACAATACACTATTGGGTGAAGTTTGGTTGACTTCTGCGCAGCGGTTTGGGAGTTAACATCAAAATTACATTTCTCGGCCATATCGCATAGATCTCACTGTGAAAAGGCTTAAATAACTTTTTTAATTAAGTTTGATGATTGCGTTCAAACAAAATGTCCTAGAACAAAATTTTCAAATGTAACTACTAGATTGTGATACAATACACTATTGGGTGAAGTTTGGTTGACTTCTGCGCAGCGGTTTGGGAGTTAACATCAAAATTACATTTCTCGGCCATATCGCATAGATCTCACTGTGAAAAGGCTTAAATGGCTTTTTTGACCTAAGTTTGAGGATTGCGCTCAAATCAAATGTCCTAGAACCAAATTTCCACATGTAACTACTAGATTGTGATACAATACACTAATGGGTGAAGTTTGGTTGACTTCTGCGCAGCGGTTTGGGAGTTAACATCAAAATTACATTTCACGGCCATATCGCATAGATCTCACTGTGAAAAGGCTTAAATGACTTTTTTAATTAAGTTTGATGATTGCGCTCAAACAAAATTTCCTAGAACGAAATTTTCAAATGTAACTACTAGAATGTGATACAATACACTATTGGGTGAAGTTTAGTTGACTTCTGCACAGCGGTTTGGGAGTTAACATCAAAATTACATTTCTCGGCCATATCGCATAGATCTCACTGTGAAAAGGCTTAAATGGCTTTTTTGACCTAAGTTTGAGGATTGCGCTCAAATCAAATGTCCTAGAACCAAATTTCCGCATGTAACTACTAGATTGTGATACAATACACTAATGGGTGAAGTTTGGTTTACTTCTGCGCAGCGGTTTGGGAGTTAACATCAAAATTACATTTCTCGGCCATATCGCATAGATCTCACTGTGAAAAGGCTTAAATGGCTTTTTTGACCTAAGTTTAATGATTGCGCTCAAACCAAATGTCCTAGTACGAAATTTTCAAATGTAACTACTAGAATGTGATACAATACACTATTGGGTGAAGTTTGGTTGACTTCTGCGCAGCGGTTTGGGAGTTAACATCAAAATTACATTTCTCGGCCATATCGCATAGATCTCACTGTGAAAAGGCTTAAATGACTTTTTTAATTAAGTTTGATGATTGCGTTCAAACAAAATGTCCTAGAACAAAATTTTCAAATGTAACTACTAGATTGTGATACAATACACTATTGGGTGAAGTTTGGTTGACTTCTGCGCAGCGGTTTGGGAGTTAACATCAAAATTACATTTCTCGGCCATATCGCATAGATCTCACTGTGAAAAGGCTTAAATGACTTTTTTAATTAAGTTTGATGATTGCGTTCAAACAAAATGTCCTAGAACAAAATTTTCAAATGTAACTACTAGATTGTGATACAATACACTATTGGGTGAAGTTTGGTTGACTTCTGCGCAGCGGTTTGGGAGTTAACATCAAAATTACATTTCTCGGCCATATCGCATAGATCTCACTGTGAAAAGGCTTAAAAGACTTTTTTAATTAAGTTTAATGATTGCGCTCAAACCAAATGTCCTAGAACGAAATTTTCAAATGTAACTACTAGAATGTGATACAATACACTATTGGGTGAAGTTTAGTTGACTTCTTCGCAGCGGTTTGGGAGTTAACATCAAAATTACATTTCTCGGCCATATCGCATAGATCTCACTGTGAAAAGGCTTAAATGGCTTTTTTGACCTAAGTTTGAGGATTGCGCTCAAACCAAATGTCCTAGAACGAAATTTTCAAATGTAACTACTAGAATGTGATACAATACACTATTGGGTGAAGTTTGGTTGACTTCTGCGCAGCGGTTTGGGAGTTAACATCAAAATTACATTTCTCGGCCATATCGCATAGATCTCACTGTGAAAAGGCTTAAATGGCTTTTTTGACCTAAGTTTGAGGATTGCGCTCAAATCAAATGTCCTAGAACCAAATTTTCACATGTAACTACTAGATTGTGATACAATACACTAATGGGTGAAGTTTGGTTGACTTCTGCGCAGCGGTTTGGGAGTTAACATCAAAATTACATTTCTCGGCCATATCGCATAGATCTCACTGTGAAAAGGCTTAAATGACTTTTTTAATTAAGTTTGATGATTGCGCTCAAACAAAATTTCCTAGAACAAAATTTTCAAATGTAACTACTAGATTGTGATACAATACACTATTGGGTGAAGTTTGGTTGACTTCTGCGCAGCGGTTTGGGAGTTAACATCAAAATTACATTTCTCGGCCATATCGCATAGATCTCACTGTGAAAAGGCTTAAATGGCTTTTTTGACCTAAGTTTAATGATTGCGCTCAAACCAAATGTCCTAGAACGAAATTTTCAAATGTAACTACTAGAATGTGATACAATACACTATTGGGTGAAGTTTGGTTGACTTCTGCGCAGCGGTTTGGGAGTTAACATCAAAATTACATTTCTCGGCCATATCGCATAGATCTCACTGTGAAAAGGCTTAAATGACTTTTTTAATTAAGTTTAATGATTGCGCTCAAACCAAATGTCCTAGAACGAAATTTTCAAATGTAACTACTAGAATGTGATACAATACACTATTGGGTGAAGTTTAGTTGACTTCTGCGCAGCGGTTTGGGAGTTAACATCAAAATTACATTTCTCGGCCATATCGCATAGATCTCACTGTGAAAAGGCTTAAATGGCTTTTTTCACCTAAGTTTGAGGATTGCGCTCAAATCAAATGTCCTAGAACCAAATTTCCACATGTAACTACTAGATTGTGATACAATACACTAATGGGTGAAGTTTGGTTTACTTCTGCGCAGCGGTTTGGGAGTTAACATCAAAATTACATTTCTCGGCCATATCGCATAGATCTCACTGTGAAAAGGCTTAAATGGCTTTTTTGACCTAAGTTTAATAATTGCGCACAAAACAAATGTCCTAGAACGAAATTTTCAAATGTAACTACTAGAATGTGATACAATACACTATTGGGTGAAGTTTGGTTGACTTCTGCGCAGCGGTTTGGGAGTTAACATCAAAATTACATTTCTCGGCCATATCGCATAGATCTCACTGTGAAAAGGCTTAAATGGCTTTTTTGACCTAAGTTTGAGGATTGCGCTCAAATCAAATGTCCTAGAACCAAATTTTCACATGTAACTACTAGATTGTGATACAATACACTAATGGGTGAAGTTTGGTTTACTTCTGCGCAGCGGTTTGGAAGTTAACATCAAAATTACATTTCTCGGCCATATCGCATAGATCTCACTGTGAAAAGGCTTAAATGGCTTTTTTGACCTAAGTTTAATAATTGCGCTCAAACCAAATGTCCTAGAACGAAATTTTTAAATGTAACTACTAGAATGTGATACAATACACTATTGGGTGAAGTTTGGTTGACTTCTGCGCAGCGGTTTGGGAGTTAACATCAAAATTACATTTCTCGGCCATATCGCATAGATCTCACTGTGAAAAGGCTTAAATGGCTTTTTTGACCTAAGTTTGAGGATTGCGCTCAAATCAAATGTCCTAGAACCAAATTTTCAAATGTAACTACTAGATTGTGATACAATACACTATTGGGTGAAGTTTGGTTGACTTCTTCGCAGCGGTTTGGGAGTTAACATCAAAATTACATTTCTCGGCCATATCGCATAGATCTCACTGTGAAAAGGCTTAAATGGCTTTTTTGACCTAAGTTTAATGATTGCGCTCAAACCAAATGTCCTAGAACGAAATTTTCAAATGTAACTACTAGAATGTGATACAATACACTATTGGGTGAAGTTTGGTTGACTTCTGCGCAGCGGTTTGGGAGTTAACATCAAAATTACATTTCTCGGCCATATCACATAGATCTCACTGTGAAAAGGCTTAAATGACTTTTTTAATTAAGTTTGATGATTGCGTTCAAACAAAATGTCCTAAAACAAAATTTTCAAATGTAACTACTAGATTGTGATACAATACACTATTGGGTGAAGTTTGGTTGACTTCTGCGCAGCGGTTTGGGAGTTAACATCAAAATTACATTTCTCGGCCATATCGCATAGATCTCATTGTGAAAAGGCTTAAATGGCTTTTTTGACCTAAGTTTGAGGATTGCGCTCAAATCAAATGTCCTAGAACCAAATTTCCACATGTAACTACTAGATTGTGATACAATACACTAATGGTTGAAGTTTGGTTTACTTCTGCGCAGCGGTTTGGGAGTGAACATCAAAATTACATTTCTCGGCCATATCGCATAGATCTCACTGTGAAAAGGCTTAAATGACTTTTTTTAATTAAGTTTGAATATTGCGCTCAAATCAAATGTCCTAGAACTAAATTTCCAAATGTAACTACTAGATTGTGATAAAATACACTATTGGGTGAAGTTTGGTTGACTTCTGCGCAGCGGTTTGGGAGTTAACATCAAAATTACATTTCTCGGCCATATCGCATAGATCTCACTGTGAAAAGGCTTAAATGGCTTTTTTGACCTGTTTGAGGATTGCGCTCAAATCAAATGTCCTATAACCAAATTTCCACATGTAACTACTAGATTGTGATACAATACACTAATGGGTGAAGTTTGGTTGACTTCTGCGCAGCGGTTTGGGAGTTAACATCAAAATTACATTTCTCGGCCATATCGCATAGATCTCACTGTGAAAAGGCTTAAATGACTTTTTTAATTAAGTTTGATGATTGCGTTCAAACAAAATGTCCTAGAACAAAATTTTCAAATGTAACTACTAGATTGTGATACAATACACTATTGGGTGAAGTTTGGTTGACTTCTGCGCAGCGGTTTGGGAGTTAACACCAAAATTACATTTCTCGGCCATATCGCATAGATCTCACTGTGAAAAGGCTTAAATGGCTTTTTTGACCTAAGTTTGAGGATTGCGCTCAAATCAAATGTCCTAGAACCAAATTTCCGCATGTAACTACTAGATTGTGATACAATACACTAATGGGTGAAGTTTGGTTTACTTCTGCGCAGCGGTTTGGGAGTTAACATCAAAATTACATTTCTCGGCCATATCGCATAGATCTCACTGTGAAAAGGCTTAAATGGCTTTTTTGACCTAAGTTTAATGATTGCGCTCAAACCAAATGTCCTAGTACGAAATTTTCAAATGTAACTACTAAAATGTGATACAATACTCTATTGGGTGAAGTTTGGTTGACTTCTGCGCAGCGGTTTGGGAGTTAACATCAAAATTACATTTCTCGGCCATATCGCATAGATCTCACTGTGAAAAGGCTTAAATGGCTTTTTTGACCTAAGTTTGAGGATTGCGCTCAAACAAAATGTCCTAGAACAAAATTTTCAAATGTAACTACTAGATTGTGATACAATACACTATTGGGTGAAGTTTGGTTGACTTCTGCGCAGCGGTTTGGGAGTTAACATCAAAATTACATTTCTCGGCCATATCGCATAGATCTCACTGTGAAAAGGCTTAAATGACTTTTTTAATTAAGTTTGATGATTGCGTTCAAACAAAATGTCCTAGAACAAAATTTTCAAATGTAACTACTAGATTGTGATACAATACACTATTGGGTGAAGTTTGGTTGACTTCTGCGCAGCGGTTTGGGAGTTAACATCAAAATTACATTTCTTGGCCATATCGCATAGATCTCACTGTGAAAAGGCTTAAATGGCTTTTTTGACCTAAGTTTGAGGATTGCGCTCAAATCAAATGTCCTAGAACCAAATTTCCACATGTAACTACTAGATTGTGATACAATACACTAATGGGTGAAGTTTGGTTTACTTCTGCGCAGCGGTTTGGGAGTTAACATCAAAATTACATTTCTCGGCCATATCGCATAGATCTCACTGTGAAAAGGCTTAAATGGCTTTTTTGACCTAAGTTTAATAATTGCGCTCAAACCAAATGTCCTAAAACTAAATTTCCAAATGTAACTACTAGATTGTGATAAAATACACTATTGGGTGAAGTTTGGTTGACTTCTGCGCAGCGGTTTGGGAGTTAACATCAAAATTACATTTCTCGGCCATATCGCATAGATCTCACTGTGAAAAGGCTTAAATGGCTTTTTTGACCTAAGTTTGAGGATTGCGCTCAAATCAAATGTCCTAGAACCAAATTTCCACATGTAACTACTAGATTGTGATACAATACACTAATGGGTGAAGTTTGGTTGACTTCTGCGCAGCGGTTTGGGAGTTAACATCAAAATTACATTTCTCGGCCATATCGCATAGATCTCACTGTGAAAAGGCTTAAATGACTTTTTTAATTAAGTTTGATGATTGCGCTCAAACAAAATTTCCTAGAACAAAATTTTCAAATGTAACTACTAGATTGTGATACAATACACTATTGGGTGAAGTTTGGTTGACTTCTGCGCAGCGGTTTGGGAGTTAACATCAAAATTACATTTCTCGGCCATATCGCATAGATCTCACTGTGAAAAGGCTTAAATGACTTTTTTAATTAAGTTTGATGATTGCGTTCAAACAAAATGTCCTAGAACAAAATTTTCAAATGTAACTACTAGATTGTGATACAATACACTATTGGGTGAAGTTTGGTTGACTTCTGCGCAGCGGTTTGGGAGTTAACATCAAAATTACATTTCTCGGCCATATCGCATAGATCTCACTGTGAAAAGGCTTAAAAGACTTTTTTAATTAAGTTTAATGATTGCGCTCAAACCAAATGTCCTAGAACGAAATTTTCAAATGTAACTACTAGAATGTGATACAATACACTATTGGGTGAAGTTTAGTTGACTTCTGCGCAGCGGTTTGGAAGTTAACATCAAAATTACATTTCTCGGCCATATCGCATAGATCTCACTGTGAAAAGGCTTAAATGGCTTTTTTGACCTAAGTTTGAGGATTGCGCTCAAATCAAATGTCCTAGAACCAAATTTCCACATGTAACTACTAGATTGTGATACAATACACTAATGGGTGAAGTTTGGTTGACTTCTGCGCAGCGGTTTGGGAGTTAACATCAAAATTACATTTCTCGGCCATATCGCATAGATCTCACTGTGAAAAGGCTTAAATGGCTTTTTTGACCTAAGTTTAATAATTGCGCTCAAACCAAATGTCCTAGAACGAAATTTTCAAATGTAACTACTAGAATGTGATACAATACACTATTGGGTGAAGTTTGGTTGACTTCTGCGCAGCGGTTTGGGAGTTAACATCAAAATTACATTTCTCGGCCATATCGCATAGATCTCACTGTGAAAAGGCTTAAATGACTTTTTTAATTAAGTTTGATGATTGCGTTCAAACAAAATGTCCTAGAACAAAATTTTCAAATGTAACTACTAGATTGTGATACAATACACTATTGGGTGAAGTTTGGTTGACTTCTGCGCAGCGGTTTGGGAGTTAACATCAAAATTACATTTCTGGGCCATATCGCATAGATCTCACTGTGAAAAGGCTTAAATGACTTTTTTAATTAAGTTTAATGATTGCGCTCAAACCAAATGTCCTAGAACGAAATTTTCGAATGTAACTACTAGAATGTGATACAATACACTATTGGGTGAAGTTTAGTTGACTTCTGCGCAGCGGTTTGGGAGTTAACATCAAAATTACATTTCTCGGCCATATCGCATAGATCTCACTGTGAAAAGGCTTAAATGGCTTTTTTGACCTAAGTTTGAGGATTGCGCTCAAATCAAATGTCCTAGAACCAAATTTCCACATGTAACTACTAGATTGTGATACAATACACTAATGGGTGAAGTTTGGTTTACTTCTGCGCAGCGGTTTGGGAGTTAACATCAAAATTACATTTCTCGGCCATATCGCATAGATCTCACTGTGAAAAGGCTTAAATGGCTTTTTTGACCTAAATTTAATAATTGCGCTCAAACCAAATGTCCTAGAACGAAATTTTCAAATGTAACTACTAGAATGTGATACAATACACTATTGGGTGAAGTTTGGTTGACTTCTGCGCAGCGGTTTGGGAGTTAACATCAAAATTACATTTCTCGGCCATATCGCATAGATCTCACTGTGAAAAGGCTTAAATGGCTTTTTTGACCTAAGTTTGAGGATTGCGCTCAAATCAAATATCCTAGAACCAAATTTTCACATGTAACTACTAGATTGTGATACAATACACTAATGGGTGAAGTTTGGTTGACTTCTGCGCAGCGGTTTGGGAGTTAACATCAAAATTACATTTCTCGGCCATATCGCATAGATCTCACTGTGAAAAGGCTTAAATGACTTTTTTAATTAAGTTTGATGATTGCGCTCAAACAAAATTTCCTAGAACAAAATTTTCAAATGTAACTACTAGATTGTGATACAATACACTATTGGGTGAAGTTTGGTTGACTTCTGCGCAGCGGTTTGGGAGTTAACATCAAAATTACATTTCTCGGCCATATCGCATAGATCTCACTGTGAAAAGGCTTAAATGGCTTTTTTGACCTAAGTTTAATGATTGCGCTCAAACAAAATGTCCTAGAACAAAATTTTCAAATGTAACTACTAGATTGTGATACAATACACTAATGGGTGAAGTTTGGTTGACTTCTGCGCAGCGGTTTGGGAGTTAACATCAAAATTACATTTCTCGGCCATATCGCATAGATCTCACTGTGAAAAGGCTTAAATGACTTTTTTAATTAAGTTTGATGATTGCGCTCAAACAAAATTTCCTAGAACAAAATTTTCAAATGTAACTACTAGATTGTGATACAATACACTATTGGGTGAAGTTTGGTTGACTTCTGCGCAGCGGTTTGGGAGTTAACATCAAAATTACATTTCTCGGCCATATCGCATAGATCTCACTGTGAAAAGGCTTAAATGGCTTTTTTGACCTAAGTTTAATGATTGCGCTCAAACAAAATGTCCTAGAACAAAATTTTCAAATGTAACTACTAGATTGTGATACAATACACTATTGGGTGAAGTTTGGTTGACTTCTGCGCAGCGGTTTGGGAGTTAACATCAAAATTACATTTCTCGGCCATATCGCATAGATCTCACTGTGAAAAGGCTTAAATGACTTTTTTTAATTAAGTTTGATGATTGCGTTCAAACAAAATGTCCTAAAACAAAATTTTCAAATGTAATTACTAGATTGTGATACAATACACTATTGGGTGAAGTTTGGTTGACTTCTGCGCAGCGGTTTGGGAGTTAACATCAAAATTACATTTCTCGGCCATATCGCATAGATCTCACTGTGAAAAGGCTTAAATGGCTTTTTTGACCTAAGTTTGAGGATTGCGCTCAAATCAAATGTCCTAGAACCAAATTTCCACATGTAACTACTAGATTGTGATACAATACACAAATGGGTGAAGTTTGGTTTACTTCTGCGCAGCGGTTTGGGAGTTAACATCAAAATTACATTTCTCGGCCATATCGCATAGATCTCACTGTGAAAAGGCTTAAATGGCTTTTTTGACCTAAGTTTGAGGATTGCGCTCAAATCAAATGTCCTAGAACCAAATTTCCACATGTAATTACTAGATTGTGATACAATACACTAATGGGTGAAGTTTGGTTGACTTCTGCGCAGCGGTTTGGGAGTTAACATCAAAATTACATTTCTCGGCCATATCGCATAGATCTCACTGTGAAAAGGCTTAAATGGCTTTTTTGACCTAAGTTTGAGGATTGCGCTCAAATCAAATGTCCTAGAACCAAATTTCCACATGTAATTACTAGATTGTGATACAATACACTAATGGGTGAAGTTTGGTTGACTTCTGCGCAGCGGTTTGGGAGTTAACATCAAAATTACATTTCTCGGCCATATCGCATAGATCTCACTGTGAAAAGGCTTAAATGGCTTTTTTGACCTAAGTTTAATAATTGCGCTCAAACCAAATGTCCTAGAACGAAATTTTCAAATGTAACTACTAGAATTTGATACAATACACTATTGGGTGAAGTTTGGTTGACTTCTGCGCAGCGGTTTGGGAGTTAACATCAAAATTACATTTCTCGGCCATATCGCATAGATCTCACTGTGAAAAGGCTTAAATGGCTTTTTTGACCTAAGTTTGAGGATTGCGCTCAAATCAAATGTCCTAGAACCAAATTTTCACATGTAACTACTAGATTGTGATACAATACACTAATGGGTGAAGTTTGGTTGACTTCTGCGCAGCGGTTTGGGAGTTAACATCAAAATTACATTTCTCGGCCATATCGCATAGATCTCACTGTGAAAAGGCTTAAATGACTTTTTTAATTAAGTTTGATGATTGCGCTCAAACAAAATTTCCTAGAACAAAATTTTCAAATGTAACTACTAGATTGTGATACAATACACTATTGGGTGAAGTTTGGTTGACTTCTGCGCAGCGGTTTGGGAGTTAACATCAAAATTACATTTCTCGGCCATATCGCATAGATCTCACTGTGAAAAGGCTTAAATGGCTTTTTTGACCTAAGTTTAATGATTGCGCTCAAACAAAATGTCCTAGAACAAAATTTTCAAATGTAACTACTAGATTGTGATACAATACACTATTGGGTGAAGTTTGGTTGACTTCTGCGCAGCGGTTTGGGAGTTAACATCAAAATTACATTTCTCGGCCATATCGCATAGATCTCACTGTGAAAAGGCTTAAATGACTTTTTTTAATTAAGTTTGATGATTGCGTTCAAACAAAATGTCCTAAAACAAAATTTTCAAATGTAATTACTAGATTGTGATACAATACACTATTGGGTGAAGTTTGGTTGACTTCTGCGCAGCGGTTTGGGAGTTAACATCAAAATTACATTTCTCGGCCATATCGCATAGATCTCACTGTGAAAAGGCTTAAATGGCTTTTTTGACCTAAGTTTGAGGATTGCGCTCAAATCAAATGTCCTAGAACCAAATTTCCACATGTAACTACTAGATTGTGATACAATACACTAATGGGTGAAGTTTGGTTTACTTCTGCGCAGCGGTTTGGGAGTTAACATCAAAATTACATTTCTCGGCCATATCGCATAGATCTCACTGTGAAAAGGCTTAAATGGCTTTTTTGACCTAAGTTTGAGGATTGCGCTCAAATCAAATGTCCTAGAACCAAATTTCCACATGTAATTACTAGATTGTGATACAATACACTAATGGGTGAAGTTTGGTTGACTTCTGCGCAGCGGTTTGGGAGTTAACATCAAAATTACATTTCTCGGCCATATCGCATAGATCTCACTGTGAAAAGGCTTAAATGGCTTTTTTGACCTAAGTTTAATGATTGCGCTCAAGCCAAATGTCCTAGAACGAAATTTTCAAATGTAACTACTAGAATGTGATACAATACACTATTGGGTGAAGTTTGGTTGACTTCTGCGCAGCGGTTTGGGAGTTAACATCAAAATTACATTTCTCGGCCATATCGCATAGATCTCACTGTGAAAAGGCTTAAATGACTTTTTTAATTAAGTTTGATGATTGCGTTCAAACAAAATGTCCAAAAAACAAAATTTTCAAATGTAACTACTAGATTGTGATACAATACACTATTGGGTGAAGTTTGGTTGACTTCTGCGCAGCGGTTTGGGAGTTAACATCAAAATTACATTTCTCGGCCATATCGCATAGATCTCACTGTGAAAAGGCTTAAATGGCTTTTTTGACCTAAGTTTGAGGATTGCGCTCAAATCAAATGTCCTAGAACTAAATTTCCACATGTAACTACTAGATTGTGATACAATACACTAATGGGTGAAGTTTGGTTTACTTCTGCGCAGCGGTTTGGGAGTTAACATCAAAATTACATTTCTCGGCCATATCGCATAGATCTCACTGTGTAAAGGCTTAAATGGCTTTTTTGACCTAAGTTTGAGGATTGCGCTCAAATCAAATGTCCTAGAACCAAATTTCCACATGTAATTACTAGATTGTGATACAATACACTAATGGGTGAAGTTTGGTTGACTTCTGCGCAGCGGTTTGGGAGTTAACATCAAAATTACATTTCTCGGCCATATCGCATAGATCTCACTGTGAAAAGGCTTAAATGACTTTTTTAATTAAGTTTAATGATTGCGCTCAAACCAAATGTCCTAGAACGAAATTTTCAAATGTAACTACTAGAATGTGATACAATACACTATTGGGTGAAGTTTAGTTGACTTCTGCGCAGCGGTTTGGGAGTTAACATCAAAATTACATTTCTCGGCCATATCGCATAGATCTCACTGTGAAAAGGCTTAAATGACTTTTTTAATTAAGTTTGATGATTGCGCTCAAACAAAATGTCCTAGAACAAAATTTTCAAATGTAACTACTAGATTGTGATACAATACACTATTGGGTGAAGTTTGGTTGACTTCTGCGCAGCGGTTTGGGAGTTAACATCAAAATTACATTTCTCGGCCATATCGCATAGATCTCACTGTGAAAAGGCTTAAATGGCTTTTTTGACCTAAGTTTGAGGATTGCGCTCAAATCAAATGTCCTAGAACCAAATTTCCACATGTAACTACTAGATTGTGATACAATACACTAATGGGTGAAGTTTGGTTGACTTCTGCGCAGCGGTTTGGGAGTTAACATCAAAATTACATTTCTCGGCCATATCGCATAGATCTCACTGTGAAAAGGCTTAAATGGCTTTTTTGACCTAAGTTTGAGGATTGCGCTCAAATCAAATGTCCTAGAACCAAATTTCCACATGTAATTACTAGATTGTGATACAATACACTAATGGGTGAAGTTTGGTTGACTTCTGCGCAGCGGTTTGGGAGTTAACATCAAAATTACATTTCTCGGCCATATCGCATAGATCTCACTGTGAAAAGGCTTAAATGACTTTTTTAATTAAGTTTGATGATTGCGTTCAAACAAAATGTCCAAAAAACAAAATTTTCAAATGTAACTACTAGATTGTGATACAATACACTATTGGGTGAAGTTTGGTTGACTTCTGCGCAGCGGTTTGGGAGTTAACATCAAAATTACATTTCTCGGCCATATCGCATAGATCTCACTGTGAAAAGGCTTAAATGGCTTTTTTGACCTAAGTTTGAGGATTGCGCTCAAATCAAATGTCCTAGAACTAAATTTCCACATGTAACTACTAGATTGTGATACAATACACTAATGGGTGAAGTTTGGTTTACTTCTGCGCAGCGGTTTGGGAGTTAACATCAAAATTACATTTCTCGGCCATATCGCATAGATCTCACTGTGTAAAGGCTTAAATGGCTTTTTTGACCTAAGTTTGAGAATTGCGCTCAAATCAAATGTCCTAGAACCAAATTTCCACATGTAATTACTAGATTGTGATACAATACACTAATGGGTGAAGTTTGGTTGACTTCTGCGCAGCGGTTTGGGAGTTAACATCAAAATTACATTTCTCGGCCATATCGCATAGATCTCACTGTGAAAAGGCTTAAATGACTTTTTTAATTAAGTTTAATGATTGCGCTCAAACCAAATGTCCTAGAACGAAATTTTCAAATGTAACTACTAGAATGTGATACAATACACTATTGGGTGAAGTTTAGTTGACTTCTGCGCAGCGGTTTGGGAGTTAACATCAAAATTACATTTCTCGGCCATATCGCATAGATCTCACTGTGAAAAGGCTTAAATGACTTTTTTAATTAAGTTTGATGATTGCGCTCAAACAAAATGTCCTAGAACAAAATTTTCAAATGTAACTACTAGATTGTGATACAATACACTATTGGGTGAAGTTTGGTTGACTTCTGCGCAGCGGTTTGGGAGTTAACATCAAAATTACATTTCTCGGCCATATCGCATAGATCTCACTGTGAAAAGGCTTAAATGGCTTTTTTGACCTAAGTTTGAGGATTGCGCTCAAATCAAATGTCCTAGAACCAAATTTCCACATGTAACTACTAGATTGTGATACAATACACTAATGGGTGAAGTTTGGTTGACTTCTGCGCAGCGGTTTGGGAGTTAACATCAAAATTACATTTCTCGGCCATATCGCATAGATCTCACTGTGAAAAGGCTTAAATGGCTTTTTTGACCTAAGTTTGAGGATTGCGCTCAAATCAAATGTCCTAGAACAAAATTTTCAAATGTAACTACTAGATTGTGATACAATACACTATTGGGTGAAGTTTGGTTGACTTCTGCGCAGCGGTTTGGGAGTTAACATCAAAATTACATTTCTTGGCCATATCGCATAGATCTCACTGTGAAAAGGCTTAAATGGCTTTTTTGACCTAAGTTTGAGGATTGCGCTCAAATCAAATGTCCTAGAACCAAATTTCCACATGTAACTACTAGATTGTGATACAATACACTAATGGGTGAAGTTTGGTTTACTTCTGCGCAGCGGTTTGGGAGTTAACATCAAAATTACATTTCTCGGCCATATCGCATAGATCTCACTGTGAAAAGGCTTAAATGGCTTTTTTGACCTAAGTTTAATAATTGCGCTCAAACCAAATGTCCTAAAACTAAATTTCCAAATGTAACTACTAGATTGTGATAAAATACACTATTGGGTGAAGTTTGGTTGACTTCTGCGCAGCGGTTTGGGAGTTAACATCAAAATTACATTTCTCGGCCATATCGCATAGATCTCACTGTGAAAAGGCTTAAATGGCTTTTTTGACCTAAGTTTGAGGATTGCGCTCAAATCAAATGTCCTAGAACCAAATTTCCACATGTAACTACTAGATTGTGATACAATACACTAATGGGTGAAGTTTGGTTGACTTCTGCGCAGCGGTTTGGGAGTTAACATCAAAATTACATTTCTCGGCCATATCGCATAGATCTCACTGTGAAAAGGCTTAAATGACTTTTTTAATTAAGTTTGATGATTGCGCTCAAACAAAATTTCCTAGAACAAAATTTTCAAATGTAACTACTAGATTGTGATACAATACACTATTGGGTGAAGTTTGGTTGACTTCTGCGCAGCGGTTTGGGAGTTAACATCAAAATTACATTTCTCGGCCATATCGCATAGATCTCACTGTGAAAAGGCTTAAATGACTTTTTTAATTAAGTTTGATGATTGCGTTCAAACAAAATATCCTAGAACAAAATTTTCAAATGTAACTACTAGATTGTGATACAATCCACTATTGGGTGAAGTTTGGTTGACTTCTGCGCAGCGGTTTGGGAGTTAACATCAAAATTACATTTCTCGGCCATATTGCATAGATCTCACTGTGAAAAGGCTTAAAAGACTTTTTTAATTAAGTTTAATGATTGCGCTCAAACCAAATGTCCTAGAACGAAATTTTCAAATGTAACTACTAGAATGTGATACAATACACTATTGGGTGAAGTTTAGTTGACTTCTGCGCAGCGGTTTGGGAGTTAACATCAAAATTACATTTCTCGGCCATATCGCATAGATCTCACTGTGAAAAGGCTTAAATGGCTTTTTTGACCTAAGTTTGAGGATTGCGCTCAAATCAAATGTCCTAGAACCAAATTTCCACATGTAACTACTAGATTGTGATACAATACACTAATGGGTGAAGTTTGGTTGACTTCTGCGCAGCGGTTTGGGAGTTAACATCAAAATTACATTTCTGGGCCATATCGCATAGATCTCACTGTGAAAAGGCTTAAATGACTTTTTTAATTAAGTTTAATGATTGCGTTCAAACAAAATGTCCTAGAACAAAATTTTCAAATGTAACTACTAGATTGTGATACAATACACTATTGGGTGAAGTTTGGTTGACTTCTGCGCAGCGGTTTGGGAGTTAACATCAAAATTACATTTCTGGGCCATATCGCATAGATCTCACTGTGAAAAGGCTTAAATGACTTTTTTAATTAAGTTTAATGATTGCGCTCAAACCAAATGTCCTAGAACGAAATTTTCAAATGTAACTACTAGAATGTGATACAATACACTATTGGGTGAAGTTTAGTTGACTTCTGCGCAGCGGTTTGGGAGTTAACATCAAAATTACATTTCTCGGCCATATCGCATAGATCTCACTGTGAAAAGGCTTAAATGGCTTTTTTGACCTAAGTTTGAGGATTGCGCTCAAATCAAATGTCCTAGAACCAAATTTCCACATGTAACTACTAGATTGTGATACAATACACTAATGGGTGAAATTTGGTTTACTTCTGCGCAGCGGTTTGGGAGTTAACATCAAAATTACATTTCTCGGCCATATCGCATAGATCTCACTGTGAAAAGGCTTAAATGGCTTTTTTGACCTAAATTTAATAATTGCGCTCAAACCAAATGTCCTAGAACGAAATTTTCAAATGTAACTACTAGAATGTGATACAATACACTATTGGGTGAAGTTTGGTTGACTTCTGCGCAGCGGTTTGGGAGTTAACATCAAAATTACATTTCTCGGCCATATCGCATAGATCTCACTGTGAAAAGGCTTAAATGGCTTTTTTGACCTAAGTTTGAGGATTGCGCTCAAACAAAATGTCCTAGAACAAAATTTTCAAATGTAACTACTAGATTGTGATACAATACACTATTGGGTGAAGTTTGGTTGACTTCTGCGCAGCGGTTTGGGAGTTAACATCAAAATTACATTTCTCGGCCATATCGCATAGATCTCACTGTGAAAAGGCTTAAATGGCTTTTTTGACCTAAGTTTAATGATTGCGCTCAAACAAAATGTCCTAGAACAAAATTTTCAAATGTAACTACTAGATTGTGATACAATACACTAATGGGTGAAGTTTGGTTGACTTCTGCGCAGCGGTTTGGGAGTTAACATCAAAATTACATTTCTCGGCCATATCGCATAGATCTCACTGTGAAAAGGCTTAAATGACTTTTTTAATTAAGTTTGATGATTGCGCTCAAACAAAATTTCCTAGAACAAAATTTTCAAATGTAACTACTAGATTGTGATACAATACACTATTGGGTGAAGTTTGGTTGACTTCTGCGCAGCGGTTTGGGAGTTAACATCAAAATTACATTTCTCGGCCATATCGCATAGATCTCACTGTGAAAAGGCTTAAATGGCTTTTTTGACCTAAGTTTAATGATTGCGCTCAAACAAAATGTCCTAGAACAAAATTTTCAAATGTAACTACTAGATTGTGATACAATACACTATTGGGTGAAGTTTGGTTGACTTCTGCGCAGCGGTTTGGGAGTTAACATCAAAATTACATTTCTCGGCCATATCGCATAGATCTCACTGTGAAAAGGCTTAAATGACTTTTTTTAATTAAGTTTGATGATTGCGTTCAAACAAAATGTCCTAAAACAAAATTTTCAAATGTAATTACTAGATTGTGATACAATACACTATTGGGTGAAGTTTGGTTGACTTCTGCGCAGCGGTTTGGGAGTTAACATCAAAATTACATTTCTCGGCCATATCGCATAGATCTCACTGTGAAAAGGCTTAAATGGCTTTTTTGACCTAAGTTTGAGGATTGCGCTCAAATCAAATGTCCTAGAACCAAATTTCCACATGTAACTACTAGATTGTGATACAATACACAAATGGGTGAAGTTTGGTTTACTTCTGCGCAGCGGTTTGGGAGTTAACATCAAAATTACATTTCTCGGCCATATCGCATAGATCTCACTGTGAAAAGGCTTAAATGGCTTTTTTGACCTAAGTTTGAGGATTGCGCTCAAATCAAATGTCCTAGAACCAAATTTCCACATGTAATTACTAGATTGTGATACAATACACTAATGGGTGAAGTTTGGTTGACTTCTGCGCAGCGGTTTGGGAGTTAACATCAAAATTACATTTCTCGGCCATATCGCATAGATCTCACTGTGAAAAGGCTTAAATGGCTTTTTTGACCTAAGTTTGAGGATTGCGCTCAAATCAAATGTCCTAGAACCAAATTTCCACATGTAATTACTAGATTGTGATACAATACACTAATGGGTGAAGTTTGGTTGACTTCTGCGCAGCGGTTTGGGAGTTAACATCAAAATTACATTTCTCGGCCATATCGCATAGATCTCACTGTGAAAAGGCTTAAATGACTTTTTTAATTAAGTTTGATGATTGCGCTCAAACAAAATTTCCTAGAACAAAATTTTCAAATGTAACTACTAGATTGTGATACAATACACTATTGGGTGAAGTTTGGTTGACTTCTGCGCAGCGGTTTGGGAGTTAACATCAAAATTACATTTCTCGGCCATATCGCATAGATCTCACTGTGAAAAGGCTTAAATGACTTTTTTAATTAAGTTTGATGATTGCGTTCAAACAAAATATCCTAGAACAAAATTTTCAAATGTAACTACTAGATTGTGATACAATCCACTATTGGGTGAAGTTTGGTTGACTTCTGCGCAGCGGTTTGGGAGTTAACATCAAAATTACATTTCTCGGCCATATTGCATAGATCTCACTGTGAAAAGGCTTAAAAGACTTTTTTAATTAAGTTTAATGATTGCGCTCAAACCAAATGTCCTAGAACGAAATTTTCAAATGTAACTACTAGAATGTGATACAATACACTATTGGGTGAAGTTTAGTTGACTTCTGCGCAGCGGTTTGGGAGTTAACATCAAAATTACATTTCTCGGCCATATCGCATAGATCTCACTGTGAAAAGGCTTAAATGGCTTTTTTGACCTAAGTTTGAGGATTGCGCTCAAATCAAATGTCCTAGAACCAAATTTCCACATGTAACTACTAGATTGTGATACAATACACTAATGGGTGAAGTTTGGTTGACTTCTGCGCAGCGGTTTGGGAGTTAACATCAAAATTACATTTCTCGGCCATATCGCATAGATCTCACTGTGAAAAGGCTTAAATGGCTTTTTTGACCTAAGTTTAATAATTGCGCTCAAACCAAATGTCCTAGAACGAAATTTTCAAATGTAACTACTAGAATGTGATACAATACACTATTGGGTGAAGTTTGGTTGACTTCTGCGCAGCGGTTTGGGAGTTAACATCAAAATTACATTTCTCGGCCATATCGCATAGATCTCACTGTGAAAAGGCTTAAATGACTTTTTTAATTAAGTTTGATGATTGCGTTCAAACAAAATGTCCTAGAACAAAATTTTCAAATGTAACTACTAGATTGTGATACAATACACTATTGGGTGAAGTTTGGTTGACTTCTGCGCAGCGGTTTGGGAGTTAACATCAAAATTACATTTCTGGGCCATATCGCATAGATCTCACTGTGAAAAGGCTTAAATGGCTTTTTTGACCTAAGTTTGAGGATTGCGCTCAAATCAAATGTCCTAGAACCAAATTTCCACATGTAATTACTAGATTGTGATACAATACACTAATGGGTGAAGTTTGGTTGACTTCTGCGCAGCGGTTTGGGAGTTAACATCAAAATTACATTTCTCGGCCATATCGCATAGATCTCACTGTGAAAAGGCTTAAATGACTTTTTTAATTAAGTTTGATGATTGCGCTCAAACAAAATTTCCTAGAACAAAATTTTCAAATGTAACTACTAGATTGTGATACAATACACTATTGGGTGAAGTTTGGTTGACTTCTGCGCAGCGGTTTGGGAGTTAACATCAAAATTACATTTCTCGGCCATATCGCATAGATCTCACTGTGAAAAGGCTTAAATGACTTTTTTAATTAAGTTTGATGATTGCGTTCAAACAAAATATCCTAGAACAAAATTTTCAAATGTAACTACTAGATTGTGATACAATCCACTATTGGGTGAAGTTTGGTTGACTTCTGCGCAGCGGTTTGGGAGTTAACATCAAAATTACATTTCTCGGCCATATTGCATAGATCTCACTGTGAAAAGGCTTAAAAGACTTTTTTAATTAAGTTTAATGATTGCGCTCAAACCAAATGTCCTAGAACGAAATTTTCAAATGTAACTACTAGAATGTGATACAATACACTATTGGGTGAAGTTTAGTTGACTTCTGCGCAGCGGTTTGGGAGTTAACATCAAAATTACATTTCTCGGCCATATCGCATAGATCTCACTGTGAAAAGGCTTAAATGGCTTTTTTGACCTAAGTTTGAGGATTGCGCTCAAATCAAATGTCCTAGAACCAAATTTCCACATGTAACTACTAGATTGTGATACAATACACTAATGGGTGAAGTTTGGTTGACTTCTGCGCAGCGGTTTGGGAGTTAACATCAAAATTACATTTCTCGGCCATATCGCATAGATCTCACTGTGAAAAGGCTTAAATGGCTTTTTTGACCTAAGTTTAATAATTGCGCTCAAACCAAATGTCCTAGAACGAAATTTTCAAATGTAACTACTAGAATGTGATACAATACACTATTGGGTGAAGTTTGGTTGACTTCTGCGCAGCGGTTTGGGAGTTAACATCAAAATTACATTTCTCGGCCATATCGCATAGATCTCACTGTGAAAAGGCTTAAATGACTTTTTTAATTAAGTTTGATGATTGCGTTCAAACAAAATGTCCTAGAACAAAATTTTCAAATGTAACTACTAGATTGTGATACAATACACTATTGGGTGAAGTTTGGTTGACTTCTGCGCAGCGGTTTGGGAGTTAACATCAAAATTACATTTCTGGGCCATATCGCATAGATCTCACTGTGAAAAGGCTTAAATGACTTTTTTAATTAAGTTTAATGATTGCGTTCAAACAAAATGTCCTAGAACAAAATTTTCAAATGTAACTACTAGATTGTGATACAATACACTATTGGGTGAAGTTTGGTTGACTTCTGCGCAGCGGTTTGGGAGTTAACATCAAAATTACATTTCTGGGCCATATCGCATAGATCTCACTGTGAAAAGGCTTAAATGACTTTTTTAATTAAGTTTAATGATTGCGCTCAAACCAAATGTCCTAGAACGAAATTTTCAAATGTAACTACTAGAATGTGATACAATACACTATTGGGTGAAGTTTAGTTGACTTCTGCGCAGCGGTTTGGGAGTTAACATCAAAATTACATTTCTCGGCCATATCGCATAGATCTCACTGTGAAAAGGCTTAAATGGCTTTTTTGACCTAAGTTTGAGGATTGCGCTCAAATCAAATGTCCTAGAACCAAATTTCCACATGTAACTACTAGATTGTGATACAATACACTAATGGGTGAAGTTTGGTTTACTTCTGCGCAGCGGTTTGGGAGTTAACATCAAAATTACATTTCTCGGCCATATCGCATAGATCTCACTGTGAAAAGGCTTAAATGGCTTTTTTGACCTAAATTTAATAATTGCGCTCAAACCAAATGTCCTAGAACGAAATTTTCAAATGTAACTACTAGAATGTGATACAATACACTATTGGGTGAAGTTTGGTTGACTTCTGCGCAGCGGTTTGGGAGTTAACATCAAAATTACATTTCTCGGCCATATCGCATAGATCTCACTGTGAAAAGGCTTAAATGGCTTTTTTGACCTAAGTTTGAGGATTGCGCTCAAACAAAATGTCCTAGAACAAAATTTTCAAATGTAACTACTAGATTGTGATACAATACACTATTGGGTGAAGTTTGGTTGACTTCTGCGCAGCGGTTTGGGAGTTAACATCAAAATTACATTTCTCGGCCATATCGCATAGATCTCACTGTGAAAAGGCTTAAATGGCTTTTTTGACCTAAGTTTAATGATTGCGCTCAAACAAAATGTCCTAGAACAAAATTTTCAAATGTAACTACTAGATTGTGATACAATACACTAATGGGTGAAGTTTGGTTGACTTCTGCGCAGCGGTTTGGGAGTTAACATCAAAATTACATTTCTCGGCCATATCGCATAGATCTCACTGTGAAAAGGCTTAAATGACTTTTTTAATTAAGTTTGATGATTGCGCTCAAACAAAATTTCCTAGAACAAAATTTTCAAATGTAACTACTAGATTGTGATACAATACACTATTGGGTGAAGTTTGGTTGACTTCTGCGCAGCGGTTTGGGAGTTAACATCAAAATTACATTTCTCGGCCATATCGCATAGATCTCACTGTGAAAAGGCTTAAATGGCTTTTTTGACCTAAGTTTAATGATTGCGCTCAAACAAAATGTCCTAGAACAAAATTTTCAAATGTAACTACTAGATTGTGATACAATACACTATTGGGTGAAGTTTGGTTGACTTCTGCGCAGCGGTTTGGGAGTTAACATCAAAATTACATTTCTCGGCCATATCGCATAGATCTCACTGTGAAAAGGCTTAAATGACTTTTTTTAATTAAGTTTGATGATTGCGTTCAAACAAAATGTCCTAAAACAAAATTTTCAAATGTAATTACTAGATTGTGATACAATACACTATTGGGTGAAGTTTGGTTGACTTCTGCGCAGCGGTTTGGGAGTTAACATCAAAATTACATTTCTCGGCCATATCGCATAGATCTCACTGTGAAAAGGCTTAAATGGCTTTTTTGACCTAAGTTTGAGGATTGCGCTCAAATCAAATGTCCTAGAACCAAATTTCCACATGTAACTACTAGATTGTGATACAATACACAAATGGGTGAAGTTTGGTTTACTTCTGCGCAGCGGTTTGGGAGTTAACATCAAAATTACATTTCTCGGCCATATCGCATAGATCTCACTGTGAAAAGGCTTAAATGGCTTTTTTGACCTAAGTTTGAGGATTGCGCTCAAATCAAATGTCCTAGAACCAAATTTCCACATGTAATTACTAGATTGTGATACAATACACTAATGGGTGAAGTTTGGTTGACTTCTGCGCAGCGGTTTGGGAGTTAACATCAAAATTACATTTCTCGGCCATATCGCATAGATCTCACTGTGAAAAGGCTTAAATGGCTTTTTTGACCTAAGTTTGAGGATTGCGCTCAAATCAAATGTCCTAGAACCAAATTTCCACATGTAATTACTAGATTGTGATACAATACACTAATGGGTGAAGTTTGGTTGACTTCTGCGCAGCGGTTTGGGAGTTAACATCAAAATTACATTTCTCGGCCATATCGCATAGATCTCACTGTGAAAAGGCTTAAATGGCTTTTTTGACCTAAGTTTAATAATTGCGCTCAAACCAAATGTCCTAGAACGAAATTTTCAAATGTAACTACTAGAATTTGATACAATACACTATTGGGTGAAGTTTGGTTGACTTCTGCGCAGCGGTTTGGGAGTTAACATCAAAATTACATTTCTCGGCCATATCGCATAGATCTCACTGTGAAAAGGCTTAAATGGCTTTTTTGACCTAAGTTTGAGGATTGCGCTCAAATCAAATGTCCTAGAACCAAATTTTCACATGTAACTACTAGATTGTGATACAATACACTAATGGGTGAAGTTTGGTTGACTTCTGCGCAGCGGTTTGGGAGTTAACATCAAAATTACATTTCTCGGCCATATCGCATAGATCTCACTGTGAAAAGGCTTAAATGACTTTTTTAATTAAGTTTGATGATTGCGCTCAAACAAAATTTCCTAGAACAAAATTTTCAAATGTAACTACTAGATTGTGATACAATACACTATTGGGTGAAGTTTGGTTTACTTCTGCGCAGCGGTTTGGGAGTTAACATCAAAATTACATTTCTCGGCCATATCGCATAGATCTCACTGTGAAAAGGCTTAAATGGCTTTTTTGACCTAAGTTTAATGATTGCGCTCAAACAAAATGTCCTAGAACAAAATTTTCAAATGTAACTACTAGATTGTGATACAATACACTATTGGGTGAAGTTTGGTTGACTTCTGCGCAGCGGTTTGGGAGTTAACATCAAAATTACATTTCTCGGCCATATCGCATAGATCTCACTGTGAAAAGGCTTAAATGGCTTTTTTGACCTAAGTTTGAGGATTGCGCTCAAATCAAATGTCCTAGAACTAAATTTCCACATGTAACTACTAGATTGTGATACAATACACTAATGGGTGAAGTTTGGTTTACTTCTGCGCAGCGGTTTGGGAGTTAACATCAAAATTACATTTCTCGGCCATATCGCATAGATCTCACTGTGTAAAGGCTTAAATGGCTTTTTTGACCTAAGTTTGAGGATTGCGCTCAAATCAAATGTCCTAGAACCAAATTTCCACATGTAATTACTAGATTGTGATACAATACACTAATGGGTGAAGTTTGGTTGACTTCTGCGCAGCGGTTTGGGAGTTAACATCAAAATTACATTTCTCGGCCATATCGCATAGATCTCACTGTGAAAAGGCTTAAATGACTTTTTTAATTAAGTTTAATGATTGCGCTCAAACCAAATGTCCTAGAACGAAATTTTCAAATGTAACTACTAGAATGTGATACAATACACTATTGGGTGAAGTTTAGTTGACTTCTGCGCAGCGGTTTGGGAGTTAACATCAAAATTACATTTCTCGGCCATATCGCATAGATCTCACTGTGAAAAGGCTTAAATGGCTTTTTTGACCTAAGTTTAATGATTGCGCTCAAACCAAATGTCCTAAAACTAAATTTTCAAATGTAACTACTAGAATGTGATACAATACACTATTGGGTGAAATTTGGTTGACTTCTGCGCAGCGGTTTGGGAGTTAACATCAAAATTACATTTCTCGGCCATATCGCATAGATCTCACTGTGAAAAGGCTTAAATGGCTTTTTTGACCTAAGTTTGAGGATTGCGCTCAAATCAAATGTCCTAGAACCAAATTTCCACATGTAACTACTAGATTGTGATACAATACACTAATGGGTGAAGTTTGGTTGACTTCTGCGCAGCGGTTTGGGAGTTAACATCAAAATTACATTTCTCGGCCATATCGCATAGATCTCACTGTGAAAAGGCTTAAATGACTTTTTTAATTAAGTTTGATGATTGCGCTCAAACAAAATGTCCTAGAACAAAATTTTCAAATGTAACTACTAGATTGTGATACAATACACTATTGGGTGAAGTTTGGTTGACTTCTGCGCAGCGGTTTGGGAGTTAACATCAAAATTACATTTCTCGGCCATATCGCATAGATCTCACTGTGAAAAGGCTTAAATGGCTTTTTTGACCTAAGTTTGAGGATTGCGCTCAAATCAAATGTCCTAGAACCAAATTTCCACATGTAACTACTAGATTGTGATACAATACACTAATGGGTGAAGTTTGGTTGACTTCTGCGCAGCGGTTTGGGAGTTAACATCAAAATTACATTTCTCGGCCATATCGCATAGATCTCACTGTGAAAAGGCTTAAATGGCTTTTTTGACCTAAGTTTGAGGATTGCGCTCAAATCAAATGTCCTAGAACCAAATTTCCACATGTAATTACTAGATTGTGATACAATACACTAATGGGTGAAGTTTGGTTGACTTCTGCGCAGCGGTTTGGGAGTTAACATCAAAATTACATTTCTCGGCCATATCGCATAGATCTCACTGTGAAAAGGCTTAAATGGCTTTTTTGACCTAAGTTTAATGATTGCGCTCAAACCAAATGTCCTAGAACGAAATTTTCAAATGTAACTACTAGAATGTGATACAATACACTATTGGGTGAAGTTTGGTTGACTTCTGCGCAGCGGTTTGGGAGTTAACATCAAAATTACATTTCTCGGCCATATCGCATAGATCTCACTGTGAAAAGGCTTAAATGACTTTTTTAATTAAGTTTGATGATTGCGTTCAAACAAAATGTCCTAAAACAAAATTTTCAAATGTAACTACTAGATTGTGATACAATACACTATTGGGTGAAGTTTGGTTGACTTCTGCGCAGCGGTTTGGGAGTTAACATCAAAATTACATTTCTCGGCCATATCGCATAGATCTCACTGTGAAAAGGCTTAAATGGCTTTTTTGACCTAAGTTTGAGGATTGCGCTCAAATCAAATGTCCTAGAACCAAATTTCCACATGTAACTACTAGATTGTGATACAATACACTAATGGGTGAAGTTTGGTTTACTTCTGCGCAGCGGTTTGGGAGTTAACATCAAAATTACATTTCTCGGCCATATCGCATAGATCTCACTGTGTAAAGGCTTAAATGGCTTTTTTGACCTAAGTTTGAGGATTGCGCTCAAATCAAATGTCCTAGAACCAAATTTTCACATGTAATTACTAGATTGTGATACAATACACTAATGGGTGAAGTTTGGTTGACTTCTGCGCAGCGGTTTGGGAGTTAACATCAAAATTACATTTCTCGGCCATATCGCATAGATCTCACTGTGAAAAGGCTTAAATGACTTTTTTAATTAAGTTTAATGATTGCGCTCAAACCAAATGTCCTAGAACGAAATTTTCAAATGTAACTACTAGAATGTGATACAATACACTATTGGGTGAAGTTTAGTTGACTTCTGCGCAGCGGTTTGGGAGTTAACATCAAAATTACATTTCTCGGCCATATCGCATAGATCTCACTGTGAAAAGGCTTAAATGGCTTTTTTGACCTAAGTTTAATGATTGCGCTCAAACCAAATGTCCTAAAACTAAATTTTCAAATGTAACTACTAGAATGTGATACAATACACTATTGGGTGAAATTTGGTTGACTTCTGCGCAGCGGTTTGGGAGTTAACATCAAAATTACATTTCTCGGCCATATCGCATAGATCTCACTGTGAAAAGGCTTAAATGGCTTTTTTGACCTAAGTTTGAGGAATGCGCTCAAATCAAATGTCCTAGAACCAAATTTCCACATGTAACTACTAGATTGTGATACAATACACTAATGGGTGAAGTTTGGTTGACTTCTGCGCAGCGGTTTGGGAGTTAACATCAAAATTACATTTCTCGGCCATATCGCATAGATCTCACTGTGAAAAGGCTTAAATGACTTTTTTAATTAAGTTTGATGATTGCGCTCAAACAAAATGTCCTAGAACAAAATTTTCAAATGTAACTACTAGATTGTGATACAATACACTATTGGGTGAAGTTTGGTTGACTTCTGCGCAGCGGTTTGGGAGTTAACATCAAAATTACATTTCTCGGCCATATCGCATAGATCTCACTGTGAAAAGGCTTAAATGGCTTTTTTGACCTAAGTTTGAGGATTGCGCTCAAATCAAATGTCCTAGAACCAAATTTCCACATGTAACTACTAGATTGTGATACAATACACTAATGGTTGAAGTTTGGTTGACTTCTGCGCAGCGGTTTGGGAGTGAACATCAAAATTACATTTCTCGGCCATATCGCATAGATCTCACTGTGAAAAGGCTTAAATGACTTTTTTTAATTAAGTTTGAAGATTGCGCTCAAATCAAATGTCCTAGAACTAAATTTCCAAATGTAACTACTAGATTGTGATAAAATACACTATTGGGTGAAGTTTGGTTGACTTCTGCGCAGCGGTTTGGGAGTTAACATCAAAATTACATTTCTCGGCCATATCGCATAGATCTCACTGTGAAAAGGCTTAAATGGCTTTTTTGACCTGTTTGAGGATTGCGCTCAAATCAAATGTCCTATAACCAAATTTCCACATGTAACTACTAGATTGTGATACAATACACTAATGGGTGAAGTTTGGTTGACTTCTGCGCAGCGGTTTGGGAGTTAACATCAAAATTACATTTCTCGGCCATATCGCATAGATCTCACTGTGAAAAGGCTTAAATGACTTTTTTAATTAAGTTTGATGATTGCGTTCAAACAAAATGTCCTAGAACAAAATTTTCAAATGTAACTACTAGATTGTGATACAATACACTATTGGGTGAAGTTTGGTTGACTTCTGCGCAGCGGTTTGGGAGTTAACATCAAAATTACATTTCTCGGCCATATCGCATAGATCTCACTGTGAAAAGGCTTAAATGGCTTTTTTGACCTAAGTTTGAGGATTGCGCTCAAATCAAATGTCCTAGAACCAAATTTCCGCATGTAACTACTAGATTGTGATACAATACACTAATGGGTGAAGTTTGGTTTACTTCTGCGCAGCGGTTTGGGAGTTAACATCAAAATTACATTTCTCGGCCATATCGCATAGATCTCACTGTGAAAAGGCTTAAATGGCTTTTTTGACCTAAGTTTAATGATTGCGCTCAAACCAAATGTCCTAGTACGAAATTTTCAAATGTAACTACTAGAATGTGATACAATACACTATTGGGTGAAGTTTGGTTGACTTCTGCGCAGCGGTTTGGGAGTTAACATCAAAATTACATTTCTCGGCCATATCGCATAGATCTCACTGTGAAAAGGCTTAAATGGCTTTTTTGACCTAAGTTTAATGATTGCGCTCAAACCAAATGTCCTAGAACGAAATTTTCAAATGTAACTACTAGAATGTGATACAATACACTATTGGGTGAAGTTTGGTTGACTTCTGCGCAGCGGTTTGGGAGTTAACATCAAAATTACATTTCTCGGCCATATCGCATAGATCTCACTGTGAAAAGGCTTAAATGACTTTTTTAATTAAGTTTGATGATTGCGTTCAAACAAAATGTCCTAAAACAAAATTTTCAAATGTAACTACTAGATTGTGATACAATACACTATTGGGTGAAGTTTGGTTGACTTCTGCGCAGCGGTTTGGGAGTTAACATCAAAATTACATTTCTCGGCCATATCGCATAGATCTCACTGTGAAAAGGCTTAAATGGCTTTTTTGACGTAAGTTTGAGGATTGCGCTCAAATCAAATGTCCTAGAACCAAATTTCCACATGTAACTACTAGATTGTGATACAATACACTAATGGGTGAAGTTTGGTTTACTTCTGCGCAGCGGTTTGGGAGTTAACATCAAAATTACATTTCTCGGCCATATCGCATAGATCTCACTGTGTAAAGGCTTAAATGGCTTTTTTGACCTAAGTTTGAGGATTGCGCTCAAATCAAATGTCCTAGAACCAAATTTCCACATGTAATTACTAGATTGTGATACAATACACTAATGGGTGAAGTTTGGTTGACTTCTGCGCAGCGGTTTGGGAGTTAACATCAAAATTACATTTCTCGGCCATATCGCATAGATCTCACTGTGAAAAGGCTTAAATGGCTTTTTTGACCTAAGTTTAATGATTGCGCTCAAACCAAATGTCCTAGAACGAAATTTTCAAATGTAACTACTAGAATGTGATACAATACACTATTGGGTGAAGTTTGGTTGACTTCTGCGCAGCGGTTTGGGAGTTAACATCAAAATTACATTTCTCGGCCATATCGCATAGATCTCACTGTGTAAAGGCTTAAATGGCTTTTTTGACCTAAGTTTGAGGATTGCGCTCAAATCAAATGTCCTAGAACCAAATTTCCACATGTAACTACTAGATTTTGATACAATACACTAATGGGTGAAGTTTGGTTGACTTCTGCGCAGCGGTTTGGGAGTTAACATCAAAATTACATTTCTCGGCCATATCGCATAGATCTCACTGTGTAAAGGCTTAAATGGCTTTTTTGACCTAAGTTTGAGGATTGCGCTCAAATCAAATGTCCTAGAACCAAATTTCCACATGTAATTACTAGATTGTGATACAATACACTAATGGGTGAAGTTTGGTTGACTTCTGCGCAGCGGTTTGGGAGTTAACATCAAAATTACATTTCTCGGCCATATCGCATAGATCTCACTGTGAAAAGGCTTAAATGACTTTTTTAATTAAGTTTAATGATTGCGCTCAAACCAAATGTCCTAGAACGAAATTTTCAAATGTAACTACTAGAATGTGATACAATACACTATTGGGTGAAGTTTAGTTGACTTCTGCGCAGCGGTTTGGGAGTTAACATCAAAATTACATTTCTCGGCCATATCGCATAGATCTCACTGTGAAAAGGCTTAAATGGCTTTTTTGACCTAAGTTTAATGATTGCGCTCAAACCAAATGTCCTAAAACTAAATTTTCAAATGTAACTACTAGAATGTGATACAATACACTATTGGGTGAAATTTGGTTGACTTCTGCGCAGCGGTTTGGGAGTTAACATCAAAATTACATTTCTCGGCCATATCGCATAGATCTCACTGTGAAAAGGCTTAAATGGCTTTTTTGACCTAAGTTTGAGGATTGCGCTCAAATCAAATGTCCTAGAACCAAATTTCCACATGTAACTACTAGATTGTGATACAATACACTAATGGGTGAAGTTTGGTTGACTTCTGCGCAGCGGTTTGGGAGTTAACATCAAAATTACATTTCTCGGCCATATCGCATAGATCTCACTGTGAAAAGGCTTAAATGACTTTTTTAATTAAGTTTGATGATTGCGCTCAAACAAAATGTCCTAGAACAAAATTTTCAAATGTAACTACTAGATTGTGATACAATACACTATTGGGTGAAGTTTGGTTGACTTCTGCGCAGCGGTTTGGGAGTTAACATCAAAATTACATTTCTCGGCCATATCGCATAGATCTCACTGTGAAAAGGCTTAAATGGCTTTTTTGACCTAAGTTTGAGGATTGCGCTCAAATCAAATGTCCTAGAACCAAATTTCCACATGTAACTACTAGATTGTGATACAATACACTAATGGGTGAAGTTTGGTTGACTTCTGCGCAGCGGTTTGGGAGTTAACATCAAAATTACATTTCTCGGCCATATCGCATAGATCTCACTGTGAAAAGGCTTAAATGGCTTTTTTGACCTAAGTTTGAGGATTGCGCTCAAATCAAATGTCCTAGAACCAAATTTCCACATGTAATTACTAGATTGTGATACAATACACTAATGGGTGAAGTTTGGTTGACTTCTGCGCAGCGGTTTGGGAGTTAACATCAAAATTACATTTCTCGGCCATATCGCATAGATCTCACTGTGAAAAGGCTTAAATGGCTTTTTTGACCTAAGTTTAATGATTGCGCTCAAACCAAATGTCCTAGAACGAAATTTTCAAATGTAACTACTAGAAAGTGATACAATACACTATTGGGTGAAGTTTGGTTGACTTCTGCGCAGCGGTTTGGGAGTTAACATCAAAATTACATTTCTCGGCCATATCGCATAGATCTCACTGTGAAAAGGCTTAAATGACTTTTTTAATTAAGTTTGATGATTGCGTTCAAACAAAATGTCCTAAAACAAAATTTTCAAATGTAACTACTAGATTGTGATACAATACACTATTGGGTGAAGTTTGGTTGACTTCTGCGCAGCGGTTTGTGAGTTAACATCAAAATTACATTTCTCGGCCATATCGCATAGATCTCACTGTGAAAAGGCTTAAATGGCTTTTTTGACCTAAGTTTGAGGATTGCGCTCAAATCAAATGTCCTAGAACCAAATTTCCACATGTAACTACTAGATTGTGATACAATACACTAATGGGTGAAGTTTGGTTGACTTCTGCGCAGCGGTTTGGGAGTTAACATCAAAATTACATTTCTCGGCCATATCGCATAGATCTCACTGTGAAAAGGCTTAAATGACTTTTTTTAATTAAGTTTGAAGATTGCGCTCAAATCAAATGTCCTAGAACTAAATTTCCAAATGTAACTACTAGATTGTGATAAAATACACTATTGGGTGAAGTTTGGTTGACTTCTGCGCAGCGGTTTGGGAGTTAACATCAAAATTACATTTCTCGGCCATATCGCATAGATCTCACTGTGAAAAGGCTTAAATGGCTTTTTTGACCTGTTTGAGGATTGCGCTCAAATCAAATGTCCTATAACCAAATTTCCACATGTAACTACTAGATTGTGATACAATACACTAATGGGTGAAGTTTGGTTGACTTCTGCGCAGCGGTTTGGGAGTTAACATCAAAATTACATTTCTCGGCCATATCGCATAGATCTCACTGTGAAAAGGCTTAAATGACTTTTTTAATTAAGTTTGATGATTGCGTTCAAACAAAATGTCCTAGAACAAAATTTTCAAATGTAACTACTAGATTGTGATACAATACACTATTGGGTGAAGTTTGGTTGACTTCTGCGCAGCGGTTTGGGAGTTAACATCAAAATTACATTTCTCGGCCATATCGCATAGATCTCACTGTGAAAAGGCTTAAATGGCTTTTTTGACCTAAGTTTGAGGATTGCGCTCAAATCAAATGTCCTAGAACCAAATTTCCGCATGTAACTACTAGATTGTGATACAATACACTAATGGGTGAAGTTTGGTTTACTTCTGCGTAGCGGTTTGGGAGTTAACATCAAAATTACATTTCTCGGCCATATCGCATAGATCTCACTGTGAAAAGGCTTAAATGGCTTTTTTGACCTAAGTTTGAGGATTGCGCTCAAACAAAATGTCCTAGTACGAAATTTTCAAATGTAACTACTAGAATGTGATACAATACACTATTGGGTGAAGTTTGGTTGACTTCTGCGCATCGGTTTGGGAGTTAACATCAAAATTACATTTCTCGGCCATATCGCATAGATCTCACTGTGAAAAGGCTTAAATGGCTTTTTTGACCTAAGTTTGAGGATTGCGCTCAAACAAAATGTCCTAGAACAAAATTTTCAAATGTAACTACTAGATTGTGATACAATACACTATTGGGTGAAGTTTGGTTGACTTCTGCGCAGCGGTTTGGGAGTTAACATCAAAATTACATTTCTCGGCCATATCGCATAGATCTCACTGTGAAAAGGCTTAAATGACTTTTTTAATTAAGTTTAATGATTGCGCTCAAACCAAATGTCCTAGAACGAAATTTTCAAATGTAACTACTAGAATGTGATACAATACACTATTGGGTGAAGTTTAGTTGACTTCTGCGCAGTGGTTTGGGAGTTAACATCAAAATTACATTTCTCGGCCATATCGCATAGATCTCACTGTGAAAAGGCTTAAATGGCTTTTTTGACCTAAGTTTGAGGATTGCGCTCAAATCAAATGTCCTAGAACCAAATTTCCACATGTAACTACTAGATTGTGATACAATACACTAATGGGTGGTTTGGTTGACTTCTGCGCAGCGGTTTGGGAGTTAACATCAAAATTACATTTCTCGGCCATATCGCATAGATCTCACTGTGAAAAGGCTTAAATGGCTTTTTTGACCTAAGTTTAATAATTGCGCTCAAACCAAATGTCCTAGAACGAAATTTTCAAATGTAACTACTAGAATGTGATACAATACACTATTAGGTGAAGTTTGGTTGACTTCTGCGCAGCGGTTTGGGAGTTAACATCAAAATTACATTTCTCGGCCATATCACATAGATCTCACCGTGAAAAGGCTTAAATGGCTTTTTTGACCTAAGTTTGAGGATTGCGCTCAAATCAAATGTCCTAGAACCAAATTTCCACATGTAACTACTAGATTGTGATACAATACACTAATGGGTGAAGTTTGGTTGACTTCTGCGCAGCGGTTTGGGAGTTAACATCAAAATTACATTTCTCGGCCATATCGCATAGATCTCACTGTGAAAAGGCTTAAATGACTTTTTTAATTAAGTTTGATGATTGCGCTCAAACAAAATGTCCTAGAACAAAATTTTCAAATGTAACTACTAGATTGTGATACAATACACTATTGGGTGAAGTTTGGTTGACTTCTGCGCAGCGGTTTGGGAGTTAACATCAAAATTACATTTCTCGGCCATATCGCATAGATCTCACTGTGAAAAGGCTTAAATGGCTTTTTTGACCTAAGTTTGAGGATTGCGCTCAAATCAAATGTCCTAGAACCAAATTTCCACATGTAACTACTAGATTGTGATACAATACACTAATGGGTGAAGTTTGGTTGACTTCTGCGCAGCGGTTTGGGAGTTAACATCAAAATTACATTTCTCGGCCATATCGCATAGATCTCACTGTGAAAAGGCTTAAATGGCTTTTTTGACCTAAGTTTGAGGATTGCGCTCAAATCAAATGTCCTAGAACCAAATTTCCACATGTAATTACTAGATTGTGATACAATACACTAATGGGTGAAGTTTGGTTGACTTCTGCGCAGCAGTTTGGGAGTTAACATCAAAATTACATTTCTCGGCCATATCGCATAGATCTCACTGTGAAAAGGCTTAAATGGCTTTTTTGACCTAAGTTTAATGATTGCGCTCAAACCAAATGTCCTAGAACGAAATTTTCAAATGTAACTACTAGAAAGTGATACAATACACTATTGGGTGAAGTTTGGTTGACTTCTGCGCAGCGGTTTGGGAGTTAACATCAAAATTACATTTCTCGGCCATATCGCATAGATCTCACTGTGAAAAGGCTTAAATGACTTTTTTAATTAAGTTTGATGATTGCGTTCAAACAAAATGTCCTAAAACAAAATTTTCAAATGTAACTACTACATTGTGATACAATACACTATTGGGTGAAGTTTGGTTGACTTCTGCGCAGCGGTTTGGGAGTTAACATCAAAATTACATTTCTCGGCCATATCGCATAGATCTCACTGTGAAAAGGCTTAAATGGCTTTTTTGACCTAAGTTTGAGGATTGCGCTCAAATCAAATGTCCTAGAACCAAATTTCCGCATGTAACTACTAGATTGTGATACAATACACTAATGGGTGAAGTTTGGTTTACTTCTGCGCAGCGGTTTGGGAGTTAACATCAAAATTACATTTCTCGGCCATATCGCATAGATCTCACTGTGAAAAGGCTTAAATGGCTTTTTTGACCTAAGTTTGAGGATTGCGCTCAAATCAAATGTCCTAGAACCAAATTTCAACATGTAACTACTAGATTGTGATACAATACACTAATGGGTGAAGTTTGGTTGACTTCTGCGCAGCGGTTTGGGAGTTAACATCAAAATTACATTTCTCGGCCATATCGCATAGATCTCACTGTGAAAAGGCTTAAATGACTTTTTTAATCAAGTTTGATGATTGCGCTCAAACAAAATGTCCTAGAACAAAATTTTCAAATGTAACTACTAGATTGTGATACAATACACTATTGGGTGAAGTTTGGTTGACTTCTGCGCAGCGGTTTGGGAGTTAACATCAAAATTACATTTCTCGGCCATATCGCATAGATCTCACTGTGAAAAGGCTTAAATGGCTTTTTTGACCTAAGTTTGAGGATTGCGCTCAAATCAAATGTCCTAGAACCAAATTTCCACATGTAACTACTAGATTGTGATACAATACACTAATGGTTGAAGTTTGGTTGACTTCTGCGCAGCGGTTTGGGAGTGAACATCAAAATTACATTTCTCGGCCATATCGCATAGATCTCACTGTGAAAAGGCTTAAATGACTTTTTTTAATTAAGTTTGAAGATTGCGCTCAAATCAAATGTCCTAGAACTAAATTTCCAAATGTAACTACTAGATTGTGATAAAATACACTATTGGGTGAAGTTTGGTTGACTTCTGCGCAGCGGTTTGGGAGTTAACATCAAAATTACATTTCTCGGCCATATCGCATAGATCTCACTGTGAAAAGGCTTAAATGGCTTTTTTGACCTGTTTGAGGATTGCGCTCAAATCAAATGTCCTATAACCAAATTTCCACATGTAACTACTAGATTGTGATACAATACACTAATGGGTGAAGTTTGGTTGACTTCTGCGCAGCGGTTTGGGAGTTAACATCAAAATTACATTTCTCGGCCATATCGCATAGATCTCACTGTGAAAAGGCTTAAATGACTTTTTTAATTAAGTTTGATGATTGCGTTCAAACAAAATGTCCCAGAACAAAATTTTCAAATGTAACTACTAGATTGTGATACAATACACTATTGGGTGAAGTTTGGTTGACTTCTGCGCAGCGGTTTGGGAGTTAACATCAAAATTACATTTCTCGGCCATATCGCATAGATCTCACTGTGAAAAGGCTTAAATGGCTTTTTTGACCTAAGTTTGAGGATTGCGCTCAAATCAAATGTCCTAGAACCAAATTTCCGCATGTAACTACTAGATTGTGATACAATACACTAATGGGTGAAGTTTGGTTTACTTCTGCGCAGCGGTTTGGGAGTTAACATCAAAATTACATTTCTCGGCCATATCGCATAGATCTCACTGTGAAAAGGCTTAAATGGCTTTTTTGACCTAAGTTTAATGATTGCGCTCAAACCAAATGTCCTAGTACGAAATTTTCAAATGTAACTACTAGAATGTGATACAATACACTATTGGGTGAAGTTTGGTTGACTTCTGCGCAGCGGTTTGGGAGTTAACATCAAAATTACATTTCTCGGCCATATCGCATAGATCTCACTGTGAAAAGGCTTAAATGGCTTTTTTGACCTAAGTTTAATGATTGCGCTCAAACCAAATGTCCTAGAACGAAATTTTCAAATGTAACTACTAGAATGTGATACAATACACTATTGGGTGAAGTTTGGTTGACTTCTGCGCAGCGGTTTGGGAGTTAACATCAAAATTACATTTCTCGGCCATATCGCATAGATCTCACTGTGAAAAGGCTTAAATGACTTTTTTAATTAAGTTTGATGATTGCGTTCAAACAAAATGTCCTAAAACAAAATTTTCAAATGTAACTACTAGATTGTGATACAATACACTATTGGGTGAAGTTTGGTTGACTTCTGCGCAGCGGTTTGGGAGTTAACATCAAAATTACATTTCTCGGCCATATCGCATAGATCTCACTGTGAAAAGGCTTAAATGGCTTTTTTGACCTAAGTTTGAGGATTGCGCTCAAATCAAATGTCCTAGAACCAAATTTCCACATGTAACTACTAGATTGTGATACAATACACTAATGGGTGAAGTTTGGTTTACTTCTGCGCAGCGGTTTGGGAGTTAACATCAAAATTACATTTCTCGGCCATATCGCATAGATCTCACTGTGTAAAGGCTTAAATGGCTTTTTTGACCTAAGTTTGAGGATTGCGCTCAAATCAAATGTCCTAGAACCAAATTTCCACATGTAATTACTAGATTGTGATACAATACACTAATGGGTGAAGTTTGGTTGACTTCTGCGCAGCGGTTTGGGAGTTAACATCAAAATTACATTTCTCGGCCATATCGCATAGATCTCACTGTGAAAAGGCTTAAATGACTTTTTTAATTAAGTTTAATGATTGCGCTCAAACCAAATGTCCTAGAACGAAATTTTCAAATGTAACTACTAGAATGTGATACAATACACTATTGGGTGAAGTTTAGTTGACTTCTGCGCAGCGGTTTGGGAGTTAACATCAAAATTACATTTCTCGGCCATATCGCATAGATCTCACTGTGAAAAGGCTTAAATGGCTTTTTTGACCTAAGTTTAATGATTGCGCTCAAACCAAATGTCCTAAAACTAAATTTTCAAATGTAACTACTAGAATGTGATACAATACACTATTGGGTGAAATTTGGTTGACTTCTGCGCAGCGGTTTGGGAGTTAACATCAAAATTACATTTCTCGGCCATATCGCATAGATCTCACTGTGAAAAGGCTTAAATGGCTTTTTTGACCTAAGTTTGAGGATTGCGCTCAAATCAAATGTCCTAGAACCAAATTTCCACATGTAACTACTAGATTGTGATACAATACACTAATGGGTGAAGTTTGGTTGACTTCTGCGCAGCGGTTTGGGAGTTAACATCAAAATTACATTTCTCGGCCATATCGCATAGATCTCACTGTGAAAAGGCTTAAATGACTTTTTTAATTAAGTTTGATGATTGCGCTCAAACAAAATGTCCTAGAACAAAATTTTCAAATGTAACTACTAGATTGTGATACAATACACTATTGGGTGAAGTTTGGTTGACTTCTGCGCAGCGGTTTGGGAGTTAACATCAAAATTACATTTCTCGGCCATATCGCATAGATCTCACTGTGAAAAGGCTTAAATGGCTTTTTTGACCTAAGTTTGAGGATTGCGCTCAAATCAAATGTCCTAGAACCAAATTTCCACATGTAACTACTAGATTGTGATACAATACACTAATGGGTGAAGTTTGGTTGACTTCTGCGCAGCGGTTTGGGAGTTAACATCAAAATTACATTTCTCGGCCATATCGCATAGATCTCACTGTGAAAAGGCTTAAATGGCTTTTTTGACCTAAGTTTGAGGATTGCGCTCAAATCAAATGTCCTAGAACCAAATTTCCACATGTAATTACTAGATTGTGATACAATACACTAATGGGTGAAGTTTGGTTGACTTCTGCGCAGCAGTTTGGGAGTTAACATCAAAATTACATTTCTCGGCCATATCGCATAGATCTCACTGTGAAAAGGCTTAAATGGCTTTTTTGACCTAAGTTTAATGATTGCGCTCAAACCAAATGTCCTAGAACGAAATTTTCAAATGTAACTACTAGAAAGTGATACAATACACTATTGGGTGAAGTTTGGTTGACTTCTGCGCAGCGGTTTGGGAGTTAACATCAAAATTACATTTCTCGGCCATATCGCATAGATCTCACTGTGAAAAGGCTTAAATGACTTTTTTAATTAAGTTTGATGATTGCGTTCAAACAAAATGTCCTAAAACAAAATTTTCAAATGTAACTACTAGATTGTGATACAATACACTATTGGGTGAAGTTTGGTTGACTTCTGCGCAGCGGTTTGGGAGTTAACATCAAAATTACATTTCTCGGCCATATCGCATAGATCTCACTGTGAAAAGGCTTAAATGGCTTTTTTGACCTAAGTTTGAGGATTGCGCTCAAATCAAATGTCCTAGAACCAAATTTCCGCATGTAACTACTAGATTGTGATACAATACACTAATGGGTGAAGTTTGGTTTACTTCTGCGCAGCGGTTTGGGAGTTAACATCAAAATTACATTTCTCGGCCATATCGCATAGATCTCACTGTGAAAAGGCTTAAATGGCTTTTTTGACCTAAGTTTAATGATTGCGCTCAAACCAAATGTCCTAGTACGAAATTTTCAAATGTAACTACTAGAATGTGATACAATACACTATTGGGTGAAGTTTGGTTGACTTCTGCGCAGCGGTTTGGGAGTTAACATCAAAATTACATTTCTCGGCCATATCGCATAGATCTCACTGTGAAAAGGCTTAAATGGCTTTTTTGACCTAAGTTTAATGATTGCGCTCAAACCAAATGTCCTAGAACGAAATTTTCAAATGTAACTACTAGAATGTGATACAATACACTATTGGGTGAAGTTTGGTTGACTTCTGCGCAGCGGTTTGGGAGTTAACATCAAAATTACATTTCTCGGCCATATCGCATAGATCTCACTGTGAAAAGGCTTAAATGACTTTTTTAATTAAGTTTGATGATTGCGCTCAAATCAAATGTCCTATAACCAAATTTCCACATGTAACTACTAGATTGTGATACAATACACTAATGGGTGAAGTTTGGTTGACTTCTGCGCAGCGGTTTGGGAGTTAACATCAAAATTACATTTCTCGGCCATATCGCATAGATCTCACTGTGAAAAGGCTTAAATGACTTTTTTAATTAAGTTTGATGATTGCGTTCAAACAAAATGTCCCAGAACAAAATTTTCAAATGTAACTACTAGATTGTGATACAATACACTATTGGGTGAAGTTTGGTTGACTTCTGCGCAGCGGTTTGGGAGTTAACATCAAAATTACATTTCTCGGCCATATCGCATAGATCTCACTGTGAAAAGGCTTAAATGGCTTTTTTGACCTAAGTTTGAGGATTGCGCTCAAATCAAATGTCCTAGAACCAAATTTCCGCATGTAACTACTAGATTGTGATACAATACACTAATGGGTGAAGTTTGGTTTACTTCTGCGCAGCGGTTTGGGAGTTAACATCAAAATTACATTTCTCGGCCATATCGCATAGATCTCACTGTGAAAAGGCTTAAATGGCTTTTTTGACCTAAGTTTAATGATTGCGCTCAAACCAAATGTCCTAGTACGAAATTTTCAAATGTAACTACTAGAATGTGATACAATACACTATTGGGTGAAGTTTGGTTGACTTCTGCGCAGCGGTTTGGGAGTTAACATCAAAATTACATTTCTCGGCCATATCGCATAGATCTCACTGTGAAAAGGCTTAAATGGCTTTTTTGACCTAAGTTTAATGATTGCGCTCAAACCAAATGTCCTAGAACGAAATTTTCAAATGTAACTACTAGAATGTGATACAATACACTATTGGGTGAAGTTTGGTTGACTTCTGCGCAGCGGTTTGGGAGTTAACATCAAAATTACATTTCTCGGCCATATCGCATAGATCTCACTGTGAAAAGGCTTAAATGACTTTTTTAATTAAGTTTGATGATTGCGTTCAAACAAAATGTCCTAAAACAAAATTTTCAAATGTAACTACTAGATTGTGATACAATACACTATTGGGTGAAGTTTGGTTGACTTCTGCGCAGCGGTTTGGGAGTTAACATCAAAATTACATTTCTCGGCCATATCGCATAGATCTCACTGTGAAAAGGCTTAAATGGCTTTTTTGACCTAAGTTTGAGGATTGCGCTCAAATCAAATGTCCTAGAACCAAATTTCCACATGTAACTACTAGATTGTGATACAATACACTAATGGGTGAAGTTTGGTTTACTTCTGCGCAGCGGTTTGGGAGTTAACATCAAAATTACATTTCTCGGCCATATCGCATAGATCTCACTGTGTAAAGGCTTAAATGGCTTTTTTGACCTAAGTTTGAGGATTGCGCTCAAATCAAATGTCCTAGAACCAAATTTCCACATGTAATTACTAGATCGTGATACAATACACTAATGGGTGAAGTTTGGTTGACTTCTGCGCAGCGGTTTGGGAGTTAACATCAAAATTACATTTCTCGGCCATATCGCATAGATCTCACTGTGAAAAGGCTTAAATGACTTTTTTAATTAAGTTTAATGATTGCGCTCAAACCAAATGTCCTAGAACGAAATTTTCAAATGTAACTACTAGAATGTGATACAATACACTATTGGGTGAAGTTTAGTTGACTTCTGCGCAGCGGTTTGGGAGTTAACATCAAAATTACATTTCTCGGCCATATCGCATAGATCTCACTGTGAAAAGGCTTAAATGGCTTTTTTGACCTAAGTTTAATGATTGCGCTCAAACCAAATGTCCTAAAACTAAATTTTCAAATGTAACTACTAGAATGTGATACAATACACTATTGGGTGAAATTTGGTTGACTTCTGCGCAGCGGTTTGGGAGTTAACATCAAAATTACATTTCTCGGCCATATCGCATAGATCTCACTGTGAAAAGGCTTAAATGGCTTTTTTGACCTAAGTTTGAGGATTGCGCTCAAATCAAATGTCCTAGAACCAAATTTCCACATGTAACTACTAGATTGTGATACAATACACTAATGGGTGAAGTTTGGTTGACTTCTGCGCAGCGGTTTGGGAGTTAACATCAAAATTACATTTCTCGGCCATATCGCATAGATCTCACTGTGAAAAGGCTTAAATGACTTTTTTAATTAAGTTTGATGATTGCGCTCAAACAAAATGTCCTAGAACAAAATTTTCAAATGTAACTACTAGATTGTGATACAATACACTATTGGGTGAAGTTTGGTTGACTTCTGCGCAGCGGTTTGGGAGTTAACATCAAAATTACATTTCTCGGCCATATCGCATAGATCTCACTGTGAAAAGGCTTAAATGGCTTTTTTGACCTAAGTTTGAGGATTGCGCTCAAATCAAATGTCCTAGAACCAAATTTCCACATGTAACTACTAGATTGTGATACAATACACTAATGGGTGAAGTTTGGTTGACTTCTGCGCAGCGGTTTGGGAGTTAACATCAAAATTACATTTCTCGGCCATATCGCATAGATCTCACTGTGAAAAGGCTTAAATGGCTTTTTTGACCTAAGTTTGAGGATTGCGCTCAAATCAAATGTCCTAGAACCAAATTTCCACATGTAATTACTAGATTGTGATACAATACACTAATGGGTGAAGTTTGGTTGACTTCTGCGCAGCAGTTTGGGAGTTAACATCAAAATTACATTTCTCGGCCATATCGCATAGATCTCACTGTGAAAAGGCTTAAATGGCTTTTTTGACCTAAGTTTAATGATTGCGCTCAAACCAAATGTCCTAGAACGAAATTTTCAAATGTAACTACTAGAAAGTGATACAATACACTATTGGGTGAAGTTTGGTTGACTTCTGCGCAGCGGTTTGGGAGTTAACATCAAAATTACATTTCTCGGCCATATCGCATAGATCTCACTGTGAAAAGGCTTAAATGACTTTTTTAATTAAGTTTGATGATTGCGTTCAAACAAAATGTCCTAAAACAAAATTTTCAAATGTAACTACTAGATTGTGATACAATACACTATTGGGTGAAGTTTGGTTGACTTCTGCGCAGCGGTTTGGGAGTTAACATCAAAATTACATTTCTCGGCCATATCGCATAGATCTCACTGTGAAAAGGCTTAAATGGCTTTTTTGACCTAAGTTTGAGGATTGCGCTCAAATCAAATGTCCTAGAACCAAATTTCCGCATGTAACTACTAGATTGTGATACAATACACTAATGGGTGAAGTTTGGTTTACTTCTGCGCAGCGGTTTGGGAGTTAACATCAAAATTACATTTCTCGGCCATATCGCATAGATCTCACTGTGAAAAGGCTTAAATGGCTTTTTTGACCTAAGTTTAATGATTGCGCTCAAACCAAATGTCCTAGTACGAAATTTTCAAATGTAACTACTAGAATGTGATACAATACACTATTGGGTGAAGTTTGGTTGACTTCTGCGCAGCGGTTTGGGAGTTAACATCAAAATTACATATTCTCGGCCATATCGCATAGATCTCACTGTGAAAAGGCTTAAATGGCTTTTTTGACCTAAGTTTAATGATTGCGCTCAAACCAAATGTCCTAGAACGAAATTTTCAAATGTAACTACTAGAATGTGATACAATACACTATTGGGTGAAGTTTGGTTGACTTCTGCGCAGCGGTTTGGGAGTTAACATCAAAATTACATTTCTCGGCCATATCGCATAGATCTCACTGTGAAAAGGCTTAAATGACTTTTTTAATTAAGTTTGATGATTGCGTTCAAACAAAATGTCCTAAAACAAAATTTTCAAATGTAACTACTAGATTGTGATACAATACACTATTGGGTGAAGTTTGGTTGACTTCTGCGCAGCGGTTTGGGAGTTAACATCAAAATTACATTTCTCGGCCATATCGCATAGATCTCACTGTGAAAAGGCTTAAATGGCTTTTTTGACCTAAGTTTGAGGATTGCGCTCAAATCAAATGTCCTAGAACGAAATTTTCAAATGTAACTACTAGAATGTGATACAATACACTATTGGGTGAAGTTTGGTTGACTTCTGCGCAGCGGTTTGGGAGTTAACATCAAAATTACATTTCTCGGCCATATCGCATAGATCTCACTGTGAAAAGGCTTAAATGACTTTTTTAATTAAGTTTGAGGATTGCGCTCAAATCAAATGTCCTAGAACCAAATTTCCACATGTAATTACTAGATTGTGATACAATACACTAATGGGTGAAGTTTGGTTGACTTCTGCGCAGCGGTTTGGGAGTTAACATCAAAATTACATTTCTCGGCCATATCGCATAGATCTCACTGTGAAAAGGCTTAAATGACTTTTTTAATTAAGTTTAATGATTGCGCTCAAACCAAATGTCCTAGAACGAAATTTTCAAATGTAACTACTAGAATGTGATACAATACACTATTGGGTGAAGTTTAGTTGACTTCTGCGCAGCGGTTTGGGAGTTAACATCAAAATTACATTTCTCGGCCATATCGCATAGATCTCACTGTGAAAAGGCTTAAATGGCTTTTTTGACCTAAGTTTAATGATTGCGCTCAAACCAAATGTCCTAAAACTAAATTTTCAAATGTAACTACTAGAATGTGATACAATACACTATTGGGTGAAATTTGGTTGACTTCTGCGCAGCGGTTTGGGAGTTAACATCAAAATTACATTTCTCGGCCATATCGCATAGATCTCACTGTGAAAAGGCTTAAATGGCTTTTTTGACCTAAGTTTGAGGATTGCGCTCAAATCAAATGTCCTAGAACCAAATTTCCACATGTAACTACTAGATTGTGATACAATACACTAATGGGTGAAGTTTGGTTGACTTCTGCGCAGCGGTTTGGGAGTTAACATCAAAATTACATTTCTCGGCCATATCGCATAGATCTCACTGTGAAAAGGCTTAAATGACTTTTTTAATTAAGTTTGATGATTGCGCTCAAACAAAATGTCCTAGAACAAAATTTTCAAATGTAACTACTAGATTGTGATACAATACACTATTGGGTGAAGTTTGGTTGACTTCTGCGCAGCGGTTTGGGAGTTAACATCAAAATTACATTTCTCGGCCATATCGCATAGATCTCACTGTGAAAAGGCTTAAATGGCTTTTTTGACCTAAGTTTGAGGATTGCGCTCAAATCAAATGTCCTAGAACCAAATTTCCACATGTAACTACTAGATTGTGATACAATACACTAATGGGTGAAGTTTGGTTGACTTCTGCGCAGCGGTTTGGGAGTTAACATCAAAATTACATTTCTCGGCCATATCGCATAGATCTCACTGTGAAAAGGCTTAAATGGCTTTTTTGACCTAAGTTTGAGGATTGCGCTCAAATCAAATGTCCTAGAACCAAATTTCCACATGTAATTACTAGATTGTGATACAATACACTAATGGGTGAAGTTTGGTTGACTTCTGCGCAGCGGTTTGGGAGTTAACATCAAAATTACATTTCTCGGCCATATCGCATAGATCTCACTGTGAAAAGGCTTAAATGGCTTTTTTGACCTAAGTTTAATGATTGCGCTCAAACCAAATGTCCTAGAACGAAATTTTCAAATGTAACTACTAGAAAGTGATACAATACACTATTGGGTGAAGTTTGGTTGACTTCTGCGCAGCGGTTTGGGAGTTAACATCAAAATTACATTTCTCGGCCATATCGCATAGATCTCACTGTGAAAAGGCTTAAATGACTTTTTTAATTAAGTTTGATGATTGCGTTCAAACAAAATGTCCTAAAACAAAATTTTCAAATGTAACTACTAGATTGTGATACAATACACTATTGGGTGAAGTTTGGTTGACTTCTGCGCAGCGGTTTGGGAGTTAACATCAAAATTACATTTCTCGGCCATATCGCATAGATCTCACTGTGAAAAGGCTTAAATGGCTTTTTTGACCTAAGTTTGAGGATTGCGCTCAAATCAAATGTCCTAGAACCAAATTTCCACATGTAACTACTAGATTGTGATACAATACACTAATGGGTGAAGTTTGGTTTACTTCTGCGCAGCGGTTTGGGAGTTAACATCAAAATTACATTTCTCGGCCATATCGCATAGATCTCACTGTGTAAAGGCTTAAATGGCTTTTTTGACCTAAGTTTGAGGATTGCGCTCAAATCAAATGTCCTAGAACCAAATTTCCACATGTAATTACTAGATTGTGATACAATACACTAATGGGTGAAGTTTGGTTGACTTCTGCGCAGCGGTTTGGGAGTTAACATCAAAATTACATTTCTCGGCCATATCGCATAGATCTCACTGTGAAAAGGCTTAAATGACTTTTTTAATTAAGTTTAATGATTGCGCTCAAACCAAATGTCCTAGAACGAAATTTTCAAATGTAACTACTAGAATGTGATACAATACACTATTGGGTGAAGTTTAGTTGACTTCTGCGCAGCGGTTTGGGAGTTAACATCAAAATTACATTTCTCGGCCATATCGCATAGATCTCACTGTGAAAAGGCTTAAATGGCTTTTTTGACCTAAGTTTAATGATTGCGCTCAAACCAAATGTCCTAAAACTAAATTTTCAAATGTAACTACTAGAATGTGATACAATACACTATTGGGTGAAATTTGGTTGACTTCTGCGCAGCGGTTTGGGAGTTAACATCAAAATTACATTTCTCGGCCATATCGCATAGATCTCACTGTGAAAAGGCTTAAATGGCTTTTTTGACCTAAGTTTGAGGAATGCGCTCAAATCAAATGTCCTAGAACCAAATTTCCACATGTAACTACTAGATTGTGATACAATACACTAATGGGTGAAGTTTGGTTGACTTCTGCGCAGCGGTTTGGGAGTTAACATCAAAATTACATTTCTCGGCCATATCGCATAGATCTCACTGTGAAAAGGCTTAAATGACTTTTTTAATTAAGTTTGATGATTGCGCTCAAACAAAATGTCCTAGAACAAAATTTTCAAATGTAACTACTAGATTGTGATACAATACACTATTGGGTGAAGTTTGGTTGACTTCTGCGCAGCGGTTTGGGAGTTAACATCAAAATTACATTTCTCGGCCATATCGCATAGATCTCACTGTGAAAAGGCTTAAATGGCTTTTTTGACCTAAGTTTGAGGATTGCGCTCAAATCAAATGTCCTAGAACCAAATTTCCACATGTAACTACTAGATTGTGATACAATACACTAATGGTTGAAGTTTGGTTGACTTCTGCGCAGCGGTTTGGGAGTGAACATCAAAATTACATTTCTCGGCCATATCGCATAGATCTCACTGTGAAAAGGCTTAAATGACTTTTTTTAATTAAGTTTGAAGATTGCGCTCAAATCAAATGTCCTAGAACTAAATTTCCAAATGTAACTACTAGATTGTGATAAAATACACTATTGGGTGAAGTTTGGTTGACTTCTGCGCAGCGGTTTGGGAGTTAACATCAAAATTACATTTCTCGGCCATATCGCATAGATCTCACTGTGAAAAGGCTTAAATGGCTTTTTTGACCTGTTTGAGGATTGCGCTCAAATCAAATGTCCTATAACCAAATTTCCACATGTAACTACTAGATTGTGATACAATACACTAATGGGTGAAGTTTGGTTGACTTCTGCGCAGCGGTTTGGGAGTTAACATCAAAATTACATTTCTCGGCCATATCGCATAGATCTCACTGTGAAAAGGCTTAAATGACTTTTTTAATTAAGTTTGATGATTGCGTTCAAACAAAATGTCCTAGAACAAAATTTTCAAATGTAACTACTAGATTGTGATACAATACACTATTGGGTGAAGTTTGGTTGACTTCTGCGCAGCGGTTTGGGAGTTAACATCAAAATTACATTTCTCGGCCATATCGCATAGATCTCACTGTGAAAAGGCTTAAATGGCTTTTTTGACCTAAGTTTAATAATTGCGCTCAAACCAAATGTCCTAGAACGAAATTTTCAAATGTAACTACTAGAATGTGATACAATACACTATTAGGTGAAGTTTGGTTGACTTCTGCGCAGCGGTTTGGGAGTTAACATCAAAATTACATTTCTCGGCCATATCGCATAGATCTCACTGTGAAAAGGCTTAAATGGCTTTTTTGACCTAAGTTTGAGGATTGCGCTCAAATCAAATGTCCTAGAACCAAATTTCAACATGTAACTACTAGATTGTGATACAATACACTAATGGGTGAAGTTTGGTTGACTTCTGCGCAGCGGTTTGGGAGTTAACATCAAAATTACATTTCTCGGCCATATCGCATAGATCTCACTGTGAAAAGGCTTAAATGACTTTTTTAATTAAGTTTGATGATTGCGCTCAAACAAAATTTCCTAGAACAAAATTTTCAAATGTAACTACTAGATTGTGATACAATACACTATTGGGTGAAGTTTGGTTGACTTCTGCGCAGCGGTTTGGGAGTTAACATCAAAATTACATTTCTCGGCCATATCGCATAGATCTCACTGTGAAAAGGCTTAAATGACTTTTTTAATTAAGTTTGATGATTGCGTTCAAACAAAATGTCCTAGAACAAAATTTTCAAATGTAACTACTAGATTGTGATACAATACACTATTGGGTGAAGTTTGGTTGACTTCTGCGCAGCGGTTTGGGAGTTAACATCAAAATTACATTTCTGGGCCATATCGCATAGATCTCACTGTGAAAAGGCTTAAATGACTTTTTTAATTAAGTTTAATGATTGCGCTCAAACCAAATGTCCTAGAACGAAATTTTCAAATGTAACTACTAGAATGTGATACAATACACTATTGGGTGAAGTTTAGTTGACTTCTGCGCAGCGGTTTGGGAGTTAACATCAAAATTACATTTCTCGGCCATATCGCATAGATCTCACTGTGAAAAGGCTTAAATGGCTTTTTTGACCTAAGTTTGAGGATTGCGCTCAAATCAAATGTCCTAGAACCAAATTTCCACATGTAACTACTAGATTGTGATACAATACACTAATGGGTGAAGTTTGGTTTACTTCTGCGCAGCGGTTTGGGAGTTAACATCAAAATTACATTTCTCGGCCATATCGCATAGATCTCACTGTGAAAAGGCTTAAATGGCTTTTTTGACCTAAGTTTAATAATTGCGCTCAAACCAAATGTCCTAGAACGAAATTTTCAAATGTAACTACTAGAATTTGATACAATACACTATTGGGTGAAGTTTGGTTGACTTCTGCGCAGCGGTTTGGGAGTTAACATCAAAATTACATTTCTCGGCCATATCGCATAGATCTCACTGTGAAAAGGCTTAAATGGCTTTTTTGACCTAAGTTTGAGGATTGCGCTCAAATCAAATGTCCTAGAACCAAATTTTCACATGTAACTACTAGATTGTGATACAATACACTAATGGGTGAAGTTTGGTTGACTTCTGCGCAGCGGTTTGGGAGTTAACATCAAAATTACATTTCTCGGCCATATCGCATAGATCTCACTGTGAAAAGGCTTAAATGACTTTTTTAATTAAGTTTGATGATTGCGCTCAAACAAAATTTCCTAGAACAAAATTTTCAAATGTAACTACTAGATTGTGATACAATACACTATTGGGTGAAGTTTGGTTGACTTCTGCGCAGCGGTTTGGGAGTTAACATCAAAATTACATTTCTCGGCCATATCGCATAGATCTCACTGTGAAAAGGCTTAAATGGCTTTTTTGACCTAAGTTTAATGATTGCGCTCAAACCAAATGTCCTAGAACGAAATTTTCAAATGTAACTACTAGAATGTGATACAATACACTATTGTGTGAAGTTTGGTTGACTTCTGCGCAGCGGTTTGGGAGTTAACATCAAAATTACATTTCTCGGCCATATCGCATAGATCTCACTGTGAAAAGGCTTAAATGGCTTTTTTGACCTAAGTTTGAGGATTGCGCTCAAATCAAATGTCCTAGAACCAAATTTCCACATGTAACTACTAGATTGTGATACAATACACTAATGGGTGAAGTTTGGTTGACTTCTGCGCAGCGGTTTGGGAGTTAACATCAAAATTACATTTCTCGGCCATATCGCATAGATCTCACTGTGAAAAGGCTTAAATGACTTTTTTAATTAAGTTTGATGATTGCGCTCAAACAAAATGTCCTAGAACAAAATTTTCAAATGTAACTACTAGATTGTGATACAATACACTATTGGGTGAAGTTTGGTTGACTTCTGCGCAGCGGTTTGGGAGTTAACATCAAAATTACATTTCTCGGCCATATCGCATAGATCTCACTGTGAAAAGGCTTAAATGGCTTTTTTGACCTAAGTTTGAGGATTGCGCTCAAATCAAATGTCCTAGAACCAAATTTCTACATGTAACTACTAGATTGTGATACAATACACTAATGGTTGAAGTTTGGTTGAATTCTGCGCAGCGGTTTGGGAGTGAACATCAAAATTACATTTCTCGGCCATATCGCATAGATCTCACTGTGAAAAGGCTTAAATGACTTTTTTTTAATTAAGTTTGAAGATTGCGCTCAAATCAAATGTCCTAGAACTAAATTTCCAAATGTAACTACTAGATTGTGATAAAATACACTATTGGGTGAAGTTTGGTTGACTTCTGCGCAGCGGTTTGGGAGTTAACATCAAAATTACATTTCTCGGCCATATCGCATAGATCTCACTGTGAAAAGGCTTAAATGACTTTTTTAATTAAGTTTGATGATTTCGTTCAAACAAAATGTCCTAGAACAAAATTTTCAACTGTTACTACTAGATTGTGATACAATACACTATTGGGTGAAGTTTGGTTGACTTCTGCGCAGCGGTTTGGGAGTTAACATCAAAATTACATTTCTCGGCCATATCGCATAGATCTCACTGTGAAAAGGCTTAAATGGCTTTTTTGACCTAAGTTTGAGGATTGCGCTCAAATCAAATGTCCTAGAACCAAATTTCTACATGTAACTACTAGATTGTGATACAATACACTAATGGGTGAAGTTTGGTTGACTTCTGCGCAGCGGTTTGGGAGTTAACATCAAAATTACATTTCTCGGCCATATCGCATAGATCTCACTGTGAAAAGGCTTAAATGACTTTTTTAATTAAGTTTGATGATTATATTCAAACAAAATGTCCTAGAACAAAATTTTCAAATGTAACTACTAGATTGTGATACAATACACTATTGGGTGAAGTTTGGTTGACTTCTGCGCAGCGGTTTGGGAGTTAACATCAAAATTACATTTCTCGGCCATATCGCATAGATCTCACTGTGAAAAGGCTTAAATGACTTTTTTAATTAAGTTTAATGATTGCGCTCAAACCAAATGTCCTAGAACGAAATTTTCAAATGTAACTACTAGAATGTGATACAATACACTATTGGGTGAAGTTTAGTTGACTTCTGCGCAGCGGTTTGGGAGTTAACATCAAAATTACATTTCTCGGCCATATCGCATAGATCTCACTGTGAAAAGGCTTAAATGGCTTTTTTGACCTAAGTTTGAGGATTGCGCTCAAATCAAATGTCCTAGAACCAAATTTCCACATGTAACTACTAGAATGTGATACAATACACTAATGGGTGAAGTTTGGTTTACTTCTGCGCAGCGGTTTGGGAGTTAACATCAAAATTACATTTCTCGGCCATATCGCATAGATCTCACTGTGAAAAGGCTTAAATGGCTTTTTTGACCTAAGTTTAATAATTGCGCTCAAACCAAATTTCCTAGAACGAAATTTTCAAATGTAACTACTAGAATGTGATACAATACACTATTGGGTGAAGTTTGGTTGACTTCTGCGCAGCGGTTTGGGAGTTAACATCAAAATTACATTTCTCGGCCTTATCGCATAGATCTCACTGTGAAAAGGCTTAAATGGCTTTTTTGACCTAAGTTTGAGGATTGCGCTCAAATCAAATGTCCTAGAACCAAATTTCCACATGTAACTACTAGATTGTGATACAATACACTAATGGGTGAAGTTTGGTTGACTTCTGCGCAGCGGTTTGGGAGTTAACATCAAAATTACATTTCTCGGCCATATCGCATAGATCTCACTGTGAAAAGGCTTAAATGACTTTTTTAATTAAGTTTGATGATTGCGCTCAAACAAAATTTCCTAGAACAAAATTTTCACATGTAACTACTAGATTGTGATACAATACACTATTAGGTGAAGTTTGGTTGACTTCTGCGCAGCGGTTTGGGAGTTAACATCAAAATTACATTTCTCGGCCATATCGCATAGATCTCACTGTGAAAAGGCTTAAATGACTTTTTTAATTAAGTTTGATGATTGCGTTCAAACAAAATGTCCTAAAACAAAATTTTCAAATGTAACTACTAGATTGTGATACAATACACTATTGGGTGAAGTTTGGTTGACTTCTGCGCAGCGGTTTGGGAGTTAACATCAAAATTACATTTCTCGGCCATATCGCATAGATCTCACTGTGAAAAGGCTTAAATGGCTTTTTTGACCTAAGTTTGAGGATTGCGCTCAAATCAAATGTCCTAGAACCAAATTTCCACATGTAACTACTAGATTGTGATACAATACACTAATGGGTGAAGTTTGGTTTACTTCTGCGGAGCGGTTTGGGAGTTAACATCAAAATTACATTTCTCGGCCATATCGCATAGATCTCACTGTGAAAAGGCTTAAATGGCTTTTTTGACCTAAGTTTGAGGATTGCGCTAAAATCAAATGTCCTAGAACCAAATTTCCACATGTAATTACTAGATTGTGATACAATACACTAATGGGTGAAGTTTGGTTGACTTCTGCGCAGCGGTTTGGGAGTTAACATCAAAATTACATTTCTCGGCCATATCGCATAGATCTCACTGTGAAAAGGCTTAAATGACTTTTTTAATTAAGTTTAATGATTGCGCTCAAACCAAATGTCCTAGAACGAAATTTTCAAATGTAACCACTAGAATGTGATACAATACACTATTGGGTGAAGTTTAGTTGACTTCTGCACAGCGGTTTGGGAGTTAACATCAAAATTACATTTCTCGGCCATATCGCATAGATCTCACTGTGAAAAGGCTTAAATGGCTTTTTTGACCTAAGTTTGAGGATTGCGCTCAAATCAAATGTCCTAGAACCAAATTTCCACATGTAACTACTAGATTGTGATACAATACACTAATGGGTGAAGTTTGGTTTACTTCTGCGCAGCGGTTTGGGAGTTAACATCAAAATTACATTTCTCGGCCATATCGCATAGATCTCACTGTGAAAAGGCTTAAATGGCTTTTTTGACCTAAGTTTAATAATTGCGCTCAAACCAAATGTCCTAAAACTAAATTTCCAAATGTAACTACTAGATTGTGATAAAATACACTATTGGGTGAAGTTTGGTTGACTTCTGCGCAGCGGTTTGGGAGTTAACATCAAAATTACATTTCTCGGCCATATCGCATAGATCTCACTGTGAAAAGGCTTAAATGGCTTTTTTGACCTAAGTTTAATAATTGCGCTCAAACCAAATTTCCTAGAACGAAATTTTCAAATGTAACTACTAGAATGTGATACAATACACTATTGGGTGAAGTTTGGTTGACTTCTGCGCAGCGGTTTGGGAGTTAACATCAAAATTACATTTCTCGGCCTTATCGCATAGATCTCACTGTGAAAAGGCTTAAATGGCTTTTTTGACCTAAGTTTGAGGATTGCGCTCAAATCAAATGTCCTAGAACCAAATTTCCACATGTAACTACTAGATTGTGATACAATACACTAATGGGTGAAGTTTGGTTGACTTCTGCGCAGCGGTTTGGGAGTTAACATCAAAATTACATTTCTCGGCCATATCGCATAGATCTCACTGTGAAAAGGCTTAAATGACTTTTTTAATTAAGTTTGATGATTGCGCTCAAACAAAATTTCCTAGAACAAAATTTTCACATGTAACTACTAGATTGTGATACAATACACTATTAGGTGAAGTTTGGTTGACTTCTGCGCAGCGGTTTGGGAGTTAACATCAAAATTACATTTCTCGGCCATATCGCATAGATCTCACTGTGAAAAGGCTTAAATGACTTTTTTAATTAAGTTTGATGATTGCGTTCAAACAAAATGTCCTAAAACAAAATTTTCAAATGTAACTACTAGATTGTGATACAATACACTATTGGGTGAAGTTTGGTTGACTTCTGCGCAGCGGTTTGGGAGTTAACATCAAAATTACATTTCTCGGCCATATCGCATAGATCTCACTGTGAAAAGGCTTAAATGGCTTTTTTGACCTAAGTTTGAGGATTGCGCTCAAATCAAATGTCCTAGAACCAAATTTCCACATGTAACTACTAGATTGTGATACAATACACTAATGGGTGAAGTTTGGTTTACTTCTGCGGAGCGGTTTGGGAGTTAACATCAAAATTACATTTCTCGGCCATATCGCATAGATCTCACTGTGAAAAGGCTTAAATGGCTTTTTTGACCTAAGTTTGAGGATTGCGCTAAAATCAAATGTCCTAGAACCAAATTTCCACATGTAATTACTAGATTGTGATACAATACACTAATGGGTGAAGTTTGGTTGACTTCTGCGCAGCGGTTTGGGAGTTAACATCAAAATTACATTTCTCGGCCATATCGCATAGATCTCACTGTGAAAAGGCTTAAATGACTTTTTTAATTAAGTTTAATGATTGCGCTCAAACCAAATGTCCTAGAACGAAATTTTCAAATGTAACCACTAGAATGTGATACAATACACTATTGGGTGAAGTTTAGTTGACTTCTGCACAGCGGTTTGGGAGTTAACATCAAAATTACATTTCTCGGCCATATCGCATAGATCTCACTGTGAAAAGGCTTAAATGGCTTTTTTGACCTAAGTTTGAGGATTGCGCTCAAATCAAATGTCCTAGAACCAAATTTCCACATGTAACTACTAGATTGTGATACAATACACTAATGGGTGAAGTTTGGTTTACTTCTGCGCAGCGGTTTGGGAGTTAACATCAAAATTACATTTCTCGGCCATATCGCATAGATCTCACTGTGAAAAGGCTTAAATGGCTTTTTTGACCTAAGTTTAATAATTGCGCTCAAACCAAATGTCCTAAAACTAAATTTCCAAATGTAACTACTAGATTGTGATAAAATACACTATTGGGTGAAGTTTGGTTGACTTCTGCGCAGCGGTTTGGGAGTTAACATCAAAATTACATTTCTCGGCCATATCGCATAGATCTCACTGTGAAAAGGCTTAAATGGCTTTTTTGACCTAAGTTTGAGGATTGCGCTCAAATCAAATGTCCTAGAACCAAATTTCCACATGTAACTACTAGATTGTGATACAATACACTAATGGGTGAAGTTTGGTTGACTTCTGCGCAGCGGTTTGGGAGTTAACATCAAAATTACATTTCTCGGCCATATCGCATAGATCTCACTGTGAAAAGGCTTAAATGACTTTTTTAATTAAGTTTGATGATTGCGCTCAAACAAAATTTCCTAGAACAAAATTTTCAAATGTAACTACTAGATTGTGATACAATACACTATTGGGTGAAGTTTGGTTGACTTCTGCGCAGCGGTTTGGGAGTTAACATCAAAATTACATTTCTCGGCCATATCGCATAGATCTCACTGTGAAAAGGCTTAAATGACTTTTTTAATTAAGTTTGATGATTGCGTTCAAACAAAATGTCCTAGAACAAAATTTTCAAATGTAACTACTAGATTGTGATACAATACACTATTGGGTGAAGTTTGGTTGACTTCTGCGCAGCGGTTTGGGAGTTAACATCAAAATTACATTTCTCGGCCATATCGCATAGATCTCACTGTGAAAAGGCTTAAATGACTTTTTTAATTAAGTTTAATGATTGCGCTGAAACCAAATGTCCTAGAACGAAATTTTCAAATGTAACTACTAGAATGTGATACAATACACTATTGGGTGAAGTTTAGTTGACTTCTGCGCAGCGGTTTGGGAGTTAACATCAAAATTACATTTCTCGGCCATATCGCATAGATCTCACTGTGAAAAGGCTTAAATGGCTTTTTTGACCTAAGTTTGAGGATTGCGCTCAAATCAAATGTCCTAGAACCAAATTTCCACATGTAACTACTAGATTGTGATACAATACACTAATGGGTGAAGTTTGGTTTACTTCTGCGCAGCGGTTTGGGAGTTAACATCAAAATTACATTTCTCGGCCATATCGCATAGATCTCACTGTGAAAAGGCTTAAATGGCTTTTTTGACCTAAGTTTAATAATTGCGCTCAAACCAAATGTCCTAGAACGAAATTTTCAAATGTAACTACTAGAATGTGATACAATACACTATTGGGTGAAGTTTGGTTGACTTCTGCGCAGCGGTTTGGGAGTTAACATCAAAATTACATTTCTCGGCCATATCGCATAGATCTCACTGTGAAAAGGCTTAAATGGCTTTTTTGACCTAAGTTTGAGGATTGCGCTCAAATCAAATGTCCTAGAACCAAATTTCCACATGTAACTACTAGATTGTGATACAATACACTAATGGGTGAAGTTTGGTTGACTTCTGCGCAGCGGTTTGGGAGTTAACATCAAAATTACATTTCTCGGCCATATCGCATAGATCTCACTGTGAAAAGGCTTAAATGACTTTTTTAATTAAGTTTAATGATTGCGCTCAAACCAAATGTCCTAGAACGAAATTTTCAAATGTAACTACTAGAATGTGATACAATACACTATTGGGTGAAGTTTAGTTGACTTCTGCGCAGCGGTTTGGGAGTTAACATCAAAATTACATTTCTCGGCCATATCGCATAGATCTCACTGTGAAAAGGCTTAAATGGCTTTTTTGACCTAAGTTTGAGGATTGCGCTCAAATCAAATGTCCTAGAACCAAATTTCCACATGTAACTACTAGATTGTGATACAATACACTAATGGGTGAAGTTTGGTTTACTTCTGCGCAGCGGTTTGGGAGTTAACATCAAAATTACATTTCTCGGCCATATCGCATAGATCTCACTGTGAAAAGGCTTAAATGGCTTTTTTGACCTAAGTTTAATAATTGCGCTCAAACCAAATGTCCTAGAACGAAATTTTCAAATGTAACTACTAGAATTTGATACAATACACTATTGGGTGAAGTTTGGTTGACTTCTGCGCAGCGGTTTGGGAGTTAACATCAAAATTACATTTCTCGGCCATATCGCATAGATCTCACTGTGAAAAGGCTTAAATGGCTTTTTTGACCTAAGTTTGAGGATTGCGCTCAAATCAAATGTCCTAGAACCAAATTTTCACATGTAACTACTAGATTGTGATACAATACACTAATGGGTGAAGTTTGGTTGACTTCTGCGCAGCGGTTTGGGAGTTAACATCAAAATTACATATCTCGGCCATATCGCATAGATCTCACTGTGAAAAGGCTTAAATGACTTTTTTAATTAAGTTTGATGATTGCGCTCAAACAAAATGTCCTAGAACAAAATTTTCAAATGTAACTACTAGATTGTGATACAATACACTATTGGGTGAAGTTTGGTTGACTTCTGCGCAGCGGTTTGGGAGTTAACATCAAAATTACATTTCTCGGCCATATCGCATAGATCTCACTGTGAAAAGGCTTAAATGACTTTTTTTTAATTAAGTTTGAAGATTGCGCTCAAATCAAATGTCCTAGAACTAAATTTCCAAATGTAACTACTAGATTGTGATAAAATACACTATTGGGTGAAGTTTGGTTGACTTCTGCGCAGCGGTTTGGGAGTTAACATCAAAATTACATTTCTCGGCCATATCGCATAGATCTCACTGTGAAAAGGCTTAAATGGCTTTTTTGACCTGTTTGAGGATTGCGCTCAAATCAAATGTCCTATAACCAAATTTCCACATGTAACTACTAGATTGTGATACACTACACTAATGGGTGAAGTTTGGTTGACTTCTGCGCAGCGGTTTGGGAGTTAACATCAAAATTACATTTCTCGGCCATATCGCATAGATCTCACTGTGAAAAGGCTTAAATGACTTTTTTAATTAAGTTTGATGATTTCGTTCAAACAAAATGTCCTAGAACAAAATTTTCAACTGTTACTACTAGATTGTGATACAATACACTATTGGGTGAAGTTTGGTTGACTTCTGCGCAGCGGTTTGGGAGTTAACATCAAAATTACATTTCTCGGCCATATCGCATAGATCTCACTGTGAAAAGGCTTAAATGGCTTTTTTGACCTAAGTTTGAGGATTGCGCTCAAATCAAATGTCCTAGAACCAAATTTCTACATGTAACTACTAGATTGTGATACAATACACTAATGGGTGAAGTTTGGTTGACTTCTGCGCAGCGGTTTGGGAGTTAACATCAAAATTACATTTCTCGGCCATATCGCATAGATCTCACTGTGAAAAGGCTTAAATGACTTTTTTAATTAAGTTTGATGATTATATTCAAACAAAATTTCCTAGAACAAAATTTTCAAATGTAACTACTAGATTGTGATACAATACACTATTGGGTGAAGTTTGGTTGACTTCTGCGCAGCGGTTTGGGAGTTAACATCAAAATTACATTTCTCGGCCATATCGCATAGATCTCACTGTGAAAAGGCTTAAATGACTTTTTTAATTAAGTTTGATGATTGCGTTCAAACAAAATGTCCTAGAACAAAATTTTCAAATGTAACTACTAGATTGTGATACAATACACTATTGGGTGAAGTTTGGTTGACTTCTGCGCAGCGGTTTGGGAGTTAACATCAAAATTACATTTCTCGGCCATATCGCATAGATCTCACTGTGAAAAGGCTTAAATGGCTTTTTTGACCTAAGTTTAATAATTGCGCTCAAACCAAATGTCCTAGAACGAAATTTTCAAATGTAACTACTAGAATGTGATACAATACACTATTAGGTGAAGTTTGGTTGACTTCTGCGCAGCGGTTTGGGAGTTAACATCAAAATTACTTTTCTCGGCCATATCGCATAGATCTCACTGTGAAAAGGCTTAAATGGCTTTTTTGACCTAAGTTTGAGGATTGCGCTCAAATCAAATGTCCTAGAACCAAATTTCAACATGTAACTACTAGATTGTGATACAATACACTAATGGGTGAAGTTTGGTTGACTTCTGCGCAGCGGTTTGGGAGTTAACATCAAAATTACATTTCTCGGCCATATCGCATAGATCTCACTGTGAAAAGGCTTAAATGACTTTTTTAATTAAGTTTGATGATTGCGCTCAAACAAAATTTCCTAGAACAAAATTTTCAAATGTAACTACTAGATTGTGATACAATACACTATTGGGTGAAGTTTGGTTGACTTCTGCGCAGCGGTTTGGGAGTTAACATCAAAATTACATTTCTCGGCCATATCGCATAGATCTCACTGTGAAAAGGCTTAAATGACTTTTTTAATTAAGTTTGATGATTGCGTTCAAACAAAATGTCCTAGAACAAAATTTTCAAATGTAACTACTAGATTGTGATACAATACACTATTGGGTGAAGTTTGGTTGACTTCTGCGCAGCGGTTTGGGAGTTAACATCAAAATTACATTTCTGGGCCATATCGCATAGATCTCACTGTGAAAAGGCTTAAATGACTTTTTTAATTAAGTTTAATGATTGCGCTCAAACCAAATGTCCTAGAACGAAATTTTCAAATGTAACTACTAGAATGTGATACAATACACTATTGGGTGAAGTTTAGTTGACTTCTGCGCAGCGGTTTGGGAGTTAACATCAAAATTACATTTCTCGGCCATATCGCATAGATCTCACTGTGAAAAGGCTTAAATGGCTTTTTTGACCTAAGTTTGAGGATTGCGCTCAAATCAAATGTCCTAGAACCAAATTTCCACATGTAACTACTAGATTGTGATACAATACACTAATGGGTGAAGTTTGGTTTACTTCTGCGCAGCGGTTTGGGAGTTAACATCAAAATTACATTTCTCGGCCATATCGCATAGATCTCACTGTGAAAAGGCTTAAATGGCTTTTTTGACCTAAGTTTAATAATTGCGCTCAAACCAAATGTCCTAGAACGAAATTTTCAAATGTAACTACTAGAATTTGATACAATACACTATTGGGTGAAGTTTGGTTGACTTCTGCGCAGCGGTTTGGGAGTTAACATCAAAATTACATTTCTCGGCCATATCGCATAGATCTCACTGTGAAAAGGCTTAAATGGCTTTTTTGACCTAAGTTTGAGGATTGCGCTCAAATCAAATGTCCTAGAACCAAATTTTCACATGTAACTACTAGATTGTGATACAATACACTAATGGGTGAAGTTTGGTTGACTTCTGCGCAGCGGTTTGGGAGTTAACATCAAAATTACATTTCTCGGCCATATCGCATAGATCTCACTGTGAAAAGGCTTAAATGACTTTTTTAATTAAGTTTGATGATTGCGCTCAAACAAAATTTCCTAGAACAAAATTTTCAAATGTAACTACTAGATTGTGATACAATACACTATTGGGTGAAGTTTGGTTGACTTCTGCGCAGCGGTTTGGGAGTTAACATCAAAATTACATTTCTCGGCCATATCGCATAGATCTCACTGTGAAAAGGCTTAAATGGCTTTTTTGACCTAAGTTTAATGATTGCGCTCAAACCAAATGTCCTAGAACGAAATTTTCAAATGTAACTACTAGAATGTGATACAATACACTATTGTGTGAAGTTTGGTTGACTTCTGCGCAGCGGTTTGGGAGTTAACATCAAAATTACATTTCTCGGCCATATCGCATAGATCTCACTGTGAAAAGGCTTAAATGGCTTTTTTGACCTAAGTTTGAGGATTGCGCTCAAATCAAATGTCCTAGAACCAAATTTCCACATGTAACTACTAGATTGTGATACAATACACTAATGGGTGAAGTTTGGTTGACTTCTGCGCAGCGGTTTGGGAGTTAACATCAAAATTACATTTCTCGGCCATATCGCATAGATCTCACTGTGAAAAGGCTTAAATGACTTTTTTAATTAAGTTTGATGATTGCGCTCAAACAAAATGTCCTAGAACAAAATTTTCAAATGTAACTACTAGATTGTGATACAATACACTATTGGGTGAAGTTTGGTTGACTTCTGCGCAGCGGTTTGGGAGTTAACATCAAAATTACATTTCTCGGCCATATCGCATAGATCTCACTGTGAAAAGGCTTAAATGGCTTTTTTGACCTAAGTTTGAGGATTGCGCTCAAATCAAATGTCCTAGAACCAAATTTCTACATGTAACTACTAGATTGTGATACAATACACTAATGGTTGAAGTTTGGTTGAATTCTGCGCAGCGGTTTGGGAGTGAACATCAAAATTACATTTCTCGGCCATATCGCATAGATCTCACTGTGAAAAGGCTTAAATGACTTTTTTTTAATTAAGTTTGAAGATTGCGCTCAAATCAAATGTCCTAGAACTAAATTTCCAAATGTAACTACTAGATTGTGATAAAATACACTATTGGGTGAAGTTTGGTTGACTTCTGCGCAGCGGTTTGGGAGTTAACATCAAAATTACATTTCTCGGCCATATCGCATAGATCTCACTGTGAAAAGGCTTAAATGACTTTTTTAATTAAGTTTGATGATTTCGTTCAAACAAAATGTCCTAGAACAAAATTTTCAACTGTTACTACTAGATTGTGATACAATACACTATTGGGTGAAGTTTGGTTGACTTCTGCGCAGCGGTTTGGGAGTTAACATCAAAATTACATTTCTCGGCCATATCGCATAGATCTCACTGTGAAAAGGCTTAAATGGCTTTTTTGACCTAAGTTTGAGGATTGCGCTCAAATCAAATGTCCTAGAACCAAATTTCTACATGTAACTACTAGATTGTGATACAATACACTAATGGGTGAAGTTTGGTTGACTTCTGCGCAGCGGTTTGGGAGTTAACATCAAAATTACATTTCTCGGCCATATCGCATAGATCTCACTGTGAAAAGGCTTAAATGACTTTTTTAATTAAGTTTGATGATTATATTCAAACAAAATGTCCTAGAACAAAATTTTCAAATGTAACTACTAGATTGTGATACAATACACTATTGGGTGAAGTTTGGTTGACTTCTGCGCAGCGGTTTGGGAGTTAACATCAAAATTACATTTCTCGGCCATATCGCATAGATCTCACTGTGAAAAGGCTTAAATGACTTTTTTAATTAAGTTTAATGATTGCGCTCAAACCAAATGTCCTAGAACGAAATTTTCAAATGTAACTACTAGAATGTGATACAATACACTATTGGGTGAAGTTTAGTTGACTTCTGCGCAGCGGTTTGGGAGTTAACATCAAAATTACATTTCTCGGCCATATCGCATAGATCTCACTGTGAAAAGGCTTAAATGGCTTTTTTGACCTAAGTTTGAGGATTGCGCTCAAATCAAATGTCCTAGAACCAAATTTCCACATGTAACTACTAGAATGTGATACAATACACTAATGGGTGAAGTTTGGTTTACTTCTGCGCAGCGGTTTGGGAGTTAACATCAAAATTACATTTCTCGGCCATATCGCATAGATCTCACTGTGAAAAGGCTTAAATGGCTTTTTTGACCTAAGTTTAATAATTGCGCTCAAACCAAATTTCCTAGAACGAAATTTTCAAATGTAACTACTAGAATGTGATACAATACACTATTGGGTGAAGTTTGGTTGACTTCTGCGCAGCGGTTTGGGAGTTAACATCAAAATTACATTTCTCGGCCTTATCGCATAGATCTCACTGTGAAAAGGCTTAAATGGCTTTTTTGACCTAAGTTTGAGGATTGCGCTCAAATCAAATGTCCTAGAACCAAATTTCCACATGTAACTACTAGATTGTGATACAATACACTAATGGGTGAAGTTTGGTTGACTTCTGCGCAGCGGTTTGGGAGTTAACATCAAAATTACATTTCTCGGCCATATCGCATAGATCTCACTGTGAAAAGGCTTAAATGACTTTTTTAATTAAGTTTGATGATTGCGCTCAAACAAAATTTCCTAGAACAAAATTTTCACATGTAACTACTAGATTGTGATACAATACACTATTAGGTGAAGTTTGGTTGACTTCTGCGCAGCGGTTTGGGAGTTAACATCAAAATTACATTTCTCGGCCATATCGCATAGATCTCACTGTGAAAAGGCTTAAATGACTTTTTTAATTAAGTTTGATGATTGCGTTCAAACAAAATGTCCTAAAACAAAATTTTCAAATGTAACTACTAGATTGTGATACAATACACTATTGGGTGAAGTTTGGTTGACTTCTGCGCAGCGGTTTGGGAGTTAACATCAAAATTACATTTCTCGGCCATATCGCATAGATCTCACTGTGAAAAGGCTTAAATGGCTTTTTTGACCTAAGTTTGAGGATTGCGCTCAAATCAAATGTCCTAGAACCAAATTTCCACATGTAACTACTAGATTGTGATACAATACACTAATGGGTGAAGTTTGGTTTACTTCTGCGGAGCGGTTTGGGAGTTAACATCAAAATTACATTTCTCGGCCATATCGCATAGATCTCACTGTGAAAAGGCTTAAATGGCTTTTTTGACCTAAGTTTGAGGATTGCGCTAAAATCAAATGTCCTAGAACCAAATTTCCACATGTAATTACTAGATTGTGATACAATACACTAATGGGTGAAGTTTCGTTGACTTCTGCGCAGCGGTTTGGGAGTTAACATCAAAATTACATTTCTCGGCCATATCGCATAGATCTCACTGTGAAAAGGCTTAAATGACTTTTTTAATTAAGTTTAATGATTGCGCTCAAACCAAATGTCCTAGAACGAAATTTTCAAATGTAACCACTAGAATGTGATACAATACACTATTGGGTGAAGTTTAGTTGACTTCTGCACAGCGGTTTGGGAGTTAACATCAAAATTACATTTCTCGGCCATATCGCATAGATCTCACTGTGAAAAGGCTTAAATGGCTTTTTTGACCTAAGTTTGAGGATTGCGCTCAAATCAAATGTCCTAGAACCAAATTTCCACATGTAACTACTAGATTGTGATACAATACACTAATGGGTGAAGTTTGGTTTACTTCTGCGCAGCGGTTTGGGAGTTAACATCAAAATTACATTTCTCGGCCATATCGCATAGATCTCACTGTGAAAAGGCTTAAATGGCTTTTTTGACCTAAGTTTAATAATTGCGCTCAAACCAAATGTCCTAAAACTAAATTTCCAAATGTAACTACTAGATTGTGATAAAATACACTATTGGGTGAAGTTTGGTTGACTTCTGCGCAGCGGTTTGGGAGTTAACATCAAAATTACATTTCTCGGCCATATCGCATAGATCTCACTGTGAAAAGGCTTAAATGGCTTTTTTGACCTAAGTTTGAGGATTGCGCTCAAATCAAATGTCCTAGAACCAAATTTCCACATGTAACTACTAGATTGTGATACAATACACTAATGGGTGAAGTTTGGTTGACTTCTGCGCAGCGGTTTGGGAGTTAACATCAAAATTACATTTCTCGGCCATATCGCATAGATCTCACTGTGAAAAGGCTTAAATGACTTTTTTAATTAAGTTTGATGATTGCGCTCAAACAAAATTTCCTAGAACAAAATTTTCAAATGTAACTACTAGATTGTGATACAATACACTATTGGGTGAAGTTTGGTTGACTTCTGCGCAGCGGTTTGGGAGTTAACATCAAAATTACATTTCTCGGCCATATCGCATAGATCTCACTGTGAAAAGGCTTAAATGACTTTTTTAATTAAGTTTAATGATTGCGCTGAAACCAAATGTCCTAGAACGAAATTTTCAAATGTAACTACTAGAATGTGATACAATACACTATTGGGTGAAGTTTAGTTGACTTCTGCGCAGCGGTTTGGGAGTTAACATCAAAATTACATTTCTCGGCCATATCGCATAGATCTCACTGTGAAAAGGCTTAAATGGCTTTTTTGACCTAAGTTTGAGGATTGCGCTCAAATCAAATGTCCTAGAACCAAATTTCCACATGTAACTACTAGATTGTGATACAATACACTAATGGGTGAAGTTTGGTTTACTTCTGCGCAGCGGTTTGGGAGTTAACATCAAAATTACATTTCTCGGCCATATCGCATAGATCTCACTGTGAAAAGGCTTAAATGGCTTTTTTGACCTAAGTTTAATAATTGCGCTCAAACCAAATGTCCTAGAACGAAATTTTCAAATGTAACTACTAGAATGTGATACAATACACTATTGGGTGAAGTTTGGTTGACTTCTGCGCAGCGGTTTGGGAGTTAACATCAAAATTACATTTCTCGGCCATATCGCATAGATCTCACTGTGAAAAGGCTTAAATGGCTTTTTTGACCTAAGTTTGAGGATTGCGCTCAAATCAAATGTCCTAGAACCAAATTTCCACATGTAACTACTAGATTGTGATACAATACACTAATGGGTGAAGTTTGGTTGACTTCTGCGCAGCGGTTTGGGAGTTAACATCAAAATTACATTTCTCGGCCATATCGCATAGATCTCACTGTGAAAAGGCTTAAATGACTTTTTTAATTAAGTTTAATGATTGCGCTCAAACCAAATGTCCTAGAACGAAATTTTCAAATGTAACTACTAGAATGTGATACAATACACTATTGGGTGAAGTTTAGTTGACTTCTGCGCAGCGGTTTGGGAGTTAACATCAAAATTACATTTCTCGGCCATATCGCATAGATCTCACTGTGAAAAGGCTTAAATGGCTTTTTTGACCTAAGTTTGAGGATTGCGCTCAAATCAAATGTCCTAGAACCAAATTTCCACATGTAACTACTAGATTGTGATACAATACACTAATGGGTGAAGTTTGGTTTACTTCTGCGCAGCGGTTTGGGAGTTAACATCAAAATTACATTTCTCGGCCATATCGCATAGATCTCACTGTGAAAAGGCTTAAATGGCTTTTTTGACCTAAGTTTAATAATTGCGCTCAAACCAAATGTCCTAGAACGAAATTTTCAAATGTAACTACTAGAATTTGATACAATACACTATTGGGTGAAGTTTGGTTGACTTCTGCGCAGCGGTTTGGGAGTTAACATCAAAATTACATTTCTCGGCCATATCGCATAGATCTCACTGTGAAAAGGCTTAAATGGCTTTTTTGACCTAAGTTTGAGGATTGCGCTCAAATCAAATGTCCTAGAACCAAATTTTCACATGTAACTACTAGATTGTGATACAATACACTAATGGGTGAAGTTTGGTTGACTTCTGCGCAGCGGTTTGGGAGTTAACATCAAAATTACATATCTCGGCCATATCGCATAGATCTCACTGTGAAAAGGCTTAAATGACTTTTTTAATTAAGTTTGATGATTGCGCTCAAACAAAATGTCCTAGAACAAAATTTTCAAATGTAACTACTAGATTGTGATACAATACACTATTGGGTGAAGTTTGGTTGACTTCTGCGCAGCGGTTTGGGAGTTAACATCAAAATTACATTTCTCGGCCATATCGCATAGATCTCACTGTGAAAAGGCTTAAATGACTTTTTTTTAATTAAGTTTGAAGATTGCGCTCAAATCAAATGTCCTAGAACTAAATTTCCAAATGTAACTACTAGATTGTGATAAAATACACTATTGGGTGAAGTTTGGTTGACTTCTGCGCAGCGGTTTGGGAGTTAACATCAAAATTACATTTCTCGGCCATATCGCATAGATCTCACTGTGAAAAGGCTTAAATGGCTTTTTTGACCTGTTTGAGGATTGCGCTCAAATCAAATGTCCTATAACCAAATTTCCACATGTAACTACTAGATTGTGATACACTACACTAATGGGTGAAGTTTGGTTGACTTCTGCGCAGCGGTTTGGGAGTTAACATCAAAATTACATTTCTCGGCCATATCGCATAGATCTCACTGTGAAAAGGCTTAAATGACTTTTTTAATTAAGTTTGATGATTTCGTTCAAACAAAATGTCCTAGAACAAAATTTTCAACTGTTACTACTAGATTGTGATACAATACACTATTGGGTGAAGTTTGGTTGACTTCTGCGCAGCGGTTTGGGAGTTAACATCAAAATTACATTTCTCGGCCATATCGCATAGATCTCACTGTGAAAAGGCTTAAATGGCTTTTTTGACCTAAGTTTGAGGATTGCGCTCAAATCAAATGTCCTAGAACCAAATTTCTACATGTAACTACTAGATTGTGATACAATACACTAATGGGTGAAGTTTGGTTGACTTCTGCGCAGCGGTTTGGGAGTTAACATCAAAATTACATTTCTCGGCCATATCGCATAGATCTCACTGTGAAAAGGCTTAAATGACTTTTTTAATTAAGTTTGATGATTATATTCAAACAAAATTTCCTAGAACAAAATTTTCAAATGTAACTACTAGATTGTGATACAATACACTATTGGGTGAAGTTTGGTTGACTTCTGCGCAGCGGTTTGGGAGTTAACATCAAAATTACATTTCTCGGCCATATCGCATAGATCTCACTGTGAAAAGGCTTAAATGACTTTTTTAATTAAGTTTGATGATTGCGTTCAAACAAAATGTCCTAGAACAAAATTTTCAAATGTAACTACTAGATTGTGATACAATACACTATTGGGTGAAGTTTGGTTGACTTCTGCGCAGCGGTTTGGGAGTTAACATCAAAATTACATTTCTCGGCCATATCGCATAGATCTCACTGTGAAAAGGCTTAAATGACTTTTTTAATTAAGTTTAATGATTGCGCTCAAACCAAATGTCCTAGAACGAAATTTTCAAATGTAACTACTAGAATGTGATACAATACACTATTGGGTGAAGTTTAGTTGACTTCTGCGCAGCGGTTTGGGAGTTAACATCAAAATTACATTTCTCGGCCATATCGCATAGATCTCACTGTGAAAAGGCTTAAATGGCTTTTTTGACCTAAGTTTGAGGATTGCGCTCAAATCAAATGTCCTAGAACCAAATTTCCACATGTAACTACTAGAATGTGATACAATACACTAATGGGTGAAGTTTGGTTTACTTCTGCGCAGCGGTTTGGGAGTTAACATCAAAATTACATTTCTCGGCCATATCGCATAGATCTCACTGTGAAAAGGCTTAAATGGCTTTTTTGACCTAAGTTTAATAATTGCGCTCAAACCAAATTTCCTAGAACGAAATTTTCAAATGTAACTACTAGAATGTGATACAATACACTATTGGGTGAAGTTTGGTTGACTTCTGCGCAGCGGTTTGGGAGTTAACATCAAAATTACATTTCTCGGCCTTATCGCATAGATCTCACTGTGAAAAGGCTTAAATGGCTTTTTTGACCTAAGTTTGAGGATTGCGCTCAAATCAAATGTCCTAGAACCAAATTTCCACATGTAACTACTAGATTGTGATACAATACACTAATGGGTGAAGTTTGGTTGACTTCTGCGCAGCGGTTTGGGAGTTAACATCAAAATTACATTTCTCGGCCATATCGCATAGATCTCACTGTGAAAAGGCTTAAATGACTTTTTTAATTAAGTTTGATGATTGCGCTCAAACAAAATTTCCTAGAACAAAATTTTCAAATGTAACTACTAGATTGTGATACAATACACTATTAGGTGAAGTTTGGTTGACTTCTGCGCAGCGGTTTGGGAGTTAACATCAAAATTACATTTCTCGGCCATATCGCATAGATCTCACTGTGAAAAGGCTTAAATGACTTTTTTAATTAAGTTTGATGATTGCGTTCAAACAAAATGTCCTAAAACAGAATTTTCAAATGTAACTACTAGATTGTGATACAATACACTATTGGGTGAAGTTTGGTTGACTTCTGCGCAGCGGTTTGGGAGTTAACATCAAAATTACATTTCTCGGCCATATCGCATAGATCTCACTGTGAAAAGGCTTAAATGGCTTTTTTGACCTAAGTTTGAGGATTGCGCTCAAATCAAATGTCCTAGAACCAAATTTCCACATGTAACTACTAGATTGTGATACAATACACTAATGGGTGAAGTTTGGTTTACTTCTGCGGAGCGGTTTGGGAGTTAACATCAAAATTACATTTCTCGGCCATATCGCATAGATCTCACTGTGAAAAGGCTTAAATGGCTTTTTTGACCTAAGTTTGAGGATTGCGCTAAAATCAAATGTCCTAGAACCAAATTTCCACATGTAATTACTAGATTGTGATACAATACACTAATGGGTGAAGTTTGGTTGACTTCTGCGCAGCGGTTTGGGAGTTAACATCAAAATTACATTTCTCGGCCATATCGCATAGATCTCACTGTGAAAAGGCTTAAATGACTTTTTTAATTAAGTTTAATGATTGCGCTCAAACCAAATGTCCTAGAACGAAATTTTCAAATGTAACTACTAGAATGTGATACAATACACTATTGGGTGAAGTTTAGTTGACTTCTGCGCAGCGGTTTGGGAGTTAACATCAAAATTACATTTCTCGGCCATATCGCATAGATCTCACTGTGAAAAGGCTTAAATGGCTTTTTTGACCTAAGTTTGAGGATTGCGCTCAAATCAAATGTCCTAGAACCAAATTTCCACATGTAACTACTAGAATGTGATACAATACACTAATGGGTGAAGTTTGGTTTACTTCTGCGCAGCGGTTTGGGAGTTAACATCAAAATTACATTTCTCGGCCATATCGCATAGATCTCACTGTGAAAAGGCTTAAATGGCTTTTTTGACCTAAGTTTAATAATTGCGCTCAAACCAAATTTCCTAGAACGAAATTTTCAAATGTAACTACTAGAATGTGATACAATACACTATTGGGTGAAGTTTGGTTGACTTCTGCGCAGCGGTTTGGGAGTTAACATCAAAATTACATTTCTCGGCCTTATCGCATAGATCTCACTGTGAAAAGGCTTAAATGGCTTTTTTGACCTAAGTTTGAGGATTGCGCTCAAATCAAATGTCCTAGAACCAAATTTCCACATGTAACTACTAGATTGTGATACAATACACTAATGGGTGAAGTTTGGTTGACTTCTGCGCAGCGGTTTGGGAGTTAACATCAAAATTACATTTCTCGGCCATATCGCATAGATCTCACTGTGAAAAGGCTTAAATGACTTTTTTAATTAAGTTTGATGATTGCGCTCAAACAAAATTTCCTAGAACAAAATTTTCAAATGTAACTACTAGATTGTGATACAATACACTATTAGGTGAAGTTTGGTTGACTTCTGCGCAGCGGTTTGGGAGTTAACATCAAAATTACATTTCTCGGCCATATCGCATAGATCTCACTGTGAAAAGGCTTAAATGACTTTTTTAATTAAGTTTGATGATTGCGTTCAAACAAAATGTCCTAAAACAGAATTTTCAAATGTAACTACTAGATTGTGATACAATACACTATTGGGTGAAGTTTGGTTGACTTCTGCGCAGCGGTTTGGGAGTTAACATCAAAATTACATTTCTCGGCCATATCGCATAGATCTCACTGTGAAAAGGCTTAAATGGCTTTTTTGACCTAAGTTTGAGGATTGCGCTCAAATCAAATGTCCTAGAACCAAATTTCCACATGTAACTACTAGATTGTGATACAATACACTAATGGGTGAAGTTTGGTTTACTTCTGCGGAGCGGTTTGGGAGTTAACATCAAAATTACATTTCTCGGCCATATCGCATAGATCTCACTGTGAAAAGGCTTAAATGGCTTTTTTGACCTAAGTTTGAGGATTGCGCTAAAATCAAATGTCCTAGAACCAAATTTCCACATGTAATTACTAGATTGTGATACAATACACTAATGGGTGAAGTTTGGTTGACTTCTGCGCAGCGGTTTGGGAGTTAACATCAAAATTACATTTCTCGGCCATATCGCATAGATCTCACTGTGAAAAGGCTTAAATGACTTTTTTAATTAAGTTTAATGATTGCGCTCAAACCAAATGTCCTAGAACGAAATTTTCAAATGTAACCACTAGAATGTGATACAATACACTATTGGGTGAAGTTTAGTTGACTTCTGCGCAGCGGTTTGGGAGTTAACATCAAAATTACATTTCTCGGCCATATCGCATAGATCTCACTGTGAAAAGGCTTAAATGGCTTTTTTGACCTAAGTTTGAGGATTGCGCTCAAATCAAATGTCCTAGAACCAAATTTCCACATGTAACTACTAGATTGTGATACAATACACTAATGGGTGAAGTTTGGTTTACTTCTGCGCAGCGGTTTGGGAGTTAACATCAAAATTACATTTCTCGGCCATATCGCATAGATCTCACTGTGAAAAGGCTTAAATGGCTTTTTTGACCTAAGTTTAATAATTGCGCTCAAACCAAATGTCCTAAAACTAAATTTCCAAATGTAACTACTAGATTGTGATAAAATACACTATTGGGTGAAATTTGGTTGACTTCTGCGCAGCGGTTTGGGAGTTAACATCAAAATTACATTTCTCGGCCATATCGCATAGATCTCACTGTGAAAAGGCTTAAATGGCTTTTTTGACCTAAGTTTGAGGATTGCGCTCAAATCAAATGTCCTAGAACCAAATTTCCACATGTAATTACTAGATTGTGATACAATACACTAATGGGTGAAGTTTGGTTGACTTCTGCGCAGCGGTTTGGGAGTTAACATCAAAATTACATTTCTCGGCCATATCGCATAGATCTCACTGTGAAAAGGCTTAAATGACTTTTTTAATTAAGTTTGATGATTGCGCTCAAACAAAATTTCCTAGAACAAAATTTTCAAATGTAACTACTAGATTGTGATACAATACACTATTGGGTGAAGTTTGGTTGACTTCTGCGCAGCGGTTTGGGAGTTAACATCAAAATTACATTTCTCGGCCATATCGCATAGATCTCACTGTGAAAAGGCTTAAATGACTTTTTTAATTAAGTTTGATGATTGCGTTCAAACAAAATGTCCTAGAACAAAATTTTCAAATGTAACTACTAGATTGTGATACAATACACTATTGGGGTAAGTTTGGTTTACTTCTGCGCAGCGGTTTGGGAGTTAACATCAAAATTACATTTCTCGGCCATATCGCATAGATCTCACTGTGAAAAGGCTTAAATGACTTTTTTAATTAAGTTTAATGATTGCGCTGAAACCAAATGTCCTAGAACGAAATTTTCAAATGTAACTACTAGAATGTGATACAATACACTATTGGGTGAAGTTTAGTTGACTTCTGCGCAGCGGTTTGGGAGTTAACATCAAAATTACATTTCTCGGCCATATCGCATAGATCTCACTGTGAAAAGGCTTAATGGCTTTTTTGACCTAAGTTTGAGGATTGCGCTCAAATCAAATGTCCTAGAACCAAATTTCCACATGTAACTACTAGATTGTGATACAATACACTAATGGGTGAAGTTTGGTTTACTTCTGCGCAGCGGTTTGGGAGTTAACATCAAAATTACATTTCTCGGCCATATCGCATAGATCTCACTGTGAAAAGGCTTAAATGGCTTTTTTGACCTAAGTTTAATAATTGCGCTCAAACCAAATGTCCTAGAACGAAATTTTCAAATGTAACTACTAGAATGTGATACAATACACTATTGGGTGAAGTTTGGTTGACTTCTGCGCAGCGGTTTGGGAGTTAACATCAAAATTACATTTCTCGGCCATATCGCATAGATCTCACTGTGAAAAGGCTTAAATGGCTTTTTTGACCTAAGTTTGAGGATTGCGCTCAAATCAAATGTCCTAGAACCAAATTTCTACATGTAACTACTAGATTGTGATACAATACACTAATGGTTGAAGTTTGGTTGAATTCTGCGCAGCGGTTTGGGAGTGAACATCAAAATTACATTTCTCGGCCATATCGCATAGATCTCACTGTGAAAAGGCTTAAATGACTTTTTTTTAATTAAGTTTGAAGATTGCGCTCAAATCAAATGTCCTAGAACTAAATTTCCAAATGTAACTACTAGATTGTGATAAAATACACTATTGGGTGAAGTTTGGTTGACTTCTGCGCAGCGGTTTGGGAGTTAACATCAAAATTACATTTCTCGGCCATATCGCATAGATCTCACTGTGAAAAGGCTTAAATGGCTTTTTTGACCTGTTTGAGGATTGCGCTCAAATCAAATGTCCTATAACCAAATTTCCACATGTAACTACTAGATTGTGATACACTACACTAATGGGTGAAGTTTGGTTGACTTCTGCGCAGCGGTTTGGGAGTTAACATCAAAATTACATTTCTCGGCCATATCGCATAGATCTCACTGTGAAAAGGCTTAAATGACTTTTTTAATTAAGTTTGATGATTTCGTTCAAACAAAATGTCCTAGAACAAAATTTTCAACTGTTACTACTAGATTGTGATACAATACACTATTGGGTGAAGTTTGGTTGACTTCTGCGCAGCGGTTTGGGAGTTAACATCAAAATTACATTTCTCGGCCATATCGCATAGATCTCACTGTGAAAAGGCTTAAATGGCTTTTTTGACCTAAGTTTGAGGATTGCGCTCAAATCAAATGTCCTAGAACCAAATTTCTACATGTAACTACTAGATTGTGATACAATACACTAATGGGTGAAGTTTGGTTGACTTCTGCGCAGCGGTTTGGGAGTTAACATCAAAATTACATTTCTCGGCCATATCGCATAGATCTCACTGTGAAAAGGCTTAAATGACTTTTTTAATTAAGTTTGATGATTATATTCAAACAAAATTTCCTAGAACAAAATTTTCAAATGTAACTACTAGATTGTGATACAATACACTATTGGGTGAAGTTTGGTTGACTTCTGCGCAGCGGTTTGGGAGTTAACATCAAAATTACATTTCTCGGCCATATCGCATAGATCTCACTGTGAAAAGGCTTAAATGACTTTTTTAATTAAGTTTGATGATTGCGTTCAAACAAAATGTCCTAGAACAAAATTTTCAAATGTAACTACTAGATTGTGATACAATACACTATTGGGTGAAGTTTGGTTGACTTCTGCGCAGCGGTTTGGGAGTTAACATCAAAATTACATTTCTCGGCCATATCGCATAGATCTCACTGTGAAAAGGCTTAAATGACTTTTTTAATTAAGTTTAATGATTGCGCTCAAACCAAATGTCCTAGAACGAAATTTTCAAATGTAACTACTAGAATGTGATACAATACACTATTGGGTGAAGTTTAGTTGACTTCTGCGCAGCGGTTTGGGAGTTAACATCAAAATTACATTTCTCGGCCATATCGCATAGATCTCACTGTGAAAAGGCTTAAATGGCTTTTTTGACCTAAGTTTGAGGATTGCGCTCAAATCAAATGTCCTAGAACCAAATTTCCACATGTAACTACTAGAATGTGATACAATACACTAATGGGTGAAGTTTGGTTTACTTCTGCGCAGCGGTTTGGGAGTTAACATCAAAATTACATTTCTCGGCCATATCGCATAGATCTCACTGTGAAAAGGCTTAAATGGCTTTTTTGACCTAAGTTTAATAATTGCGCTCAAACCAAATTTCCTAGAACGAAATTTTCAAATGTAACTACTAGAATGTGATACAATACACTATTGGGTGAAGTTTGGTTGACTTCTGCGCAGCGGTTTGGGAGTTAACATCAAAATTACATTTCTCGGCCATATCGCATAGATCTCACTGTGAAAAGGCTTAAATGGCTTTTTTGACCTAAGTTTGAGGATTGCGCTCAAATCAAATGTCCTAGAACCAAATTTCCACATGTAACTACTAGATTGTGATACAATACACTAATGGGTGAAGTTTGGTTGACTTCTGCGCAGCGGTTTGGGAGTTAACATCAAAATTACATTTCTCGGCCATATCGCATAGATCTCACTGTGAAAAGGCTTAAATGACTTTTTTAATTAAGTTTGATGATTGCGCTCAAACAAAATTTCCTAGAACAAAATTTTCAAATGTAACTACTAGATTGTGATACAATACACTATTAGGTGAAGTTTGGTTGACTTCTGCGCAGCGGTTTGGGAGTTAACATCAAAATTACATTTCTCGGCCATATCGCATAGATCTCACTGTGAAAAGGCTTAAATGACTTTTTTAATTAAGTTTGATGATTGCGTTCAAACAAAATGTCCTAAAACAGAATTTTCAAATGTAACTACTAGATTGTGATACAATACACTATTGGGTGAAGTTTGGTTGACTTCTGCGCAGCGGTTTGGGAGTTAACATCAAAATTACATTTCTCGGCCATATCGCATAGATCTCACTGTGAAAAGGCTTAAATGGCTTTTTTGACCTAAGTTTGAGGATTGCGCTCAAATCAAATGTCCTAGAACCAAATTTCCACATGTAACTACTAGATTGTGATACAATACACTAATGGGTGAAGTTTGGTTTACTTCTGCGGAGCGGTTTGGGAGTTAACATCAAAATTACATTTCTCGGCCATATCGCATAGATCTCACTGTGAAAAGGCTTAAATGGCTTTTTTGACCTAAGTTTGAGGATTGCGCTAAAATCAAATGTCCTAGAACCAAATTTCCACATGTAATTACTAGATTGTGATACAATACACTAATGGGTGAAGTTTGGTTGACTTCTGCGCAGCGGTTTGGGAGTTAACATCAAAATTACATTTCTCGGCCATATCGCATAGATCTCACTGTGAAAAGGCTTAAATGACTTTTTTAATTAAGTTTAATGATTGCGCTCAAACCAAATGTCCTAGAACGAAATTTTCAAATGTAACCACTAGAATGTGATACAATACACTATTGGGTGAAGTTTAGTTGACTTCTGCGCAGCGGTTTGGGAGTTAACATCAAAATTACATTTCTCGGCCATATCGCATAGATCTCACTGTGAAAAGGCTTAAATGGCTTTTTTGACCTAAGTTTGAGGATTGCGCTCAAATCAAATGTCCTAGAACCAAATTTCCACATGTAACTACTAGATTGTGATACAATACACTAATGGGTGAAGTTTGGTTTACTTCTGCGCAGCGGTTTGGGAGTTAACATCAAAATTACATTTCTCGGCCATATCGCATAGATCTCACTGTGAAAAGGCTTAAATGGCTTTTTTGACCTAAGTTTAATAATTGCGCTCAAACCAAATGTCCTAAAACTAAATTTCCAAATGTAACTACTAGATTGTGATAAAATACACTATTGGGTGAAGTTTGGTTGACTTCTGCGCAGCGGTTTGGGAGTTAACATCAAAATTACATTTCTCGGCCATATCGCATAGATCTCACTGTGAAAAGGCTTAAATGGCTTTTTTGACCTAAGTTTGAGGATTGCGCTCAAATCAAATGTCCTAGAACCAAATTTCCACATGTAACTACTAGATTGTGATACAATACACTAATGGGTGAAGTTTGGTTGACTTCTGCGCAGCGGTTTGGGAGTTAACATCAAAATTACATTTCTCGGCCATATCGCATAGATCTCACTGTGAAAAGGCTTAAATGACTTTTTTAATTAAGTTTGATGATTGCGCTCAAACAAAATTTCCTAGAACAAAATTTTCAAATGTAACTACTAGATTGTGATACAATACACTATTGGGTGAAGTTTGGTTGACTTCTGCGCAGCGGTTTGGGAGTTAACATCAAAATTACATTTCTCGGCCATATCGCATAGATCTCACTGTGAAAAGGCTTAAATGACTTTTTTAATTAAGTTTGATGATTGCGTTCAAACAAAATGTCCTAGAACAAAATTTTCAAATGTAACTACTAGATTGTGATACAATACACTATTGGGGTAAGTTTGGTTGACTTCTGCGCAGCGGTTTGGGAGTTAACATCAAAATTACATTTCTCGGCCATATCGCATAGATCTCACTGTGAAAAGGCTTAAATGACTTTTTTAATTAAGTTTAATGATTGCGCTGAAACCAAATGTCCTAGAACGAAATTTTCAAATGTAACTACTAGAATGTGATACAATACACTATTGGGTGAAGTTTAGTTGACTTCTGCGCAGCGGTTTGGGAGTTAACATCAAAATTACATTTCTCGGCCATATCGCATAGATCTCACTGTGAAAAGGCTTAAATGGCTTTTTTGACCTAAGTTTGAGGATTGCGCTCAAATCAAATGTCCTAGAACCAAATTTCCACATGTAACTACTAGATTGTGATACAATACACTAATGGGTGAAGTTTGGTTTACTTCTGCGCAGCGGTTTGGGAGTTAACATCAAAATTACATTTCTCGGCCATATCGCATAGATCTCACTGTGAAAAGGCTTAAATGGCTTTTTTGACCTAAGTTTAATAATTGCGCTCAAACCAAATGTCCTAGAACGAAATTTTCAAATGTAACTACTAGAATGTGATACAATACACTATTGGGTGAAGTTTGGTTGACTTCTGCGCAGCGGTTTGGGAGTTAACATCAAAATTACATTTCTCGGCCATATCGCATAGATCTCACTGTGAAAAGGCTTAAATGGCTTTTTTGACCTAAGTTTGAGGATTGCGCTCAAATCAAATGTCCTAGAACCAAATTTCCACATGTAACTACTAGATTGTGATACAATACACTAATGGGTGAAGTTTGGTTGACTTCTGCGCAGCGGTTTGGGAGTTAACATCAAAATTACATTTCTCGGCCATATCGCATAGATCTCACTGTGAAAAGGCTTAAATGACTTTTTTAATTAAGTTTGATGATTGCGCTCAAACAAAATTTCCTAGAACAAAATTTTTAAATGTAACTACTAGATTGTGATACAATACACAATTGGGTGAAGTTTGGTTGACTTCTGCGCAGCGGTTTGGGAGTTAACATCAAAATTACATTTCTCGGCCATATCGCATAGATCTCTGTGAAAAGGCTTAAATGACTTTTTTAATTAAGTTTGATGATTGCGTTCAAACAAAATGTCCTAGAACAAAATTTTCAAATGTAACTACTAGATTGTGATACAATACACTATTGGGTGAAGTTTGGTTGACTTCTGCGCAGCGGTTTGGGAGTTAACATCAAAATTACATTTCTCGGCCATATCGCATAGATCTCACTGTGAAAAGGCTTAAATGACTTTTTTAATTAAGTTTAATGATTGCGCTCAAACCAAATGTCCTAGAACGAAATTTTCAAATGTAACTACTAGAATGTGATACAATACACTATTGGGTGAAGTTTAGTTGACTTCTGCGCAGCGGTTTGGGAGTTAACATCAAAATTACATTTCTCGGCCATATCGCATAGATCTCACTGTGAAAAGGCTTAAATGGCTTTTTTGACCTAAGTTTGAGGATTGCGCTCAAATCAAATGTCCTAGAACCAAATTTCCACATGTAACTACTAGATTGTGATACAATACACTAATGGGTGAAGTTTGGTTGACTTCTGCGCAGCGGTTTGGGAGTTAACATCAAAATTACATTTCTCGGCCATATCGCATAGATCTCACTGTGAAAAGGCTTAAATGGCTTTTTTGACCTAAGTTTAATAATTGCACTCAAACCAAATGTCCTAGAACGAAATTTTCAAATGTAACTACTAGAATGTGATACAATACACTATTGGGTGAAGTTTGGTTGACTTCTGCGCAGCGGTTTGGGAGTTAACATCAAAATTACATTTCTCGGCCATATCGCATAGATCTCACTGTGAAAAGGCTTAAATGGCTTTTTTGACCTAAGTTTGAGGATTGCGCTCAAATCAAATGTCCTAGAACCAAATTTTCACATGTAACTACTAGATTGTGATACAATACACTAATGGGTGAAGTTTGGTTGACTTCTGCGCCGCGGTTTGGGAGTTAACATCAAAATTACATTTCTCGGCCATATCGCATAGATCTCACTGTGAAAAGGCTTAAATGACTTTTTTAATTAAGTTTGATGATTGCGCTCAAACAAAATTTCCTAGAACAAAATTTTCAAATGTAACTACTAGATTGTGATACAATACACTATTGGGTGAAGTTTGGTTGACTTCTGCGCAGCGGTTTGGGAGTTAACATCAAAATTACATTTCTCGGCCATATCGCATAGATCTCACTGTGAAAAGGCTTAAATGGCTTTTTTGACCTAAATTTAATGATTGCGCTCAAACCAAATGTCCTAGAACGAAATTTTCAAATGTAACTACTAGAATGTGATACAATACACTATTGTGTGAAGTTTGGTTGACTTCTGCGCAGCGGTTTGGGAGTTAACATCAAAATTACATTTCTCGGCCATATCGCATAGATCTCACTGTGAAAAGGCTTAAATGGCTTTTTTGACCTAAGTTTGAGGATTGCGCTCAAATCAAATGTCCTAGAACCAAATTTCCACATGTAACTACTAGATTGTGATACAATACACTAATGGGTGAAGTTTGGTTGACTTCTGCGCAGCGGTTTGGGAGTTAACATCAAAATTACATTTCTCGGCCGTATCGCATAGATCTCACTGTGAAAAGGCTTAAATGACTTTTTTAATTAAGTTTGATGATTGCGCTCAAACAAAATGTCCTAGAACAAAATTTTCAAATGTAACTACTAGATTGTGATACAATACACTATTGGGTGAAGTTTGGTTGACTTCTGCGCAGCGGTTAGGGAGTTAACATCAAAATTACATTTCTCGGCCATATCGCATAGATCTCACTGTGAAAAGGCTTAAATGGCTTTTTTGACCTAAGTTTGAGGATTGCGCTCAAATCAAATGTCCTAGAACCAAATTTCCACATGTAACTACTAGATTGTGATACAATACACTAATGGTTGAAGTTTGGTTGACTTCTGCGCAGCGGTTTGGGAGTTAACATCAAAATTACATTTCTCGGCCATATCGCATAGATCTCACTGTGAAAAGGCTTAAATGACTTTTTTAATTAAGTTTGATGATTGCGCTCAAACAAAATTTCCTAGAACAAAATTTTCAAATGTAACTACTAGATTGTGATACAATACACTATTAGGTGAAGTTTGGTTGACTTCTGCGCAGCGGTTTGGGAGTTAACATCAAAATTACATTTCTCGGCCATATCGCATAGATCTCACTGTGAAAAGGCTTAAATGACTTTTTTAATTAAGTTTGATGATTGCGTTCAAACAAAATGTCCTAAAACAAAATTTTCAAATGTAACTACTAGATTGTGATACAATACACTATTGGGTGAAGTTTGGTTGACTTCTGCGCAGCGGTTTGGGAGTTAACATCAAAATTACATTTCTCGGCCATATCGCATAGATCTCACTGTGAAAAGGCTTAAATGGCTTTTTTGACCTAAGTTTGAGGATTGCGCTCAAATCAAATGTCCTAGAACCAAATTTCCACATGTAACTACTAGATTGTGATACAATACACTAATGGGTGAAGTTTGGTTTACTTCTGCGGAGCGGTTTGGGAGTTAACATCAAAATTACATTTCTCGGCCATATCGCATAGATCTCACTGTGAAAAGGCTTAAATGGCTTTTTTGACCTAAGTTTGAGGATTGCGCTAAAAATCAAATGTCCTAGAACCAAATTTCCACATGTAATTACTAGATTGTGATACAATACACTAATGGGTGAAGTTTGGTTGACTTCTGCGCAGCGGTTTGGGAGTTAACATCAAAATTACATTTCTCGGCCATATCGCATAGATCTCACTGTGAAAAGGCTTAAATGACTTTTTTAATTAAGTTTAATGATTGCGCTCAAACCAAATGTCCTAGAACGAAATTTTCAAATGTAACCACTAGAATGTGATACAATACACTATTGGGTGAAGTTTAGTTGACTTCTGCGCAGCGGTTTGGGAGTTAACATCAAAATTACATTTCTCGGCCATATCGCATAGATCTCACTGTGAAAAGGCTTAAATGGCTTTTTTGACCTAAGTTTGAGGATTGCGCTCAAATCAAATGTCCTAGAACCAAATTTCCACATGTAACTACTAGATTGTGATACAATACACTAATGGGTGAAGTTTGGTTTACTTCTGCGCAGCGGTTTGGGAGTTAACATCAAAATTACATTTCTCGGCCATATCGCATAGATCTCACTGTGAAAAGGCTTAAATGGCTTTTTTGACCTAAGTTTAATAATTGCGCTCAAACCAAATGTCCTAAAACTAAATTTCCAAATGTAACTACTAGATTGTGATAAAATACACTATTGGGTGAAGTTTGGTTGACTTCTGCGCAGCGGTTTGGGAGTTAACATCAAAATTACATTTCTCGGCCATATCGCATAGATCTCACTGTGAAAAGGCTTAAATGGCTTTTTTGACCTAAGTTTGAGGATTGCGCTCAAATCAAATGTCCTAGAACCAAATTTCCACATGTAACTACTAGATTGTGATACAATACACTAATGGGTGAAGTTTGGTTGACTTCTGCGCAGCGGTTTGGGAGTTAACATCAAAATTACATTTCTCGGCCATATCGCATAGATCTCACTGTGAAAAGGCTTAAATGACTTTTTTAATTAAGTTTGATGATTGCGCTCAAACAAAATTTCCTAGAACAAAATTTTCAAATGTAACTACTAGATTGTGATACAATACACTATTGGGTGAAGTTTGGTTGACTTCTGCGCAGCGGTTTGGGAGTTAACATCAAAATTACATTTCTCGGCCATATCGCATAGATCTCACTGTGAAAAGGCTTAAATGACTTTTTTAATTAAGTTTGATGATTGCGTTCAAACAAAATGTCCTAGAACAAAATTTTCAAATGTAACTACTAGATTGTGATACAATACACTATTGGGTGAAGTTTGGTTGACTTCTGCGCAGCGGTTTGGGAGTTAACATCAAAATTACATTTCTCGGCCATATCGCATAGATCTCACTGTGAAAAGGCTTAAATGACTTTTTTAATTAAGTTTAATGATTGCGCTGAAACCAAATGTCCTAGAACGAAATTTTCAAATGTAACTACTAGAATGTGATACAATACACTATTGGGTGAAGTTTAGTTGACTTCTGCGCAGCGGTTTGGGAGTTAACATCAAAATTACATTTCTCGGCCATATCGCATAGATCTCACTGTGAAAAGGCTTAAATGGCTTTTTTGACCTAAGTTTGAGGATTGCGCTCAAATCAAATGTCCTAGAACCAAATTTCCACATGTAACTACTAGATTGTGATACAATACACTAATGGGTGAAGTTTGGTTTACTTCTGCGCAGCGGTTTGGGAGTTAACATCAAAATTACATTTCTCGGCCATATCGCATAGATCTCACTGTGAAAAGGCTTAAATGGCTTTTTTGACCTAAGTTTAATAATTGCGCTCAAACCAAATGTCCTAGAACGAAATTTTCAAATGTAACTACTAGAATGTGATACAATACACTATTGGGTGAAGTTTGGTTGACTTCTGCGCAGCGGTTTGGGAGTTAACATCAAAATTACATTTCTCGGCCATATCGCATATATCTCACTGTGAAAAGGCTTAAATGGCTTTTTTGACCTAAGTTTGAGGATTGCGCTCAAATCAAATGTCCTAGAACCAAATTTCCACATGTAACTACTAGATTGTGATACAATACACTAATGGGTGAAGTTTGGTTGACTTCTGCGCAGCGGTTTGGGAGTTAACATCAAAATTACGTTTCTCGGCCATATCGCATAGATCTCACTGTGAAAAGGCTTAAATGACTTTTTTAATTAAGTTTGATGATTGCGCTCAAACAAAATTTCCTAGAACAAAATTTTTAAATGTAACTACTAGATTGTGATACAATACACTATTGGGTGAAGTTTGGTTGACTTCTGCGCAGCGGTTTGGGAGTTAACATCAAAATTACATTTCTCGGCCATATCGCATAGATCTCACTGTGAAAAGGCTTAAATGACTTTTTTAATTAAGTTTGATGATTGCGTTCAAACAAAATGTCCTAGAACAAAATTTTCAAATGTAACTACTAGATTGTGATACAATACACTATTGGGTGAAGTTTGGTTGACTTCTGCGCAGCGGTTTGGGAGTTAACATCAAAATTACATTTCTCGGCCATATCGCATAGATCTCACTGTGAAAAGGCTTAAATGACTTTTTTAATTAAGTTTAATGATTGCGCTCAAACCAAATGTCCTAGAACGAAATTTTCAAATGTAACTACTAGAATGTGATACAATACACTATTGGGTGAAGTTTAGTTGACTTCTGCGCAGCGGTTTGGGAGTTAACATCAAAATTACATTTCTCGGCCATATCGCATAGATCTCACTGTGAAAAGGCTTAAATGGCTTTTTTGACCTAAGTTTGAGGATTGCGCTCAAATCAAATGTCCTAGAACCAAATTTCCACATGTAACTACTAGATTGTGATACAATACACTAATGGGTGAAGTTTGGTTGACTTCTGCGCAGCGGTTTGGGAGTTAACATCAAAATTACATTTCTCGGCCATATCGCATTGATCTCACTGTGAAAAGGCTTAAATGGCTTTTTTGACCTAAGTTTAATAATTGCACTCAAACCAAATGTCCTAGAACGAAATTTTCAAATGTAACTACTAGAATGTGATACAATACACTATTGGGTGAAGTTTGGTTGACTTCTGCGCAGCGGTTTGGGAGTTAACATCAAAATTACATTTCTCGGCCATATCGCATAGATCTCACTGTGAAAAGGCTTAAATGGCTTTTTTGACCTAAGTTTGAGGATTGCGCTCAAATCAAATGTCCTAGAACCAAATTTTCACATGTAACTACTAGATTGTGATACAATACACTAATGGGTGAAGTTTGGTTGACTTCTGCGCAGCGGTTTGGGAGTTAACATCAAAATTACATTTCTCGGCCATATCGCATAGATCTCACTGTGAAAAGGCTTAAATGACTTTTTTAATTAAGTTTGATGATTGCGCTCAAACAAAATTTCCTAGAACAAAATTTTCAAATGTAACTACTAGATTGTTATACAATACACTATTGGGTGAAGTTTGGTTGACTTCTGCGCAGCGGTTTGGGAGTTAACATCAAAATTACATTTCTCGGCCATATCGCATAGATCTCACTGTGAAAAGGCTTAAATGGCTTTTTTGACCTAAATTTAATGATTGCGCTCAAACCAAATGTCCTAGAACGAAATTTTCAAATGTAACTACTAGAATGTGATACAATACACTATTGTGTGAAGTTTGGTTGACTTCTGCGCAGCGGTTTGGGAGTTAACATCAAAATTACATTTCTCGGCCATATCGCATAGATCTCACTGTGAAAAGGCTTAAATGGCTTTTTTGACCTAAGTTTGAGGATTGCGCTCAAATCAAATGTCCTAGAACCAAATTTCCACATGTAACTACTAGATTGTGATACAATACACTAATGGGTGAAGTTTGGTTGACTTCTGCGCAGCGGTTTGGGAGTTAACATCAAAATTACATTTCTCGGCCGTATCGCATAGATCTCACTGTGAAAAGGCTTAAATGACTTTTTTAATTAAGTTTGATGATTGCGCTCAAACAAAATGTCCTAGAACAAAATTTTCAAATGTAACTACTAGATTGTGATACAATACACTATTGGGTGAAGTTTGGTTGACTTCTGCGCAGCGGTTAGGGAGTTAACATCAAAATTACATTTCTCGGCCATATCGCATAGATCTCACTGTGAAAAGGCTTAAATGGCTTTTTTGACCTAAGTTTGAGGATTGCGCTCAAATCAAATGTCCTAGAACCAAATTTCCACATGTAACTACTAGATTGTGATACAATACACTAATGGTTGAAGTTTGGTTGACTTCTGCGCAGCGGTTTGGGAGTTAACATCAAAATTACATTTCTCGACCATATCGCATAGATCTCACTGTGAAAAGGCTTAAATGACTTTTTTAATTAAGTTTGATGATTGCGTTCAAACAAAATGTCCTAGAACAAAATTTTCAAATGTAACTACTAGATTGTGATACAATACACTATTGGGTGAAGTTTGGTTGACTTCTGCGCAGCGGTTTGGGAGTTAACATCAAAATTACATTTCTCGGCCATATCGCATAGATCTCACTGTGAAAAGGCTTAAATGGCTTTTTTGACCTAAGTTTGAGGATTGCGCTCAAATCAAATGTCCTAGAACCAAATTTCCACATGTAACTACTAGATTGTGATACAATACACTAATGGGTGAAGTTTGGTTGACTTCTGCGCAGCGGTTTGGGAGTTAACATCAAAATTACATTTCTCGGCCATATCGCATAGATCTCACTGTGAAAAGGCTTAAATGACTTTTTTAATTAAGTTTGATGATTGCGCTCAAACAAAATTTCCTGGAACAAAATTTTCAAATGTAACTACTAGATTGTGATACAATACACTATTGGGTGAAGTTTGGTTGACTTCTGCGCAGCGGTTTGGGAGTTAACATCAAAATTACATTTCTCGGCCATATCGCATAGATCTCACTGTGAAAAGGCTTAAATGACTTTTTTAATTAAGTTTGATGATTGCGTTCAAACAAAATGTCCTAGAACAAAATTTTCAAATGTAACTACTAGATTGTGATACAATACACTATTGGGTGAAGTTTGGTTGACTTCTGCGCAGCGGTTTGGGAGTTAACATCAAAATTACATTTCTCGGCCATATCGCATAGATCTCACTGTGAAAAGGCTTAAATGACTTTTTTAATTAAGTTTAATGATTGCGCTCAAACCAAATGTCCTAGAACGAAATTTTCAAATGTAACTACTAGAATGTGATACAATACACTATTGGGTGAAGTTTAGTTGACTTCTGCGCAGCGGTTTGGGAGTTAACATCAAAATTACATTTCTCGGCCATATCGCATAGATCTCACTGTGAAAAGGCTTAAATGGCTTTTTTGACCTAAGTTTGAGGATTGCGCTCAAATCAAATGTCCTAGAACCAAATTTCCACATGTAACTACTAGATTGTGATACAATACACTAATGGGTGAAGTTTGGTTTACTTCTGCGCAGCGGTTTGGGAGTTAACATCAAAATTACATTTCTCGGCCATATCGCATAGATCTCACTGTGAAAAGGCTTAAATGGCTTTTTTGACCTAAATTTAATGATTGCGCTCAAACCAAATGTCCTAGAACGAAATTTTCAAATGTAACTACTAGAATGTGATACAATACACTATTGTGTGAAGTTTGGTTGACTTCTGCGCAGCGGTTTGGGAGTTAACATCAAAATTACATTTCTCGGCCATATCGCATAGATCTCACTGTGAAAAGGCTTAAATGGCTTTTTTGACCTAAGTTTGAGGATTGCGCTCAAATCAAATGTCCTAGAACCAAATTTCCACATGTAACTACTAGATTGTGATACAATACACTAATGGGTGAAGTTTGGTTGACTTCTGCGCAGCGGTTTGGGAGTTAACATCAAAATTACATTTCTCGGCCATATCGCATAGATCTCACTGTGAAAAGGCTTAAATGGCTTTTTTGACCTAAGTTTGAGGATTGCGCTCAAACAAAATGTCCTAGAACAAAATTTTCAAATGTAACTACTAGATTGTGATACAATACACTATTGGGTGAAGTTTGGTTGACTTCTGCGCAGCGGTTAGGGAGTTAACATCAAAATTACATTTCTCGGCCATATCGCATAGATCTCACTGTGAAAAGGCTTAAATGGCTTTTTTGACCTAAGTTTGAGGATTGCGCTCAAATCAAATGTCCTAGAACCAAATTTCCACATGTAACTACTAGATTGTGATACAATACACTAATGGTTGAAGTTTGGTTGACTTCTGCGCAGCGGTTTGGGAGTTAACATCAAAATTACATTTCTCGGCCATATCGCATAGATCTCACTGTGAAAAGGCTTAAATGACTTTTTTAATTAAGTTTGATGATTGCGTTCAAACAAAATGTCCTAGAAAAAAATTTTCAAATGTAACTACTAGATTGTGATACAATACACTATTGGGTGAAGTTTGGTTGACTTCTGCGCAGCGGTTTGGGAGTTAACATCAAAATTACATTTCTCAGCCATATCGCATAGATCTCACTGTGAAAAGGCTTAAATGGCTTTTTTGACCTAAGTTTGAGGATTGCGCTCAAATCAAATGTCCTAGAACCAAATTTCCACATGTAACTACTAGATTGTGATACAATACACTAATGGGTGAAGTTTGGTTGACTTCTGCGCAGCGGTTTGGGAGTTAACATCAAAATTACATTTCTCGGCCATATCGCATAGATCTCACTGTGAAAAGGCTTAAATGACTTTTTTAATTAAGTTTGATGATTGCGCTCAAACAAAATTTCCTAGAACAAAATTTTCAAATGTAACTACTAGATTGTGATACAATACACTATTGGGTGAAGTTTGGTTGACTTCTGCGCAGCGGTTTGGGAGTTAACATCAAAATTACATTTCTCGGCCATATCGCATAGATCTCACTGTGAAAAGGCTTAAATGACTTTTTTAATTAAGTTTGATGATTGCGTTCAAACAAAATGTCCTAGAACAAAATTTTCAAATGTAACTACTAGATTGTGATACAATACACTATTGGGTGAAGTTTGGTTGACTTCTGCGCAGCGGTTTGGGAGTTAACATCAAAATTACATTTCTCGGCCATATCGCATAGATCTCACTGTGAAAAGGCTTAAATGACTTTTTTAATTAAGTTTAATGATTGCGCTCAAACCAAATGTCCTAGAACGAAATTTTCAAATGTAACTACTAGAATGTGATACAATACACTATTGGGTGAAGTTTAGTTGACTTCTGCGCAGCGGTTTGGGAGTTAACATCAAAATTACATTTCTCGGCCATATCGCATAGATCTCACTGTGAAAAGGCTTAAATGGCTTTTTTGACCTAAGTTTGAGGATTGCGCTCAAATCAAATGTCCTAGAACCAAATTTCCACATGTAACTACTAGATTGTGATACAATACACTAATGGGTGAAGTTTGGTTTACTTCTGCGCAGCGGTTTGGGAGTTAACATCAAAATTACATTTCTCGGCCATATCGCATAGATCTCACTGTGAAAAGGCTTAAATGGCTTTTTTGACCTAAGTTTAATAATTGCGCTCAAACCAAATGTCCTAGAACGAAATTTTCAAATGTAACTACTAGAATGTGATACAATACACTATTGGGTGAAGTTTGGTTGACTTCTGCGCAGCGGTTTGGGAGTTAACATCAAAATTACATTTCTCGGCCTTATCGCATAGATCTCACTGTGAAAAGGCTTAAATGGCTTTTTTGACCTAAGTTTGAGGATTGCGCTCAAATCAAATGTCCTAGAACCAAATTTCCACATGTAACTACTAGATTGTGATACAATACACTAATGGGTGAAGTTTGGTTGACTTCTGCGCAGCGGTTTGGGAGTTAACATCAAAATTACATTTCTCGGCCATATCGCATAGATCTCACTGTGAAAAGGCTTAAATGACTTTTTTAATTAAGTTTGATGATTGCGCTCAAACAAAATTTCCTAGAACAAAATTTTCAAATGTAACTACTAGATTGTGATACAATACACTATTGGGTGAAGTTTGGTTGACTTCTGCGCAGCGGTTTGGGAGTTAACATCAAAATTACATTTCTCGGCCATATCGCATAGATCTCACTGTGAAAAGGCTTAAATGGCTTTTTTGACCTAAGTTTGAGGATTGCGCTCAAATCAAATGTCCTAGAACCAAATTTCCACATGTAACTACTAGATTGTGATACAATACACTAATGGGTGAAGTTTGGTTTACTTCTGCGCAGCGGTTTGGGAGTTAACATCAAAATTACATTTCTCGGCCATATCGCATAGATCTCACTGTGAAAAGGCTTGAATGGCTTTTTTGACCTAAGTTTAATAATTGCGCTCAAACCAAATGTCCTAAAACTAAATTTCCAAATGTAACTACTAGATTGTGATAAAATACACTATTGGGTGAAGTTTGGTTGACTTCTGCGCAGCGGTTTGGGAGTTAACATCAAAATTACATTTCTCGGCCATATCGCATAGATCTCACTGTGAAAAGGCTTAAATGACTTTTTTAATTAAGTTTGATGATTGCGCTCAAACAAAATTTCCTAGAACAAAATTTTCAAATGTAACTACTAGATTGTGATACAATACACTATTGGGTGAAGTTTGGTTGACTTCTGCGCAGCGGTTTGGGAGTTAACATCAAAATTACATTTCTCGGCCATATCGCATAGATCTCACTGTGAAAAGGCTTAAATGACTTTTTTAATTAAGTTTGATGATTGCGTTCAAACAAAATGTCCTAGAACAAAATTTTCAAATGTAACTACTAGATTGTGATACAATACACTATTGGGTGAAGTTTGGTTGACTTCTGCGCAGCGGTTTGGGAGTTAACATCAAAATTACATTTCTCGGCCATATCGCATAGATCTCACTGTGAAAAGGCTTAAATGACTTTTTTAATTAAGTTTAATGATTGCGCTCAAACCAAATGTCCTAGAACGAAATTTTCAAATGTAACTACTAGAATGTGATACAATACACTATTGGGTGAAGTTTAGTTGACTTCTGCGCAGCGGTTTGGGAGTTAACATCAAAATTACATTTCTCGGCCATATCGCATAGATCTCACTGTGAAAAGGCTTAAATGGCTTTTTTGACCTAAGTTTGAGGATTGCGCTCAAATCAAATGTCCTAGAACCAAATTTCCACATGTAACTACTAGATTGTGATACAATACACTAATGGGTGAAGTTTGGTTTACTTCTGCGCAGCGGTTTGGGAGTTAACATCAAAATTACATTTCTCGGCCATATCGCATAGATCTCACTGTGAAAAGGCTTAAATGGCTTTTTTGACCTAAGTTTAATAATTGCGCTCAAACCAAATGTCCTAGAACGAAATTTTCAAATGTAACTACTAGAATGTGATACAATACACTATTGGGTGAAGTTTGGTTGACTTCTGCGCAGCGGTTTGGGAGTTAACATCAAAATTACATTTCTCGGCCTTATCGCATAGATCTCACTGTGAAAAGGCTTAAATGGCTTTTTTGACCTAAGTTTGAGGATTGCGCTCAAATCAAATGTCCTAGAACCAAATTTCCACATGTAACTACTAGATTGTGATACAATACACTAATGGGTGAAGTTTGGTTGACTTCTGCGCAGCGGTTTGGGAGTTAACATCAAAATTACATTTCTCGGCCATATCGCATAGATCTCACTGTGAAAAGGCTTAAATGACTTTTTTAATTAAGTTTGATGATTGCGCTCAAACAAAATTTCCTAGAACAAAATTTTCAAATGTAACTACTAGATTGTGATACAATACACTATTGGGTGAAGTTTGGTTGACTTCTGCGCAGCGGTTTGGGAGTTAACATCAAAATTACATTTCTCGGCCATATCGCATAGATCTCACTGTGAAAAGGCTTAAATGACTTTTTTAATTAAGTTTGATGATTGCGTTCAAAAAAAATGTCCTAAAACAAAATTTTCAAATGTAACTACTAGATTGTGATACAATACACTATTGGGTGAAGTTTGGTTGACTTCTGCGCAGCGGTTTGGGAGTTAACATAAAAATTACATTTCTCGGCCATATCGCATAGATCTCACTGTGAAAAGGCTTAAATGGCTTTTTTGACCTAAGTTTGAGGATTGCGCTCAAATCAAATGTCCTAGAACCAAATTTCCACATGTAACTACTAGATTGTGATACAATACACTAATGGGTGAAGTTTGGTTTACTTCTGCGCAGCGGTTTGGGAGTTAACATCAAAATTACATTTCTCGGCCATATCGCATAGATCTCACTGTGAAAAGGCTTAAATGGCTTTTTTGACCTAAGTTTGAGGATTGCGCTCAAATCAAATGTCCTAGAACCAAATTTCCACATGTAATTACTAGATTGTGATACAATACACTAATGGGTGAAGTTTGGTTGACTTCTGCGCAGCGGTTTGGGAGTTAACATCAAAATTACATTTCTCGGCCATATCGCATAGATCTCACTGTGAAAAGGCTTAAATGACTTTTTTAATTAAGTTTAATGATTGCGCTCAAACCAAATGTCCTAGAACGAAATTTTCAAATGTAACTACTAGAATGTGATACAATACACTATTGGGTGAAGTTTAGTTGACTTCTGCGCAGCGGTTTGGGAGTTAACATCAAAATTACATTTCTCGGCCATATCGCATAGATCTCACTGTGAAAAGGCTTAAATGGCTTTTTTGACCTAAGTTTGAGGATTGCGCTCAAATCAAATGTCCTAGAACCAAATTTCCACATGTAACTACTAGATTGTGATACAATACACTAATGGGTGAAGTTTGGTTTACTTCTGCGCAGCGGTTTGGGAGTTAACATCAAAATTACATTTCTCGGCCATATCGCATAGATCTCACTGTGAAAAGGCTTGAATGGCTTTTTTGACCTAAGTTTAATAATTGCGCTCAAACCAAATGTCCTAAAACTAAATTTCCAAATGTAACTACTAGATTGTGATAAAATACACTATTGGGTGAAGTTTGGTTGACTTCTGCGCAGCGGTTTGGGAGTTAACATCAAAATTACATTTCTCGGCCATATCGCATAGATCTCACTGTGAAAAGGCTTAAATGGCTTTTTTGACCTAAGTTTGAGGATTGCGCTCAAATCAAATGTCCTAGAACCAAATTTCCACATGTAACTACTAGATTGTGATACAATACACTAATGGGTGAAGTTTGGTTGACTTCTGCGCAGCGGTTTGGGAGTTAACATCAAAATTACATTTCTCGGCCATATCGCATAGATCTCACTGTGAAAAGGCTTAAATGACTTTTTTAATTAAGTTTGATGATTGCGCTCAAACAAAATTTCCTAGAACAAAATTTTCAAATGTAACTACTAGATTGTGATACAATACACTATTGGGTGAAGTTTGGTTGACTTCTGCGCAGCGGTTTGGGAGTTAACATCAAAATTACATTTCTCGGCCATATCGCATAGATCTCACTGTGAAAAGGCTTAAATGACTTTTTTAATTAAGTTTGATGATTGCGTTCAAACAAAATGTCCTAGAACAAAATTTTCAAATGTAACTACTAGATTGTGATACAATACACTATTGGGTGAAGTTTGGTTGACTTCTGCGCAGCGGTTTGGGAGTTAACATCAAAATTACATTTCTCGGCCATATCGCATAGATCTCACTGTGAAAAGACTTAAATGACTTTTTTAATTAAGTTTAATGATTGCGCTCAAACCAAATGTCCTAGAACGAAATTTTCAAATGTAACTACTAGAATGTGATACAATACACTATTGGGTGAAGTTTAGTTGACTTCTGCGCAGCGGTTTGGGAGTTAACATCAAAATTACATTTCTCGGCCATATCGCATAGATCTCACTGTGAAAAGGCTTAAATGGCTTTTTTGACCTAAGTTTGAGGATTGCGCTCAAATCAAATGTCCTAGAACCAAATTTCCACATGTAACTACTAGATTGTGATACAATACACTAATGGGTGAAGTTTGGTTTACTTCTGCGCAGCGGTTTGGGAGTTAACATCAAAATTACATTTCTCGGCCATATCGCATAGATCTCACTGTGAAAAGGCTTAAATGGCTTTTTTGACCTAAGTTTAATAATTGCGCTCAAACCAAATGTCCTAGAACGAAATTTTCAAATGTAACTACTAGAATGTGATACAATACACTATTGGGTGAAGTTTGGTTGACTTCTGCGCAGCGGTTTGGGAGTTAACATCAAAATTACATTTCTCGGCCATATCGCATAGATCTCACTGTGAAAAGGCTTAAATGACTTTTTTAATTAAGTTTGATGATTGCGTTCAAACAAAATGTCCTAGAACAAAATTTTCAAATGTAACTACTAGATTGTGATACAATACACTATTGGGTGAAGTTTGGTTGACTTCTGCGCAGCGGTTTGGGAGTTAACATCAAAATTACATTTCTCGGCCATATCGCATAGATCTCACTGTGAAAAGGCTTAAATGACTTTTTTAATTAAGTTTAATGATTGCGCTCAAACCAAATGTCCTAGAACGAAATTTTCAAATGTAACTACTAGAATGTGATACAATACACTATTGGGTGAAGTTTAGTTGACTTCTGCGCAGCGGTTTGGGAGTTAACATCAAAATTACATTTCTCGGCCATATCGCATAGATCTCACTGTGAAAAGGCTTAAATGGCTTTTTTGACCTAAGTTTGAGGATTGCGCTCAAATCAAATGTCCTAGAACCAAATTTCCACATGTAACTACTAGATTGTGATACAATACACTAATGGGTGAAGTTTGGTTTACTCATGCGCAGCGGTTTGGGAGTTAACATCAAAATTACATTTCTCGGCCATATCGCATAGATCTCACTGTGAAAAGGCTTAAATGGCTTTTTTGACCTAAGTTTAATAATTGCACTCAAACCAAATGTCCTAGAACGAAATTTTCAAATGTAACTACAAGAATGTGATACAATACACTATTGGGTGAAGTTTGGTTGACTTCTGCGCAGCGGTTTGGGAGTTAACATCAAAATTACATTTCTTGGCCATATCGCATAGATCTCACTGTGAAAAGGCTTAAATGGCTTTTTTGACCTAAGTTTGAGGATTGCGCTCAAATCAAATGTCCCAGAACCAAATTTTCACATGTAACTACTAGATTGTGATACAATACACTAATGGGTGAAGTTTGGTTGACTTCTGCGCAGCGGTTTGGGAGTTAACATCAAAATTACATTTCTCGGCCATATCGCATAGATCTCACTGTGAAAAGGCTTAAATGACTTTTTTAATTAAGTTTGATGATTGCGCTCAAACAAAATTTCCTAGAACAAAATTTTCAAATGTAACTACTAGATTGTGATACAATACACTATTGGGTGAAGTTTGGTTGACTTCTGCGCAGCGGTTTGGGAGTTAACATCAAAATTACATTTCTCGGCCATATCGCATAGATCTCACTGTGAAAAGGCTTAAATGGCTTTTTTGACCTAAGTTTAATGATTGCGCTCAAACCAAATGTCCTAGAACGAAATTTTCAAATGTAACTACTAGAATGTGATACAATACACTATTGTGTGAAGTTTGGTTGACTTCTGCGCAGCGGTTTGGGAGTTAACATCAAAATTACATTTGTCGGCCATATCGCATAGATCTCACTGTGAAAAGGCTTAAATGGCTTTTTTGACCTAAGTTTGAGGATTGCGCTCAAATCAAATGTCCTAGAACCAAATTTCCACATGTAACTACTAGATTGTGATACAATACACTAATGGGTGAAGTTTGGTTGACTTCTGCGCAGCGGTTTGGGAGTTAACATCAAAATTACATTTCTCGGCCATATCGCATAGATCTCACTGTGAAAAGGCTTAAATGACTTTTTTAATTAAGTTTGATGATTGCGCTCAAACAAAATGTCCTAGAACAAAATTTTCAAATGTAACTACTAGATTGTTATACAATACACTATTGGGTGAAGTTTGGTTGACTTCTGCGCAGCGGTTAGGGTGTTAACATCAAAATTACATTTCTCGGCCATATCGCATAGATCTCACTGTGAAAAGGCTTAAATGGCTTTTTTGACCTAAGTTTGAGGATTGCGCTCAAATCAAATGTCCTAGAACCAAATTTCCACATGTAACTACTAGATTGTGATACAATACACTAATGGTTGAAGTTTGGTTGACTTCTGCGCAGCGGTTTGGGAGTTAACATCAAAATTACATTTCTCGGCCATATCGCATAGATCTCACTGTGAAAAGGCTTAAATGACTTTTTTAATTAAGTTTGATGATTGCGTTCAAACAAAATGTCCTAGAACAAAATTTTCAAATGTAACTACTAGATTGTGATACAATACACTATTGGGTGAAGTTTGGTTGACTTCTGCGCAGCGGTTTGGGAGTTAACATCAAAATTACATTTCTCGGCCATATCGCATAGATCTCACTGTGAAAAGGCTTAAATGGCTTTTTTGACCTAAGTTTGAGGATTGCGCTCAAATCAAATGTCCTAGAACCAAATTTCCACAAGTAACTACTAGATTGTGATACAATACACTAATGGGTGAAGTTTGGTTGACTTCTGCGCAGCGGTTTGGGAGTTAACATCAAAATTACATTTCTCGGCCATATCGCATAGATCTCACTGTGAAAAGGCTTAAATGACTTTTTTAATTAAGTTTGATGATTGCGCTCAAACAAAATTTCCTAGAACAAAATTTTCAAATGTAACTACTAGATTGTGATACAATACACTATTGGGTGAAGTTTGGTTGACTTCTGCGCAGCGGTTTGGGAGTTAACATCAAAATTACATTTCTCGGCCATATCGCATAGATCTCACTGTGAAAAGGCTTAAATGACTTTTTTAATTAAGTTTGATGATTGCGTTCAAACAAAATGTCCTAGAACAAAATTTTCAAATGTAACTACTAGATTGTGATACAATACACTATTGGGTGAAGTTTGGTTGACTTCTGCGCAGCGGTTTGGGAGTTAACATCAAAATTACATTTCTCGGCCATATCGCATAGATCTCACTGTGAAAAGGCTTAAATGACTTTTTTAATTAAGTTTAATGATTGCGCTCAAACCAAATGTCCTAGAACGAAATTTTCAAATGTAACTACTAGAATGTGATACAATACACTATTGGGTGAAGTTTAGTTGACTTCTGCGCAGCGGTTTGGGAGTTCACATCAAAATTACATTTCTCGGCCATATCGCATAGATCTCACTGTGAAAAGGCTTAAATGGCTTTTTTGACCTAAGTTTGAGGATTGCGCTCAAATCAAATGTCCTAGAACCAAATTTCCACATGTAACTACTAGATTGTGATACAATACACTAATGGGTGAAGTTTGGTTTACTTCTGCGCAGCGGTTTGGGAGTTAACATCAAAATTACATTTCTCGGCCATATCGCATAGATCTCACTGTGAAAAGGCTTAAATGGCTTTTTTGACCTAAGTTTAATAATTGCGCTCAAACCAAATGTCCTAGAACGAAATTTTCAAATGTAACTACTAGAATGTGATACAATACACTATTGGGTGAAGTTTGGTTGACTTCTGCGCAGCGGTTTGGGAGTTAACATCAAAATTACATTTCTCGGCCTTATCGCATAGATCTCACTGTGAAAAGGCTTAAATGGCTTTTTTGACCTAAGTTTGAGGATTGCGCTCAAATCAAATGTCCTAGAACCAAATTTCCACATGTAACTACTAGATTGTGATACAATACACTAATGGGTGAAGTTTGGTTGACTTCTGCGCAGCGGTTTGGGAGTTAACATCAAAATTACATTTCTCGGCCATATCGCATAGATCTCACTGTGAAAAGGCTTAAATGACTTTTTTAATTAAGTTTGATGATTGCGCTCAAACAAAATTTCCTAGAACAAAATTTTCAAATGTAACTACTAGATTGTGATACAATACACTATTGGGTGAAGTTTGGTTGACTTCTGCGCAGCGGTTTGGGAGTTAACATCAAAATTACATTTCTCGGCCATATCGCATAGATCTCACTGTGAAAAGGCTTAAATGACTTTTTTAATTAAGTTTGATGATTGCGTTCAAACAAAATGTCCTAAAACAAAATTTTCAAATGTAACTACTAGATTGTGATACAATACACTATTGGGTGAAGTTTGGTTGACTTCTGCGCAGCGGTTTGGGAGTTAACATCAAAATTACATTTCTCGGCCATATCGCATAGATCTCACTGTGAAAAGGCTTAAATGGCTTTTTTGACCTAAGTTTGAGGATTGCGCTCAAATCAAATGTCCAAGAACCAAATTTCCACATGTAACTACTAGATTGTGATACAATACACTAATGGGTGAAGTTTGGTTTACTTCTGCGCAGCGGTTTGGGAGTTGACATCAAAATTACATTTCTCGGCCATATCGCATAGATCTCACTGTGAAAAGGCTTAAATGGCTTTTTTGACCTAAGTTTGAGGATTGCGCTCAAATCAAATGTCCTAGAACCAAATTTCCACATGTAATTACTAGATTGTGATACAATACACTAATGGGTGAAGTTTGGTTGACTTCTGCGCAGCGGTTTGGGAGTTAACATCAAAATTACATTTCTCGGCCATATCGCATAGATCTCACTGTGAAAAGGCTTAAATGACTTTTTTAATTAAGTTTAATGATTGCGCTCAAACCAAATGTCCTAGAACGAAATTTTCAAATGTAACTACTAGAATGTGATACAATACACTATTGGGTGAAGTTTAGTTGACTTCTGCGCAGCGGTTTGGGAGTTAACATCAAAATTACATTTCTCGGCCATATCGCATAGATCTCACTGTGAAAAGGCTTAAATGGCTTTTTTGACCTAAGTTTGAGGATTGCGCTCAAATCAAATGTCCTAGAACCAAATTTCCACATGTAACTACTAGATTGTGATACAATACACTAATGGGTGAAGTTTGGTTTACTTCTGCGCAGCGGTTTGGGAGTTAACATCAAAATTACATTTCTCGGCCATATCGCATAGATCTCACTGTGAAAAGGCTTAAATGGCTTTTTTGACCTAAGTTTAATAATTGCGCTCAAACCAAATGTCCTAAAACTAAATTTCCAAATGTAACTACTAGATTGTGATAAAATACACTATTGGGTGAAGTTTGGTTGACTTCTGCGCAGCGGTTTGGGAGTTAACATCAAAATTACATTTCTCGGCCATATCGCATAGATCTCACTGTGAAAAGGCTTAAATGGCTTTTTTGACCTAAGTTTGAGGATTGCGCTCAAATCAAATGTCCTAGAACCAAATTTCCACATGTAACTACTAGATTGTGATACAATACACTAATGGGTGAAGTTTGGTTGACTTCTGCGCAGCGGTTTGGGAGTTAACATCAAAATTACATTTCTCGGCCATATCGCATAGATCTCACTGTGAAAAGGCTTAAATGACTTTTTTAATTAAGTTTGATGATTGCGCTCAAACAAAATTTCCTAGAACAAAATTTTCAAATGTAACTACTAGATTGTGATACAATACACTATTGGGTGAAGTTTGGTTGACTTCTGCGCAGCGGTTTGGGAGTTAACATCAAAATTACATTTCTCGGCCATATCGCATAGATCTCACTGTGAAAAGGCTTAAATGACTTTTTTAATTAAGTTTGATGATTGCGTTCAAACAAAATGTCCTAGAACAAAATTTTCAAATGTAACTACTAGATTGTGATACAATACACTATTGGGTGAAGTTTGGTTGACTTCTGCGCAGCGGTTTGGGAGTTAACATCAAAATTACATTTCTCGGCCATATCGCATAGATCTCACTGTGAAAAGGCTTAAATGACTTTTTTAATTAAGTTTAATGATTGCGCTCAAACCAAATGTCCTAGAACGAAATTTTCAAATGTAACTACTAGAATGTGATACAATACACTATTGGGTGAAGTTTAGTTGACTTCTGCGCAGCGGTTTGGGAGTTAACATCAAAATTACATTTCTCGGCCATATCGCATAGATCTCACTGTGAAAAGGCTTAAATGGCTTTTTTGACCTAAGTTTGAGGATTGCGCTCAAATCAAATGTCCTAGAACCAAATTTCCACATGTAACTACTAGATTGTGATACAATACACTAATGGGTGAAGTTTGGTTTACTTCTGCGTAGCGGTTTGGGAGTTAACATCAAAATTACATTTCTCGGCCATATCGCATAGATCTCACTGTGAAAAGGCTTAAATGGCTTTTTTGACCTAAGTTTAATGATTGCGCTCAAAATAATGTCCTAGAACGAAATTTTCAAATGTAACTACTAGAATGTGATACAATACACTATTGGGTGAAGTTTGGTTGACTTCTGCGCAGCGGTTTGGGAGTTAACATCAAAATTACATTTCTCGGCCATATCGCTTAGATCTCACTGTGAAAAGGCTTAAATGGCTTTTTTGACCTAAGTTTGAGGATTGCGCTCAAATCAAATGTCCTAGAACCAAATTTCCACATGTAACTACTAGATTGTGATACAATACACTAATGGGTGAAGTTTGGTTTACTTCTGCGCAGCGGTTTGGGAGTTAACATCAAAATTACATTTCTCGGCCATATCGCATAGATCTCACTGTGAAAAGGCTTAAATGGCTTTTTTGACCTAAGTTTGAGGATTGCGCTCAAACAAAATGTCCTAGAACAAAATTTTCAAATGTAACTACTAGATTGTGATACAATACACTATTGGGTGAAGTTTGGTTGACTTCTGCGCAGCGGTTTGGGAGTTAACATCAAAATTACATTTCTCGGCCATATCGCATAGATCTCACTGTGAAAAGGCTTAAATGACTTTTTTAATTAAGTTTGATGATTGCGTTCAAACAAAATGTCCTAGAACAAAATTTTCAAATGTAACTACTAGATTGTGATACAATACACTATTGGGTGAAGTTTGGTTGACTTCTGCGCAGCGGTTTGGGAGTTAACATCAAAATTACATTTCTCGGCCATATCGCATAGATCTCACTGTGAAAAGGCTTAAATGGCTTTTTTGACCTAAGTTTGAGGATTGCGCTCAAATCAAATGTCCTAAAACTAAATTTCCAAATGTAACTACTAGATTGTGATAAAATACACTATTGGGTGAAGTTTGGTTGACTTCTGCGCAGCGGTTTGGGAGTTAACATCAAAATTACATTTCTCGGCCATATCGCATAGATCTCACTGTGAAAAGGCTTAAATGGCTTTTTTGACCTAAGTTTGAGGATTGCGCTCAAATCAAATGTCCTAGAACCAAATTTCCACATGTAACTACTAGATTGTGATACAATACACTAATGGGTGAAGTTTGGTTGACTTCTGCGCAGCGGTTTGGGAGTTAACATCAAAATTACATTTCTCGGCCATATCGCATAGATCTCACTGTGAAAAGGCTTAAATGACTTTTTTAATTAAGTTTGATGATTGCGCTCAAACAAAATTTCCTAGAACAAAATTTTCAAATGTAACTACTAGATTGTGATACAATACACTATTGGGTGAAGTTTGGTTGACTTCTGCGCAGCGGTTTGGGAGTTAACATCAAAATTACATTTCTCGGCCATATCGCATAGATCTCACTGTGAAAAGGCTTAAATGACTTTTTTAATTAAGTTTGATGATTGCGTTCAAACAAAATGTCCTAGAACAAAATTTTCAAATGTAACTACTAGATTGTGATACAATACACTATTGGGTGAAGTTTGGTTGACTTCTGCGCAGCGGTTTGGGAGTTAACATCAAAATTACATTTCTCGGCCATATCGCTTAGATCTCACTGTGAAAAGGCTTAAATGACTTTTTTAATTAAGTTTAATGATTGCGCTCAAACCAAATGTCCTAGAACGAAATTTTCAAATGTAACTACTAGAATGTGATACAATACACTATTGGGTGAAGTTTAGTTGACTTCTGCGCAGCGGTTTGGGAGTTAACATCAAAATTACATTTCTCGGCAATATCGCATAGATCTCACTGTGAAAAGGCTTAAATGGCTTTTTTGACCTAAGTTTGAGGATTGCGCTCAAATCAAATGTCCTAGAACCAAATTTCCACATGTAACTACTAGATTGTGATACAATACACTAATGGGTGAAGTTTGGTTTACTTCTGCGCAGCGGTTTGGGAGTTAACATCAAAATTACATTTCTCGGCCATATCGCATAGATCTCACTGTGAAAAGGCTTAAATGGCTTTTTTGACCTAAGTTTAATAATTGCGCTCAAACCAAATGTCCTAGAACGAAATTTTCAAATGTAACTACTAGAATGTGATACAATACACTATTGGGTGAAGTTTGGTTGACTTCTGCGCAGCGGTTTGGGAGTTAACATCAAAATTACATTTCTCGGCCATATCGCATAGATCTCACTGTGAAAAGGCTTAAATGGCTTTTTTGACCTAAGTTTGAGGATTGCGCTCAAATCAAATGTCCTAGAACCAAATTTCCACATGTAACTACTAGATTGTGATACAATACACTAATGGGTGAAGTTTGGTTTACTTCTGCGCAGCGGTTTGGGAGTTAACATCAAAATTACATTTCTCGGCCATATCGCATAGATCTCACTGTGAAAAGGCTTAAATGGCTTTTTTGACCTAAGTTTAATGATTGCGCTCAAACCAAATGTCCTAGTACGAAATTTTCAAATGTAACTACTAGAATGTGATACAATACACTATTGGGTGAAGTTTGGTTGACTTCTGCGCAGCGGTTTGGGAGTTAACATCAAAATTACATTTCTCGGCCATATCGCATAGATCTCACTGTGAAAAGGCTTAAATGGCTTTTTTGACCTAAGTTTGAGGATTGCGCTCAAACAAAATGTCCTAGAACGAAATTTTCAAATGTAACTACTAGAATGTGATACAATACACTATTGGGTGAAGTTTAGTTGACTTCTGCGCAGCGGTTTGGGAGTTAACATCAAAATTACATTTCTCGGCCATATCGCATAGATCTCACTGTGAAAAGGCTTAAATGGCTTTTTTGACCTAAGTTTGAGGATTGCGCTCAAATCAAATGTCCTAGAACCAAATTTCCACATGTAACTACTAGATTGTGATACAATACACTAATGGGTGAAGTTTGGTTTACTTCTGCGCAGCGGTTTGGGAGTTAACATCAAAATTACATTTCTCGGCCATATCGCATAGATCTCACTGTGAAAAGGCTTAAATGGCTTTTTTGATCTAAGTTTAATAATTGCGCTCAAACCAAATGTCCTAAAACTAAATTTCCAAATGTAACTACTAGATTGTGATAAAATACACTATTGGGTGAAGTTTGGTTGACTTCTGCGCAGCGGTTTGGGAGTTAACATCAAAATTACATTTCTCGGCCATATCGCATAGATCTCACTGTGAAAAGGCTTAAATGGCTTTTTTGACCTAAGTTTGAGGATTGCGCTCAAATCAAATGTCCTAGAACCAAATTTCCACATGTAACTACTAGATTGTGATACAATACACTAATGGGTGAAGTTTGGTTGACTTCTGCGCAGCGGTTTGGGAGTTAACATCAAAATTACATTTCTCGGCCATATCGCATAGATCTCACTGTGAAAAGGCTTAAATGACTTTTTTAATTAAGTTTGATGATGGCGCTCAAACAAAATTTCCTAGAACAAAATTTTCAAATGTAACTACTAGATTGTGATACAATACACTATTGGGTGAAGTTTGGTTGACTTCTGCGCAGCGGTTTGGGAGTTAACATCAAAATTACATTTCTCGGCCATATCGCATAGATCTCACTGTGAAAAGGCTTAAATGACTTTTTTAATTAAGTTTGATGATTGCATTCAAACAAAATGTCCTAGAACAAAATTTTCAAATGTAACTACTAGATTGTGATACAATACACTATTGGGTGAAGTTTGGTTGACTTCTGCGCAGCGGTTTGGGAGTTAACATCAAAATTACATTTCTCGGCCATATCGCATAGATCTCACTGTGAAAAGGCTTAAATGACTTTTTTAATTAAGTTTAATGATTGCGCTCAAACCAAATGTCCTAGAACGAAATTTTCAAATGTAACTACTAGAATGTGATACAATACACTATTGGGTGAAATTTAGTTGACTTCTGCGCAGCGGTTTGGGAGTTAACATCAAAATTACATTTCTCGGCCATATCGCATAGATCTCACTGTGAAAAGGCTTAAATGGCTTTTTTGACCTAAGTTTGAGGATTGCGCTCAAATCAAATGTCCTAGAACCAAATTTCCACATGTAACTACTAGATTGTGATACAATACACTAATGGGTGAAGTTTGGTTTACTTCTGCGCAGCGGTTTGGGAGTTAACATCAAAATTACATTTCTCGGCCATATCGCATAGATCTCACTGTGAAAAGGCTTAAATGGCTTTTTTGACCTAAGTTTAATAATTGCGCTCAAACCAAATGTCCTAGAACGAAATTTTCAAATGTAACTACTAGAATGTGATACAATACACTATTGGGTGAAGTTTGGTTGACTTCTGCGCAGCGGTTTGGGAGTTAACATCAAAATTACATTTCTCGGCCATATCGCATAGATCTCACTGTGAAAAGGCTTAAATGGCTTTTTTGACCTAAGTTTGAGGATTGCGCTCAAATCAAATGTCCTAGAACCAAATTTCCACATGTAACTACTAGATTGTGATACAATACACTAATGGGTGAAGTTTGGTTTACTTCTGCGCAGCGGTTTGGGAGTTAACATCAAAATTACATTTCTCGGCCATATCGCATAGATCTCACTGTGAAAAGGCTTAAATGGCTTTTTTGACCTAAGTTTAATGATTGCGCTCAAACCAAATGTCCTAGTACGAAATTTTCAAATGTAACTACTAGAATGTGATACAATACACTATTGGGTGAAGTTTGGTTGACTTCTGCGCAGCGGTTTGGGAGTTAACATCAAAATTACATTTCTCGGCCATATCGCATAGATCTCACTGTAAAAAAGGCTTAAATGGCTTTTTTGACCTAAGTTTGAGGATTGCGCTCAAACAAAATGTCCTAGAACAAAATTTTCAAATGTAACTACTAGATTGTGATACAATACACTATTGGGTGAAGTTTGGTTGACTTCTGCGCAGCGGTTTGGGAGTTAACATCAAAATTACATTTCTCGGCCATATCGCATAGATCTCACTGTGAAAAGGCTTAAATGACTTTTTTAATTAAGTTTGATGATTGCGTTCAAACAAAATGTCCTAGAACAAAATTTTCAAATGTAACTACTAGATTGTGATACAATACACTATTGGGTGAAGTTTGGTTGACTTCTGCGCAGCGGTTTGGGAGTTAACATCAAAATTACATTTCTCGGCCATATCGCATAGATCTCACTGTGAAAAGGCTTAAATGGCTTTTTTGACCTAAGTTTGAGGATTGCGCTCAAATCAAATGTCCTAGAACCAAATTTCCACATGTAACTACTAGATTGTGATACAATACACTAATGGGTGAAGTTTGGTTTACTTCTGCGCAGCGGTTTGGGAGTTAACATCAAAATTACATTTCTCGGCCATATCGCATAGATCTCACTGTGAAAAGGCTTAAATGGCTTTTTTGACCTAAGTTTAATAATTGCGCTCAAACCAAATGTCCTAAAACTAAATTTCCAAATGTAACTACTAGATTGTGATAAAATACACTATTGGGTGAAGTTTGGTTGACTTCTGCGCAGCGGTTTGGGAGTTAACATCAAAATTACATTTCTCGGCCATATCGCATAGATCTCACTGTGAAAAGGCTTAAATGGCTTTTTTGACCTAAGTTTGAGGATTGCGCTCAAATCAAATGTCCTAGAACCAAATTTCCACATGTAACTACTAGATTGTGATACAATACACTAATGGGTGAAGTTTGGTTGACTTCTGCGCAGCGGTTTGGGAGTTAACATCAAAATTACATTTCTCGGCCATATCGCATAGATCTCACTGTGAAAAGGCTTAAATGACTTTTTTAATTAAGTTTGATGATTGCGCTCAAACAAAATTTCCTAGAACAAAATTTTCAAATGTAACTACTAGATTGTGATACAATACACTATTGGGTGAAGTTTGGTTGACTTCTGCGCAGCGGTTTGGGAGTTAACATCAAAATTACATTTCTCGGCCATATCGCATAGATCTCACTGTGAAAAGGCTTAAATGACTTTTTTAATTAAGTTTGATGATTGCGTTCAAACAAAATGTCCTAGAACAAAATTTTCAAATGTAACTACTAGATTGGTATACAATACACTATTGGGTGAAGTTTGGTTGACTTCTGCGCAGCGGTTTGGGAGTTAACATCAAAATTACATTTCTCGGCCATATCGCATAGATCTCACTGTGAAAAGGCTTAAATGACTTTTTTAATTAAGTTTAATGATTGCGCTCAAACCAAATGTCCTAGAACGAAATTTTCAAATGTAACTACTAGAATGTGATACAATACACTATTGGGTGAAGTTTAGTTGACTTCTGCGCAGCGGTTTGGGAGTTAACATCAAAATTACATTTCTCGGCCATATCGCATAGATCTCACTGTGAAAAGGCTTAAATGGCTTTTTTGACCTAAGTTTAATAATTGCGCTCAAACCAAATGTCCTAGAACGAAATTTTCAAATGTAACTACTAGAATGTGATACAATACACTATTGGGTGAAGTTTGGTTGACTTCTGCGCAGCGGTTTGGGAGTTAACATCAAAATTACATTTCTCGGCCATATCGCATAGATCTCACTGTGAAAAGGCTTAAATGGCTTTTTTGACCTAAGTTTGAGGATTGCGCTCAAATCAAATGTCCTAGAACCAAATTTTCACATGTAACTACTAGATTGTGATACAATACACTAATGGGTGAAGTTTGGTTGACTTCTGCGCAGCGGTTTGGGAGTTAACATCAAAATTACATTTCTCGGCCATATCGCATAGATCTCACTGTGAAAAGGCTTAAATGACTTTTTTAATTAAGTTTGATGATTGCGCTCAAACAAAATTTCCTAGAACAAAATTTTCAAATGTAACTACTAGATTGTGATACAATACACTATTGGGTGAAGTTTGGTTGACTTCTGCGCAGCATTTTGGGAGTTAACATCAAAATTACATTTCTCGGCCATATCGCATAGATCTCACTGTGAAAAGGCTTAAATGGCTTTTTTGACCTAAGTTTAATGATTGCGCTCAAACCAAATGTCCTAGAACGAAATTTTCAAATGTAACTACTAGAATGTGATACAATACACTATTGTGTGAAGTTTGGATGACTTCTGCGCAGCGGTTTGGGAGTTAACATCAAAATTACATTTCTCGGCCATATCGCATAGATCTCACTGTGAAAAGGCTTAAATGGCTTTTTTGACCTAAGTTTGAGGATTGCGCTCAAATCAAATGTCCTAGAACCAAATTTCCACATGTAACTACTAGATTGTGATACAATACACTAATGGGTGAAGTTTGGTTGACTTCTGCGCAGCGGTTTGGGAGTTAACATCAAAATTACATTTCTCGGCCATATCGCATAGATCTCACTGTGAAAAGGCTTAAATGACTTTTTTAATTAAGTTTGATGATTGCGCTCAAACAAAATGTCCTAGAACAAAATTTTCAAATGTAACTACTAGATTGTGATACAATACACTATTGGGTGAAGTTTGGTTGACTTCTGCGCAGCGGTTAGGGAGTTAACATCAAAATTACATTTCTCGGCCATATCGCATAGATCTCACTGTGAAAAAGCTTAAATGACTTTTTTTAATTAAGTTTGAAGATTGCGCTCAAATCAAATGTCCTAGAACTAAATTTCCAAATGTAACTACTAAATTGTGATAAAATACACTATTGGGTGAAGTTTGGTTGACTTCTGCGCAGCGGTTTGGGAGTTAACATCAAAATTACATTTCTCGGCCATATCGCATAGATCTCACTGTGAAAAGGCTTAAATGGCTTTTTTGACCTGTTTGAGGATTGCGCTCAAATCAAATGTCCTATAACCAAATTTCCACATGTAACTACTAGATTGTGATACAATACACTAATGGGTGAAGTTTGGTTGACTTCTGCGCAGCGGTTTGGGAGTTAACATCAAAATTACATTTCTCGGCCATATCGCATAGATCTCACTGTGAAAAGGCTTAAATGACTTTTTTAATTAAGTTTGATGATTGCGTTCAAACAAAATGTCCTAGAACAAAATTTTCAAATGTAACTACTAGATTGTGATACAATACACTATTGGGTGAAGTTTGGTTGACTTCTGCGCAGCGGTTTGGGAGTTAACATCAAAATTACATTTCTCGGCCATATCGCATAGATCTCACTGTGAAAAGGCTTAAATGGCTTTTTTCACCTAAGTTTGAGGATTGCGCTCAAATCAAATGTCCTAGAACCAAATTTCCACATGTAACTACTAGATTGTGATACAATACACTAATGGGTGAAGTTTGGTTTACTTCTGCGCAGCGGTTTGGGAGTTAACATCAAAATTACATTTCTCGGCCATATCGCATAGATCTCACTGTGAAAAGGCTTAAATGGCTTTTTTGACCTAAGTTTAATAATTGCGCTCAAACCAAATGTCCTAAAACTAAATTTCCAAATGTAACTACTAGATTGTGATAAAATACACTTTTGGGTGAAGTTTGGTTGACTTCTGCGCAGCGGTTTGGGAGTTAACATCAAAATTACATTTCTCGGCCATATCGCATAGATCTCACTGTGAAAAGGCTTAAATGGCTTTTTTGACCTAAGTTTGAGGATTGCGCTCAAATCAAATGTCCTAGAACCAAATTTCCACATGTAACTACTAGATTGTGATACAATACACTAATGGGTGAAGTTTGGTTGACTTCTGCGCAGCGGTTTGGGAGTTAACATCAAAATTACATTTCTCGGCCATATCGCATAGATCTCACTGTGAAAAGGCTTAAATGACTTTTTTAATTAAGTTTGATGATTGCGCTCAAACAAAATTTCCTAGAACAAAATTTTCAAATGTAACTACTAGATTGTGATACAATACACTATTGGGTGAAGTTTGGTTGACTTCTGCGCAGCGGTTTGGGAGTTAACATCAAAATTACATTTCTCGGCCATATCGCATAGATCTCACTGTGAAAAGGCTTAAATGACTTTTTTAATTAAGTTTGATGATTGCGTTCAAACAAAATGTCCTAGAACAAAATTTTCAAATGTAACTACTAGATTGTGATACAATACACTATTGGGTGAAGTTTGGTTGACTTCTGCGCAGCGGTTTGGGAGTTAACATCAAAATTACATTTCTCGGCCATATCGCATAGATCTCACTGTGAAAAGGCTTAAATGACTTTTTTAATTAAGTTTAATGATTGCGCTCAAACCAAATGTCCTAGAACGAAATTTTCAAATGTAACTACTAGAATGTGATACAATACACTATTGGGTGAAGTTTAGTTGACTTCTGCGCAGCGGTTTGGGAGTTAACATCAAAATTACATTTCTCGGCCATATCGCATAGATCTCACTGTGAAAAGGCTTAAATGGCTTTTTTGACCTAAGTTTAATAATTGCGCTCAAACCAAATGTCCTAGAACGAAATTTTCAAATGTAACTACTAGAATGTGATACAATACACTATTGGGTGAAGTTTGGTTGACTTCTGCGCAGCGGTTTGGGAGTTAACATCAAAATTACATTTCTCGGCCATATCGCATAGATCTCACTGTGAAAAGGCTTAAATGGCTTTTTTGACCTAAGTTTGAGGATTGCGCTCAAATCAAATGTCCTAGAACCAAATTTCCACATGTAACTACTAGATTGTGATACAATACACTAATGGGTGAAGTTTGGTTTACTTCTGCGCAGCGGTTTGGGAGTTAACATCAAAATTACATTTCTCGGCCATATCGCATAGATCTCACTGTGAAAAGGCTTAAATGGCTTTTTTGACCTAAGTTTAATAATTGCGCTCAAACCAAATGTCCTAAAACTAAATTTCCAAATGTAACTACTAGATTGTGATAAAATACACTATTGGGTGAAGTTTGGTTGACTTCTGCGCAGCGGTTTGGGAGTTAACATCAAAATTACATTTCTCGGCCATATCGCATAGATCTCACTGTGAAAAGGCTTAAATGACTTTTTTAATTAAGTTTGATGATTGCGCTCAAACAAAATTTCCTAGAACAAAATTTTCAAATGTAACTACTAGATTGTGATACAATACACTATTGGGTGAAGTTTGGTTGACTTCTGCGCAGCGGTTTGGGAGTTAACATCAAAATTACATTTCTCGGCCATATCGCATAGATCTCACTGTGAAAAGGCTTAAATGACTTTTTTAATTAAGTTTGATGATTGCGTTCAAACAAAATGTCCTAGAACAAAATTTTCAAATGTAACTACTAGATTGTCATACAATACACTATTGGGTGAAGTTTGGTTGACTTCTGCGCAGCGGTTTGGGAGTTAACATCAAAATTACATTTCTCGGCCATATCGCATAGATCTCACTGTGAAAAGGCTTAAATGACTTTTTTAATTAAGTTTAATGATTGCGCTCAAACCAAATGTCCTAGAACGAAATTTTCAAATGTAACTACTAGAATGTGATACAATACACTATTGGGTGAAGTTTAGTTGACTTCTGCGCAGCGGTTTGGGAGTTAACATCAAAATTACATTTCTCGGCCATATCGCATAGATCTCACTGTGAAAAGGCTTAAATGGCTTTTTTGACCTAAGTTTAATAATTGCGCTCAAACCAAATGTCCTAGAACGAAATTTTCAAATGTAACTACTAGAATGTGATACAATACACTATTGGGTGAAGTTTGGTTGACTTCTGCGCAGCGGTTTGGGAGTTAACATCAAAATTACATTTCTCGGCCATATCGCATAGATCTCACTGTGAAAAGGCTTAAATGGCTTTTTTGACCTAAGTTTGAGGATTGCGCTCAAATCAAATGTCCTAGAACCAAATTTCCACATGTAACTACTAGATTGTGATACAATACACTAATGGGTGAAGTTTGGTTGACTTCTGCGCAGCGGTTTGGGAGTTAACATCAAAATTACATTTCTCGGCCATATCGCATAGATCTCACTGTGAAAAGGCTTAAATGACTTTTTTAATTAAGTTTGATGATTGCGTTCAAACAAAATGTCCTAAAACAAAATTTTCAAATGTAACTACTAGATTGTGATACAATACACTATTGGGTGAAGTTTGGTTGACTTCTGCGCAGCGGTTTGGGAGTTAACATCAAAATTACATTTCTCGGCCATATCGCATAGATCTCACTGTGAAAAGGCTTAAATGGCTTTTTTGACCTAAGTTTGAGGATTGCGCTCAAATCAAATGTCCTAGAACCAAATTTCCACATGTAACTACTAGATTGTGATACAATACACTAATGGGTGAAGTTTGGTTTACTTCTGCGCAGCGGTTTGGGAGTTAACATCAAAATTACATTTCTCGGCCATATCGCATAGATCTCACTGTGAAAAGGCTTAAATGGCTTTTTTGACCTAAGTTTGAGGATTGCGCTCAAATCAAATGTCCTAGAACCAAATTTCCACATGTAACTACTAGATTGTGATACAATACACTAATGGGTGAAGTTTGGTTGACTTCTGCGCAGCGGTTTGGGAGTTAACATCAAAATTACATTTCTCGGCCATATCGCATAGATCTCACTGTGAAAAGGCTTAAATGACTTTTTTAATTAAGTTTGATGATTGCACTCAAACAAAATTTCCTAGAACAAAATTTTCAAATGTAACTACTAGATTGTGATACAATACACTATTGGGTGAAGTTTGGTTGACTTCTGCGCAGCGGTTTGGGAGTTAACATCAAAATTACATTTCTCGGCCATATCGCATAGATCTCACTGTGAAAAGGCTTAAATGACTTTTTTAATTAAGTTTGATGATTGCGTTCAAACAAAATGTCCTAGAACAAAATTTTCAAATGTAACTACTAGATTGGTATACAATACACTATTGGGTGAAGTTTGGTTGACTTCTGCGCAGCGGTTTGGGAGTTAACATCAAAATTACATTTCTCGGCCATATCGCATAGATCTCACTGTGAAAAGGCTTAAATGGCTTTTTTGACCTAAGTTTGAGGATTGCGCTCAAATCAAATGTCCTAGAACCAAATTTTCACATGTAACTACTAGATTGTGATACAATGCACTAATGGGTGAAGTTTGGTTGACTTCTGCGCAGCGGTTTGGGAGTTAACATCAAAATTACATTTCTCGGCCATATCGCATAGATCTCACTGTGAAAAGGCTTAAATGACTTTTTTAATTAAGTTTGATGATTGCGCTCAAACAAAATTTCCTAGAACAAAATTTTCAAATGTAACTACTAGATTGTGATACAATACACTATTGGGTGAAGTTTGGTTGACTTCTGCGCAGCATTTTGGGAGTTAACATCAAAATTACATTTCTCGGCCATATCGCATAGATCTCACTGTGAAAAGGCTTAAATGGCTTTTTTGACCTAAGTTTAATGATTGCGCTCAAACCAAATGTCCTAGAACGAAATTTTCAAATGTAACTACTAGAATGTGATACAATACACTATTGTGTGAAGTTTGGTTGACTTCTGCGCAGCGGTTTGGGAGTTAACATCAAAATTACATTTCTCGGCCATATCGCATAGATCTCACTGTGAAAAGGCTTAAATGGCTTTTTTGACCTAAGTTTGAGGATTGCGCTCAAATCAAATGTCCTAGAACCAAATTTCCACATGTAACTACTAGATTGTGATACAATACACTAATGGGTGAAGTTTGGTTGACTTCTGCGCAGCGGTTTGGGAGTTAACATCAAAATTACATTTCTCGGCCATATCGCATAGATCTCACTGTGAAAAGGCTTAAATGACTTTTTTAATTAAGTTTGATGATTGCGCTCAAACAAAATGTCCTAGAACAAAATTTTCAAATGTAACTACTAGATTGTGATACAATACACTATTGGGTGAAGTTTGGTTGACTTCTGCGCAGCGGTTAGGGAGTTAACATCAAAATTACATTTCTCGGCCATATCGCATTGATCTCACTGTGAAAAGGCTTAAATGACTTTTTTTAATTAAGTTTGAAGATTGCGCTCAAATCAAATGTCCTAGAACTAAATTTCCAAATGTAACTACTAAATTGTGATAAAATACACTATTGGGTGAAGTTTGGTTGACTTCTGCGCAGCGGTTTGGGAGTTAACATCAAAATTACATTTCTCGGCCATATCGCATAGATCTCACTGTGAAAAGGCTTAAATGGCTTTTTTGACCTGTTTGAGGATTGCGCTCAAATCAAATGTCCTAGAACCAAATTTCCACATGTAACTACTAGATTGTGATACAATACACTAATGGGTGAAGTTTGGTTGACTTCTGCGCAGCGGTTTGGGAGTTAACATCAAAATTACATTTCTCGGCCATATCGCATAGATCTCACTGTGAAAAGGCTTAAATGACTTTTTTAATTAAGTTTGATGATTGCGTTCAAACAAAATGTCCTAGAACAAAATTTTCAAATGTAACTACTAGATTGTGATACAATACACTATTGGGTGAAGTTTGGTTGACTTCTGCGCAGCGGTTTGGGAGTTAACATCAAAATTACATTTCTCGGCCATATCGCATAGATCTCACTGTGAAAAGGCTTAAATGACTTTTTTAATTAAGTTTGATGATTGCGTTCAAACAAAATGTCCTAGAACAAAATTTTCAAATGTAACTACTAGATTGTGATACAATACACTATTGGGTGAAGTTTGGTTGACTTCTGCGCAGCGGTTTGGGAGTTAACATCAAAATTACATTTCTCGGCCATATCGCATAGATCTCACTGTGAAAAGGCTTAAATGACTTTTTTAATTAAGTTTAATGATTGCGCTCAAACCAAATGTCCTAGAACGAAATTTTCAAATGTAACTACTAGAATGTGATACAATACACTATTGGGTGAAGTTTAGTTGACTTCTGATCAGCGGTTTGGGAGTTAACATCAAAATTACATTTCTCGGCCATATCGCATAGATCTCACTGTGAAAAGGCTTAAATGGCTTTTTTGACCTAAGTTTGAGGATTGCGCTCAAATCAAATGTCCTAGAACCAAATTTCCACATGTAACTACTAGATTGTGATACAATACACTAATGGGTGAAGTTTGGTTTACTTCTGCGCAGCGGTTTGGGAGTTAACATCAAAATTACATTTCTCGGCCATATCGCATAGATCTCACTGTGAAAAGGCTTAAATGGCTTTTTTGACCTAAGTTTAATAATTGCGCTCAAACCAAATGTCCTAAAACTAAATTTCCAAATGTAACTACTAGATTGTGATAAAATACACTTTTGGGTGAAGTTTGGTTGACTTCTGCGCAGCGGTTTGGGAGTTAACATCAAAATTACATTTCTCGGCCATATCGCATAGATCTCACTGTGAAAAGGCTTAAATGGCTTTTTTGACCTAAGTTTGAGGATTGCGCTCAAATCAAATGTCCTAGAACCAAATTTCCACATGTAACTACTAGATTGTGATACAATACACTAATGGGTGAAGTTTGGTTGACTTCTGCGCAGCGGTTTGGGAGTTAACATCAAAATTACATTTCTCGGCCATATCGCATAGATCTCACTGTGAAAAGGCTTAAATGACTTTTTTAATTAAGTTTGATGATTGCGCTCAAACAAAATTTCCTAGAACAAAATTTTCAAATGTAACTACTAGATTGTGATACAATACACTATTGGGTGAAGTTTGGTTGACTTCTGCGCAGCGGTTTGGGAGTTAACATCAAAATTACATTTCTCGGCCATATCGCATAGATCTCACTGTGAAAAGGCTTAAATGACTTTTTTAATTAAGTTTGATGATTGCGTTCAAACAAAATGTCCTAGAACAAAATTTTCAAATGTAACTACTAGATTGTGATACAATACACTATTGGGTGAAGTTTGGTTGACTTCTGCGCAGCGGTTTGGGAGTTAACATCAAAATTACATTTCTCGGCCATATCGCATAGATCTCACTGTGAAAAGGCTTAAATGACTTTTTTAATTAAGTTTAATGATTGCGCTCAAACCAAATGTCCTAGAACGAAATTTTCAAATGTAACTACTAGAATGTGATACAATACACTATTGGGTGAAGTTTAGTTGACTTCTGCGCAGCGGTTTGGGAGTTAACATCAAAATTACATTTCTCGGCCATATCGCATAGATCTCACTGTGAAAAGGCTTAAATGGCTTTTTTGACCTAAGTTTAATAATTGCGCTCAAACCAAATGTCCTAGAACGAAATTTTCAAATGTAACTACTAGAATGTGATACAATACACTATTGGGTGAAGTTTGGTTGACTTCTGCGCAGCGGTTTGGGAGTTAACATCAAAATTACATTTCTCGGCCATATCGCATAGATCTCACTGTGAAAAGGCTTAAATGGCTTTTTTGACCTAAGTTTGAGGATTGCGCTCAAATCAAATGTCCTAGAACCAAATTTCCACATGTAACTACTAGATTGTGATACAATACACTAATGGGTGAAGTTTGGTTTACTTCTGCGCAGCGGTTTGGGAGTTAACATCAAAATTACATTTCTCGGCCATATCGCATAGATCTCACTGTGAAAAGGCTTAAATGGCTTTTTTGACCTAAGTTTAATAATTGCGCTCAAACCAAATGTCCTAAAACTAAATTTCCAAATGTAACTACTAGATTGTGATAAAATACACTATTGGGTGAAGTTTGGTTGACTTCTGCGCAGCGGTTTGGGAGTTAACATCAAAATTACATTTCTCGGCCATATCGCATAGATCTCACTGTGAAAAGGCTTAAATGGCTTTTTTGACCTAAGTTTGAGGATTGCGCTCAAATCAAATGTCCTAGAACCAAATTTCCACATGTAACTACTAGATTGTGATACAATACACTAATGGGTGAAGTTTGGTTGACTTCTGCGCAGCGGTTTGGGAGTTAACATCAAAATTACATTTCTCGGCCATATCGCATAGATCTCACTGTGAAAAGGCTTAAATGACTTTTTTAATTAAGTTTGATGATTGCGCTCAAACAAAATTTCCTAGAACAAAATTTTCAAATGTAACTACTAGATTGTGATACAATACACTATTGGGTGAAGTTTGGTTGACTTCTGCGCAGCGGTTTGGGAGTTAACATCAAAATTACATTTCTCGGCCATATCGCATAGATCTCACTGTGAAAAGGCTTAAATGACTTTTTTAATTAAGTTTGATGATTGCGTTCAAACAAAATGTCCTAGAACAAAATTTTCAAATGTAACTACTAGATTGTCATACAATACACTATTGGGTGAAGTTTGGTTGACTTCTGCGCAGCGGTTTGGGAGTTAACATCAAAATTACATTTCTCGGCCATATCGCATAGATCTCACTGTGAAAAGGCTTAAATGACTTTTTTAATTAAGTTTAATGATTGCGCTCAAACCAAATGTCCTAGAACGAAATTTTCAAATGTAACTACTAGAATGTGATACAATACACTATTGGGTGAAGTTTAGTTGACTTCTGCGCAGCGGTTTGGGAGTTAACATCAAAATTACATTTCTCGGCCATATCGCATAGATCTCACTGTGAAAAGGCTTAAATGGCTTTTTTGACCTAAGTTTAATAATTGCGCTCAAACCAAATGTCCTAGAACGAAATTTTCAAATGTAACTACTAGAATGTGATACAATACACTATTGGGTGAAGTTTGGTTGACTTCTGCGCAGCGGTTTGGGAGTTAACATCAAAATTACATTTCTCGGCCATATCGCATAGATCTCACTGTGAAAAGGCTTAAATGGCTTTTTTGACCTAAGTTTGAGGATTGCGCTCAAATCAAATGTCCTAGAACCAAATTTCCACATGTAACTACTAGATTGTGATACAATACACTAATGGGTGAAGTTTGGTTGACTTCTGCGCAGCGGTTTGGGAGTTAACATCAAAATTACATTTCTCGGCCATATCGCATAGATCTCACTGTGAAAAGGCTTAAATGACTTTTTTAATTAAGTTTGATGATTGCGTTCAAACAAAATGTCCTAAAACAAAATTTTCAAATGTAACTACAAGATTGTGATACAATACACTATTGGGTGAAGTTTGGTTGACTTCTGCGCAGCGGTTTGGGAGTTAACATCAAAATTACATTTCTCGGCCATATCGCATAGATCTCACTGTGAAAAGGCTTAAATGGCTTTTTTGATCTAAGTTTGAGGATTGCGCTCAAATCAAATGTCCTAGAACCAAATTTCCACATGTAACTACTAGATTGTGATACAATACACTAATGGGTGAAGTTTGGTTTACTTCTGCGCAGCGGTTTGGGAGTTAACATCAAAATTACATTTCTCGGCCATATCGCATAGATCTCACAGTGAAAAGGCTTAAATGGCTTTTTTGACCTAAGTTTGAGGATTGCGCTCAAATCAAATGTCCTAGAACCAAATTTCCACATGTAACTACTAGATTGTGATACAATACACTAATGGGTGAAGTTTGGTTGACTTCTGCGCAGCGGTTTGGGAGTTAACATCAAAATTACATTTCTCGGCCATATCGCATAGATCTCACTGTGAAAAGGCTTAAATGACTTTTTTAATTAAGTTTGATGATTGCACTCAAACAAAATTTCCTAGAACAAAATTTTCAAATGTAACTACTAGATTGTGATACAATACACTATTGGGTGAAGTTTGGTTGACTTCTGCGCAGCGGTTTGGGAGTTAACATCAAAATTACATTTCTCGGCCATATCGCATAGATCTCACTGTGAAAAGGCTTAAATGACTTTTTTAATTAAGTTTGATGATTGCGTTCAAACAAAATGTCCTAGAACAAAATTTTCAAATGTAACTACTAGATTGGTATACAATACACTATTGGGTAAAGTTTGGTTGACTTCTGCGCAGCGGTTTGGGAGTTAACATCAAAATTACATTTCTCGGCCATATCGCATAGATCTCACTGTGAAAAGGCTTAAATGACTTTTTTAATTAAGTTTAATGATTGCGCTCAAACCAAATGTCCTAGAACGAAATTTTCAAATGTAACTACTAGAATGTGATACAATACACTATTGGGTGAAGTTTAGTTGACTTCTGCGCAGCGGTTTGGGAGTTAACATCAAAATTACATTTCTCGGCCATATCGCATAGATCTCACTGTGAAAAGGCTTAAATGGCTTTTTTGACCTAAGTTTGAGGATTGCGCTCAAATCAAATGTCCTAGAACCAAATTTCCACATGTAACTACTAGATTGTGATACAATACACTAATGGGTGAAGTTTGGTTTACTTCTGCGCAGCGGTTTAGGAGTTAACATCAAAATTACATTTCTCGGCCATATCGCATAGATCTCACTGTGAAAAGGCTTAAATGGCTTTTTTGACCTAAGTTTAATAATTGCGCTCAAACCAAATGTCCTAGAACGAAATTTTCAAATGTAACTACTAGAATGTGATACAATACACTATTGGGTGAAGTTTGGTTGACTTCTGCGCAGCGGTTTGGGAGTTAACATCAAAATTACATTTCTCGGCCATATCGCATAGATCTCACTGTGAAAAGGCTTAAATGTCTTTTTTGACCTAAGTTTGAGGATTGCGCTCAAATCAAATGTCCTAGAACCAAATTTCCACATGTAACTACTAGATTGTGATACAATACACTAATGGGTGAAGTTTGGTTGACTTCTGCGCAGCGGTTTGGGAGTTAACATCAAAATTACATTTCTCGGCCATATCGCATAGATCTCACTGTGAAAAGGCTTAAATGGCTTTTTTGACCTAAGTTTAATAATTGCGCTCAAACCAAATGTCCTAAAACTAAATTTCCAAATGTAACTACTAGATTGTGATAAAATACACTATTGGGTGAAGTTTGGTTGACTTCTGCGCAGCGGTTTGGGAGTTAACATCAAAATTACATTTCTCGGCCATATCGCATAGATCTCACTGTGAAAAGGCTTAAATGGCTTTTTTGACCTAAGTTTGAGGATTGCGCTCAAATCAAATGTCCTAGAACCAAATTTCCACATGTAACTACTAGATTGTGATACAATACACTAATGGGTGAAGTTTGGTTGACTTCTGCGCAGCGGTTTGGGAGTTAACATCAAAATTACATTTCTCGGCCATATCGCATAGATCTCACTGTGAAAAGGCTTAAATGACTTTTTTAATTAAGTTTGATGATTGCGCTCAAACAAAATTTCCTAGAACAAAATTTTCAAATGTAACTACTAGATTGTGATACAATACACTATTGGGTGAAGTTTGGTTGACTTCTGCGCAGCGGTTTGGGAGTTAACATCAAAATTACATTTCTCGGCCATATCGCATAGATCTCACTGTGAAAAGGCTTAAATGACTTTTTTAATTAAGTTTGATGATTGCGTTCAAACAAAATGTCCTAGAACAAAATTTTCAAATGTAACTACTAGATTGTCATACAATACACTATTGGGTGAAGTTTGGTTGACTTCTGCGCAGCGGTTTGGGAGTTAACATCAAAATTACATTTCTCGGCCATATCGCATAGATCTCACTGTGAAAAGGCTTAAATGACTTTTTTAATTAAGTTTAATGATTGCGCTCAAACCAAATGTCCTAGAACGAAATTTTCAAATGTAACTACTAGAATGTGATACAATACACTATTGGGTGAAGTTTAGTTGACTTCTGCGCAGCGGTTTGGGAGTTAACATCAAAATTACATTTCTCGGCCATATCGCATAGATCTCACTGTGAAAAGGCTTAAATGGCTTTTTTGACCTAAGTTTAATAATTGCGCTCAAACCAAATGTCCTAGAACGAAATTTTCAAATGTAACTACTAGAATGTGATACAATACACTATTGGGTGAAGTTTGGTTGACTTCTGCGCAGCGGTTTGGGAGTTAACATCAAAATTACATTTCTCGGCCATATCGCATAGATCTCACTGTGAAAAGGCTTAAATGGCTTTTTTGACCTAAGTTTGAGGATTGCGCTCAAATCAAATGTCCTAGAACCAAATTTCCACATGTAACTACTAGATTGTGATACAATACACTAATGGGTGAAGTTTGGTTGACTTCTGCGCAGCGGTTTGGGAGTTAACATCAAAATTACATTTCTCGGCCATATCGCATAGATCTCACTGTGAAAAGGCTTAAATGACTTTTTTAATTAAGTTTGATGATTGCGTTCAAACAAAATGTCCTAAAACAAAATTTTCAAATGTAACTACTAGATTGTGATACAATACACTATTGGGTGAAGTTTGGTTGACTTCTGCGCAGCGGTTTGGGAGTTAACATCAAAATTACATTTCTCGGCCATATCGCATAGATCTCACTGTGAAAAGGCTTAAATGGCTTTTTTGATCTAAGTTTGAGGATTGCGCTCAAATCAAATGTCCTAGAACCAAATTTCCACATGTAACTACTAGATTGTGATACAATACACTAATGGGTGAAGTTTGGTTTACTTCTGCGCAGCGGTTTGGGAGTTAACATCAAAATTACATTTCTCGGCCATATCGCATAGATCTCACAGTGAAAAGGCTTAAATGGCTTTTTTGACCTAAGTTTGAGGATTGCGCTCAAATCAAATGTCCTAGAACCAAATTTCCACATGTAACTACTAGATTGTGATACAATACACTAATGGGTGAAGTTTGGTTGACTTCTGCGCAGCGGTTTGGGAGTTAACATCAAAATTACATTTCTCGGCCATATCGCATAGATCTCACTGTGAAAAGGCTTAAATGACTTTTTTAATTAAGTTTGATGATTGCACTCAAACAAAATTTCCTAGAACAAAATTTTCAAATGTAACTACTAGATTGTGATACAATACACTATTGGGTGAAGTTTGGTTGACTTCTGCGCAGCGGTTTGGGAGTTAACATCAAAATTACATTTCTCGGCCATATCGCATAGATCTCACTGTGAAAAGGCTTAAATGACTTTTTTAATTAAGTTTGATGATTGCGTTCAAACAAAATGTCCTAGAACAAAATTTTCAAATGTAACTACTAGATTGTGATACAATACACTATTGGGTGAAGTTTGGTTGACTTCTGCGCAGCGGTTTGGGAGTTAACATCAAAATTACATTTCTCGGCCATATCGCATAGATCTCACTGTGAAAAGGCTTAAATGACTTTTTTAATTAAGTTTAATGATTGCGCTCAAACCAAATGTCCTAGAACGAAATTTTCAAATGTAACTACTAGAATGTGATACAATACACTATTGGGTGAAGTTTAGTTGACTTCTGCGCAGCGGTTTGGGAGTTAACATCAAAATTACATTTCTCGGCCATATCGCATAGATCTCACTGTGAAAAGGCTTAAATGGCTTTTTTGACCTAAGTTTGAGGATTGCGCTCAAATCAAATGTCCTAGAACCAAATTTCCACATGTAACTACTAGATTGTGATACAATACACTAATGGGTGAAGTTTGGTTTACTTCTGCGCAGCGGTTTGGGAGTTAACATCAAAATTACATTTCTCGGCCATATCGCATAGATCTCACTGTGAAAAGGCTTAAATGACTTTTTTATTTAAGTTTGATGATGGCGCTCAAACAAAATTTCCTAGAACAAAATTTTCAAATGTAACTACTAGATTGTGATACAATACACTATTGGGTGAAGTTTGGTTGACTTCTGCGCAGCGGTTTGGGAGTTAACATCAAAATTACATTTCTCGGCCATATCGCATAGATCTCACTGTGAAAAGGCTTAAATGACTTTTTTAATTAAGTTTGATGATTGCATTCAAACAAAATGTCCTAGAACAAAATTTTCAAATGTAACTACTAGATTGTGATACAATACACTATTGGGTGAAGTTTGGTTGACTTCTGCGCAGCGGTTTGGGAGTTAACATCAAAATTACATTTCTCGGCCATATCGCATAGATCTCACTGTGAAAAGGCTTAAATGACTTTTTTAATTAAGTTTAATGATTGCGCTCAAACCAAATGTCCTAGAACGAAATTTTCAAATGTAACTACTAGAATGTGATACAATACACTATTGGGTGAAATTTAGTTGACTTCTGCGCAGCGGTTTGGGAGTTAACATCAAAATTACATTTCTCGGCCATATCGCATAGATCTCACTGTGAAAAGGCTTAAATGGCTTTTTTGACCTAAGTTTGAGGATTGCGCTCAAATCAAATGTCCTAGAACCAAATTTCCACATGTAACTACTAGATTGTGATACAATACACTAATGGGTGAAGTTTGGTTTACTTCTGCGCAGCGGTTTGGGAGTTAACATCAAAATTACATTTCTCGGCCATATCGCATAGATCTCACTGTGAAAAGGCTTAAATGGCTTTTTTGACCTAAGTTTAATAATTGCGCTCAAACCAAATGTCCTAGAACGAAATTTTCAAATGTAACTACTAGAATGTGATACAATACACTATTGGGTGAAGTTTGGTTGACTTCTGCGCAGCGGTTTGGGAGTTAACATCAAAATTACATTTCTCGGCCATATCGCATAGATCTCACTGTGAAAAGGCTTAAATGGCTTTTTTGACCTAAGTTTGAGGATTGCGCTCAAATCAAATGTCCTAGAACCAAATTTCCACATGTAACTACTAGATTGTGATACAATACACTAATGGGTGAAGTTTGGTTTACTTCTGCGCAGCGGTTTGGGAGTTAACATCAAAATTACATTTCTCGGCCATATCGCATAGATCCCACTGTGAAAAGGCTTAAATGGCTTTTTTGACCTAAGTTTAATGATTGCGCTCAAACCAAATGTCCTATAACCAAATTTCCACATGTAACTACTAGATTGTGATACAATACACTAATGGGTGAAGTTTGGTTGACTTCTGCGCAGCGGTTTGGGAGTTAACATCAAAATTACATTTCTCGGCCATATCGCATAGATCTCACTGTGAAAAGGCTTAAATGACTTTTTTAATTAAGTTTGATGATTGCGTTCAAACAAAATGTCCTAGAACAAAATTTTCAAATGTAACTACTAGATTGTGATACAATACACTATTGGGTGAAGTTTGGTTGACTTCTGCGCAGCGGTTTGGGAGTTAACATCAAAATTACATTTCTCGGCCATATCGCATAGATCTCACTGTGAAAAGGCTTAAATGGCTTTTTTGACCTAAGTTTGAGGATTGCGCTCAAATCAAATGTCCTAGAACCAAATTTCCACATGTAACTACTAGATTGTGATACAATACACTAATGGGTGAAGTTTGGTTTACTTCTGCGCAGCGGTTTGGGAGTTAACATCAAAATTACATTTCTCGGCCATATCGCATAGATCTCACTGTGAAAAGGCTTAAATGGCTTTTTTGACCTAAGTTTAATAATTGCGCTCAAACCAAATGTCCTAAAACTAAATTTCCAAATGTAACTACTAGATTGTGATAAAATACACTTTTGGGTGAAGTTTGGTTGACTTCTGCGCAGCGGTTTGGGAGTTAACATCAAAATTACATTTCTCGGCCATATCGCATAGATCTCACTGTGAAAAGGCTTAAATGGCTTTTTTGACCTAAGTTTGAGGATTGCGCTCAAATCAAATGTCCTAGAACCAAATTTCCACATGTAACTACTAGATTGTGATACAATACACTAATGGGTGAAGTTTGGTTGACTTCTGCGCAGCGGTTTGGGAGTTAACATCAAAATTACATTTCTCGGCCATATCGCATAGATCTCACTGTGAAAAGGCTTAAATGGCTTTTTTGACCTAAGTTTGAGGATTGCGCTCAAATCAAATGTCCTAGAACCAAATTTCCACATGTAACTACTAGATTGTGATACAATACAGTATTGGGTGAAGTTTGGTTGACTTCTGCGCAGCGGTTTGGGAGTTAACATCAAAATTACATTTCTCGGCCATATCGCATAGATCTCACTGTGAAAAGGCTTAAATGACTTTTTTAATTAAGTTTAATGATTGCGCTCAAACCAAATGTCCTAGAACGAAATTTTCAAATGTAACTACTAGAATGTGATACAATACACTATTGGGTGAAGTTTAGTTGACTTCTGCGCAGCGGTTTGGGAGTTAACATCAAAATTACATTTCTCGGCCATATCGCATAGATCTCACTGTGAAAAGGCTTAAATGGCTTTTTTGACCTAAGTTTAATAATTGCGCTCAAACCAAATGTCCTAGAACGAAATTTTCAAATGTAACTACTAGAATGTGATACAATACACTATTGGGTGAAGTTTGGTTGACTTCTGCGCAGCGGTTTGGGAGTTAACATCAAAATTACATTTCTCGGCCATATCGCATAGATCTCACTGTGAAAAGGCTTAAATGGCTTTTTTGACCTAAGTTTGAGGATTGCGCTCAAATCAAATGTCCTAGAACCAAATTTCCACATGTAACTACTAGATTGTGATACAATACACTAATGGGTGAAGTTTGGTTTACTTCTGCGCAGCGGTTTGGGAGTTAACATCAAAATTACATTTCTCGGCCATATCGCATAGATCTCACTGTGAAAAGGCTTAAATGGCTTTTTTGACCTAAGTTTAATAATTGCGCTCAAACCAAATGTCCTAAAACTAAATTTCCAAATGTAACTACTAGATTGTGATAAAATACACTATTGGGTGAAGTTTGGTTGACTTCTGCGCAGCGGTTTGGGAGTTAACATCAAAATTACATTTCTCGGCCATATCGCATAGATCTCACTGTGAAAAGGCTTAAATGGCTTTTTTGACCTAAGTTTGAGGATTGCGCTCAAATCAAATGTCCTAGAACCAAATTTCCACATGTAACTACTAGATTGTGATACAATACACTAATGGGTGAAGTTTGGTTGACTTCTGCGCAGCGGTTTGGGAGTTAACATCAAAATTACATTTCTCGGCCATATCGCATAGATCTCACTGTGAAAAGGCTTAAATGACTTTTTTAATTAAGTTTGATGATTGCGCTCAAACAAAATTTCCTAGAACAAAATTTTCAAATGTAACTACTAGATTGTGATACAATACACTATTGGGTGAAGTTTGGTTGACTTCTGCGCAGCGGTTTGGGAGTTAACATCAAAATTACATTTCTCGGCCATATCGCATAGATCTCACTGTGAAAAGGCTTAAATGACTTTTTTAATTAAGTTTGATGATTGCGTTCAAACAAAATGTCCTAGAACAAAATTTTCAAATGTAACTACTAGATTGTCATACAATACACTATTGGGTGAAGTTTGGTTGACTTCTGCGCAGCGGTTTGGGAGTTAACATCAAAATTACATTTCTCGGCCATATCGCATAGATCTCACTGTGAAAAGGCTTAAATGACTTTTTTAATTAAGTTTAATGATTGCGCTCAAACCAAATGTCCTAGAACGAAATTTTCAAATGTAACTACTAGAATGTGATACAATACACTATTGGGTGAAGTTTAGTTGACTTCTGCGCAGCGGTTTGGGAGTTAACATCAAAATTACATTTCTCGGCCATATCGCATAGATCTCACTGTGAAAAGGCTTAAATGGCTTTTTTGACCTAAGTTTAATAATTGCGCTCAAACCAAATGTCCTAGAACGAAATTTTCAAATGTAACTACTAGAATGTGATACAATACACTATTGGGTGAAGTTTGGTTGACTTCTGCGCAGCGGTTTGGGAGTTAACATCAAAATTACATTTCTCGGCCATATCGCATAGATCTCACTGTGAAAAGGCTTAAATGGCTTTTTTGACCTAAGTTTGAGGATTGCGCTCAAATCAAATGTCCTAGAACCAAATTTCCACATGTAACTACTAGATTGTGATACAATACACTAATGGGTGAAGTTTGGTTGACTTCTGCGCAGCGGTTTGGGAGTTAACATCAAAATTACATTTCTCGGCCATATCGCATAGATCTCACTGTGAAAAGGCTTAAATGACTTTTTTAATTAAGTTTGATGATTGCGTTCAAACAAAATGTCCTAAAACAAAATTTTCAAATGTAACTACTAGATTGTGATACAATACACTATTGGGTGAAGTTTGGTTGACTTCTGCGCAGCGGTTTGGGAGTTAACATCAAAATTACATTTCTCGGCCATATCGCATAGATCTCACTGTGAAAAGGCTTAAATGGCTTTTTTGACCTAAGTTTGAGGATTGCGCTCAAATCAAATGTCCTAGAACCAAATTTCCACATGTAACTACTAGATTGTGATACAATACACTAATGGGTGAAGTTTGGTTTACTTCTGCGCAGCGGTTTGGGAGTTAACATCAAAATTACATTTCTCGGCCATATCGCATAGATCTCACAGTGAAAAGGCTTAAATGGCTTTTTTGACCTAAGTTTGAGGATTGCGCTCAAATCAAATGTCCTAGAACCAAATTTCCACATGTAACTACTAGATTGTGATACAATACACTAATGGGTGAAGTTTGGTTGACTTCTGCGCAGCGGTTTGGGAGTTAACATCAAAATTACATTTCTCGGCCATATCGCATAGATCTCACTGTGAAAAGGCTTAAATGACTTTTTTAATTAAGTTTGATGATTGCACTCAAACAAAATTTCCTAGAACAAAATTTTCAAATGTAACTACTAGATCGTGATACAATACACTATTGGGTGAAGTTTGGTTGACTTCTGCGCAGCGGTTTGGGAGTTAACATCAAAATTACATTTCTCGGCCATATCGCATAGATCTCACTGTGAAAAGGCTTAAATGACTTTTTTAATTAAGTTTGATGATTGCGTTCAAACAAAATGTCCTAGAACAAAATTTTCAAATGTAACTACTAGATTGGTATACAATACACTATTGGGTAAAGTTTGGTTGACTTCTGCGCAGCGGTTTGGGAGTTAACATCAAAATTACATTTCTCGGCCATATCGCATAGATCTCACTGTGAAAAGGCTTAAATGACTTTTTTAATTAAGTTTAATGATTGCGCTCAAACCAAATGTCCTAGAACGAAATTTTCAAATGTAACTACTAGAATGTGATACAATACACTATTGGGTGAAGTTTAGTTGACTTCTGCGCAGCGGTTTGGGAGTTAACATCAAAATTACATTTCTCGGCCATATCGCATAGATCTCACTGTGAAAAGGCTTAAATGGCTTTTTTGACCTAAGTTTGAGGATTGCGCTCAAATCAAATGTCCTAGAACCAAATTTCCACATGTAACTACTAGATTGTGATACAATACACTAATGGGTGAAGTTTGGTTTACTTCTGCGCAGCGGTTTAGGAGTTAACATCAAAATTACATTTCTCGGCCATATCGCATAGATATCACTGTGAAAAGGCTTAAATGGCTTTTTTGACCTAAGTTTAATAATTGCGCTCAAACCAAATGTCCTAGAACGAAATTTTCAAATGTAACTACTAGAATGTGATACAATACACTATTGGGTGAAGTTTGGTTGACTTCTGCGCAGCGGTTTGGGAGTTAACATCAAAATTACATTTCTCGGCCATATCGCATAGATCTCACTGTGAAAAGGCTTAAATGTCTTTTTTGACCTAAGTTTGAGGATTGCGCTCAAATCAAATGTCCTAGAACCAAATTTCCACATGTAACTACTAGATTGTGATACAATACACTAATGGGTGAAGTTTGGTTGACTTCTGCGCAGCGGTTTGGGAGTTAACATCAAAATTACATTTCTCGGCCATATCGCATAGATCTCACTGTGAAAAGGCTTAAATGACTTTTTTAATTAAGTTTGATGATTGCGCTCAAACAAAATTTCCTAGAACAAAATTTTCAAATGTAACTACTAGATTGTGATACAATACACTATTGGGTGAAGTTTGGTTGACTTCTGCGCAGCGGTTTGGGAGTTAACATCAAAATTACATTTCTCGGCCATATCGCATAGATCTCACTGTGAAAAGGCTTAAATGACTTTTTTAATTAAGTTTGATGATTGCGTTCAAACAAAATGTCCTAGAACAAAATTTTCAAATGTAACTACTAGATTGTGATACAATACACTATTGGGTGAAGTTTGGTTGACTTCTGCGCAGCGGTTTGGGAGTTAACATCAAAATTACATTTCTCGGCCATATCGCATAGATCTCACTGTGAAAAGGCTTAAATGACTTTTTTAATTAAGTTTAATGATTGCGCTCAAACCAAATGTCCTAGAACGAAATTTTCAAATGTAACTACTAGAATGTGATACAATACACTATTGGGTGAAGTTTAGTTGACTTCTGCGCAGCGGTTTGGGAGTTAACATCAAAATTACATTTCTCGGCCATATCGCATAGATCTCACTGTGAAAAGGCTTAAATGGCTTTTTTGACCTAAGTTTGAGGATTGCGCTCAAATCAAATGTCCTAGAACCAAATTTCCACATGTAACTACTAGATTGTGATACAATACACTAATGGGTGAAGTTTGGTTTACTTCTGCGCAGCGGTTTGGGAGTTAACATCAAAATTACATTTCTCGGCCATATCGCATAGATCTCACTGTGAAAAGGCTTAAATGGCTTTTTTGACCTAAGTTTAATAATTGCGCTCAAACCAAATGTCCTAAAACTAAATTTCCAAATGTAACTACTAGATTGTGATAAAATACACTATTGGGTGAAGTTTGGTTGACTTCTGCGCAGCGGTTTGGGAGTTAACATCAAAATTACATTTCTCGGCCATATCGCATAGATCTCACTGTGAAAAGGCTTAAATGGCTTTTTTGACCTAAGTTTGAGGATTGCGCTCAAATCAAATGTCCTAGAACCAAATTTCCACATGTAACTACTAGATTGTGATACAATACACTAATGGGTGAAGTTTGGTTGACTTCTGCGCAGCGGTTTGGGAGTTAACATCAAAATTACATTTCTCGGCCATATCGCATAGATCTCACTGTGAAAAGGCTTAAATGACTTTTTTATTTAAGTTTGATGATGGCGCTCAAACAAAATTTCCTAGAACAAAATTTTCAAATGTAACTACTAGATTGTGATACAATACACTATTGGGTGAAGTTTGGTTGACTTCTGCGCAGCGGTTTGGGAGTTAACATCAAAATTACATTTCTCGGCCATATCGCATAGATCTCACTGTGAAAAGGCTTAAATGACTTTTTTAATTAAGTTTGATGATTGCATTCAAACAAAATGTCCTAGAACAAAATTTTCAAATGTAACTACTAGATTGTGATACAATACACTATTGGGTGAAGTTTGGTTGACTTCTGCGCAGCGGTTTGGGAGTTAACATCAAAATTACATTTCTCGGCCATATCGCATAGATCTCACTGTGAAAAGGCTTAAATGACTTTTTTAATTAAGTTTAATGATTGCGCTCAAACCAAATGTCCTAGAACGAAATTTTCAAATGTAACTACTAGAATGTGATACAATACACTATTGGGTGAAATTTAGTTGACTTCTGCGCAGCGGTTTGGGAGTTAACATCAAAATTACATTTCTCGGCCATATCGCATAGATCTCACTGTGAAAAGGCTTAAATGGCTTTTTTGACCTAAGTTTGAGGATTGCGCTCAAATCAAATGTCCTAGAACCAAATTTCCACATGTAACTACTAGATTGTGATACAATACACTAATGGGTGAAGTTTGGTTTACTTCTGCGCAGCGGTTTGGGAGTTAACATCAAAATTACATTTCTCGGCCATATCGCATAGATCTCACTGTGAAAAGGCTTAAATGGCTTTTTTGACCTAAGTTTAATAATTGCGCTCAAACCAAATGTCCTAGAACGAAATTTTCAAATGTAACTACTAGAATGTGATACAATACACTATTGGGTGAAGTTTGGTTGACTTCTGCGCAGCGGTTTGGGAGTTAACATCAAAATTACATTTCTCGGCCATATCGCATAGATCTCACTGTGAAAAGGCTTAAATGGCTTTTTTGACCTAAGTTTGAGGATTGCGCTCAAACAAAATGTCCTAGAACAAAATTTTCAAATGTAACTACTAGATTGTGATACAATACACTATTGGGTGAAGTTTGGTTGACTCTGCGCAGCGGTTTGGGAGTTAACATCAAAATTACATTTCTCGGCCATATCGCATAGATCTCACTGTGAAAAGGCTTAAATGACTTTTTTAATTAAGTTTGATGATTGCGTTCAAACAAAATGTCCTAGAACAAAATTTTCAAATGTAACTACTAGATTGTGGTACAATACACTATTGGGTGAAGTTTGGTTGACTTCTGCGCAGCGGTTTGGGAGTTAACATCAAAATTACATTTCTCGGCCATATCGCATAGATCTCACTGTGAAAAGGCTTAAATGGCTTTTTTGACCTAAGTTTGAGGATTGCGCTCAAATCAAATGTCCTAGAACCAAATTTCCACATGTAACTACTAGATTGTGATACAATACACTAATGGGTGAAGTTTGGTTTACTTCTGCGCAGCGGTTTGGGAGTTAACATCAAAATTACATTTCTCGGCCATATCGCATAGATCTCACTGTGAAAAGGCTTAAATGGCTTTTTTGACCTAAGTTTAATAATTGCGCTCAAACCAAATGTCCTAAAACTAAATTTCCAAATGTAACTACTAGATTGTGATAAAATACACTATTGGGTGAAGTTTGGTTGACTTCTGCGCAGCGGTTTGGGAGTTAACATCAAAATTACATTTCTCGGCCATATCGCATAGATCTCACTGTGAAAAGGCTTAAATGGCTTTTTTGACCTAAGTTTGAGGATTGCGCTCAAATCAAATGTCCTAGAACCAAATTTCCACATGTAACTACTAGATTGTGATACAATACACTAATGGGTGAAGTTTGGTTGACTTCTGCGCAGCGGTTTGGGAGTTAACATCAAAATTACATTTCTCGGCCATATCGCATAGATCTCACTGTGAAAAGGCTTAAATGACTTTTTTAATTAAGTTTGATGATTGCGTTCAAACAAAATGTCCTAGAACAAAATTTTCAAATGTAACTACTAGATTGGTATACAATACACTATTGGGTGAAGTTTGGTTGACTTCTGCGCAGCGGTTTGGGAGTTAACATCAAAATTACATTTCTCGGCCATATCGCATAGATCTCACTGTGAAAAGGCTTAAATGACTTTTTTAATTAAGTTTAATGATTGCGCTCAAACCAAATGTCCTAGAACGAAATTTTCAAATGTAACTACTAGAATGTGATACAATACACTATTGGGTGAAGTTTAGTTGACTTCTGCGCAGCGGTTTGGGAGTTAACATCAAAATTACATTTCTCGGCCATATCGCATAGATCTCACTGTGAAAAGGCTTAAATGGCTTTTTTGACCTAAGTTTAATAATTGCGCTCAAACCAAATGTCCTAGAACGAAATTTTCAAATGTAACTACTAGAATGTGATACAATACACTATTGGGTGAAGTTTGGTTGACTTCTGCGCAGCGGTTTGGGAGTTAACATCAAAATTACATTTCTCGGCCATATCGCATAGATCTCACTGTGAAAAGGCTTAAATGACTTTTTTTAATTAAGTTTGAAGATTGCGCTCAAATCAAATGTCCTAGAACTAAATTTCCAAATGTAACTACTAAATTGTGATAAAATACACTATTGGGTGAAGTTTGGTTGACTTCTGCGCAGCGGTTTGGGAGTTAACATCAAAATTACATTTCTCGGCCATATCGCATAGATCTCACTGTGAAAAGGCTTAAATGGCTTTTTTGACCTGTTTGAGGATTGCGCTCAAATCAAATGTCCTATAACCAAATTTCCACATGTAACTACTAGATTGTGATACAATACACTAATGGGTGAAGTTTGGTTGACTTCTGCGCAGCGGTTTGGGAGTTAACATCAAAATTACATTTCTCGGCCATATCGCATAGATCTCACTGTGAAAAGGCTTAAATGACTTTTTTAATTAAGTTTGATGATTGCGCTCAAACAAAATTTCCTAGAACAAAATTTTCAAATGTAACTACTAGATTGTGATACAATACACTATTGGGTGAAGTTTGGTTGACTTCTGCGCAGCGGTTTGGGAGTTAACATCAAAATTACATTTCTCGGCCATATCGCATAGATCTCACTGTGAAAAGGCTTAAATGACTTTTTTAATTAAGTTTGATGATTGCGTTCAAACAAAATGTCCTAGAACAAAATTTTCAAATGTAACTACTAGATTGTGATACAATACACTATTGGGTGAAGTTTGGTTGACTTCTGCGCAGCGGTTTGGGAGTTAACATCAAAATTACATTTCTCGGCCATATCGCATAGATCTCACTGTGAAAAGGCTTAAATGACTTTTTTAATTAAGTTTAATGATTGCGCTCAAACCAAATGTCCTAGAACGAAATTTTCAAATGTAACTACTAGAATGTGATACAATACACTAATGGGTGAAGTTTGGTTGACTTCTGCGCAGCGGTTTGGGAGTTAACATCAAAATTACATTTCTCGGCCATATCGCATAGATCTCACTGTGAAAAGGCTTAAATGACTTTTTTTAATTAAGTTTGAAGATTGCGCTCAAATCAAATGTCCTAGAACTAAATTTCCAAATGTAACTACTAAATTGTGATAAAATACACTATTGGGTGAAGTTTGGTTGACTTCTGCGCAGCGGTTTGGGAGTTAACATCAAAATTACATTTCTCGGCCATATCGCATAGATCTCACTGTGAAAAGGCTTAAATGGCTTTTTTGACCTGTTTAAGGATTGCGCTCAAATCAAATGTCCTATAACCAAATTTCCACATGTAACTACTAGATTGTGATACAATACACTAATGGGTGAAGTTTGGTTGACTTCTGCGCAGCGGTTTGGGAGTTAACATCAAAATTACATTTCTCGGCCATATCGCATAGATCTCACTGTGAAAAGGCTTAAATGACTTTTTTAATTAAGTTTGATGATTGCGTTCAAACAAAATGTCCTAGAACAAAATTTTCAAATGTAACTACTAGATTGTGATACAATACACTATTGGGTGAAGTTTGGTTGACTTCTGCGCAGCGGTTTGGGAGTTAACATCAAAATTACATTTCTCGGCCATATCGCATAGATCTCACTGTGAAAAGGCTTAAATGGCTTTTTTGACCTAAGTTTGAGGATTGCGCTCAAATCAAATGTCCTAGAACCAAATTTCCACATGTAACTACTAGATTGTGATACAATACACTAATGGGTGAAGTTTGGTTTACTTCTGCGCAGCGGTTTGGGAGTTAACATCAAAATTACATTTCTCGGCCATATCGCATAGATCTCACTGTGAAAAGGCTTAAATGGCTTTTTTGACCTAAGTTTAATAATTGCGCTCAAACCAAATGTCCTAAAACTAAATTTCCAAATGTAACTACTAGATTGTGATAAAATACACTATTGGGTGAAGTTTGGTTGACTTCTGCGCAGCGGTTTGGGAGTTAACATCAAAATTACATTTCTCGGCCATATCGCATAGATCTCACTGTGAAAAGGCTTAAATGGCTTTTTTGACCTAAGTTTGAGGATTGCGCTCAAATCAAATGTCCTAGAACCAAATTTCCACATGTAACTACTAGATTGTGATACAATACACTAATGGGTGAAGTTTGGTTGACTTCTGCGCAGCGGTTTGGGAGTTAACATCAAAATTACATTTCTCGGCCATATCGCATAGATCTCACTGTGAAAAGGCTTAAATGACTTTTTTAATTAAGTTTGATGATTGCGCTCAAACAAAATTTCCTAGAACAAAATTTTCAAATGTAACTACTAGATTGTGATACAATACACTATTGGGTGAAGTTTGGTTGACTTCTGCGCAGCGGTTTGGGAGTTAACATCAAAATTACATTTCTCGGCCATATCGCATAGATCTCACTGTGAAAAGGCTTAAATGACTTTTTTAATTAAGTTTGATGATTGCGTTCAAACAAAATGTCCTAGAACAAAATTTTCAAATGTAACTACTAGATTGTGATACAATACACTATTGGGTGAAGTTTGGTTGACTTCTGCGCAGCGGTTTGGGAGTTAACATCAAAATTACATTTCTCGGCCATATCGCATAGATCTCACTGTGAAAAGGCTTAAATGACTTTTTTAATTAAGTTTAATGATTGCGCTCAAACCAAATGTCCTAGAACGAAATTTTCAAATGTAACTACTAGAATGTGATACAATACACTATTGGGTGAAGTTTAGTTGACTTCTGCGCAGCGGTTTGGGAGTTAACATCAAAATTACATTTCTCGGCCATATCGCATAGATCTCACTGTGAAAAGGCTTAAATGGCTTTTTTGACCTAAGTTTAATAATTGCGCTCAAACCAAATGTCCTAGAACGAAATTTTCAAATGTAACTACTAGAATGTGATACAATACACTATTGGGTGAAGTTTGGTTGACTTCTGCGCAGCGGTTTGGGAGTTAACATCAAAATTACATTTCTCGGCCATATCGCATAGATCTCACTGTGAAAAGGCTTAAATGGCTTTTTTGACCTAAGTTTGAGGATTGCGCTCAAATCAAATGTCCTAGAACCAAATTTCCACATGTAACTACTAGATTGTGATACAATACACTAATGGGTGAAGTTTGGTTTACTTCTGCGCAGCGGTTTGGGAGTTAACATCAAAATTACATTTCTCGGCCATATCGCATAGATCTCACTGTGAAAAGGCTTAAATGGCTTTTTTGACCTAAGTTTAATAATTGCGCTCAAACCAAATGTCCTAAAACTAAATTTCCAAATGTAACTACTAGATTGTGATAAAATACACTATTGGGTGAAGTTTGGTTGACTTCTGCGCAGCGGTTTGGGAGTTAACATCAAAATTACATTTCTCGGCCATATCGCATAGATCTCATTGTGAAACGGCTTAAATGACTTTTTTAATTAAGTTTGATGATTGCGCTCAAACAAAATTTCCTAGAACAAAATTTTCAAATGTAACTACTAGATTGTGATACAATACACTATTGGGTGAAGTTTGGTTGACTTCTGCGCAGCGGTTTGGGAGTTAACATCAAAATTACATTTCTCGGCCATATCGCATAGATCTCACTGTGAAAAGGCTTAAATGACTTTTTTAATTAAGTTTGATGATTGCGTTCAAACAAAATGTCCTAGAACAAAATTTTCAAATGTAACTACTAGATTGTGATACAATACACTATTGGGTGAAGTTTGGTTGACTTCTGCGCAGCGGTTTGGGAGTTAACATCAAAATTACATTTCTCGGCCATATCGCATAGATCTCACTGTGAAAAGGCTTAAATGACTTTTTTAAATTAAGTTTAATGATTGCGCTCAAACCAAATGTCCTAGAACGAAATTTTCAAATGTAACTACTAGAATGTGATACAATACACTATTGGGTGAAGTTTCGTTGACTTCTGCGCAGCGGTTTGGGAGTTAACATCAAAATTACATTTCTCGGCCATATCGCATAGATCTCACTGTGAAAAGGCTTAAATGACTTTTTTAATTAAGTTTGATGATTGCGTTCAAACAAAATGTCCTAGAACAAAATTTTCAAATGTAACTACTAGATTGTGATACAATACACTATTGGGTGAAGTTTGGTTGACTTCTGCGCAGCGGTTTGGGAGTTAACATCAAAATTACATTTCTCGGCCATATCGCATAGATCTCACTGTGAAAAGGCTTAAATGACTTTTTTAAATTAAGTTTAATGATTGCGCTCAAACCAAATGTCCTAGAACGAAATTTTCAAATGTAACTACTAGAATGTGATACAATACACTATTGGGTGAAGTTTCGTTGACTTCTGCGCAGCGGTTTGGGAGTTAACATCAAAATTACATTTCTCGGCCATATCGCATAGATCTCACTGTGAAAAGGCTTAAATGGCTTTTTTGACCTAAGTTTAATGATTGCGCTCAAACCAAATGTCCTAGAACCAAATTTCCACATGTAATTACTAGATTGTGATACAATACACTAATGGGTGAAGTTTGGTTGACTTCTGCGCAGCGGTTTGGGAGTTAACATCAAAATTACATTTCTCGGCCATATCGCATAGATCTCACTGTGAAAAGGCTTAAATGACTTTTTTAATTAAGTTTAATGATTGCGCTCAAACCAAATGTCCTAGAACCAAATTTCCACATGTAATTACTAGATTGTGATACAATACACTAATGGGTAAAGTTTGGTTGACTTCTGCGCAGCGGTTTGGGAGTTAACATCAAAATTACATTTCTCGGCCATATCGCATAGATCTCACTGTGAAAAGGCTTAAATGACTTTTTTAATTAAGTTTAATGATTGCGCTCAAACCAAATGTCCTCGAACGAAATTTTCAAATGTAAATACTAGAATGTGATACAATACACTATTGGGTGAAGTTTAATTGACTTCTGCGCAGCGGTTTGGGAGTTAACATCAAAATTACATTTCTCGGCCATATCGCATAGATCTCACTGTGAAAAGGCTTAAATGACTTTTTTAATTAAGTTTGATGATTGGGTTCAAACAAAATGTCCTACAACAAAATTTTCAAATGTAACTACTAGATTGTGATACAATACACTATTGGGTGAAGTTTGGTTGACTTCTGCGCAGCGGTTTGGGAGTTAACATCAAAATTACATTTCTCGGCCATATCGCATAGATCTCACTGTGAAAAGGCTTAAATGACTTTTTTAAATTAAGTTTAATGATTGCGCTCAAACCAAATGTCCTAGAACGAAATTTTCAAATGTAACTACTAGAATGTGATACAATACACTATTGGGTGAAGTTTCGTTGACTTCTGCGCAGCGGTTTGGGAGTTAACATCAAAATTACATTTCTCGGCCATATCGCATAGATCTCACTGTGAAAAGGCTTAAATGACTTTTTTAATTAAGTTTGATGATTGCGTTCAAACAAAATGTCCTAGAACAAAATTTTCAAATGTAACTACTAGATTGTGATACAATACACTATTGGGTGAAGTTTGGTTGACTTCTGCGCAGCGGTTTGGGAGTTAACATCAAAATTACATTTCTCGGCCATATCGCATAGATCTCACTGTGAAAAGGCTTAAATGACTTTTTTAAATTAAGTTTAATGATTGCGCTCAAACCAAATGTCCTAGAACGAAATTTTCAAATGTAACTACTAGAATGTGATACAATACACTATTGGGTGAAGTTTCGTTGACTTCTGCGCAGCGGTTTGGGAGTTAACATCAAAATTACATTTCTCGGCCATATCGCATAGATCTCACTGTGAAAAGGCTTAAATGGCTTTTTTGACCTAAGTTTAATGATTGCGCTCAAACCAAATGTCCTAGAACCAAATTTCCACATGTAATTACTAGATTGTGATACAATACACTAATGGGTGAAGTTTGGTTGACTTCTGCGCAGCGGTTTGGGAGTTAACATCAAAATTACATTTCTCGGCCATATCGCATAGATCTCACTGTGAAAAGGCTTAAATGACTTTTTTAATTAAGTTTAATGATTGCGCTCAAACCAAATGTCCTAGAACCAAATTTCCACATGTAATTACTAGATTGTGATACAATACACTAATGGGTAAAGTTTGGTTGACTTCTGCGCAGCGGTTTGGGAGTTAACATCAAAATTACATTTCTCGGCCATATCGCATAGATCTCACTGTGAAAAGGCTTAAATGACTTTTTTAATTAAGTTTAATGATTGCGCTCAAACCAAATGTCCTCGAACGAAATTTTCAAATGTAACTACTAGAATGTGATACAATACACTATTGGGTGAAGTTTAATTGACTTCTGCGCAGCGGTTTGGGAGTTAACATCAAAATTACATTTCTCGGCCATATCGCATAGATCTCACTGTGAAAAGGCTTAAATGACTTTTTTAATTAAGTTTGATGATTGGGTTCAAACAAAATGTCCTACAACAAAATTTTCAAATGTAACTACTAGATTGTGATACAATACACTATTGGGTGAAGTTTGGTTGACTTCTGCGCAGCGGTTTGGGAGTTAACATCAAAATTACATTTCTCGGCCATATCGCATAGATCTCACTGTGAAAAGGCTTAAATGACTTTTTTTAATTAAGTTTAATGATTGCGCTCAAACCAAATGTCCTAGAACGAAATTTTCAAATGTAACTACTAGAATGTGATACAATACACTATTGGGTGAAGTTTAGTTGACTTCTGCGCAGCGGTTTGGGAGTTAACATCAAAATTACATTTCTCGGCCATATCGCATAGATCTCACTGTGAAAAGGCTTAAATGACTTTTTTAATTAAGTTTAATGATTGCGCTCAAACCAAATCCCCTAGAACGAAATTTTCAAATGTAACTACTAGAATGTGATACAATACACTATTGGGTGAAGTTTGGTTGACTTCTGCGCAGCGGTTTGGGAGTTAACATCAAAATTACATTTCTCGGCCATATCGCATAGATCTCACTGTGAAAAGGCTTAAATGGCTTTTTTGACCTAAGTTTGAGGATTGCGCTCAAATCAAATGTCCTAGAACCAAATTTCCACATGTAACTACTAGATTGTGATACAATACACTAATGGGTGAAGTTTGGTTGACTTCTGCGCAGCGGTTTGGGAGTGAACATCAAAATTACATTTCTCGGCCATATCGCATAGATCTCACTGTGAAAAGGCTTAAATGACTTTTTTAATTAAGTTTGATAATTGCACTCAAACAAAATTTCCTAGAACAAAATTTTCAAATGTAACTACTAGATTGTGATACAATACACTATTGGGTGAAGTTTGGTTGACTTCTGCGCAGCGGTTTGGGAGTTAACATCAAAATTACATTTCTCGGCCATATCGCATAGATCTCACTGTGAAAAGGCTTAAATGACTTTTTTAATTAAGTTTGATGATTGCGCTCAAACAAAATGTCCTAGAACAAAATTTTCAAATGTAACTACTAGATTGTGATACAATACACTATTGGGTGAAGTTTGGTTGACTTCTGCGCAGCGGTTTGGGAGTTAACATCAAAATTACATTTCTCGGCCATATCGCATAGATCTCACTGTGAAAAGGCTTAAATGGCTTTTTTGACCTAAGTTTGAGGATTGCGCTCAAATCAAATGTCCAATAACCAAATTTCCACATGTAACTACTAGATTGTGATACAATACACTAATGGGTGAAGTTTGGTTGACTTCTGCGCAGCGGTTTGGGAGTTAACATCAAAATTACATTTCTCGGCCATATCGCATAGATCTCACTGTGAAAAGGCTTAAATGACTTTTTTAATTAAGTTTGATGATTGCGTTCAATCAAAATGTCCTAGAACAAAATTTTCAAATGTAACTACTAGATTGTGATACAATACACTATTGGGTGAAGTTTGGTTGACTTCTGCGCAGCGGTTTGGGAGTTAACATCAAAATTACATTTCTCGGCCATATCGCATAGATCTCACTGTGAAAAGGCTTAAATGGCTTTTTTGACCTAAGTTTGAGGATTGCGCTCAAATCAAATGTCCTAGAACCAAATTTCCACATGTAATTACTAGATTGTGATACAATACACTAATGGGTGAAGTTTGGTTGACTTCTGCGCAGCGGTTTGGGAGTTAACATCAAAATTACATTTCTCGGCCATATCGCATAGATCTCACTGTGAAAAGGCTTAAATGACTTTTTTAATTAAGTTTAATGATTGCGCTCAAACCAAATGTCCTCGAACGAAATTTTCAAATGTAACTACTAGAATGTGATACAATACACTATTGGGTGAAGTTTAGTTGACTTCTGCGCAGCGGTTTGGGAGTTAACATCAAAATTACATTTCTCGGCCATATCGCATAGATCTCACTGTGAAAAGGCTTAAATGGCTTTTTTGACCTAAGTTTGAGGATTGCGCTCAAATCAAATGTCCTAGAACCAAATTTCCACATGTAACTACTAGATTGTGATACAATACACTAATGGGTGAAGTTTGGTTTACTTCTGCGCAGCGGTTTGGGAGTTAACATCAAAATTACATTTCTCGGCCATATCGCATAGATCTCACTGTGAAAAGGCTTAAATGGCTTTTTTGACCTAAGTATAATAATTTCGCTCAAACCAAATGTCCTAGAACGAAATTTTCAAATGTAACTACTAGAATGTGATACAATACACTATTGGGTGAAGTTTGGTTGACTTCTGCGCAGCGGTTTGGGAGTTAACATCAAAATTACATTTCTCGGCCATATCGCATAGATCTCACTGTGAAAAGGCTTAAATGGCTTTTTTGACCTAAGTTTGAGGATTGCGCTCAAATCAAATGTCCTAGAACCAAATTTCCACATGTAACTACTAGATTGTGATACAATACACTAATGGGTGAAGTTTGGTTGACTTCTGCGCAGCGGTTTGGGAGTTAACATCAAAATTACATTTCTCGGCCATATCGCATAGATCTCACTGTGAAAAGGCTTAAATGACTTTTTTAATTAAGTTTGATGATTGCGCTCAAACAAAATTTCCTAGAACAAAATTTTCAAATGTAACTACTAAATTGTGATACAATACACTATTGGGTGAAGTTTGGTTGACTTCTGCGCAGCGGTTTGGGAGTTAACATCAAAATTACATTTCTCGGCCATATCGCATAGATCTCACTGTGAAAAGGCTTAAATGACTTTTTTAATTAAGTTTGATGATTGCGTTCAAACCAAATGTCCTCGAACGAAATTTTCAAATGTAACTACTAGAATGTGATACAATACACTATTGGGTGAAGTTTAGTTGACTTCTGCGCAGCGGTTTGGGAGTTAACATCAAAATTACATTTCTCGGCCATATCGCATAGATCTCACTGTGAAAAGGCTTAAATGGCTTTTTTGACCTAAGTTTGAGGATTGCGCTCAAATCAAATGTCCTAGAACCAAATTTCCACATGTAATTACTAGATTGTGATACAATACACTAATGGGTGAAGTTTGGTTGACTTCTGCGCAGCGGTTTGGGAGTTAACATCAAAATTACATTTCTCGGCCATATCGCATAGATCTCACTGTGAAAAGGCTTAAATGACTTTTTTAATTAAGTTTGATGATTGCGCTCAAACAAAATGTCCTAGAACAAAATTTTCAAATGTAACTACTAGATTGTGATACAATACACTATTGGGTGAAGTTTGGTTGACTTCTGCGCAGCGGTTTGGGAGTTAACATCAAAATTACATTTCTCGGCCATATCGCATAGATCTCACTGTGAAAAGGCTTAAATGGCTTTTTTGACCTAAGTTTGAGGATTGCGCTCAAATCAAATGTCCAATAACCAAATTTCCACATGTAACTACTAGATTGTGATACAATACACTAATGGGTGAAGTTTGGTTGACTTCTGCGCAGCGGTTTGGGAGTTAACATCAAAATTACATTTCTCGGCCATATCGCATAGATCTCACTGTGAAAAGGCTTAAATGACTTTTTTAATTAAGTTTGATGATTGCGTTCAATCAAAATGTCCTAGAACAAAATTTTCAAATGTAACTACTAGATTGTGATACAATACACTATTGGGTGAAGTTTGGTTGACTTCTGCGCAGCGGTTTGGGAGTTAACATCAAAATTACATTTCTCGGCCATATCGCATAGATCTCACTGTGAAAAGGCTTAAATGGCTTTTTTGACCTAAGTTTGAGGATTGCGCTCAAATCAAATGTCCTAGAACCAAATTTCCACATGTAATTACTAGATTGTGATACAATACACTAATGGGTGAAGTTTGGTTGACTTCTGCGCAGCGGTTTGGGAGTTAACATCAAAATTACATTTCTCGGCCATATCGCATAGATCTCACTGTGAAAAGGCTTAAATGACTTTTTTAATTAAGTTTAATGATTGCGCTCAAACCAAATGTCCTCGAACGAAATTTTCAAATGTAACTACTAGAATGTGATACAATACACTATTGGGTGAAGTTTAGTTGACTTCTGCGCAGCGGTTTGGGAGTTAACATCAAAATTACATTTCTCGGCCATATCGCATAGATCTCACTGTGAAAAGGCTTAAATGGCTTTTTTGACCTAAGTTTGAGGATTGCGCTCAAATCAAATGTCCTAGAACCAAATTTCCACATGTAACTACTAGATTGTGATACAATACACTAATGGGTGAAGTTTGGTTTACTTCTGCGCAGCGGTTTGGGAGTTAACATCAAAATTACATTTCTCGGCCATATCGCATAGATCTCACTGTGAAAAGGCTTAAATGGCTTTTTTGACCTAAGTTTAATAATTGCGCTCAAACCAAATGTCCTAGAACGAAATTTTCAAATGTAACTACTAGAATGTGATACAATACACTATTGGGTGAAGTTTGGTTGACTTCTGCGCAGCGGTTTGGGAGTTAACATCAAAATTACATTTCTCGGCCATATCGCATAGATCTCACTGTGAAAAGGCTTAAATGACTTTTTTAATTAAGTTTGAGGATTGCGCTCAAACAAAATTTCCTAGAACAAAATTTTCAAATGTAACTACTAAATTGTGATACAATACACTATTGGGTGAAGTTTGGTTGACTTCTGCGCAGCGGTTTGGGAGTTAACATCAAAATTACATTTCTCGGCCATATCGCATAGATCTCACTGTGAAAAGGCTTAAATGACTTTTTTAATTAAGTTTGATGATTGCGTTCAAACCAAATGTCCTCGAACGAAATTTTCAAATGTAACTACTAGAATGTGATACAATACACTATTGGGTGAAGTTTAGTTGACTTCTGCGCAGCGGTTTGGGAGTTAACATCAAAATTACATTTCTCGGCCATATCGCATAGATCTCACTGTGAAAAGGCTTAAATGGCTTTTTTGACCTAAGTTTGAGGATTGCGCTCAAATCAAATGTCCTAGAACCAAATTTCCACATGTAATTACTAGATTGTGATACAATACACTAATGGGTGAAGTTTGGTTGACTTCTGCGCAGCGGTTTGGGAGTTAACATCAAAATTACATTTCTCGGCCATATCGCATAGATCTCACTGTGAAAAGGCTTAAATGACTTTTTTAATTAAGTTTGATGATTGCGTTCAAACAAAATGTCCTAGAACAAAATTTTCAAATGTAACTACTAGATTGTGATACAATACACTATTGGGTGAAGTTTGGTTGACTTCTGCGCAGCGGTTTGGGAGTTAACATCAAAATTACATTTCTCGGCCATATCGCATAGATCTCACTGTGAAAAGGCTTAAATGACTTTTTTAAATTAAGTTTAATGATTGCGCTCAAACCAAATGTCCTAGAACGAAATTTTCAAATGTAACTACTAGAATGTGATACAATACACTATTGGGTGAAGTTTAGTTGACTTCTGCGCAGCGGTTTGGGAGTTAACATCAAAATTACATTTCTCGGCCATATCGCATAGATCTCACTGTGAAAAGGCTTAAATGGATTTTTTGACCTAAGTTTGAGGATTGCGCTCAAATCAAATGTCCTAGAACCAAATTTCCACATGTAACTACTAGATTGTGATACAATACACTAATGGGTGAAGTTTGGTTGACTTCTGCGCAGCGGTTTGGGAGTTAACATCAAAATTACATTTCTCGGCCATATCGCATAGATCTCACTGTGAAAAGGCTTAAATGACTTTTTTAATTAAGTTTGATGATTGCGCTCAAACAAAATTTCCTAGAACAAAATTTTCAAATGTAACTACTAGATTGTGATACAATACACTATTGGGTGAAGTTTGGTTGACTTCTGCGCAGCGGTTTGGGAGTTAACATCAAAATTACATTTCTCGGCCATATCGCATAGATCTCACTGTGAAAAGGCTTAAATGGCTTTTTTGACCTAAGTTTGAGGATTGCGCTCAAATCAAATGTCCTAGAACCAAATTTCCACATGTAACTACTAGATTGTGATACAATACACTAATGGGTGAAGTTTGGTTTACTTCTGCGCAGCGGTTTGGGAGTTAACATCAAAATTACATTTCTCGGCCATATCGCATAGATCTCACTGTGAAAAGGCTTAAATGGCTTTTTTGACCTAAGTTTAATAATTGCGCTCAAACCAAATGTCCTAGAACGAAATTTTCAAATGTAACTACTAGAATGTGATACAATACACTATTGGGTGAAGTTTGGTTGACTTCTGCGCAGCGGTTTGGGAGTTAACATCAAAATTACATTTCTCGGCCATATCGCATAGATCTCACTGTGAAAAGGCTTAAATGGCTTTTTTGACCTAAGTTTGAGGATTGCGCTCAAATCAAATGTCCTAGAACCAAATTTCCACATGTAACTACTAGATTGTGATACAATACACTAATGGGTGAAGTTTGGTTGACTTCTGCGCAGCGGTTTGGGAGTTAACATCAAAATTACATTTCTCGGCCATATCGCATAGATCTCACTGTGAAAAGGCTTAAATGACTTTTTTAATTAAGTTTGATGATTGCGCTCAAACAAAATTTCCTAGAACAAAATTTTCAAATGTAACTACTAAATTGTGATACAATACACTATTGGGTGAAGTTTGGTTGACTTCTGCGCAGCGGTTTGGGAGTTAACATCAAAATTACATTTCTCGGCCATATCGCATAGATCTCACTGTGAAAAGGCTTAAATGGCTTTTTTGACCTAAGTTTGAGGATTGCGCTCAAATCAAATGTCCTAGAACCAAATTTCCACATGTAACTACTAGAATGTGATACAATACACTATTGGGTGAAGTTTAGTTGACTTCTGCGCAGCGGTTTGGGAGTTAACATCAAAATTACATTTCTCGGCCATATCGCATAGATCTCACTGTGAAAAGGCTTAAATGGCTTTTTTGACCTAAGTTTGAGGATTGCGCTCAAATCAAATGTCCTAGAACCAAATTTCCACATGTAATTACTAGATTGTGATACAATACACTAATGGGTGAAGTTTGGTTGACTTCTGCGCAGCGGTTTGGGAGTTAACATCAAAATTACATTTCTCGGCCATATCGCATAGATCTCACTGTGAAAAGGCTTAAATGACTTTTTTAATTAAGTTTGATGATTGCGTTCAAACAAAATGTCCTAGAACAAAATTTTCAAATGTAACTACTAGATTGTGATACAATACACTATTGGGTGAAGTTTGGTTGACTTCTGCGCAGCGGTTTGGGAGTTAACATCAAAATTACATTTCTCGGCCATATCGCATAGATCTCACTGTGAAAAGGCTTAAATGACTTTTTTAAATTAAGTTTAATGATTGCTCTCAAACCAAATGTCCTAGAACGAAATTTTCAAATGTAACTACTAGAATGTGATACAATACACTATTGGGTGAAGTTTAGTTGACTTCTGCGCAGCGGTTTGGGAGTTAACATCAAAATTACATTTCTCGGCCATATCGCATAGATCTCACTGTGAAAAGGCTTAAATGGATTTTTTGACCTAAGTTTGAGGATTGCGCTCAAATCAAATGTCCTAGAACCAAATTTCCACATGTAACTACTAGATTGTGATACAATACACTAATGGGTGAAGTTTGGTTGACTTCTGCGCAGCGGTTTGGGAGTTAACATCAAAATTACATTTCTCGGCCATATCGCATAGATCTCACTGTGAAAAGGCTTAAATGACTTTTTTAATTAAGTTTGATGATTGCGCTCAAACAAAATTTCCTAGAACAAAATTTTCAAATGTAACTACTAGATTGTGATACAATACACTATTGGGTGAAGTTTGGTTGACTTCTGCGCAGCGGTTTGGGAGTTAACATCAAAATTACATTTCTCGGCCATATCGCATAGATCTCACTGTGAAAAGGCTTAAATGACTTTTTTAATTAAGTTTGATGATTGCGTTCAAACAAAATGTCCTAGAACAAAATTTTCAAATGTAACTACTAGATTGTGATACAATACACTATTGGGTGAAGTTTGGTTGACTTCTGCGCAGCGGTTTGGGAGTTAACATCAAAATTACATTTCTCGGCCATATCGCATAGATCTCACTGTGAAAAGGCTTAAATGGCTTTTTTGACCTAAGTTTAATGATTGCGCTCAAACCAAATGTCCTAGAACCAAATTTCCACATGTAATTACTAGATTGTGATACAATACACTAATGGGTGAAGTTTGGTTGACTTCTGCGCAGCGGTTTGGGAGTTAACATCAAAATTACATTTCTCGGCCATATCGCATAGATCTCACTGTGAAAAGGCTTAAATGACTTTTTTAATTAAGTTTGATGATTGCGCTCAAACCAAATGTCCTCGAACGAAATTTTCAAATGTAACTACTAGAATGTGATACAATACACTATTGGGTGAAGTTTAGTTGACTTCTGCGCAGCGGTTTGGGAGTTAACATCAAAATTACATTTCTCGGCCATATCGCATAGATCTCACTGTGAAAAGGCTTAAATGGCTTTTTTGACCTAAGTTTGAGGATTGCGCTCAAATCAAATGTCCTAGAACCAAATTTCCACATGTAACTACTAGATTGTGATACAATACACTAATGGGTGAAGTTTGGTTTACTTCTGCGCAGCGGTTTGGGAGTTAACATCAAAATTACATTTCTCGGCCATATCGCATAGATCTCACTGTGAAAAGGCTTAAATGGCTTTTTTGACCTAAGTTTAATAATTGCGCTCAAACCAAATGTCCTAGAACGAAATTTTCAAATGTAACTACTAGAATGTGATACAATACACTATTGGGTGAAGTTTGGTTGACTTCTGCGCAGCGGTTTGGGAGTTAACATCAAAATTACATTTCTCGGCCATATCGCATAGATCTCACTGTGAAAAGGCTTAAATGGCTTTTTTGACCTAAGTTTGAGGATTGCGCTCAAATCAAATGTCCTAGAACCAAATTTCCACATGTAACTACTAGATTGTGATACAATACACTAATGGGTGAAGTTTGGTTGACTTCTGCGCAGCGGTTTGGGAGTTAACATCAAAATTACATTTCTCGGCCATATCGCATAGATCTCACTGTGAAAAGGCTTAAATGACTTTTTTAATTAAGTTTGATGATTGCGCTCAAACAAAATTTCCTAGAACAAAATTTTCAAATGTAACTACTAAATTGTGATACAATACACTATTGGGTGAAGTTTGGTTGACTTCTGCGCAGCGGTTTGGGAGTTAACATCAAAATTACATTTCTCGGCCATATCGCATAGATCTCACTGTGAAAAGGCTTAAATGACTTTTTTAATTAAGTTTGATGATTGCGTTCAAACCAAATGTCCTCGAACGAAATTTTCAAATGTAACTACTAGAATGTGATACAATACACTATTGGGTGAAGTTTAGTTGACTTCTGCGCAGCGGTTTGGGAGTTAACATCAAAATTACATTTCTCGGCCATATCGCATAGATCTCACTGTGAAAAGGCTTAAATGGCTTTTTTGACCTAAGTTTGAGGATTGCGCTCAAATCAAATGTCCTAGAACCAAATTTCCACATGTAATTACTAGATTGTGATACAATACACTAATGGGTGAAGTTTGGTTGACTTCTGCGCAGCGGTTTGGGAGTTAACATCAAAATTACATTTCTCGGCCATATCGCATAGATCTCACTGTGAAAAGGCTTAAATGACTTTTTTAATTAAGTTTGATGATTGCGTTCAAACAAAATGTCCTAGAACAAAATTTTCAAATGTAACTACTAGATTGTGATACAATACACTATTGGGTGAAGTTTGGTTGACTTCTGCGCAGCGGTTTGGGAGTTAACATCAAAATTACATTTCTCGGCCATATCGCATAGATCTCACTGTGAAAAGGCTTAAATGACTTTTTTAAATTAAGTTTAATGATTGCGCTCAAACCAAATGTCCTAGAACGAAATTTTCAAATGTAACTACTAGAATGTGATACAATACACTATTGGGTGAAGTTTAGTTGACTTCTGCGCAGCGGTTTGGGAGTTAACATCAAAATTACATTTCTCGGCCATATCGCATAGATCTCACTGTGAAAAGGCTTAAATGGCTTTTTTGACCTAAGTTTGAGGATTGCGCTCAAATCAAATGTCCTAGAACCAAATTTCCACATGTAACTACTAGATTGTGATACAATACACTAATGGGTGAAGTTTGGTTGACTTCTGCGCAGCGGTTTGGGAGTTAACATCAAAATTACATTTCTCGGCCATATCGCATAGATCTCACTGTGAAAAGGCTTAAATGACTTTTTTAATTAAGTTTGATGATTGCGCTCAAACAAAATTTCCTAGAACAAAATTTTCAAATGTAACTACTAGATTGTGATACAATACACTATTGGGTGAAGTTTGGTTGACTTCTGCGCAGCGGTTTGGGAGTTAACATCAAAATTACATTTCTCGGCCATATCGCATAGATCTCACTGTGAAAAGGCTTAAATGACTTTTTTAATTAAGTTTGATGATTGCGTTCAAACAAAATGTCCTAGAACAAAATTTTCAAATGTAACTACTAGATTGTGATACAATACACTATTGGGTGAAGTTTGGTTGACTTCTGCGCAGCGGTTTGGGAGTTAACATCAAAATTACATTTCTCGGCCATATCGCATAGATCTCACTGTGAAAAGGCTTAAATGACTTTTTTAAATTAAGTTTAATGATTGCGCTCAAACCAAATGTCCTAGAACGAAATTTTCAAATGTAACTACTAGAATGTGATACAATACACTATTGGGTGAAGTTTCGTTGACTTCTGCGCAGCGGTTTGGGAGTTAACATCAAAATTACATTTCTCGGCCATATCGCATAGATCTCACTGTGAAAAGGCTTAAATGGCTTTTTTGACCTAAGTTTAATGATTGCGCTCAAACCAAATGTCCTAGAACCAAATTTCCACATGTAATTACTAGATTGTGATACAATACACTAATGGGTGAAGTTTGGTTGACTTCTGCGCAGCGGTTTGGGAGTTAACATCAAAATTACATTTCTCGGCCATATCGCATAGATCTCACTGTGAAAAGGCTTAAATGACTTTTTTAATTAAGTTTAATGATTGCGCTCAAACCAAATGTCCTAGAACCAAATTTCCACATGTAATTACTAGATTGTGATACAATACACTAATGGGTGAAGTTTGGTTGACTTCTGCGCAGCGGTTTGGGAGTTAACATCAAAATTACATTTCTCGGCCATATCGCATAGATCTCACTGTGAAAAGGCTTAAATGACTTTTTTAATTAAGTTTAATGATTGCGCTCAAACCAAATGTCCTCGAACGAAATTTTCAAATGTAACTACTAGAATGTGATACAATACACTATTGGGTGAAGTTTAGTTGACTTCTGCGCAGCGGTTTGGGAGTTAACATCAAAATTACATTTCTCGGCCATATCGCATAGATCTCACTGTGAAAAGGCTTAAATGGCTTTTTTGACCTAAGTTTGAGGATTGCGCTCAAATCAAATGTCCTAGAACCAAATTTCCACATGTAATTACTAGATTGTGATACAATACACTAATGGGTGAAGTTTGGTTGACTTCTGCGCAGCGGTTTGGGAGTTAACATCAAAATTACATTTCTCGGCCATATCGCATAGATCTCACTGTGAAAAGGCTTAAATGGCTTTTTTGACCTAAGTTTAATGATTGCGCTCAAACCAAATGTCCTAGAACCAAATTTCCACATGTAATTACTAGATTGTGATACAATACACTAATGGGTGAAGTTTGGTTGACTTCTGCGCAGCGGTTTGGGAGTTAACATCAAAATTACATTTCTCGGCCATATCGCATAGATCTCACTGTGAAAAGGCTTAAATGACTTTTTTAATTAAGTTTAATGATTGCGCTCAAACCAAATGTCCTAGAACCAAATTTTCAAATGTAACTACTAAAATGTGATACAATACACTATTGGGTGAAGTTTGGTTGACTTCTGCGCAGCGGTTTGGGAGTTAACATCAAAATTACATTTCTCGGCCATATCGCATAGATCTCACTGTGAAAAGGCTTAAATGGCTTTTTTGACCTAAGTTTAATGATTGCGCTCAAACCAAATGTCCTAGAACCAAATTTCCACATGTAATTACTAGATTGTGATACAATACACTAATGGGTGAAGTTTGGTTGACTTCTGCGCAGCGGTTTGGGAGTTAACATCAAAATTACATTTCTCGGCCATATCGCATAGATCTCACTGTGAAAAGGCTTAAATGACTTTTTTAATTAAGTTTAATGATTGCGCTCAAACCAAATGTCCTAGAACCAAATTTCCACATGTAATTACTAGATTGTGATACAATACACTAATGGGTGAAGTTTGGTTGACTTCTGCGCAGCGGTTTGGGAGTTAACATCAAAATTACATTTCTCGGCCATATCGCATAGATCTCACTGTGAAAAGGCTTAAATGACTTTTTTAATTAAGTTTAATGATTGCGCTCAAACCAAATGTCCTCGAACGAAATTTTCAAATGTAACTACTAGAATGTGATACAATACACTATTAGGTGAAGTTTAGTTGACTTCTGCGCAGCGGTTTGGGAGTTAACATCAAAATTACATTTCTCGGCCATATCGCATAGATCTCACTGTGAAAAGGCTTAAATGGCTTTTTTGACCTAAGTTTGAGGATTGCGCTCAAATCAAATGTCCTAGAACCAAATTTCCACATGTAACTACTAGATTGTGATACAATACACTAATGGGTGAAGTTTGGTTTACTTCTGCGCAGCGGTTTGGGAGTTAACATCAAAATTACATTTCTCGGCCATATCGCATAGATCTCACTGTGAAAAGGCTTAAATGGCTTTTTTGACCTAAGTTTAATAATTGCGCTCAAACCAAATGTCCTAGAACGAAATTTTAAAATGTAACTACTAGAATGTGATACAATACACTATTGGGTGAAGTTTGGTTGACTTCTGCGCAGCGGTTTGGGAGTTAACATCAAAATTACATTTCTCGGCCATATCGCATAGATCTCACTGTGAAAAGGCTTAAATGGCTTTTTTGACCTAAGTTTGAGGATTGCGCTCAAATCAAATGTCCTAGAACCAAATTTCCACATGTAACTACTAGATTGTGATACAATACACTAATGGGTGAAGTTTGGTTGACTTCTGCGCAGCGGTTTGGGAGTTAACATCAAAATTACATTTCTCGGCCATATCGCATAGATCTCACTGTGAAAAGGCTTAAATGACTTTTTTAATTAAGTTTGATGATTGCGCTCAAACAAAATTTCCTAGAACAAAATTTTCAAATGTAACTACTAGATTGTGATACAATACACTATTGGGTGAAGTTTGGTTGACTTCTGCGCAGCGGTTTGGGAGTTAACATCAAAATTACATTTCTCGGCCATATCGCATAGATCTCACTGTGAAAAGGCTTAAATGACTTTTTTAATTAAGTTTGATGATTGCGTTCAAACAAAATGTCCTAGAACAAAATTTTCAAATGTAACTACTAGATTGTGATACAATACACTATTGGGTGAAGTTTGGTTGACTTCTGCGCAGCGGTTTGGGAGTTAACATCAAAATTACATTTCTCGGCCATATCGCATAGATCTCACTGTGAAAAGGCTTAAATGACTTTTTTTAATTAAGTTTAATGATTGCGCTCAAACCAAATGTCCTAGAACAAAATTTTCAAATGTAACTACTAGAATGTGATACAATACACTATTGGGTGAAGTTTAGTTGACTTCTGCGCAGCGGTTTGGGAGTTAACATCAAAATTACATTTCTCGGCCATATCGCATAGATCTCACTGTGAAAAGGATTAAATGGCTTTTTTGACCTAAGTTTAATGATTGCGCTCAAACCAAATGTCCTAGAACAAAATTTTCAAATGTAACTACTAGAATGTGATACAATACACTATTGGGTGAAGTTTGGTTGACTTCTGCGCAGCGGTTTGGGAGTTAACATCAAAATTACATTTCTCGGCCATATCGCATAGATCTCACTGTGAAAAGGCTTAAATGGCTTTTTTGACCTAAGTTTGAGGATTGCGCTCAAATCAAATGTCCTAGAACCAAATTTCCACATGTAACTACTAGATTGTGATACAATACACTAATGGGTGAAGTTTGGTTTACTTCTGCGCAGCGGTTTGGGAGTTAACATCAAAATTACATTTCTCGGCCATATCGCATAGATCTCACTGTGAAAAGGCTTAAATGGCTTTTTTGACCTAAGTTTAATAATTGCGCTCAAACCAAATGTCCTAGAACGAAATTTTAAAATGTAACTACTAGAATGTGATACAATACACTATTGGGTGAAGTTTGGTTGACTTCTGCGCAGCGGTTTGGGAGTTAACATCAAAATTACATTTCTCGGCCATATCGCATAGATCTCACTGTGAAAAGGCTTAAATGGCTTTTTTGACCTAAGTTTGAGGATTGCGCTCAAATCAAATGTCCTAGAACCAAATTTCCACATGTAACTACTAGATTGTGATACAATACACTAATGGGTGAAGTTTGGTTGACTTCTGCGCAGCGGTTTGGGAGTTAACATCAAAATTACATTTCTCGGCCATATCGCATAGATCTCACTGTGAAAAGGCTTAAATGACTTTTTTAATTAAGTTTGATGATTGCGCTCAAACAAAATTTCCTAGAACAAAATTTTCAAATGTAACTACTAGATTGTGATACAATACACTATTGGGTGAAGTTTGGTTGACTTCTGCGCAGCGGTTTGGGAGTTAACATCAAAATTACATTTCTCGGCCATATCGCATAGATCTCACTGTGAAAAGGCTTAAATGACTTTTTTAATTAAGTTTGATGATTGCGTTCAAACAAAATGTCCTAGAACAAAATTTTCAAATGTAACTACTAGATTGTGATACAATACACTATTGGGTGAAGTTTGGTTGACTTCTGCGCAGCGGTTTGGGAGTTAACATCAAAATTACATTTCTCGGCCATATCGCATAGATCTCACTGTGAAAAGGCTTAAATGACTTTTTTTAATTAAGTTTGAAGATTGCGCTCAAACAAAATGTCCTAGAACAAAATTTTCAAATGTAACTACTAGAATGTGATACAATACACTATTGGGTGAAGTTTAGTTGACTTCTGCGCAGCGGTTTGGGAGTTAACATCAAAATTACATTTCTCGGCCATATCGCATAGATCTCACTGTGAAAAGGATTAAATGGCTTTTTTGACCTAAGTTTAATGATTGCGCTCAAACCAAATGTCCTAGAACAAAATTTTCAAATGTAACTACTAGAATGTGATACAATACACTATTGGGTGAAGTTTGGTTGACTTCTGCGCAGCGGTTTGGGAGTTAACATCAAAATTACATTTCTCGGCCATATCGCATAGATCTCACTGTGAAAAGGCTTAAATGGCTTTTTTGACCTAAGTTTGAGGATTGCGCTCAAATCAAATGTCCTAGAACCAAATTTCCACATGTAACTACTAGATTGTGATACAATACACTAATGGGTGAAGTTTGGTTGACTTCTGCGCAGCGGTTTGGGAGTTAACATCAAAATTACATTTCTCGGCCATATCGCATAGATCTCACTGTGAAAAGGCTTAAATGACTTTTTTAATTAAGTTTGATGATTGCGCTCAAACAAAATTTCCTAGAACAAAATTTTCAAATGTAACTACTAGATTGTGATACAATACACTATTGGGTGAAGTTTGGTTGACTTCTGCGCAGCGGTTTGGGAGTTAACTTCAAAATTACATTTCTCGGCCATATCGCATAGATCTCACTGTGAAAAGGCTTAAATGACTTTTTTAATTAAGTTTGATGATTGCGTTCAAATAAAATGTCCTAGAACAAAATTTTCAAATGTAACTACTAGATTGTGATACAATACACTATTGGGTGAAGTTTGGTTGACTTCTGCGCAGCGGTTTGGGAGTTAACATCAAAATTACATTTCTCGGCCATATCGCATAGATCTCACTGTGAAAAGGCTTAAATGACTTTTTTTAATTAAGTTTAATGATTGCGCTCAAACCAAATGTCCTAGAACGAAATTTTAAAATGTAACTACTAGAATGTGATACAATACACTATTGGGTGAAGTTTAGTTGACTTCTGCGCAGCGGTTTGGGAGTTAACATCAAAATTACATTTCTCGGCCATATCGCATAGATCTCACTGTGAAAAGGCTTAAATGGCTTTTTTGACCTAAGTTTAATGATTGCGCTCAAACCAAATGTCCTAGAACAAAATTTTCAAATGTAACTACTAGAATGTGATACAATACACTATTGGGTGAAGTTTGGTTGACTTCTGCGCAGCGGTTTGGGAGTTAACATCAAAATTACATTTCTCGGCCATATCGCATAGATCTCACTGTGAAAAGGCTTAAATGGCTTTTTTGACCTAAGTTTGAGGATTGCGCTCAAATCAAATGTCCTAGAACCAAATTTCCACATGTAACTACTAGATTGTGATACAATACACTAATGGGTGAAGTTTGGTTGACTTCTGCGCAGCGGTTTGGGAGTTAACATCAAAATTACATTTCTCGGCCATATCGCATAGATCTCACTGTGAAAAGGCTTAAATGACTTTTTTAATTAAGTTTGATGATTGCGCTCAAACAAAATTTCCTAGAACAAAATTTTCAAATGTAACTACTAGATTGTGATACAATACACTATTGGGTGAAGTTTGGTTGACTTCTGCGCAGCGGTTTGGGAGTTAACATCAAAATTACATTTCTCGGCCATATCGCATAGATCTCACTGTGAAAAGGCTTAAATGACTTTTTTAATTAAGTTTGATGATTGCGTTCAAACAAAATGTCCTAGAACAAAATTTTCAAATGTAACTACTAGATTGTGATACAATACACTATTGGGTGAAGTTTGGTTGACTTCTGCGCAGCGGTTTGGGAGTTAACATTAAAATTACATTTCTCGGCCATATCGCATAGATCTCACTGTGAAAAGGCTTAAATGACTTTTTTAAATTAAGTTTAATGATTGCGCTCAAACCAAATGTCCTAGAACGAAATTTTCAAATGTAACTACTAGAATGTGATACAATACACTATTGGGTGAAGTTTAGTTGACTTCTGCGCAGCGGTTTGGGAGTTAACATCAAAATTACATTTCTCGGCCATATCGCATAGATCTCACTGTGAAAAGGCTTAAATGGCTTTTTTGACCTAAGTTTAATGATTGCGCTCAAACCAAATGTCCTAGAACCAAATTTCCACATGTAATTACTAGATTGTGATACAATACACTAATGGGTGAAGTTTGGTTGACTTCTGCGCAGCGGTTTGGGAGTTAACATCAAAATTACATTTCTCGGCCATATCGCATAGATCTCACTGTGAAAAGGCTTAAATGACTTTTTTAATTAAGTTTAATGATTGCGCTCAAACCAAATGTCCTAGAACCAAATTTCCACATGTAATTACTAGATTGTGATACAATACACTAATGGGTGAAGTTTGGTTGACTTCTGCGCAGCGGTTTGGGAGTTAACATCAAAATTACATTTCTCGGCCATATCGCATAGATCTCACTGTGAAAAGGCTTAAATGACTTTTTTAATTAAGTTTAATGATTGCGCTCAAACCAAATGTCCTCGAACGAAATTTTCAAATGTAACTACTAGAATGTGATACAATACACTATTGGGTGAAGTTTAGTTGACTTCTGCGCAGCGGTTTGGGAGTTAACATCAAAATTACATTTCTCGGCCATATTGCATAGATCTCACTGTGAAAAGGCTTAAATGGCTTTTTTGACCTAAGTTTGAGGATTGCGCTCAAATCAAATGTCCTAGAACCAAATTTCCACATGTAACTACTAGATTGTGATACAATACACTAATGGGTGAAGTTTGGTTTACTTCTGCGCAGCGGTTTGGGAGTTAACATCAAAATTACATTTCTCGGCCATATCGCATAGATCTCACTGTGAAAAGGCTTAAATGGCTTTTTTGACCTAAGTTTAATAATTGCTCTCAAACCAAATGTCCTAGAACGAAATTTTAAAATGTAACTACTAGAATGTGATACAATACACTATTGGGTGAAGTTTGGTTGACTTCTGCGCAGCGGTTTGGGAGTTAACATCAAAATTACATTTCTCGGCCATATCGCATAGATCTCACTTTGAAAAGGCTTAAATGACTTTTTTAATTAAGTTTGATGATTGCGTTCAAACAAAATGTCCTAGAACAAAATTTTCAAATGTAACTACTAGATTGTGATACAATACACTATTGGGTGAAGTTTGGTTGACTTCTGCGCAGCGGTTTGGGAGTTAACATCAAAATTACATTTCTCGGCCATATCGCATAGATCTCACTGTGAAAAGGCTTAAATGACTTTTTTTAATTAAGTTTAATGATTGCGCTCAAACCAAATGTCCTAGAACGAAATTTTCAAATGTAACTACTAGAATGTGATACAATACACTATTGGGTGAAGTTTAGTTGACTTCTGCGCAGCGGTTTGGGAGTTAACATCAAAATTACATTTCTCGGCCATATCGCATAGATCTCACTGTGAAAAGGATTAAATGGCTTTTTTGACCTAAGTTTAATGATTGCGCTCAAACCAAATGTCCTAGAACAAAATTTTCAAATGTAACTACTAGAATGTGATACAATACACTATTGGGTGAAGTTTGGTTGACTTCTGCGCAGCGGTTTGGGAGTTAACATCAAAATTACATTTCTCGGCCATATCGCATAGATCTCACTGTGAAAAGGCTTAAATGGCTTTTTTGACCTAAGTTTGAGGATTGCGCTCAAATCAAATGTCCTAGAACAAAATTTTCAAATGTAACTACTAGAATGTGATACAATACACTTTTGGGTGAAGTTTGGTTGACTTCTGCGCAGCGGTTTGGGAGTTAACATCAAAATTACATTTCTCGGCCATATCGCATAGATCTCACTGTGAAAAGGCTTAAATGGCTTTTTTGACCTAAGTTTGAGGATTGCGCTCAAATCAAATGTCCTAGAACCAAATTTCCACATGTAACTACTAGATTGTGATACAATACACTAATGGGTGAAGTTTGGTTGACTTCTGCGCAGCGGTTTGGGAGTTAACATCAAAATTACATTTCTCGGCCATATCGCATAGATCTCACTGTGAAAAGGCTTAAATGACTTTTTTAATTAAGTTTAATGATTGCGCTCAAACAAAATTTCCTAGAACAAAATTTTCAAATGTAACTACTAGAATGTGATACAATACACTATTGGGTGAAGTTTGGTTGACTTCTGCGCAGCGGTTTGGGAGTTAACATCAAAATTACATTTCTCGGCCATATCGCATAGATCTCACTGTGAAAAGGCTTAAATGACTTTTTTAATTAAGTTTGATGATTGCGTTCAAACAAAATGTCCTAGAACAAAATTTTCAAATGTAACTACTAGATTGTGATACAATACACTATTGGGTGAAGTTTAGTTGACTTCTGCGCAGCGGTTTGGGAGTTAACATCAAAATTACATTTCTCGGCCATATCGCATAGATCTCACTGTGAAAAGGCTTAAATGGCTTTTTTGATCTAAGTTTGAGGATTGCGCTCAAATCAAATGTCCTAGAACCAAATTTCCACATGTAACTACTAGATTGTGATACAATACACTAATGGGTGAAGTTTGGTTTACTTCTGCGCAGCGGTTTGGGAGTTAACATCAAAATTACATTTCTCGGCCATATCGCATAGATCTCACTGTGAAAAGGCTTAAATGGCTTTTTTGACCTAAGTTTGAGGATTGCGCTCAAATCAAATGTCCTAGAACCAAATTTCCACATGTAACTACTAGATTGTGATACAATACACTAATGGGTGAAGTTTGGTTTACTTCTGCGCAGCGGTTTGGGAGTTAACATCAAAATTACATTTCTCGGCCATATCGCATAGATCTCACTGTGAAAAGGCTTAAATGGCTTTTTTGACCTAAGTTTAATAATTGCTCTCAAACCAAATGTCCTAGAACGAAATTTTAAAATGTAACTACTAGAATGTGATACAATACACTATTGGGTGAAGTTTGGTTGACTTCTGCGCAGCGGTTTGGGAGTTAACATCAAAATTACATTTCTCGGCCATATCGCATAGATCTCACTGTGAAAAGGCTTAAATGGCTTTTTTGACCTAAGTTTGAGGATTGCGCTCAAATCAAATGTCCTAGAACCAAATTTCCACATGTAACTACGAGATTGTGATAAAATACACTAATGGGTGAAGTTTGGTTGACTTCTGCGCAGCGGTTTGGGAGTTAACATCAAAATTACATTTCTCGGCCATATCGCATAGATCTCACTGTGAAAAGGCTTAAATGACTTTTTTAATTAAGTTTGATGATTGCGCTCAAACAAAATTTCCTAGAACAAAATTTTCAAATGTAACTACTAGATTGTGATACAATACACTATTGGGTGAAGTTTGGTTGACTTCTGCGCAGCGGTTTGGGAGTTAACATCAAAATTACATTTCTCGGCCATATGGCATAGATCTCACTGTGAAAAGGCTTAAATGACTTTTTTAATTAAGTTTGATGATTGCGTTCAAACAAAATGTCCTAGAACAAAATTTTCAAATGTAACTACTAGATTGTGATACAATACACTATTGGGTGAAGTTTGGTTGACTTTTGCGCAGCGGTTTGGGAGTTAACATCAAAATTACATTTCTCGGCCATATCGCATAGATCTCACTGTGAAAAGGCTTTAATGGCTTTTTTGACCTAAGTTTGAGGATTGCGCTCAAATCAAATGTCCTAGAACCAAATTTCTACATGTAACTACTAGATTGTGATACAATACACTAATGGGTGAAGTTTGGTTTACTTCTGCGCAGCGGTTTGGGAGTTAACATCAAAATTACATTTCTCGGCCATATCGCATAGATCTCACTGTGAAAAGGCTTAAATGGCTTTTTTGACCTAAGTTTAATAATTGCGCTCAAACCAAATGTCCTTGAACGAAATTTTAAAATGTAACTACTAGAATGTGATACAATACACTATTGGGTGAAGTTTGGTTGACTTCTGCGCAGCGGTTTGGGAGTTAACATCAAAATTACATTTCTCGGCCATATCGCATAGATCTCACTGTGAAAAGGCTTAAATGGCTTTTTTGACCTAAGTTTGAGGATTGCGCTCAAATCAAATGTCCTAGAACCAAATTTCCACATGTAATTACTAGATTGTGATACAATACACTAATGGGTGAGGTTTGGTTGACTTCTGCGCAGCGGTTTGGGAGTTAACATAAAAATTACATTTCTCGGCCATATCGCATAGATCTCACTGTGAAAAGGCTTAAATGACTTTTTTAATTAAGTTTGATGATTGCGCTCAAACAAAATTTCCTAGAACAAAATTTTCAAATGTAACTACTAGATTGTGATACAATACACTATTGGGTGAAGTTTGGTTGACTTCTGCGCAGCGGTTTGGGAGTTAACATCAAAATTACATTTCTCGGCCATATCGCATAGATCTCACTGTGAAAAGGCTTAAATGGCTTTTTTGACCTAAGTTTAATGATTGCGCTCAAACCAAATGTCCTAGAACGAAATTTTCAAATGTAACTACTAGATTGTGATACAATACACTATTGGGTGAAGTTTGGTTGACTTCTGCGCAGCGGTTTGGGAGTTAACATCAAAATTACATTTCTCGGCCATATCGCATAGATCTCACTGTGAAAAGGCTTAAATGACTTTTTTAATTAAGTTTGATGATTGCGTTCAAACAAAATGTCCTAGAACAAAATTTTCAAATGTAACTACTAGATTGTGATACAATACACTATTGGGTGAAGTTTGGTTGACTTTTGCGCAGCGGTTTGGGAGTTCACATCAAAATTACATTTCTCGGCCATATCGCATAGATCTCACTGTGAAAAGGCTTAAATGGCTTTTTTGACCTAAGTTTGAGGATTGCGCTCAAATCAAATGTCCTAGAACCAAATTTCTACATGTAACTACTAGATTGTGATACAATACACTAATGGGTGAAGTTTGGTTTACTTCTGCGCAGCGGTTTGGGAGTTAACATCAAAATTACATTTCTCGGCCATATCGCATAGATCTCACTGTGAAAAGGCTTAAATGGCTTTTTTGACCTAAGTTTAATAATTGCGCTCAAACCAAATGTCCTTGAACGAAATTTTAAAATGTAACTACTAGAATGTGATACAATACACTATTGGGTGAAGTTTGGTTGACTTCTGCGCAGCGGTTTGGGAGTGAACATCAAAATTACATTTCTCGGCCATATCGCATAGATCTCACTCTGAAAAGGCTTAAATGGCTTTTTTGACCTAAGTTTGAGGATTGCGCTCAAATCAAATGTCCAATAACCAAATTTCCACATGTAACTACTAGATTGTGATAAAATACACTATTGGGTGAAGTTTGGTTGACTTCTGCGCAGCGGTTTGGGAGTTAACATCAAAATTACATTTCTCGGCCATATCGCATAGATCTCACTGTGAAAAGGCTTAAATGACTTTTTTAATTAAGTTTGATGATTGCGTTCAAACAAAATGTCCTAGAACAAAATTTTCAAATGTAACTACTAGATTGTGATACAATACACTTTTGGGTGAAGTTTGGTTGACTTCTGCGCAGCGGTTTGGGAGTTAACATCAAAATTACATTTCTCGGCCATATCGCATAGATCTCACTGTGAAAAGGCTTAAATGGCTTTTTTGACCTAGGTTTGAGGATTGCGCTCAAATCAAATGTCCTAGAACCAAATTTCCACATGTAATTACTAGATTATGATACAATACACTAATGGGTGAAGTTTGGTTGACTTCTGCGCAGCGGTTTGGGAGTTAACATCAAAATTACATTTCTCGGCCATATCGCATAGATCTCACTGTGAAAAGGCTTAAATGGCTTTTTTGACCTAAGTTTGAGGATTGCGCTCAAATCAAATGTTCAATAACCAAATTTCCACATGTAACTACTAGATTGTGATACAATACACTAATGGGTGGTTTGGTTGACTTCTGCGCAGCGGTTTGGGAGTTAACATCAAAATTACATTTCTCGGCCATATCGCATAGATCTCACTGTGAAAAGGCTTAAATGACTTTTTTAATTAAGTTTGATGATTGCGTTCAAACAAAATGTCCTAGAACAAAATTTTCAAATGTAACTACTAGATTGTGATACAATACACTATTGGGTGAAGTTTGGTTGACTTCTGCGCAGCGGTTTGGGAGTTAACATCAAAATTACATTTCTCGGCCATATCGCATAGATCTCACTGTGAAAAGGCTTAAATGGCTTTTTTGACCTAGGTTTGAGGATTGCGCTCAAATCAAATGTCCTAGAACCAAATTTCCACATGTAATTACTAGATTATGATACAATACACTAATGGGTGAAGTTTGGTTGACTTCTGCGCAGCGGTTTGGGAGTTAACATCAAAATTACATTTCTCGGCCATATCGCATAGATCTCACTGTGAAAAGGCTTAAATGGCTTTTTTGACCTAAGTTTGAGGATTGCGCTCAAATCAAATGTCCTAGAACCAAATTTCCACATGTAACTACTAGATTGTGATACAATACACTAATGGTTGAAGTGTGGTTGACTTCTGCGCAGCGGTTTGGGAGTGAACATCAAAATTACATTTCTCGGCCATATCGCATAGATCTCACTGTGAAAAGGCTTAAATGACTTTTTTTAATTAAGTTTGAAGATTGCGCTCAAATCAAATGTCCTAGAACTAAATTTCCAAATGTAACTACTAGATTGTGATAAAATACACTATTGGGTGAAGTTTGGTTGACTTCTGCGCAGCGGTTTGGGAGTTAACATCAAAATTACATTTCTCGGCCATATCGCATAGATCTCACTGTGAAAAGGCTTAAATGGCTTTTTTGACCTAAGTTTGAGGATTGCGCTCAAATCAAATGTCCTATAACCAAATTTCCACATGTAACTACTAGATTGTGATACAATACACTAATGGGTGAAGTTTGGTTGACTTCTGCGCAGCGGTTTGGGAGTTAACATCAAAATTACATTTCTCGGCCATATCGCATAGATCTCACTGTGAAAAGGCTTAAATGACTTTTTTAATTAAGTTTGATAATTGCGTTCAAACAAAATGTCCTAGAACAAAATTTTCAAATGTAACTACTAGATTGTGATACAATACACTATTGGGTGAAGTTTGGTTGACTTCTGCGCAGCGGTTTGGGAGTTAACATCAAAATTACATTTCTCGGCCATATCGCATAGATCTCACTGTGAAAAGGCTTAAATGGCTTTTTTGACCTAAGTTTGAGGATTGCGCTCAAATCAAATGTCCTAGAACCAAATTTCCACATGTAACTACTAGATTGTGATACAATACACTAATGGGTGAAGTTTGGTTTACTTCTGCGCAGCGGTTTGGGAGTTAACATCAAAATTACATTTCTCGGCCATATCGCATAGATCTCACTGTGAAAAGGCTTAAATGGCTTTTTTGACCTAAGTTTGAGGATTGCGCTCAAACAAAATGTCCTAGAACAAAATTTTCAAATGTAACTACTAGATTTTGATACAATACACTATTGGGTGAAGTTTGGTTGACTTCTGCGCAGCGGTTTGGGAGTTAACATCAAAATTACATTTCTCGGCCATATCGCATAGATCTCACTGTGAAAAGGCTTAAATGACTTTTTTAATTAAGTTTGATGATTGCGTTCAAACAAAATGTCCTAGAACAAAATTTTCAAATGTAACTACTAGATTGTGATACAATACACTATTGGGTGAAGTTTGGTTGACTTTTGCGCAGCGGTTTGGGAGTTAACATCAAAATTACATTTCTCGGCCATATCGCATAGATCTCACTGTGAAAAGGCTTTAATGGCTTTTTTGACCTAAGTTTGAGGATTGCGCTCAAATCAAATGTCCTAGAACCAAATTTCTACATGTAACTACTAGATTGTGATACAATACACTAATGGGTGAAGTTTGGTTTACTTCTGCGCAGCGGTTTGGGAGTTAACATCAAAATTACATTTCTCGGCCATATCGCATAGATCTCACTGTGAAAAGGCTTAAATGGCTTTTTTGACCTAAGTTTAATAATTGCGCTCAAACCAAATGTCCTTGAACGAAATTTTAAAATGTAACTACTAGAATGTGATACAATACACTATTGGGTGAAGTTTGGTTGACTTCTGCGCAGCGGTTTGGGAGTGAACATCAAAATTACATTTCTCGGCCATATCGCATAGATCTCACTGTGAAAAGGCTTAAATGGCTTTTTTGACCTAAGTTTGAGGATTGCGCTCAAATCAAATGTCCTAGAACCAAATTTCCACATGTAACTACTAGATTGTGATACAATACACTAATGGGTGAAGTTTGGTTGACTTCTGCGCAGCGGTTTGGGAGTTAACATCAAAATTACATTTCTCGGCCATATCGCATAGATCTCACTGTGAAAAGGCTTAAATGACTTTTTTAATTAAGTTTGATGATTGCGCTCAAACAAAATTTCCTAGAACAAAATTTTCAAATGTAACTACTAGATTGTGATACAATACACTATTGGGTGAAGTTTGGTTGACTTCTGCGCAGCGGTTTGGGAGTTAACATCAAAATTACATTTCTCGGCCATATCGCATAGATCTCACTGTGAAAAGGCTTAAATGACTTTTTTAATTAAGTTTGATGATTGCGTTCAAACAAAATGTCCTAGAACAAAATTTTCAAATGTAACTACTAGATTGTGATACAATACACTATTGGGTGAAGTTTGGTTGACTTCTGCGCAGCGGTTTGGGAGTTAACATCAAAATTACATTTCTCGGCCATATCGCATAGATCTCACTGTGAAAAGGCTTAAATGGCTTTTTTGACCTAAGTTTAATGATTGCGCTCAAATCAAATGTCCTAGAACCAAATTTCTACATGTAACTACTAGATTGTGATACAATACACTAATGGGTGAAGTTTGGTTTACTTCTGCGCAGCGGTTTGGGAGTTAACATCAAAATTACATTTCTCGGCCATATCGCATAGATCTCACTGTGAAAAGGCTTAAATGGCTTTTTTGACCTAAGTTTGAGGATTGCGCTCAAACCAAATGTCCTTGAACGAAATTTTAAAATGTAACTACTAGAATGTGATACAATACACTATTGGGTGAAGTTTGGTTGACTTCTGCGCAGCGGTTTGGGAGTGAACATCAAAATTACATTTCTCGGCCATATCGCATAGATCTCACTGTGAAAAGGCTTAAATGGCTTTTTTGACCTAAGTTTGAGGATTGCGCTCAAATCAAATGTCCAATAACCAAATTTCCACATGTAACTACTAGATTGTGATAAAATACACTATTGGGTGAAGTTTGGTTGACTTCTGCGCAGCGGTTTGGGAGTTAACATCAAAATTACATTTCTCGGCCATATCGCATAGATCTCACTGTGAAAAGGCTTAAATGGCTTTTTTGACCTAAGTTTGAGGATTGCGCTCAAATCAAATGTCCTAGAACCAAATTTCCACATGTAACTACTAGATTGTGATACAATACACTAATGGGTGAAGTTTGGTTTACTTCTGCGCAGCGGTTTGGGAGTTAACATCAAAATTACATTTCTCGGCCATATCGCATAGATCTCACTGTGAAAAGGCTTAAATGGCTTTTTTGACCTCAGTTTAATGATTGCGCTCAAACCAAATGTCCTAGAACGAAATTTTCAAATGTAACTACTAGAATGTGATACAATACACTATTGGGTGAAGTTTGGTTGACTTCTGCGCAGCGGTTTGGGAGTTAACATCAAAATTACATTTCTCGGCCATATCGCATAGATCTCACTGTGAAAAGGCTTAAATGGCTTTTTTGACCTAAGTTTGAGGATTGCGCTCAAACAAAATGTCCTAGAACAAAATTTTCAAATGTAACTACTAGATTGTGATACAATACACTATTGGGTGAAGTTTGGTTGACTTCTGCTTAGCGGTTTGGGAGTTAACATCAAAATTACATTTCTCGGCCATATCGCATAGATCTCACTGTGAAAAGGCTTAAATGGCTTTTTTGACCTAAGTTTGAGGATTGCGCTCAAATCAAATGTTCTAGAACCAAATTTCCACATGTAACTACTAGATTGTGATACAATTCACTAATGGGTGAAGTTTGGTTGACTTCTGCGCAGCGGTTTGGGAGTTAACATCAAAATTACATTTCTCGGCCATATCGCATAGATCTCACTGTGAAAAGGCTTAAATGACTTTTTTAATTAAGTTTGATGATTGCGCTCAAACAAAATTTCCTAGAACAAAATTTTCAAATGTAACTACTAGATTGTGATACAATACACTATTGGGTGAAGTTTGGTTGACTTCTGCGCAGCGGTTTGGGAGTTAACATCAAAATTACATTTCTCGGCCATATCGCATAGATCTCACTGTGAAAAGGCTTAAATGACTTTTTTAATTAAGTTTGATGATTGCGTTCAAACAAAATGTCCTAGAACAAAATTTTCAAATGTAACTACTAGATTGTGATACAATACACTATTGGGTGAAGTTTGGTTGACTTCTGCGCAGCGGTTTGGGAGTTAACATCAAATTTACATTTCTCGGCCATATCGCATAGATCTCACTGTGAAAAGGCTTAAATGACTTTTTTTAATTAAGTTTAATGATTGCGCTCAAACCAAATGTCCTAGAACGAAATTTTCAAATGTAACTACTAGAATGTGATACAATACACTATTGGGTGAAGTTTAGTTGACTTCTGCGCAGCGGTTTGGGAGTTAACATCAAAATTACATTTCTCGGCCATATCGCATAGATCTCACTGTGAAAAGGCTTAAATGGCTTTTTTGACCTAAGTTTAATGATTGCGCTAAAACCAAATGTCCTAGAACAAAATTTTCAAATGTAACTACTAGAATGTGATACAATACACTATTGGGTGAAGTTTGGTTGACTTCTGCGCAGCGGTTTGGGAGTTAACATCAAAATTACATTTCTCGGCCATATCGCATAGATCTCACTGTGAAAAGGCTTAAATGGCTTTTTTGACCTAAGTTTGAGGATTGCGCTCAAATCAAATGTCCTAGAACCAAATTTCCACATGTAACTACTAGATTGTGATACAATACACTAATGGGTGATGTTTGGTTGATTTCTGCGCAGCGGTTTGGGAGTTAACATCAAAATTACATTTCTCGGCCATATCGCATAGATCTCACTGTGAAAAGGCTTAAATGGCTTTTTTGACCTAAGTTTGAGGATTGCGCTCAAATCAAATGTCCTAGAACCAAATTTCCACATGTAACTACTAGATTGTGATACAATACACTAATGGGTGATGTTTGGTTGATTTCTGCGCAGCGGTTTGGGAGTTAACATCAAAATTACATTTCTCGGCCATATCGCATAGATCTCACTGTGAAAAGGCTTAAATGGCTTTTTTGACCTAAGTTTAATGATTGCGCTCAAACCAAATGTCCTAGAACCAAATTTCCACATGTAATTACTAGATTGTGATACAATACACTAATGGGTGAAGTTTGGTTGACTTCTGCGCAGCGGTTTGGGAGTTAACATCAAAATTACATTTCTCGGCCATATCGCATAGATCTCACTGTGAAAAGGCTTAAATGACTTTTTTAATTAAGTTTAATGATTGCGCTCAAACCAAATGTCCTAGAACCAAATTTCCACATGTAATTACTAGATTGTGATACAATACACTAATGGGTGAAGTTTGGTTGACTTCTGCGCAGCGGTTTGGGAGTTAACATCAAAATTACATTTCTCGGCCATATCGCATAGATCTCACTGTGAAAAGGCTTAAATGACTTTTTTAATTAAGTTTAATGATTGCGCTCAAACCAAATGTCCTCGAACGAAATTTTCAAATGTAACTACTAGAATGTGATACAATACACTATTGGGTGAAGTTTAGTTGACTTCTGCGCAGCGGTTTGGGAGTTAACATCAAAATTACATTTCTCGGCCATATCGCATAGATCTCACTGTGAAAAGGCTTAAATGGCTTTTTTGACCTAAGTTTAATAATTGCGCTCAAACCAAATGTCCTAGAACGAAATTTTAAAATGTAACTACTAGAATGTGATACAATACACTATTGGGTGAAGTTTGGTTGACTTCTGCGCAGCGGTTTGGGAGTTAACATCAAAATTACATTTCTCGGCCATATCGCATAGATCTCACTGTGAAAAGGCTTAAATGGCTTTTTTGACCTAAGTTTGAGGATTGCGCTCAAATCAAATGTCCTAGAACCAAATTTCCACATGTAACTACTAGATTGTGATACAATACACTAATGGGTGAAGTTTGGTTGACTTCTGCGCAGCGGTTTGGGAGTTAACATCAAAATTACATTTCTCGGCCATATCGCATAGATCTCACTGTGAAAAGGCTTAAATGACTTTTTTAATTAAGTTTGATGATTGCGCTCAAACAAAATTTCCTAGAACAAAATTTTCAAATGTAACTACTAGATTGTGATACAATACACTATTGGGTGAAGTTTGGTTGACTTCTGCGCAGCGGTTTGGGAGTTAACATCAAAATTACATTTCTCGGCCATATCGCATAGATCTCACTGTGAAAAGGCTTAAATGACTTTTTTAATTAAGTTTGATGATTGCGTTCAAACAAAATGTCCTAGAACAAAATTTTCAAATGTAACTACTAGATTGTGATACAATACACTATTGGGTGAAGTTTGGTTGACTTCTGCGCAGCGGTTTGGGAGTTAACATCAAAATTACATTTCTCGGCCATATCGCATAGATCTCACTGTGAAAAGGCTTAAATGACTTTTTTTAATTAAGTTTAATGATTGCGCTCAAACCAAATGTCCTAGAACGAAATTTTCAAATGTAACTACTAGAATGTGATACAATACACTATTGGGTGAAGTTTAGTTGACTTCTGCGCAGCGGTTTGGGAGTTAACATCAAAATTACATTTCTCGGCCATATCGCATAGATCTCACTGTGAAAAGGATTAAATGGCTTTTTTGACCTAAGTTTAATGATTGCGCTCAAACCAAATGTCCTAGAACAAAATTTTCAAATGTAACTACTAGAATGTGATACAATACACTATTGGGTGAAGTTTGGTTGACTTCTGCGCAGCGGTTTGGGAGTTAACATCAAAATTACATTTCTCGGCCATATCGCATAGATCTCACTGTGAAAAGGCTTAAATGGCTTTTTTGACCTAAGTTTGAGGATTGCGCTCAAATCAAATGTCCTAGAACCAAATTTCCACATGTAACTACTAGATTGTGATACAATACACTAATGGGTGAAGTTTGGTTTACTTCTGCGCAGCGGTTTGGGAGTTAACATCAAAATTACATTTCTCGGCCATATCGCATAGATCTCACTGTGAAAAGGCTTAAATGGCTTTTTTGACCTAAGTTTAATAATTGCGCTCAAACCAAATGTCCTAGAACGAAATTTTAAAATGTAACTACTAGAATGTGATACAATACACTATTGGGTGAAGTTTGGTTGACTTCTGCGCAGCGGTTTGGGAGTTAACATCAAAATTACATTTCTCGGCCATATCGCATAGATCTCACTGTGAAAAGGCTTAAATGGCTTTTTTGACCTAAGTTTGAGGATTGCGCTCAAATCAAATGTCCTAGAACCAAATTTCCACATGTAACTACTAGATTGTGATACAATACACTAATGGGTGAAGTTTGGTTGACTTCTGCGCAGCGGTTTGGGAGTTAACATCAAAATTACATTTCTCGGCCATATCGCATAGATCTCACTGTGAAAAGGCTTAAATGACTTTTTTAATTAAGTTTGATGATTGCGCTCAAACAAAATTTCCTAGAACAAAATTTTCAAATGTAACTACTAGATTGTGATACAATACACTATTGGGTGAAGTTTGGTTGACTTCTGCGCAGCGGTTTGGGAGTTAACATCAAAATTACATTTCTCGGCCATATCGCATAGATCTCACTGTGAAAAGGCTTAAATGACTTTTTTAATTAAGTTTGATGATTGCGTTCAAACAAAATGTCCTAGAACAAAATTTTCAAATGTAACTACTAGATTGTGATACAATACACTATTGGGTGAAGTTTGGTTGACTTCTGCGCAGCGGTTTGGGAGTTAACATCAAAATTACATTTCTCGGCCATATCGCATAGATCTCACTGTGAAAAGGCTTAAATGACTTTTTTTAATTAAGTTTGAAGATTGCGCTCAAACAAAATGTCCTAGAACAAAATTTTCAAATGTAACTACTAGAATGTGATACAATACACTATTGGGTGAAGTTTAGTTGACTTCTGCGCAGCGGTTTGGGAGTTAACATCAAAATTACATTTCTCGGCCATATCGCATAGATCTCACTGTGAAAAGGATTAAATGGCTTTTTTGACCTAAGTTTAATGATTGCGCTCAAACCAAATGTCCTAGAACAAAATTTTCAAATGTAACTACTAGAATGTGATACAATACACTATTGGGTGAAGTTTGGTTGACTTCTGCGCAGCGGTTTGGGAGTTAACATCAAAATTACATTTCTCGGCCATATCGCATAGATCTCACTGTGAAAAGGCTTAAATGGCTTTTTTGACCTAAGTTTGAGGATTGCGCTCAAATCAAATGTCCTAGAACCAAATTTCCACATGTAACTACTAGATTGTGATACAATACACTAATGGGTGAAGTTTGGTTGACTTCTGCGCAGCGGTTTGGGAGTTAACATCAAAATTACATTTCTCGGCCATATCGCATAGATCTCACTGTGAAAAGGCTTAAATGACTTTTTTAATTAAGTTTGATGATTGCGCTCAAACAAAATTTCCTAGAACAAAATTTTCAAATGTAACTACTAGATTGTGATACAATACACTATTGGGTGAAGTTTGGTTGACTTCTGCGCAGCGGTTTGGGAGTTAACTTCAAAATTACATTTCTCGGCCATATCGCATAGATCTCACTGTGAAAAGGCTTAAATGACTTTTTTAATTAAGTTTGATGATTGCGTTCAAATAAAATGTCCTAGAACAAAATTTTCAAATGTAACTACTAGATTGTGATACAATACACTATTGGGTGAAGTTTGGTTGACTTCTGCGCAGCGGTTTGGGAGTTAACATCAAAATTACATTTCTCGGCCATATCGCATAGATCTCACTGTGAAAAGGCTTAAATGACTTTTTTTAATTAAGTTTAATGATTGCGCTCAAACCAAATGTCCTAGAACGAAATTTTAAAATGTAACTACTAGAATGTGATACAATACACTATTGGGTGAAGTTTAGTTGACTTCTGCGCAGCGGTTTGGGAGTTAACATCAAAATTACATTTCTCGGCCATATCGCATAGATCTCACTGTGAAAAGGCTTAAATGGCTTTTTTGACCTAAGTTTAATGATTGCGCTCAAACCAAATGTCCTAGAACAAAATTTTCAAATGTAACTACTAGAATGTGATACAATACACTATTGGGTGAAGTTTGGTTGACTTCTGCGCAGCGGTTTGGGAGTTAACATCAAAATTACATTTCTCGGCCATATCGCATAGATCTCACTGTGAAAAGGCTTAAATGGCTTTTTTGACCTAAGTTTGAGGATTGCGCTCAAATCAAATGTCCTAGAACCAAATTTCCACATGTAACTACTAGATTGTGATACAATACACTAATGGGTGAAGTTTGGTTGACTTCTGCGCAGCGGTTTGGGAGTTAACATCAAAATTACATTTCTCGGCCATATCGCATAGATCTCACTGTGAAAAGGCTTAAATGACTTTTTTAATTAAGTTTGATGATTGCGCTCAAACAAAATTTCCTAGAACAAAATTTTCAAATGTAACTACTAGATTGTGATACAATACACTATTGGGTGAAGTTTGGTTGACTTCTGCGCAGCGGTTTGGGAGTTAACATCAAAATTACATTTCTCGGCCATATCGCATAGATCTCACTGTGAAAAGGCTTAAATGACTTTTTTAATTAAGTTTGATGATTGCGTTCAAACAAAATGTCCTAGAACAAAATTTTCAAATGTAACTACTAGATTGTGATACAATACACTATTGGGTGAAGTTTGGTTGACTTCTGCGCAGCGGTTTGGGAGTTAACATTAAAATTACATTTCTCGGCCATATCGCATAGATCTCACTGTGAAAAGGCTTAAATGACTTTTTTAAATTAAGTTTAATGATTGCGCTCAAACCAAATGTCCTAGAACGAAATTTTCAAATGTAACTACTAGAATGTGATACAATACACTATTGGGTGAAGTTTAGTTGACTTCTGCGCAGCGGTTTGGGAGTTAACATCAAAATTACATTTCTCGGCCATATCGCATAGATCTCACTGTGAAAAGGCTTAAATGGCTTTTTTGACCTAAGTTTAATGATTGCGCTCAAACCAAATGTCCTAGAACCAAATTTCCACATGTAATTACTAGATTGTGATACAATACACTAATGGGTGAAGTTTGGTTGACTTCTGCGCAGCGGTTTGGGAGTTAACATCAAAATTACATTTCTCGGCCATATCGCATAGATCTCACTGTGAAAAGGCTTAAATGACTTTTTTAATTAAGTTTAATGATTGCGCTCAAACCAAATGTCCTAGAACCAAATTTCCACATGTAATTACTAGATTGTGATACAATACACTAATGGGTGAAGTTTGGTTGACTTCTGCGCAGCGGTTTGGGAGTTAACATCAAAATTACATTTCTCGGCCATATCGCATAGATCTCACTGTGAAAAGGCTTAAATGACTTTTTTAATTAAGTTTAATGATTGCGCTCAAACCAAATGTCCTCGAACGAAATTTTCAAATGTAACTACTAGAATGTGATACAATACACTATTGGGTGAAGTTTAGTTGACTTCTGCGCAGCGGTTTGGGAGTTAACATCAAAATTACATTTCTCGGCCATATTGCATAGATCTCACTGTGAAAAGGCTTAAATGGCTTTTTTGACCTAAGTTTGAGGATTGCGCTCAAATCAAATGTCCTAGAACCAAATTTCCACATGTAACTACTAGATTGTGATACAATACACTAATGGGTGAAGTTTGGTTTACTTCTGCGCAGCGGTTTGGGAGTTAACATCAAAATTACATTTCTCGGCCATATCGCATAGATCTCACTGTGAAAAGGCTTAAATGGCTTTTTTGACCTAAGTTTAATAATTGCTCTCAAACCAAATGTCCTAGAACGAAATTTTAAAATGTAACTACTAGAATGTGATACAATACACTATTGGGTGAAGTTTGGTTGACTTCTGCGCAGCGGTTTGGGAGTTAACATCAAAATTACATTTCTCGGCCATATCGCATAGATCTCACTGTGAAAAGGCTTAAATGGCTTTTTTGACCTAAGTTTGAGGATTGCGCTCAAATCAAATGTCCTAGAACCAAATTTCCACATGTAACTACTAGATTGTGATACAATACACTAATGGGTGAAGTTTGGTTGACTTCTGCGCAGCGGTTTGGGAGTTAACATCAAAATTACATTTCTCGGCCATATCGCATAGATCTCACTGTGAAAAGGCTTAAATGACTTTTTTAATTAAGTTTGATGATTGCGCTCAAACAAAATTTCCTAGAACAAAATTTTCAAATGTAACTACTAGATTGTGATACAATACACTATTGGGTGAAGTTTGGTTGACTTCTGCGCAGCGGTTTGGGAGTTAACATCAAAATTACATTTCTCGGCCATATCGCATAGATCTCACTTTGAAAAGGCTTAAATGACTTTTTTAATTAAGTTTGATGATTGCGTTCAAACAAAATGTCCTAGAACAAAATTTTCAAATGTAACTACTAGATTGTGATACAATACACTATTGGGTGAAGTTTGGTTGACTTCTGCGCAGCGGTTTGGGAGTTAACATCAAAATTACATTTCTCGGCCATATCGCATAGATCTCACTGTGAAAAGGCTTAAATGACTTTTTTTAATTAAGTTTAATGATTGCGCTCAAACCAAATGTCCTAGAACGAAATTTTCAAATGTAACTACTAGAATGTGATACAATACACTATTGGGTGAAGTTTAGTTGACTTCTGCGCAGCGGTTTGGGAGTTAACATCAAAATTACATTTCTCGGCCATATCGCATAGATCTCACTGTGAAAAGGATTAAATGGCTTTTTTGACCTAAGTTTAATGATTGCGCTCAAACCAAATGTCCTAGAACAAAATTTTCAAATGTAACTACTAGAATGTGATACAATACACTATTGGGTGAAGTTTGGTTGACTTCTGCGCAGCGGTTTGGGAGTTAACATCAAAATTACATTTCTCGGCCATATCGCATAGATCTCACTGTGAAAAGGCTTAAATGGCTTTTTTGACCTAAGTTTGAGGATTGCGCTCAAATCAAATGTCCTAGAACAAAATTTTCAAATGTAACTACTAGAATGTGATACAATACACTTTTGGGTGAAGTTTGGTTGACTTCTGCGCAGCGGTTTGGGAGTTAACATCAAAATTACATTTCTCGGCCATATCGCATAGATCTCACTGTGAAAAGGCTTAAATGGCTTTTTTGACCTAAGTTTGAGGATTGCGCTCAAATCAAATGTCCTAGAACCAAATTTCCACATGTAACTACTAGATTGTGATACAATACACTAATGGGTGAAGTTTGGTTGACTTCTGCGCAGCGGTTTGGGAGTTAACATCAAAATTACATTTCTCGGCCATATCGCATAGATCTCACTGTGAAAAGGCTTAAATGACTTTTTTAATTAAGTTTAATGATTGCGCTCAAACAAAATTTCCTAGAACAAAATTTTCAAATGTAACTACTAGAATGTGATACAATACACTATTGGGTGAAGTTTGGTTGACTTCTGCGCAGCGGTTTGGGAGTTAACATCAAAATTACATTTCTCGGCCATATCGCATAGATCTCACTGTGAAAAGGCTTAAATGACTTTTTTAATTAAGTTTGATGATTGCGTTCAAACAAAATGTCCTAGAACAAAATTTTCAAATGTAACTACTAGATTGTGATACAATACACTATTGGGTGAAGTTTAGTTGACTTCTGCGCAGCGGTTTGGGAGTTAACATCAAAATTACATTTCTCGGCCATATCGCATAGATCTCACTGTGAAAAGGCTTAAATGGCTTTTTTGATCTAAGTTTGAGGATTGCGCTCAAATCAAATGTCCTAGAACCAAATTTCCACATGTAACTACTAGATTGTGATACAATACACTAATGGGTGAAGTTTGGTTTACTTCTGCGCAGCGGTTTGGGAGTTAACATCAAAATTACATTTCTCGGCCATATCGCATAGATCTCACTGTGAAAAGGCTTAAATGGCTTTTTTGACCTAAGTTTGAGGATTGCGCTCAAATCAAATGTCCTAGAACCAAATTTCCACATGTAACTACTAGATTGTGATACAATACACTAATGGGTGAAGTTTGGTTTACTTCTGCGCAGCGGTTTGGGAGTTAACATCAAAATTACATTTCTCGGCCATATCGCATAGATCTCACTGTGAAAAGGCTTAAATGGCTTTTTTGACCTAAGTTTAATAATTGCTCTCAAACCAAATGTCCTAGAACGAAATTTTAAAATGTAACTACTAGAATGTGATACAATACACTATTGGGTGAAGTTTGGTTGACTTCTGCGCAGCGGTTTGGGAGTTAACATCAAAATTACATTTCTCGGCCATATCGCATAGATCTCACTGTGAAAAGGCTTAAATGGCTTTTTTGACCTAAGTTTGAGGATTGCGCTCAAATCAAATGTCCTAGAACCAAATTTCCACATGTAACTACGAGATTGTGATACAATACACTAATGGGTGAAGTTTGGTTGACTTCTGCGCAGCGGTTTGGGAGTTAACATCAAAATTACATTTCTCGGCCATATCGCATAGATCTCACTGTGAAAAGGCTTAAATGACTTTTTTAATTAAGTTTGATGATTGCGCTCAAACAAAATTTCCTAGAACAAAATTTTCAAATGTAACTACTAGATTGTGATACAATACACTATTGGGTGAAGTTTGGTTGACTTCTGCGCAGCGGTTTGGGAGTTAACATCAAAATTACATTTCTCGGCCATATGGCATAGATCTCACTGTGAAAAGGCTTAAATGACTTTTTTAATTAAGTTTGATGATTGCGTTCAAACAAAATGTCCTAGAACAAAATTTTCAAATGTAACTACTAGATTGTGATACAATACACTATTGGGTGAAGTTTGGTTGACTTTTGCGCAGCGGTTTGGGAGTTAACATCAAAATTACATTTCTCGGCCATATCGCATAGATCTCACTGTGAAAAGGCTTTAATGGCTTTTTTGACCTAAGTTTGAGGATTGCGCTCAAATCAAATGTCCTAGAACCAAATTTCTACATGTAACTACTAGATTGTGATACAATACACTAATGGGTGAAGTTTGGTTTACTTCTGCGCAGCGGTTTGGGAGTTAACATCAAAATTACATTTCTCGGCCATATCGCATAGATCTCACTGTGAAAAGGCTTAAATGGCTTTTTTGACCTAAGTTTAATAATTGCGCTCAAACCAAATGTCCTTGAACGAAATTTTAAAATGTAACTACTAGAATGTGATACAATACACTATTGGGTGAAGTTTGGTTGACTTCTGCGCAGCGGTTTGGGAGTTAACATCAAAATTACATTTCTCGGCCATATCGCATAGATCTCACTGTGAAAAGGCTTAAATGGCTTTTTTGACCTAAGTTTGAGGATTGCGCTCAAATCAAATGTCCTAGAACCAAATTTCCACATGTAATTACTAGATTGTGATACAATACACTAATGGGTGAGGTTTGGTTGACTTCTGCGCAGCGGTTTGGGAGTTAACATCAAAATTACATTTCTCGGCCATATCGCATAGATCTCACTGTGAAAAGGCTTAAATGACTTTTTTAATTAAGTTTGATGATTGCGCTCAAACAAAATTTCCTAGAACAAAATTTTCAAATGTAACTACTAGATTGTGATACAATACACTATTGGGTGAAGTTTGGTTGACTTCTGCGCAGCGGTTTGGGAGTTAACATCAAAATTACATTTCTCGGCCATATCGCATAGATCTCACTGTGAAAAGGCTTAAATGACTTTTTTAATTAAGTTTGATGATTGCGTTCAAACAAAATGTCCTAGAACAAAATTTTCAAATGTAACTACTAGATTGTGATACAATACACTATTGGGTGAAGTTTGGTTGACTTCTGCGCAGCGGTTTGGGAGTTAACATTAAAATTACATTTCTCGGCCATATCGCATAGATCTCACTGTGAAAAGGCTTAAATGACTTTTTTAAATTAAGTTTAATGATTGCGCTCAAACCAAATGTCCTAGAACGAAATTTTCAAATGTAACTACTAGAATGTGATACAATACACTATTGGGTGAAGTTTAGTTGACTTCTGCGCAGCGGTTTGGGAGTTAACATCAAAATTACATTTCTCGGCCATATCGCATAGATCTCACTGTGAAAAGGCTTAAATGGCTTTTTTGACCTAAGTTTAATGATTGCGCTCAAACCAAATGTCCTAGAACCAAATTTCCACATGTAATTACTAGATTGTGATACAATACACTAATGGGTGAAGTTTGGTTGACTTCTGCGCAGCGGTTTGGGAGTTAACATCAAAATTACATTTCTCGGCCATATCGCATAGATCTCACTGTGAAAAGGCTTAAATGACTTTTTTAATTAAGTTTAATGATTGCGCTCAAACCAAATGTCCTAGAACCAAATTTCCACATGTAATTACTAGATTGTGATACAATACACTAATGGGTGAAGTTTGGTTGACTTCTGCGCAGCGGTTTGGGAGTTAACATCAAAATTACATTTCTCGGCCATATCGCATAGATCTCACTGTGAAAAGGCTTAAATGACTTTTTTAATTAAGTTTAATGATTGCGCTCAAACCAAATGTCCTCGAACGAAATTTTCAAATGTAACTACTAGAATGTGATACAATACACTATTGGGTGAAGTTTAGTTGACTTCTGCGCAGCGGTTTGGGAGTTAACATCAAAATTACATTTCTCGGCCATATTGCATAGATCTCACTGTGAAAAGGCTTAAATGGCTTTTTTGACCTAAGTTTGAGGATTGCGCTCAAATCAAATGTCCTAGAACCAAATTTCCACATGTAACTACTAGATTGTGATACAATACACTAATGGGTGAAGTTTGGTTTACTTCTGCGCAGCGGTTTGGGAGTTAACATCAAAATTACATTTCTCGGCCATATCGCATAGATCTCACTGTGAAAAGGCTTAAATGGCTTTTTTGACCTAAGTTTAATAATTGCTCTCAAACCAAATGTCCTAGAACGAAATTTTAAAATGTAACTACTAGAATGTGATACAATACACTATTGGGTGAAGTTTGGTTGACTTCTGCGCAGCGGTTTGGGAGTTAACATCAAAATTACATTTCTCGGCCATATCGCATAGATCTCACTGTGAAAAGGCTTAAATGGCTTTTTTGACCTAAGTTTGAGGATTGCGCTCAAATCAAATGTCCTAGAACCAAATTTCCACATGTAACTACTAGATTGTGATACAATACACTAATGGGTGAAGTTTGGTTGACTTCTGCGCAGCGGTTTGGGAGTTAACATCAAAATTACATTTCTCGGCCATATCGCATAGATCTCACTGTGAAAAGGCTTAAATGACTTTTTTAATTAAGTTTGATGATTGCGCTCAAACAAAATTTCCTAGAACAAAATTTTCAAATGTAACTACTAGATTGTGATACAATACACTATTGGGTGAAGTTTGGTTGACTTCTGCGCAGCGGTTTGGGAGTTAACATCAAAATTACATTTCTCGGCCATATCGCATAGATCTCACTTTGAAAAGGCTTAAATGACTTTTTTAATTAAGTTTGATGATTGCGTTCAAACAAAATGTCCTAGAACAAAATTTTCAAATGTAACTACTAGATTGTGATACAATACACTATTGGGTGAAGTTTGGTTGACTTCTGCGCAGCGGTTTGGGAGTTAACATCAAAATTACATTTCTCGGCCATATCGCATAGATCTCACTGTGAAAAGGCTTAAATGACTTTTTTTAATTAAGTTTAATGATTGCGCTCAAACCAAATGTCCTAGAACGAAATTTTCAAATGTAACTACTAGAATGTGATACAATACACTATTGGGTGAAGTTTAGTTGACTTCTGCGCAGCGGTTTGGGAGTTAACATCAAAATTACATTTCTCGGCCATATCGCATAGATCTCACTGTGAAAAGGATTAAATGGCTTTTTTGACCTAAGTTTAATGATTGCGCTCAAACCAAATGTCCTAGAACAAAATTTTCAAATGTAACTACTAGAATGTGATACAATACACTATTGGGTGAAGTTTGGTTGACTTCTGCGCAGCGGTTTGGGAGTTAACATCAAAATTACATTTCTCGGCCATATCGCATAGATCTCACTGTGAAAAGGCTTAAATGGCTTTTTTGACCTAAGTTTGAGGATTGCGCTCAAATCAAATGTCCTAGAACAAAATTTTCAAATGTAACTACTAGAATGTGATACAATACACTTTTGGGTGAAGTTTGGTTGACTTCTGCGCAGCGGTTTGGGAGTTAACATCAAAATTACATTTCTCGGCCATATCGCATAGATCTCACTGTGAAAAGGCTTAAATGGCTTTTTTGACCTAAGTTTGAGGATTGCGCTCAAATCAAATGTCCTAGAACCAAATTTCCACATGTAACTACTAGATTGTGATACAATACACTAATGGGTGAAGTTTGGTTGACTTCTGCGCAGCGGTTTGGGAGTTAACATCAAAATTACATTTCTCGGCCATATCGCATAGATCTCACTGTGAAAAGGCTTAAATGACTTTTTTAATTAAGTTTAATGATTGCGCTCAAACAAAATTTCCTAGAACAAAATTTTCAAATGTAACTACTAGAATGTGATACAATACACTATTGGGTGAAGTTTGGTTGACTTCTGCGCAGCGGTTTGGGAGTTAACATCAAAATTACATTTCTCGGCCATATCGCATAGATCTCACTGTGAAAAGGCTTAAATGACTTTTTTAATTAAGTTTGATGATTGCGTTCAAACAAAATGTCCTAGAACAAAATTTTCAAATGTAACTACTAGATTGTGATACAATACACTATTGGGTGAAGTTTAGTTGACTTCTGCGCAGCGGTTTGGGAGTTAACATCAAAATTACATTTCTCGGCCATATCGCATAGATCTCACTGTGAAAAGGCTTAAATGGCTTTTTTGATCTAAGTTTGAGGATTGCGCTCAAATCAAATGTCCTACAACCAAATTTCCACATGTAACTACTAGATTGTGATACAATACACTAATGGGTGAAGTTTGGTTTACTTCTGCGCAGCGGTTTGGGAGTTAACATCAAAATTACATTTCTCGGCCATATCGCATAGATCTCACTGTGAAAAGGCTTAAATGGCTTTTTTGACCTAAGTTTAATAATTGCGCTCAAACCAAATGTCCTTGAACGAAATTTTAAAATGTAACTACTAGAATGTGATACAATACACTATTGGGTGAAGTTTGGTTGACTTCTGCGCAGCGGTTTGGGAGTTAACATCAAAATTACATTTCTCGGCCATATCGCATAGATCTCACTGTGAAAAGGCTTAAATGGCTTTTTTGACCTAAATTTGAGGATTGCGCTCAAATCAAATGTCCTAGAACCAAATTTCCACATGTAATTACTAGATTGTGATACAATACACTAATGGGTGAGGTTTGGTTGACTTCTGCGCAGCGGTTTGGGAGTTAACATCAAAATTACATTTCTCGGCCATATCGCATAGATCTCACTGTGAAAAGGCTTAAATGACTTTTTTAATTAAGTTTGATGATTGCGCTCAAACAAAATTTCCTAGAACAAAATTTTCAAATGTAACTACTAGATTGTGATACAATACACTATTGGGTGAAGTTTGGTTGACTTCTGCGCAGCGGTTTGGGAGTTAACATCAAAATTACATTTCTCGGCCATATCGCATAGATCTCACTGTGAAAAGGCTTAAATGACTTTTTTAATTAAGTTTGATGATTGCGTTCAAACAAAATGTCCTAGAACAAAATTTTCAAATGTAACTACTAGATTGTGATACAATACACTATTGGGTGAAGTTTGGTTGACTTCTGCGCAGCGGTTTGGGAGTTAACATCAAAATTACATTTCTCGGCCATATCGCATAGATCTCACTGTGAAAAGGCTTAAATGGCTTTTTTGACCTAAGTTTAATGATTGCGCTCAAACCAAATGTCCTAGAACGAAATTTTCAAATGTAACTACTAGATTGTGATACAATACACTATTGGGTGAAGTTTGGTTGACTTCTGCGCAGCGGTTTGGGAGTTAACATCAAAATTACATTTCTCGGCCATATCGCATAGATCTCACTGTGAAAAGGCTTAAATGACTTTTTTAATTAAGTTTGATGATTGCGTTCAAACAAAATGTCCTAGAACAAAATTTTCAAATGTAACTACTAGATTGTGATACAATACACTATTGGGTGAAGTTTGGTTGACTTTTGCGCAGCGGTTTGGGAGTTCACATCAAAATTACATTTCTCGGCCATATCGCATAGATCTCACTGTGAAAAGGCTTAAATGGCTTTTTTGACCTAAGTTTGAGGATTGCGCTCAAATCAAATGTCCTAGAACCAAATTTCTACATGTAACTACTAGATTGTGATACAATACACTAATGGGTGAAGTTTGGTTTACTTCTGCGCAGCGGTTTGGGAGTTAACATCAAAATTACATTTCTCGGCCATATCGCATAGATCTCACTGTGAAAAGGCTTAAATGGCTTTTTTGACCTAAGTTTAATAATTGCGCTCAAACCAAATGTCCTTGAACGAAATTTTAAAATGTAACTACTAGAATGTGATACAATACACTATTGGGTGAAGTTTGGTTGACTTCTGCGCAGCGGTTTGGGAGTGAACATCAAAATTACATTTCTCGGCCATATCGCATAGATCTCACTCTGAAAAGGCTTAAATGGCTTTTTTGACCTAAGTTTGAGGATTGCGCTCAAATCAAATGTCCAATAACCAAATTTCCACATGTAACTACTAGATTGTGATAAAATACACTATTGGGTGAAGTTTGGTTGACTTCTGCGCAGCGGTTTGGGAGTTAACATCAAAATTACATTTCTCGGCCATATCGCATAGATCTCACTGTGAAAAGGCTTAAATGACTTTTTTAATTAAGTTTGATGATTGCGTTCAAACAAAATGTCCTAGAACAAAATTTTCAAATGTAACTACTAGATTGTGATACAATACACTATTGGGTGAAGTTTGGTTGACTTCTGCGCAGCGGTTTGGGAGTTAACATCAAAATTACATTTCTCGGCCATATCGCATAGATCTCACTGTGAAAAGGCTTAAATGGCTTTTTTGACCTAGGTTTGAGGATTGCGCTCAAATCAAATGTCCTAGAACCAAATTTCCACATGTAATTACTAGATTATGATACAATACACTAATGGGTGAAGTTTGGTTGACTTCTGCGCAGCGGTTTGGGAGTTAACATCAAAATTACATTTCTCGGCCATATCGCATAGATCTCACTGTGAAAAGGCTTAAATGGCTTTTTTGACCTAAGTTTGAGGATTGCGCTCAAATCAAATGTCCTAGAACCAAATTTCCACATGTAACTACTAGATTGTGATACAATACACTAATGGTTGAAGTGTGGTTGACTTCTGCGCAGCGGTTTGGGAGTGAACATCAAAATTACATTTCTCGGCCATATCGCATAGATCTCACTGTGAAAAGGCTTAAATGACTTTTTTTAATTAAGTTTGAAGATTGCGCTCAAATCAAATGTCCTAGAACTAAATTTCCAAATGTAACTACTAGATTGTGATAAAATACACTATTGGGTGAAGTTTGGTTGACTTCTGCGCAGCGGTTTGGGAGTTAACATCAAAATTACATTTCTCGGCCATATCGCATAGATCTCACTGTGAAAAGGCTTAAATGGCTTTTTTGACCTAAGTTTGAGGATTGCGCTCAAATCAAATGTCCTATAACCAAATTTCCACATGTAACTACTAGATTGTGATACAATACACTAATGGGTGAAGTTTGGTTGACTTCTGCGCAGCGGTTTGGGAGTTAACATCAAAATTACATTTCTCGGCCATATCGCATAGATCTCACTGTGAAAAGGCTTAAATGACTTTTTTAATTAAGTTTGATAATTGCGTTCAAACAAAATGTCCTAGAACAAAATTTTCAAATGTAACTACTAGATTGTGATACAATACACTATTGGGTGAAGTTTGGTTGACTTCTGCGCAGCGGTTTGGGAGTTAACATCAAAATTACATTTCTCGGCCATATCGCATAGATCTCACTGTGAAAAGGCTTAAATGGCTTTTTTGACCTAAGTTTGAGGATTGCGCTCAAATCAAATGTCCTAGAACCAAATTTCCACATGTAACTACTAGATTGTGATACAATACACTAATGGGTGAAGTTTGGTTTACTTCTGCGCAGCGGTTTGGGAGTTAACATCAAAATTACATTTCTCGGCCATATCGCATAGATCTCACTGTGAAAAGGCTTAAATGGCTTTTTTGACCTAAGTTTGAGGATTGCGCTCAAACAAAATGTCCTAGAACAAAATTTTCAAATGTAACTACTAGATTTTGATACAATACACTATTGGGTGAAGTTTGGTTGACTTCTGCGCAGCGGTTTGGGAGTTAACATCAAAATTACATTTCTCGGCCATATCGCATAGATCTCACTGTGAAAAGGCTTAAATGACTTTTTTAATTAAGTTTGATGATTGCGTTCAAACAAAATGTCCTAGAACAAAATTTTCAAATGTAACTACTAGATTGTGATACAATACACTATTGGGTGAAGTTTGGTTGACTTTTGCGCAGCGGTTTGGGAGTTAACATCAAAATTACATTTCTCGGCCATATCGCATAGATCTCACTGTGAAAAGGCTTTAATGGCTTTTTTGACCTAAGTTTGAGGATTGCGCTCAAATCAAATGTCCTAGAACCAAATTTCTACATGTAACTACTAGATTGTGATACAATACACTAATGGGTGAAGTTTGGTTTACTTCTGCGCAGCGGTTTGGGAGTTAACATCAAAATTACATTTCTCGGCCATATCGCATAGATCTCACTGTGAAAAGGCTTAAATGGCTTTTTTGACCTAAGTTTAATAATTGCGCTCAAACCAAATGTCCTTGAACGAAATTTTAAAATGTAACTACTAGAATGTGATACAATACACTATTGGGTGAAGTTTGGTTGACTTCTGCGCAGCGGTTTGGGAGTTAACATCAAAATTACATTTCTCGGCCATATCGCATAGATCTCACTGTGAAAAGGCTTAAATGACTTTTTTAATTAAGTTTGATGATTGCGCTCAAACAAAATTTCCTAGAACAAAATTTTCAAATGTAACTACTAGATTGTGATACAATACACTATTGGGTGAAGTTTGGTTGACTTCTGCGCAGCGGTTTGGGAGTTAACATCAAAATTACATTTCTCGGCCATATCGCATAGATCTCACTGTGAAAAGGCTTAAATGACTTTTTTAATTAAGTTTGATGATTGCGTTCAAACAAAATGTCCTAGAACAAAATTTTCAAATGTAACTACTAGATTGTGATACAATACACTATTGGGTGAAGTTTGGTTGACTTCTGCGCAGCGGTTTGGGAGTTAACATCAAAATTACATTTCTCGGCCATATCGCATAGATCTCACTGTGAAAAGGCTTAAATGGCTTTTTTGACCTAAGTTTAATGATTGCGCTCAAATCAAATGTCCTAGAACCAAATTTCTACATGTAACTACTAGATTGTGATACAATACACTAATGGGTGAAGTTTGGTTTACTTCTGCGCAGCGGTTTGGGAGTTAACATCAAAATTACATTTCTCGGCCATATCGCATAGATCTCACTGTGAAAAGGCTTAAATGGCTTTTTTGACCTAAGTTTAATAATTGCGCTCAAACCAAATGTCCTTGAACGAAATTTTAAAATGTAACTACTAGAATGTGATACAATACACTATTGGGTGAAGTTTGGTTGACTTCTGCGCAGCGGTTTGGGAGTGAACATCAAAATTACATTTCTCGGCCATATCGCATAGATCTCACTGTGAAAAGGCTTAAATGGCTTTTTTGACCTAAGTTTGAGGATTGCGCTCAAATCAAATGTCCAATAACCAAATTTCCACATGTAACTACTAGATTGTGATAAAATACACTATTGGGTGAAGTTTGGTTGACTTCTGCGCAGCGGTTTGGGAGTTAACATCAAAATTACATTTCTCGGCCATATCGCATAGATCTCACTGTGAAAAGGCTTAAATGGCTTTTTTGACCTAAGTTTGAGGATTGCGCTCAAATCAAATGTCCTTGTTAGGAACGGCAAGCCGTTAATGTGGATCCAAAACACAGACCAGGAGATCAGTAGAGTAAATGTTTGTATTTAATAAGTACAACAAAAGGAGCACGCTAACAAACGCGAGTTTAACAAGTACAACAAAGGAAGCACGCTAACAAACGCGAGTTTAACAAGTACAACTAAGGGCACGCTAACAAACGCGAGTTTAACAAGTACAACTAAGGGCACGCTGACAAACGCGAGTTTAACAAGTACAACTAAGGGCACGCTAACAAACGCGAGTTTAACAAGTACAACTAAGAGAGCACGCTAAAATGCATGAATATAACAGAGTACAAGAGTCTAACTACAAAGTCCAAAAGAGCACTAAAGTAAAGCTAACCAAACCAGAATACGACCGTAGAACGTCGGGAAACTCGAAGGATGACGATGAACACACAGGCGGTAAGCAAGGCAAATAGCAAGCAATAGTCCGACACTTGCAGATGGTGACAGGCTTCCTTAAATACTGAGCTTTCCTAATCAAGCACAGGTGTGTCGTGTTACCCCGCCAATCTGGCTCAATCAGGTGCTGCATAAAGAAAAAAGAACTGAGAACACACACAAATATGACAGTCCTAGAACCAAATTTCCACATGTAACTACTAGATTGTGATACAATACACTAATGGGTGAAGTTTGGTTTACTTCTGCGCAGCGGTTTGGGAGTTAACATCAAAATTACATTTCTCGGCCATATCGCATAGATCTCACTGTGAAAAGGCTTAAATGGCTTTTTTGACCTCAGTTTAATGATTGCGCTCAAACCAAATGTCCTAGAACGAAATTTTCAAATGTAACTACTAGAATGTGATACAATACACTATTGGGTGAAGTTTGGTTGACTTCTGCGCAGCGGTTTGGGAGTTAACATCAAAATTACATTTCTCGGCCATATCGCATAGATCTCACTGTGAAAAGGCTTAAATGGCTTTTTTGACCTAAGTTTGAGGATTGCGCTCAAACAAAATGTCCTAGAACAAAATTTTCAAATGTAACTACTAGATTGTGATACAATACACTATTGGGTGAAGTTTGGTTGACTTCTGCTTAGCGGTTTGGGAGTTAACATCAAAATTACATTTCTCGGCCATATCGCATAGATCTCACTGTGAAAAGGCTTAAATGGCTTTTTTGACCTAAGTTTGAGGATTGCGCTCAAATCAAATGTCCTAGAACCAAATTTCCACATGTAACTACTAGATTGTGATACAATACACTAATGGGTGAAGTTTGGTTGACTTCTGCGCAGCGGTTTGGGAGTTAACATCAAAATTACATTTCTCGGCCATATCGCATACACTGTAAAATATTAAAAGTTGACTTTACTAAAAAAATATATGCAAACTTGCTGCCCTAAAAAAATTAATTTATGTTGACTTAGATGAATTAGATTTGATTAACTTAATTATTGTGAGTTGGCAGTACTCAAATTAACTTAAAAAATTTGGATTATAGTCACTTGTTTTTATTGAGTTGGCAGTACTCAAACTAACTAAAATAACTGGATTACAGTAACTTGTTTATTTTGAGTGCACAGTACTCCCATCATATTCAGGTCAACTTAATTTTCTTGACCTAAAAGAATTCCACAATAGAAATTACATCTGCACATACTAATTTCATTAAAAACACATTATCTAACAGTAATGACCCCCAAAACACAATAAATGGAGAACACTCATTGGATTAATTCAATGGAATTAAAATTTACTTTAAAATGCTCAAAAGTGCATTTAATGAGAGACACTGGCTCCTGGCAGGCTGAACGGTGTTTGGTTAATGCTCAGTATCAATGAACAATCAGTGGATTAATTATAAACCTACTTTTGCAAACATTTTGCACCTCATACAAAGTATAAGTACCTAAAATAACCTTTTGCTACAGAAATTACTGAATAATACCTGAACTGCATCAATGTCCACTCCTATCCTGTAATTTCCAAAGACTAACAGGCGAGATCCTATTATCATAATTTCAGGACATTAACTCAGCATTGAAGACATGGCGTCAAACTAGTTTCCCATTACAACATGAGCTTGAGCTCTGGTAAAGCTAACAGTTCTGATTTCTCCAACAATATTAGTGATCAAAACTGGAACTACAATCAACATTGTGCCATGGTTTAAACTGTGCAGCAGTGATAAAATAAACATAAAAATACAGAACTCTTTTTAAAACACACAACTCAGTTCAAATTCAAATTTCACTTTAACACCTGATACAGTAAACAAGATACTTGTTTTTTTTCACATCACTAAAAGAGTAAATGCAAAACGTGTACTGGAGTTATACACCTGAGAAACCTAAAATCTTACCAAGAATATGTGTCTTATTTTTATTCAAATTCTAATTTCATATTAAGCTTTTTCCTCAAAAAAAAAAAAAAAAAAGTAATTTCTATTCAAAAATATTTCATTAGTATATATATATATATTATTATTTTTTTAATCAAAGAAAAAGTCATGTCAATCAAAAAAAATTGTTTGAATGCAAAAATAAATTTGTAAGTCAAAAAATATGTTTGAAAACTATTTTTCTTTGAAATTTTTTTTAAAAAATTTAATTCTTTTTTTTTTATTGAAACAACTTTTTTGATTGATGTAATTCTGCGTTTGGACCACATTTTGGCTAGGACATTTGTGTCTTTATTATTCAATCCAAAAATAAGTTGCTTCAAACAAAAAATGTATATTTTCAAAATAAAATCACTTCAATTAAAAAAAAAAAAAAAAAAAAAAAAAAAAACAATTGTAGAAAAAAAGGTTTGAATGTGAAAAAATATTTGAGACTCAGAAATTTACGCTTTATTTTTCATTGAAACTGTTTTCTTTGATCGAAGCAATCCTTTTTGTTTTTGAGCCATATTATGGGTAGGACATTTGTGTCCAAATTATTCAATCCCAATAAAAGTTGCTTCAATCAAAAAACTGTTTTTAATCAAAGAAAAAAAAAACTTTTGCAAAAATATTTTTTTGAAAAAAAATTTTTTTTTTAATTTTTATTTTTTAATTGACGTGTCACTTTTTTTTGAAAAGCAAAAAGTTTTAAACTTTTTTTTTTTTTTTTTTTTTAGGTGGAAAAAGTTTTGAAGGCACTTTTTTTTTTTGAAGTGGAAAAAGTTTTGAAGGCACTTTTTTTCGGTTGAATCATTTAGACACGAAGATCCAACTTCAACGCTACTTCTGACATGTTTGAGTGGCAGGTGATTACGCCAATGGCATAAAAGCAGGAAGCAAAAATAATGGCCACCAGGGCTCCATCCAGCCATCGGACTCTGCTCGAGTCCAAGCCGAAAATAGGGCACCGGTACGGGGGTGTGACATCGGCATCTCACCGGTGTGCCGGCGATGGTACGGTGCCCTGTTGCGGCACACTGGCGGACCCTGATATCACTACCCCGGCGCGGAGGCCGGCTGTTGAGTAGACGGCCCGCGACTGACACGACACTCATTCAAAGCTGAAGCGACGGGGCTCCCGGCGCGGGCTACTGGGCAGGCTAGTGTCGGGCCACTCCCATACCGGCGCGTCGCGACACTGCGGTTGGACCCCGATTGCCAACCGTCACGTCAGGGCAGTGGGTGAAGTTCCCCTCTTGAATCACATTAAGCAGCAGCGCACCATACCAGCGCGGGCACTCCGGTCAGATGCCGATGTCACCCCCCCGTACCAGTGCCCTATTTTCGGCTTGGACTCGAGCAGAGTCCGATGGCTCGATGGAGCCCTGGTGGCCATTAGTCATTCTTTTATGCCATTGGTGTAGTCACCTGCCACTCAAACATGTCGGAAGTAGCGTTGAAGTCGTATCTTTGTGTCAAAATGATTCAATCAAAAAAAAAAGTGCCTTTAAAACCTTTTCCACTTCAAAAAGAAAAAAAGAAATGCGTTCAAAACTTTTTCCACTTTAAAAAAAAAGTTTTAAACTTTTTCCTTTAAAAAAAAAGTGACACGTCAATAAAAAAAATATATATTTAAAAATATATATATTTTCAAAAAAATATATTTTTGCAAAAGGTTCTTTTTCTTTGATTAAAAATAAGTTTTTTTTTTTTTATTAAAGCAACTTTTATTGGGATTGAATGATTTAGACACAAATGTCCTACCCACACTATGGCTCAAACACATTTCACATTTCTTTGCTTTTGTGTGCAGTGAAGGTCGAATAAATACTGCTCTGAAAGTTAGTCTTGATATGGGCAAGTAACCATTTGCCTCAGCTTAAGATGTCCTCGCAAATGGGTAAAGAAGTCTGCTTCTGAGCAGGGCTCCACAAAGTTGCACAACTGACGGTCAAATGCAGTTTCTCCACTTTTGCCTGCATCTTTTTGAGAGTGCCATGTCGATTGGTGTACTTTGAGTGCATTAAAAGATTTAAATGTGCAGAGGCAGTCCTTATGAAGACATGGGAGTAGGGATGTCCGAGTGTGGTATCCATGTTTTAAGCGGTAATGCTTAAGCAAGTAGGCTCTTTTCAGCAGAAAATGTGCAGTACTTGCAAGTCCACTGCATTAGAGAATACTGCTTTGGTTGACCTGAAAAGACATGATAATTTCAGCATTGAGAACTTGTTAGAAAAAAAAAAAGTTAAATTTTTTCTTAACAGTCACAAATTAAAATGTCCAATTATTTTTAATCACAAATTAAAATCTGCAATAAATTATTTTAATATTCACAAACTAAAATGTTTAACAATGAGTTATTTTTAAATTAACGTAATTGATTATTTTTGAACATTCAAATTGAGATGTACAATTAATTTCTTAATCCATCTGTAAAAACATTAATGCATGTTTGTTATCCCAACCCATGAAACAAATACAAATATTAAATGATTCATTGATCAGTGTATGAAACATACCTGTAATTGCTGAGACTGAGGTATGTGTGGACTTTTGACCATTTGCTTCAGCCTGATTGGGGGATGGTGAAAAAGAACACAAAATTAAGGCAACAATTTCAAAATATAGGCACATAAATGACCAACCTTAAACACACCAGGTTGTTATGGCGTCGAGTGTGATCTCTGCACTCTTTCTATCTGTATTCCTATATTAGGTTAGACCAAAGTTAAAGTGGTGAAATAACAGGGGGAAATGTGATCTAGTCCTCTGATTTTTGCGATTAATGCATTTTAAAACAATTTCAAATTATCAGTGCAGTTTGATCAAACATGGAGGGGGAGCACTGCACATGAAGAAAAGCAAATGGAAGGGCAGATGACAAACACTCTAAAGCAGGGGTCCCCAAACCTTTTCCTGTGAAGGCCACATGACTTTTCCCTTCTCTGATGAGGGGCCGGGTCAGTTTGTAACAGAAAAAGTGTGACGATTGCAGCAGTGCCTAAATGTGTTTTCAGAAAGCCATAATTAAATAACCCTTTCTGAATTCTTCTTGGAACAAAATAAAATAAAAATAATTATAACATAATATAATATCATATAATAATGAATAATAATAACACAATTAATTAAATAGATAATAACCAAATAACCCTGTCTGGGTTCTTCACAGAAAAAAGCCAGGAAATAATAACACTATGGGGGGGGGGGGTTCAGGGGGCCGGACCAATTGTGGAGGCGGGCCGTATCCGGCCGGCCCGCGGGCCGTAGTTTGGGGACCCCTGCTCCAACGCAAGAACCGATTACGTTGGCGCACATAAGGTCTGACTGTGCATTTAGCTCTTACCTGAGCCGAAATAGACAGGCTGAAGCTGACTTAATTCTAGCACTAACTCTGTAAATAAATCACTTTATCGACATTTCTAACATTTTTACGTGAGAAAGTAGCCGTTTAGATCCACAACGTGCAAATTCGGCGCTACTCAAGCTAGCCGTAGTGATTAAGGCACTTCCTGTTAGTTTCACAAAATAAAACACCCGCTAACGATAGAATTAGTGTTTTTATTTTTAAAACAGGAAGCGAACCTCCCCTCGGTCTACCTAACTTAAAACCGCTCGGTAACTGTTTTAAATCGGTTTTAAAAACCTCTCCCATCGCCTAAAAACGTTACGAGCCCCGTCTGTCAAGAATTCAAAACGCCGGCCGGCATAAAATGGGAGTCTACCATAAACTGTAGTCTACATTTGTTTCTGAAAATGATGAGGTTCCTGTCACGGTCATATAGCATGCTTGCTAGCGGTGATATTTGATGTAATTGACACTTCTCCTCCCTGGCAGCACACAGGCTACTACACTACAACAAGACAAATCGACGGTTTACAAAAGAGTAAAATATGTACTTACCAAATCAGTGTGCTGAGGACAAGTAAACCCACAATGGCGAAAATAACTGAGAAAGGTGTTGGAAAGAGCGCGAAAGTGGGCAGGGCAGATCTGCGCATGTCTGATAGAACGCCCAAAGGACACTGGGTACAAGAAATTATTTTTTCTAATTTGACTTAACTGGGATATATCAAGTTAAGCAAGTTCTCCAACCCCAAATTACTACTTACTTATTTAAAAGTAGTGTTCACAACAGGTTGATGAAAATTGAGTTTAGTTCACTTATCACGTTTAATTAATTTGAATGTTAGCATTTACAGTGTAGATCTCACTGTGAAAAGGCTTAAATGACTTTTTTAATTAAGTTTAATGATTGCGCTCAAACCAAATGTCCTAGAACGAAATTTTCAAATGTAACTACTAGAATGTGATACAATACACTATTGGGTGAAGTTTAGTTGACTTCTGCGCAGCGGTTTGGGAGTTAACATCAAAATTACATTTCTCGGCTATATCGCATAGATCTCACTGTGAAAAGGCTTAAATGGCTTTTTTGACCTAAGTTTAATGATTGCGCTCAAACCAAATGTCCTAGAACGAAATTTTCAAATGTAACTACTAGAATGTGATACAATACACTATTGGGTGAAGTTAGGTTGACTTCTGCGCAGCGGTTTGGGAGTTAACATCAAAATTACATTTCTCGGCCATATCGCATAGATCTCACTGTGAAAAGGCTTAAATGGCTTTTTTGACCTAAGTTTGAGGATTGCGCTCAAACAAAATGTCCTAGAACAAAATTTTCAAATGTAACTACTAGATTGTGATACAATACACTATTGGGTGAAGTTTGGTTGACTTCTGCCCAGCGGTTTGGGAGTTAACATCAAAATTACATTTCTCGGCCATATCGCATAGATCTCACTGTGAAAAGGCTTAAATGGCTTTTTTGACCTAAGTTTGAGGATTGCGCTCAAATCAAATGTCCTAGAACCAAATTTCCACATGTAACTACTAGATTGTGATACAATACACTAATGGTTGAAGTTTGGTTGACTTCTGCGCAGCGGTTTGGGAGTGAACATCAAAATTACATTTCTCGGCCATATCGCATAGATCTCACTGTGAAAAGGCTTAAATGACTTTTTTTTATTAAGTTTGAAGATTGCGCTCAAATCAAATGTCCTAGAACTAAATTTCCAAATGTAACTACTAGATTGTGATAAAATACACTATTGGGTGAAGTTTGGTTGACTTCTGCGCAGCGGTTTGGGAGTTAACATCAAAATTACATTTCTCGGCCATATCGCATAGATCTCACTGTGAAAAGGCTTAAATGGCTTTTTTGACCTAAGTTTGAGGATTGCGCTCAAATCAAATGTCCTATAACCAAATTTCCACATGTAACTACTAGATTGTGATACAATACACTAATGGGTGAAGTTTGGTTGACTTCTGCGCAGCGGTTTGGGAGTTAACATCAAAATTACATTTCTCGGCCATATCGCATAGATCTCACTGTGAAAAGGCTTAAATGACTTTTTTAATTAAGTTTGATGATTGCGTTCAAACAAAATGTCCTAGAACAAAATTTTCAAATGTAACTACTAGATTGTGATACAATACACTATTGGGTGAAGTTTGGTTGACTTCTGCGCAGCGGTTTGGGAGTTAACATCAAAATTACATTTCTCGGCCATATCGCATAGATCTCACTGTGAAAAGGCTTAAATGGATTTTTTGACCTAAGTTTGAGGATTGCGCTCAAATCAAATGTCCTAGAACCAAATTTCCACATGTAACTACGAGATTGTGATACAATACACTAATGGGTGAAGTTTGGTTTACTTCTGCGCAGCGGTTTGGGAGTTAACATCAAAATTACATTTCTCGGCCATATCGCATAGATCTCACTGTGAAAAGGCTTAAATGGCTTTTTTGACCTAAGTTTAATAATTGCGCTCAAACCAAATATCCTAGAACGAAATTTTCAAATGTAACTACTAGAATGTGATACAATACACTATTGGGTGAAGTTTGGTTGACTTCTGCGCAGCGGTTTGGGAGTTAACATCAAAATTACATTTCTCGGCCATATCGCATAGATCTCACTGTGAAAAGGCTTAAATGGCTTTTTTGACCTAAGTTTGAGGATTGCGCTCAAATCAAATGTCCTAGAACCAAATTTCCACATGTAACTACTAGATTGTGATACAATACACTAATGGGTGAAGTTTGGTTGACTTCTGCGCAGCGGTTTGGGAGTGAACATCAAAATTACATTTCTCGGCCATATCGCATAGATCTCACTGTGAAAAGGCTTAAATGACTTTTTTAATTAAGTTTGATGATTGCGCTCAAACAAAATGTCCTAGAACAAAATTTTCAAATGTAACTACTAGATTGTGATACAATACACTATTGGGTGAAGTTTGGTTGACTTCTGCGCAGCGGTTTGGGAGTTAACATCAAAATTACATTTCTCGGCCATATCGCATAGATCTCACTGTGAAAAGGCTTAAATGGCTTTTTTGACCTAAGTTTGAGGATTGCGCTCAAACAAAATGTCCTAGAACAAAATTTTCAAATGTAACTACTAGATTGTGATACAATACACTATTGGGTGAAGTTTGGTTGACTTCTGCCCAGCGGTTTGGGAGTTAACATCAAAATTACATTTCTCGGCCATATCGCATAGATCTCACTGTGAAAAGGCTTAAATGGCTTTTTTGACCTAAGTTTGAGGATTGCGCTCAAATCAAATGTCCTAGAACCAAATTTCCACATGTAACTACTAGATTGTGATACAATACACTAATGGTTGAAGTTTGGTTGACTTCTGCGCAGCGGTTTGGGAGTGAACATCAAAATTACATTTCTCGGCCATATCGCATAGATCTCACTGTGAAAAGGCTTAAATGACTTTTTTTTATTAAGTTTGAAGATTGCGCTCAAATCAAATGTCCTAGAACTAAATTTCCAAATGTAACTACTAGATTGTGATAAAATACACTATTGGGTGAAGTTTGGTTGACTTCTGCGCAGCGGTTTGGGAGTTAACATCAAAATTACATTTCTCGGCCATATCGCATAGATCTCACTGTGAAAAGGCTTAAATGGCTTTTTTGACCTAAGTTTGAGGATTGCGCTCAAATCAAATGTCCTATAACCAAATTTCCACATGTAACTACTAGATTGTGATACAATACACTAATGGGTGAAGTTTGGTTGACTTCTGCGCAGCGGTTTGGGAGTTAACATCAAAATTACATTTCTCGGCCATATCGCATAGATCTCACTGTGAAAAGGCTTAAATGACTTTTTTAATTAAGTTTGATGATTGCGTTCAAACAAAATGTCCTAGAACAAAATTTTCAAATGTAACTACTAGATTGTGATACAATACACTATTGGGTGAAGTTTGGTTGACTTCTGCGCAGCGGTTTGGGAGTTAACATCAAAATTACATTTCTCGGCCATATCGCATAGATCTCACTGTGAAAAGGCTTAAATGGATTTTTTGACCTAAGTTTGAGGATTGCGCTCAAATCAAATGTCCTAGAACCAAATTTCCACATGTAACTACGAGATTGTGATACAATACACTAATGGGTGAAGTTTGGTTTACTTCTGCGCAGCGGTTTGGGAGTTAACATCAAAATTACATTTCTCGGCCATATCGCATAGATCTCACTGTGAAAAGGCTTAAATGGCTTTTTTGACCTAAGTTTAATAATTGCGCTCAAACCAAATATCCTAGAACGAAATTTTCAAATGTAACTACTAGAATGTGATACAATACACTATTGGGTGAAGTTTGGTTGACTTCTGCGCAGCGGTTTGGGAGTTAACATCAAAATTACATTTCTCGGCCATATCGCATAGATCTCACTGTGAAAAGGCTTAAATGGCTTTTTTGACCTAAGTTTGAGGATTGCGCTCAAATCAAATGTCCTAGAACCAAATTTCCACATGTAACTACTAGATTGTGATACAATACACTAATGGGTGAAGTTTGGTTGACTTCTGCGCAGCGGTTTGGGAGTGAACATCAAAATTACATTTCTCGGCCATATCGCATAGATCTCACTGTGAAAAGGCTTAAATGACTTTTTTAATTAAGTTTGATGATTGCGCTCAAACAAAATGTCCTAGAACAAAATTTTCAAATGTAACTACTAGATTGTGATACAATACACTATTGGGTGAAGTTTGGTTGACTTCTGCGCAGCGGTTTGGGAGTTAACATCAAAATTACATTTCTCGGCCATATCGCATAAATCTCACTGTGAAAAGGCTTAAATGGCTTTTTTGACCTAAGTTTGAGGATTGCGCTCAAATCAAATGTCCTAGAACCAAATTTCCACATGTAACTACTAGATTGTGATACAATACACTAATGGGTGAAGTTTGGTTTACTTCTGCGCAGCGGTTTGGGAGTTAACATCAAAATTACATTTCTCGGCCATATCGCATAGATCTCACTGTGAAAAGGCTTAAATGGCTTTTTTGACCTAAGTTTAATAATTGCGCTCAAACCAAATGTCCTAGAACGAAATTTTCAAATGTAACTACTAGAATGTGATACAATACACTATTGGGTGAAGTTTAGTTGACTTCTGCGCAGCGGTTTGGGAGTTAACATCAAAATTACATTTCTCGGCCATATCGCATAGATCTCACTGTGAAAAGGCTTAAATGGCTTTTTTGACCTAAGTTTGAGGATTGCGCTCAAACAAAATGTCCTAGAACAAAATTTTCAAATGTAACTACTAGATTGTGATACAATACACTATTGGGTGAAGTTTGGTTGACTTCTGCGCAGCGGTTTGGGAGTTAACATCAAAATTACATTTCTCGGCCATATCGCATAGATCTCACTGTGAAAAGGCTTAAATGGCTTTTTTGACCCAAGTTTGAGGATTGCGCTCAAATCAAATGTCCTATAACCAAATTTCCACATGTAACTACTAGATTGTGATACAATACACTAATGGGTGAAGTTTGGTTGACTTCTGCGCAGCGGTTTGGGAGTGAACATCAAAATTACATTTCTCGGCCATATCGCATAGATCTCACTGTGAAAAGGCTTAAATGACTTTTTTAATTAAGTTTGATGATTGCGCTCAAACAAAATGTCCTAGAACAAAATTTTCAAATGTAACTACTAGATTGTGATACAATACACTATTGGGTGAAGTTTGGTTGACTTCTGCGCAGGGGTTTGGGAGTTAACATCAAAATTACATTTCTCGGCCATATCGCATAGATCTCACTGTGAAAAGGCTTAAATGGCTTTTTTGACCTAAGTTTGAGGATTGCACTCAAATCAAATGTCCTAGAACCAAATTTCCACATGTAACTACTAGATTGTGATACAATACACTAATGGGTGAAGTTTGGTTGACTTCTGCGCAGCGGTTTGGGAGTTAACATCAAAATTACATTTCTCGGCCATATCGCATAGATCTCACTGTGAAAAGGCTTAAATGACTTTTTTAATTAAGTTTGATGATTGCGCTCAAACAAAATTTCCTAGAACAAAATTTTCAAATGTAACTACTAGATTGTGATACAATACACTATTGTGTGAAGTTTGGTTGACTTCTGCGCAGCGGTTTGGGAGTTAACATCAAAATTACATTTCTCGGCCATATCGCATAGATCTCACTGTGAAAAGGCTTAAATGACTTTTTTAATTGAGTTTGATGATTGCGTTCAAAAAAAATGTCCTAGAACAAAATTTTCAAATGTAACTACTAGATTGTGATACAATACACTATTGGGTGAAGTTTGGTTGACTTCTGCGCAGCGGTTTGGGAGTTAAAATCAAAATTACATTTCTCGGCCATATCGCATAGATCTCACTGTGAAAAGGCTTAAATGGCTTTTTTGACCTAAGTTTAATAATTGCGCTCAAACCAAATGTCCTAGAACGAAATTTTCAAATGTAACTACTAGAATGTGATACAATACACTATTGGGTGAAGTTTGGTTGACTTCTGCGCAGCGGTTTGGGAGTTAACATCAAAATTACATTTCTCGGCCATATCGCATAGATCTCACTGTGAAAAGGCTTAAATGGCTTTTTTGACCTAAGTTTGAGGATTGCGCTCAAACAAAATGTCCTAGAACAAAATTTTCAAATGTAACTACTAGATTGTGATACAATACACTATTGGGTGAAGTTTGGTTGACTTCTGCGCAGCGGTTTGGGAGTTAACATCAAAATTACATTTCTCGGCCATATCGCATAGATCTCACTGTGAAAAGGCTTAAATGGCTTTTTTGACCTAAGTTTGAGGATTGCGCTCAAATCAAATGTCCTATAACCAAATTTCCACATGTAACTACTAGATTGTGATACAATACACTAATGGGTGAAGTTTGGTTGACTTCTGCGCAGCGGTTTGGGAGTGAACATCAAAATTACATTTCTCGGCCATATCGCATAGATCTCACTGTGAAAAGGCTTAAATGACTTTTTTAATTAAGTTTGATGATTGCGCTCAAACAAAATGTCCTAGAACAAAATTTTCAAATGTAACTACTAGATTGTGATACAATACACTATTGGGTGAAGTTTGGTTGACTTCTGCGCAGCGGTTTGGGAGTTAACATCAAAATTACATTTCTCGGCCATATCGCATAGATCTCACTGTGAAAAGGCTTAAATGGCTTTTTTGACCTAAGTTTGAGGATTGCACTCAAATCAAATGTCCTAGAACCAAATTTCCACATGTAACTACTAGATTGTGATACAATACACTAATGGGTGAAGTTTGGTTGACTTCTGCGCAGCGGTTTGGGAGTTAACATCAAAATTACATTTCTCGGCCATATCGCATAGATCTCACTGTGAAAAGGCTTAAATGACTTTTTTAATTAAGTTTGATGATTGCGCTCAAACAAAATTTCCTAGAACAAAATTTTCAAATGTAACTACTAGATTGTGATACAATACACTATTGTGTGAAGTTTGGTTGACTTCTGCGCAGCGGTTTGGGAGTTAACATCAAAATTACATTTCTCGGCCATATCGCATAGATCTCACTGTGAAAAGGCTTAAATGACTTTTTTAATTAAGTTTGATGATTGCGTTCAAAAAAAATGTCCTAGAACAAAATTTTCAAATGTAACTACTAGATTGTGATACAATACACTAATGGGTGAAGTTTGGTTTACTTCTGCGCAGCGGTTTGGGAGTTAACATCAAAATTACATTTCTCGGCCATATCGCATAGATCTCACTGTGAAAAGGCTTAAATGGCTTTTTTGACCTAAGTTTAATAATTGCGCTCAAACCAAATATCCTAGAACGAAATTTTCAAATGTAACTACTAGAATGTGATACAATACACTATTGGGTGAAGTTTGGTTGACTTCTGCGCAGCGGTTTGGGAGTTAACATCAAAATTACATTTCTCGGCCATATCGCATAGATCTCACTGTGAAAAGGCTTAAATGGCTTTTTTGACCTAAGTTTGAGGATTGCGCTCAAATCAAATGTCCTAGAACCAAATTTCCACATGTAACTACTAGATTGTGATACAATACACTAATGGGTGAAGTTTGGTTGACTTCTGCGCAGCGGTTTGGGAGTGAACATCAAAATTACATTTCTCGGCCATATCGCATAGATCTCACTGTGAAAAGGCTTAAATGACTTTTTTAATTAAGTTTGATGATTGCGCTCAAACAAAATGTCCTAGAACAAAATTTTCAAATGTAACTACTAGATTGTGATACAATACACTATTGGGTGAAGTTTGGTTGACTTCTGCGCAGCGGTTTGGGAGTTAACATCAAAATTACATTTCTCGGCCATATCGCATAAATCTCACTGTGAAAAGGCTTAAATGGCTTTTTTGACCTAAGTTTGAGGATTGCGCTCAAATCAAATGTCCTAGAACCAAATTTCCACATGTAACTACTAGATTGTGATACAATACACTAATGGGTGAAGTTTGGTTTACTTCTGCGCAGCGGTTTGGGAGTTAACATCAAAATTACATTTCTCGGCCATATCGCATAGATCTCACTGTGAAAAGGCTTAAATGGCTTTTTTGACCTAAGTTTAATAATTGCGCTCAAACCAAATGTCCTAGAACGAAATTTTCAAATGTAACTACTAGAATGTGATACAATACACTATTGGGTGAAGTTTAGTTGACTTCTGCGCAGCGGTTTGGGAGTTAACATCAAAATTACATTTCTCGGCCATATCGCATAGATCTCACTGTGAAAAGGCTTAAATGGCTTTTTTGACCTAAGTTTGAGGATTGCGCTCAAACAAAATGTCCTAGAACAAAATTTTCAAATGTAACTACTAGATTGTGATACAATACACTATTGGGTGAAGTTTGGTTGACTTCTGCGCAGCGGTTTGGGAGTTAACATCAAAATTACATTTCTCGGCCATATCGCATAGATCTCACTGTGAAAAGGCTTAAATGGCTTTTTTGACCCAAGTTTGAGGATTGCGCTCAAATCAAATGTCCTATAACCAAATTTCCACATGTAACTACTAGATTGTGATACAATACACTAATGGGTGAAGTTTGGTTGACTTCTGCGCAGCGGTTTGGGAGTGAACATCAAAATTACATTTCTCGGCCATATCGCATAGATCTCACTGTGAAAAGGCTTAAATGACTTTTTTAATTAAGTTTGATGATTGCGCTCAAACAAAATGTCCTAGAACAAAATTTTCAAATGTAACTACTAGATTGTGATACAATACACTATTGGGTGAAGTTTGGTTGACTTCTGCGCAGGGGTTTGGGAGTTAACATCAAAATTACATTTCTCGGCCATATCGCATAGATCTCACTGTGAAAAGGCTTAAATGGCTTTTTTGACCTAAGTTTGAGGATTGCACTCAAATCAAATGTCCTAGAACCAAATTTCCACATGTAACTACTAGATTGTGATACAATACACTAATGGGTGAAGTTTGGTTGACTTCTGCGCAGCGGTTTGGGAGTTAACATCAAAATTACATTTCTCGGCCATATCGCATAGATCTCACTGTGAAAAGGCTTAAATGACTTTTTTAATTAAGTTTGATGATTGCGCTCAAACAAAATTTCCTAGAACAAAATTTTCAAATGTAACTACTAGATTGTGATACAATACACTATTGTGTGAAGTTTGGTTGACTTCTGCGCAGCGGTTTGGGAGTTAACATCAAAATTACATTTCTCGGCCATATCGCATAGATCTCACTGTGAAAAGGCTTAAATGACTTTTTTAATTGAGTTTGATGATTGCGTTCAAAAAAAATGTCCTAGAACAAAATTTTCAAATGTAACTACTAGATTGTGATACAATACACTATTGGGTGAAGTTTGGTTGACTTCTGCGCAGCGGTTTGGGAGTTAAAATCAAAATTACATTTCTCGGCCATATCGCATAGATCTCACTGTGAAAAGGCTTAAATGGCTTTTTTGACCTAAGTTTAATAATTGCGCTCAAACCAAATGTCCTAGAACGAAATTTTCAAATGTAACTACTAGAATGTGATACAATACACTATTGGGTGAAGTTTGGTTGACTTCTGCGCAGCGGTTTGGGAGTTAACATCAAAATTACATTTCTCGGCCATATCGCATAGATCTCACTGTGAAAAGGCTTAAATGGCTTTTTTGACCTAAGTTTGAGGATTGCGCTCAAACAAAATGTCCTAGAACAAAATTTTCAAATGTAACTACTAGATTGTGATACAATACACTATTGGGTGAAGTTTGGTTGACTTCTGCGCAGCGGTTTGGGAGTTAACATCAAAATTACATTTCTCGGCCATATCGCATAGATCTCACTGTGAAAAGGCTTAAATGGCTTTTTTGACCTAAGTTTGAGGATTGCGCTCAAATCAAATGTCCTATAACCAAATTTCCACATGTAACTACTAGATTGTGATACAATACACTAATGGGTGAAGTTTGGTTGACTTCTGCGCAGCGGTTTGGGAGTGAACATCAAAATTACATTTCTCGGCCATATCGCATAGATCTCACTGTGAAAAGGCTTAAATGACTTTTTTAATTAAGTTTGATGATTGCGCTCAAACAAAATGTCCTAGAACAAAATTTTCAAATGTAACTACTAGATTGTGATACAATACACTATTGGGTGAAGTTTGGTTGACTTCTGCGCAGCGGTTTGGGAGTTAACATCAAAATTACATTTCTCGGCCATATCGCATAGATCTCACTGTGAAAAGGCTTAAATGGCTTTTTTGACCTAAGTTTGAGGATTGCACTCAAATCAAATGTCCTAGAACCAAATTTCCACATGTAACTACTAGATTGTGATACAATACACTAATGGGTGAAGTTTGGTTGACTTCTGCGCAGCGGTTTGGGAGTTAACATCAAAATTACATTTCTCGGCCATATCGCATAGATCTCACTGTGAAAAGGCTTAAATGACTTTTTTAATTAAGTTTGATGATTGCGCTCAAACAAAATTTCCTAGAACAAAATTTTCAAATGTAACTACTAGATTGTGATACAATACACTATTGTGTGAAGTTTGGTTGACTTCTGCGCAGCGGTTTGGGAGTTAACATCAAAATTACATTTCTCGGCCATATCGCATAGATCTCACTGTGAAAAGGCTTAAATGACTTTTTTAATTAAGTTTGATGATTGCGTTCAAAAAAAATGTCCTAGAACAAAATTTTCAAATGTAACTACTAGATTGTGATACAATACACTATTGGGTGAAGTTTGGTTGACTTCTGCGCAGCGGTTTGGGAGTTAAAATCAAAATTACATTTCTCGGCCATATCGCATAGATCTCACTGTGAAAAGGCTTAAATGGCTTTTTTGACCTAAGTTTAATAATTGCGCTCAAACCAAATGTCCTAGAACGAAATTTTCAAATGTAACTACTAGAATGTGATACAATACACTATTGGGTGAAGTTTGGTTGACTTCTGCGCAGCGGTTTGGGAGTTAACATCAAAATTACATTTCTCGGCCATATCGCATAGATCTCACTGTGAAAAGGCTTAAATGGCTTTTTTGACCTAAGTTTGAGGATTGCGCTCAAATCAAATGTCCTAGAACGAAATTTTCAAATGTAACTACTAGAATGTGATACAATACACTATTGGGTGAAGTTTGGTTGACTTCTGCGCAGCGGTTTGGGAGTTAACATCAAAATTACATTTCTCGGCCATATCGCATAGATCTCACTGTGAAAAGGCTTAAATGGCTTTTTTGACCTAAGTTTGAGGATTGCGCTCAAATCAAATGTCCTAGAACCAAATTTCCACATGTAACTACTAGATTGTGATACAATACACTAATAGGTGAAGTTTGGTTGACTTCTGCGCAGCGGTTTGGGAGTTAACATCAAAATTACATTTCTCGGCCATATCGCATAGATCTCACTGTGAAAAGGCTTAAATGGCTTTTTTGACCTAAGTTTGAGGATTGCGCTCAAATCAAATGTCCAATAACCAAATTTCCACATGTAACTACTAGATTGTGATACCATACACTAATGGGTGAAGTTTGGTTGACTTCTGCGCAGCGGTTTGGGAGTTAACATCAAAATTACATTTCTCGGCCATATCGCATAGATCTCACTGTGAAAAGGCTTAAATGACTTTTTTAATTAAGTTTGATGATTGCGTTCAAACAAAATGTCCTAGAACAAAATTTTCAAATGTAACTACTAGATTGTGATACAATACACTATTGGGTGAAGTTTGGTTGACTTCTGCGCAGCGGTTTGGGAGTTAACATCAAAATTACATTTCTCGGCCATATCGCATAGATCTCACTGTGAAAAGGCTTAAATGGCTTTTTTGACCTAAGTTTGAGGATTGCGCTCAAATCAAATGTCCTAGAACCATATTTCCACATGTAATTACTAGATTATGATACAATACACTAATGGGTGAAGTTTGGTTGACTTCTGTTTGGGAGTTAACATCAAAATTACATTTCTCGGCCATATCGCATAAATCTCACTGTGAAAAGGCTTAAATGACTTTTTTAATTAAGTTTAATGATTGCGCTCAAACAAAATGTCCTAGAACAAAATTTTCAAATGTAACTACTAGATTGTGATACAATACACTATTGGGTGAAGTTTAGTTGACTTCTGCGCAGCGGTTTGGGAGTTAACATCAAAATTACATTTCTCGGCCATATCGCATAGATCTCACTGTGAAAAGGCTTAAATGGCTTTTTTGACCTAAGTTTGAGGATTGCGCTCAAATCAAATGTCCTAGAACCAAATTTCCACATGTAACTACTAGATTGTGATACAATACACTAATGGTTGAAGTTTGGTTGACTTCTGCGCAGCGGTTTGGGAGTGAACATCAAAATTACATTTCTCGGCCATATCGCATAGATCTCACTGTGAAAAGGCTTAAATGACTTTTTTTAATTAAGTTTGATGATTGCGCTCAAACAAAATTTCCTAGAACAAAATTTTCAAATGTAACTACTAGATTGTGATACAATACACTATTGGGTGAAGTTTGGTTGACTTCTGCGCAGCGGTTTGGGAGTTAACATCAAAATTACATTTCTCGGCCATATCGCATAGATCTCACTGTGAAAAGGCTTAAATGACTTTTTTAATTAAGTTTGATGATTGCGTTCAAACAAAATGTCCTAGAACAAAATTTTCAAATGTAACTACTAGATTGTGATACAATACACTATTGGGTGAAGTTTAGTTGACTTCTGCGCAGCGGTTTGGGAGTTAACATCAAAATTACATTTCTCGGCCATATCGCATAGATCTCACTGTGAAAAGGCTTAAATGGCTTTTTTGACCTAAGTTTAATAATTGCGCTCAAACCAAATGTCCCAGAACGAAATTTTCAAATGTAACTACTAGAATGTGATACAATACACTATTGGGTGAAGTTTGGTTGACTTCTGCGCAGCGGTTTGGGAGTTAACATCAAAATTACATTTCTCGGCCATATCGCATAGATCTCACTGTGAAAAGGCTTAAATGGCTTTTTTGACCTAAGTTTGAGGATTGCGCTCAAATCAAATGTCTTAGAACCAAATTTTCACATGTAACTACTAGATTGTGATACAATACACTAATGGGTGAAGTTTGGTTGACTTCTGCGCAGCGGTTTGGGAGTTAACATCAAAATTACATTTCTCGGCCATATCGCATAGATCTCACTGTGAAAAGGCTTAAATGACTTTTTAAATTAAGTTTGATGATTGCGCTCAAACAAAATTTCCTAGAACAAAATTTTCAAATGTAACTACTAGATTGTGATTCAATACACTATTGGGTGAAGTTTGGTTGACTTCTGCGCAGCGGTTTGGGAGTTAACATCAAAATTACATTTCTCGGCCATATCGCATAGATCTCACTGTGAAAAGGCTTAAATGGCTTTTTTGACCTAAGTTTAATGATTGCGCTCAAACCAAATGTCCTAGAACGAAATTTTCAAATGTAACTACTAGAATGTGATACAATACACTATTGGGTGAAGTTTGGTTGACTTCTGCGCAGCGGTTTGGGAGTTAACATCAAAATTACATTTCTCGGCCATATCGCATAGATCTCACTGTGAAAAGGCTTAAATGGCTTTTTTGACCTAAGTTTGAGGATTGCGCTCAAATCAAATGTCCTAGAACCAAATTTCCACATGTAACTACTAGATTGTGATACAATACACTAATAGGTGAAGTTTGGTTGACTTCTGCGCAGCGGTTTGGGAGTTAACATCAAAATTACATTTCTCGGCCATATCGCATAGATCTCACTGTGAAAAGGCTTAAATGGCTTTTTTGACCTAAGTTTGAGGATTGCGCTCAAATCAAATGTCCTAGAACCAAATTTCCACATGTAACTACTAGATTGTGATACAATACACTAATAGGTGAAGTTTGGTTGACTTCTGCGCAGCGGTTTGGGAGTTAACATCAAAATTACATTTCTCGGCCATATCGCATAGATCTCACTGTGAAAAGGCTTAAATGGCTTTTTTGACCTAAGTTTGAGGATTGCGCTCAAATCAAATGTCCTAGAACCAAATTTCCACATGTAATTACTAGATTATGATACAATACACTAATGGGTGAAGTTTGGTTGACTTCTGCGCAGCGGTTTGGGAGTTAACATCAAAATTACATTTCTCGGCCATATCGCATAGATCTCACTGTGAAAAGGCTTAAATGACTTTTTTAATTAAGTTTAATGATTGCGCTCAAACAAAATGTCCTAGAACAAAATTTTCAAATGTAACTACTAGATTGTGATACAATACACTATTGGGTGAAGTTTAGTTGACTTCTGCGCAGCGGTTTGGGAGTTAACATCAAAATTACATTTCTCGGCCATATCGCATAGATCTCACTGTGAAAAGGCTTAAATGGCTTTTTTGACCTAAGTTTGAGGATTGCGCTCAAATCAAATGTCCTAGAACCAAATTTCCACATGTAACTACTAGATTGTGATACAATACACTAATGGTTGAAGTTTGGTTGACTTCTGCGCAGCGGTTTGGGAGTGAACATCAAAATTACATTTCTCGGCCATATCGCATAGATCTCACTGTGAAAAGGCTTAAATGACTTTTTTTAATTAAGTTTGAAGATTGCGCTCAAATCAAATGTCCTAGAACTAAATTTCCAAATGTAACTACTAGATTGTGATAAAATACACTATTGGGTGAAGTTTGGTTGACTTCTGCGCAGCGGTTTGGGAGTTAACATCAAAATTACATTTCTCGGCCATATCGCATAGATCTCACTGTGAAAAGGCTTAAATGGCTTTTTTGACCTAAGTTTGAGGATTGCGCTCAAATCAAATGTCCTATAACCAAATTTCCACATGTAACTACTAGATTGTGATACAATACACTAATGGGTGAAGTTTGGTTGACTTCTGCGCAGCGGTTTGGGAGTTAACATCAAAATTACATTTCTCGGCCATATCGCATAGATCTCACTGTGAAAAGGCTTAAATGACTTTTTTAATTAAGTTTGATGATTGCGTTCAAACAAAATGTCCTAGAACAAAATTTTCAAATGTAACTACTAGATTGTGATACAATACACTATTGGGTGAAGTTTGGTTGACTTCTGCGCAGCGGTTTGGGAGTTAACATCAAAATTACATTTCTCGGCCATATCGCATAGATCTCACTGTGAAAAGGCTTAAATGGCTTTTTTGACCTAAGTTTGAGGATTGCGCTCAAATCAAATGTCCTAGAACCTAATTTCCACATGTAACTACTAGATTGTGATACAATACACTCATGGGTGAAGTTTGGTTTACTTCTGCGCAGCGGTTTGGGAGTTAACATCAAAATTACATTTCTCGGCCATATCGCATAGATCTCACTGTGAAAAGGCTTAAATGGCTTTTTTGACCTAAGTTTAATGATTGCGCTCAAACCAAATGTCCTAGAACGAAATTTTCAAATGTAACTACAAGAATGTGATACAATACACTATTGGGTGAAGTTTGGTTGACTTCTGCGCAGCGGTTTGGGAGTTAACATCAAAATTACATTTCTCGGCCATATCGCATAGATCTCACTGTGAAAAGGCTTAAATGACTTTTTTAATTAAGTTTAATGATTGCGCTCAAACAAAATGTCCTAGAACCAAATTTCCACATGTAACTACTAGATTGTGATACAATACACTAATAGGTGAAGTTTGGTTGACTTCTGCGCAGCGGTTTGGGAGTTAACATCAAAATTACATTTCTCGGCCATATCGCATAGATCTCACTGTGAAAAGGCTTAAATGGCTTTTTTGACCTAAGTTTGAGGATTGCGCTCAAATCAAATGTCCTAGAACCAAATTTCCACATGTAACTACTAGATTGTGATACAATACACTAATAGGTGAAGTTTGGTTGACTTCTGCGCAGCGGTTTGGGAGTTAACATCAAAATTACATTTCTCGGCCATATCGCATAGATCTCACTGTGAAAAGGCTTAAATGGCTTTTTTGACCTAAGTTTGAGGATTGCGCTCAAATCAAATGTCCAATAACCAAATTTCCACATGTAACTACTAGATTGTGATACAATACACTAATGGGTGAAGTTTGGTTGACTTCTGCGCAGCGGTTTGGGAGTTAACATCAAAATTACATTTCTCGGCCATATCGCATAGATCTCACTGTGAAAAGGCTTAAATGACTTTTTTAATTAAGTTTGATGATTGCGTTCAAACAAAATGTCCTAGAACAAAATTTTCAAATGTAACTACTAGATTGTGATACAATACACTATTGGGTGAAGTTTGGTTGACTTCTGCGCAGCGGTTTGGGAGTTAACATCAAAATTACATTTCTCGGCCATATCGCATAGATCTCACTGTGAAAAGGCTTAAATGGCTTTTTTGACCTAAGTTTGAGGATTGCGCTCAAATCAAATGTCCTAGAACCAAATTTCCACATGTAATTACTAGATTATGATACAATACACTAATGGGTGAAGTTTGGTTGACTTCTGCGCAGCGGTTTGGGAGTTAACATCAAAATTACATTTCTCGGCCATATCGCATAGATCTCACTGTGAAAAGGCTTAAATGACTTTTTTAATTAAGTTTAATAATTGCGCTCAAACCAAATGTCCTAGAGCGAAATTTTCAAATGTAACTACTAGAATGTGATACAATACACTATTGGGTGAAGTTTGGTTGACTTCTGCGCAGCGGTTTGGGAGTTAACATCAAAATTACATTTCTCGGCCATATCGCATAGATCTCACTGTGAAAAGGCTTAAATGGCTTTTTTGACCTAAGTTTGAGGATTGCGCTCAAATCAAATGTCCTAGAACCAAATTTCCACATGTAACTACTAGATTGTGATACAATACACTAATAGGTGAAGTTTGGTTGACTTCTGCGCAGCGGTTTGGGAGTTAACATCAAAATTACATTTCTCGGCCATATCGCATAGATCTCACTGTGAAAAGGCTTAAATGGCTTTTTTGACCTAAGTTTGAGGATTGCGCTCAAATCAAATGTCCAATAACCAAATTTCCACATGTAACTACTAGATTGTGATACAATACACTAATGGGTGAAGTTTGGTTGACTTCTGCGCAGCGGTTTGGGAGTTAACATCAAAATTACATTTCTCGGCCATATCGCATAGATCTCACTGTGAAAAGGCTTAAATGACTTTTTTAATTAAGTTTGATGATTGCGTTCAAACAAAATGTCCTAGAACAAAATTTTCAAATGTAACTACTAGATTGTGATACAATACACTATTGGGTGAAGTTTGGTTGACTTCTGCGCAGCGGTTTGGGAGTTAACATCAAAATTACATTTCTCGGCCATATCGCATAGATCTCACTGTGAAAAGGCTTAAATGGCTTTTTTGACCTAAGTTTGAGGATTGCGCTCATATCAAATGTCCTAGAACCAAATTTCCACATGTAATTACTAGATTATGATACAATACACTAATGGGTGAAGTTTGGTTGACTTCTGCGCAGCGGTTTGGGAGTTAACATCAAAATTACATTTCTCGGCCATATCGCATAGATCTCACTGTGAAAAGGCTTAAATGACTTTTTTAATTAAGTTTAATGATTGCGCTCAAACAAAATGTCCTAGAACAAAATTTTCAAATGTAACTACTAGATTGTGATACAATACACTATTGGGTGAAGTTTAGTTGACTTCTGCGCAGCGGTTTGGGAGTTAACATCAAAATTACATTTCTCGGCCATATCGCATAGATCTCACTGTGAAAAGGCTTAAATGGCTTTTTTGACCTAAGTTTGAGGATTGCGCTCAAATCAAATGTCCTAGAACCAAATTTCCACATGTAACTACTAGATTGTGATACAATACACTAATGGTTGAAGTTTGGTTGACTTCTGCGCAGCGGTTTGGGAGTGAACATCAAAATTACATTTCTCGGCCATATCGCATAGATCTCACTGTGAAAAGGCTTAAATGACTTTTTTTTAATTAAGTTTGATGATTGCGCTCAAACAAAATTTCCTAGAACAAAATTTTCAAATGTAACTACTAGATTGTGATACAATACACTATTGGGTGAAGTTTGGTTGACTTCTGCGCAGCGGTTTGGGAGTTAACATCAAAATTACATTTCTCGGCCATATCGCATAGATCTCACTGTGAAAAGGCTTAAATGACTTTTTTAATTAAGTTTGATGATTGCGTTCAAACAAAATGTCCTAGAACAAAATTTTCAAATGTAACTACTAGATTGTGATACAATACACTATTGGGTGAAGTTTGGTTGACTTCTGCGCAGCGGTTTGGGAGTTAACATCAAAATTACATTTCTCGGCCATATCGCATAGATCTCACTGTGAAAAGGCTTAAATGACTTTTTTAATTAAGTTTAATGATTGCGCTCAAACCAAATGTCCTAGAACGAAATTTTCAAATGTAATTACTAGAATGTGATACAATACACTATTGGGTGAAGTTTAGTTGACTTGTGCGCAGCGGTTTGGGAGTTAACATCAAAATTACATTTCTCGGCCATATCGCATAGATCTCACTGTGAAAAGGCTTAAATGACTTTTTTAATTAAGTTTGATGATTGCGCTCAAACAAAATTTCCTAGAACCAAATTTCCACATGTAACTACTAGATTGTGATACAATACACTAATGGGTGAAGTTTGGTTGACTTCTGCGCAGCGGTTTGGGAGTTAACATCAAAATTACATTTCTCGGCCATATCGCATAGATCTCACTGTGAAAAGGCTTAAATGGCTTTTTTGACCTAAGTTTGAGGATTGCGCTCAAATCAAATGTCCTAGAACCAAATTTCCACATGTAATTACTAGATTATGATACAATACACTAATGGGTGAAGTTTGGTTGACTTCTGCGCAGCGGTTTGGGAGTTAACATCAAAATTACATTTCTCGGCCATATCGCATAGATCTCACTGTGAAAAGGCTTAAATGACTTTTTTAATTAAGTTTAATAATTGCGCTCAAACCAAATGTCCTAGAACGAAATTTTCAAATGTAACTACTAGAATGTGATACAATACACTATTGGGTGAAGTTTGGTTGACTTCTGCGCAGCGGTTTGGGAGTTAACATCAAAATTACATTTCTCGGCCATATCGCATAGATCTCACTGTGAAAAGGCTTAAATGGCTTTTTTGACCTAAGTTTGAGGATTGCGCTCAAATCAAATGTCCTAGAACCAAATTTCCACATGTAACTACTAGATTGTGATACAATACACTAATAGGTGAAGTTTGGTTGACTTCTGCGCAGCGGTTTGGGAGTTAACATCAAAATTACATTTCTCGGCCATATCGCATAGATCTCACTGTGAAAAGGCTTAAATGGCTTTTTTGACCTAAGTTTGAGGATTGCGCTCAAATCAAATGTCCAATAACCAAATTTCCACATGTAACTACTAGATTGTGATACAATACACTAATGGGTGAAGTTTGGTTGACTTCTGCGCAGCGGTTTGGGAGTTAACATCAAAATTACATTTCTCGGCCATATCGCATAGATCTCACTGTGAAAAGGCTTAAATGACTTTTTTAATTAAGTTTGATGATTGCGTTCAAACAAAATGTCCTAGAACAAAATTTTCAAATGTAACTACTAGATTGTGATACAATACACTATTGGGTGAAGTTTGGTTGACTTCTGCGCAGCGGTTTGGGAGTTAACATCAAAATTACATTTCTCGGCCATATCGCATAGATCTCACTGTGAAAAGGCTTAAATGGCTTTTTTGACCTAAGTTTGAGGATTGCGCTCATATCAAATGTCCTAGAACCAAATTTCCACATGTAATTACTAGATTATGATACAATACACTAATGGGTGAAGTTTGGTTGACTTCTGCGCAGCGGTTTGGGAGTTAACATCAAAATTACATTTCTCGGCCATATCGCATAGATCTCACTGTGAAAAGGCTTAAATGACTTTTTTAATTAAGTTTAATGATTGCGCTCAAACAAAATGTCCTAGAACAAAATTTTCAAATGTAACTACTAGATTGTGATACAATACACTATTGGGTGAAGTTTAGTTGACTTCTGCGCAGCGGTTTGGGAGTTAACATCAAAATTACATTTCTCGGCCATATCGCATAGATCTCACTGTGAAAAGGCTTAAATGGCTTTTTTGACCTAAGTTTGAGGATTGCGCTCAAATCAAATGTCCTAGAACCAAATTTCCACATGTAACTACTAGATTGTGATACAATACACTAATGGTTGAAGTTTGGTTGACTTCTGCGCAGCGGTTTGGGAGTGAACATCAAAATTACATTTCTCGGCCATATCGCATAGATCTCACTGTGAAAAGGCTTAAATGACTTTTTTTTAATTAAGTTTGATGATTGCGCTCAAACAAAATTTCCTAGAACAAAATTTTCAAATGTAACTACTAGATTGTGATACAATACACTATTGGGTGAAGTTTGGTTGACTTCTGCGCAGCGGTTTGGGAGTTAACATCAAAATTACATTTCTCGGCCATATCGCATAGATCTCACTGTGAAAAGGCTTAAATGACTTTTTTAATTAAGTTTGATGATTGCGTTCAAACAAAATGTCCTAGAACAAAATTTTCAAATGTAACTACTAGATTGTGATACAATACACTATTGGGTGAAGTTTGGTTGACTTCTGCGCAGCGGTTTGGGAGTTAACATCAAAATTACATTTCTCGGCCATATCGCATAGATCTCACTGTGAAAAGGCTTAAATGACTTTTTTAATTAAGTTTAATGATTGCGCTCAAACCAAATGTCCTAGAACGAAATTTTCAAATGTAATTACTAGAATGTGATACAATACACTATTGGGTGAAGTTTAGTTGACTTGTGCGCAGCGGTTTGGGAGTTAACATCAAAATTACATTTCTCGGCCATATCGCATAGATCTCACTGTGAAAAGGCTTAAATGACTTTTTTAATTAAGTTTGATGATTGCGCTCAAACAAAATTTCCTAGAACCAAATTTCCACATGTAACTACTAGATTGTGATACAATACACTAATGGGTGAAGTTTGGTTTACTTCTGCGCAGCGGTTTGGGAGTTAACATCAAAATTACATTTCTCGGCCATATCGCATAGATCTCACTGTGAAAAGGCTTAAATGGCTTTTTTGACCTAAGTTTAATAATTGCGCTCAAACCAAATGTCCTAGAACGAAATTTTCAAATGTAACTACTAGAATGTGATACAATACACTATTGGGTGAAGTTTGGTTGACTTCTGCGCAGCGGTTTGGGAGTTAACATCAAAATTACATTTCTCGGCCATATCGCATAGATCTCACTGTGAAAAGGCTTAAATGGCTTTTTTGACCTAAGTTTGAGGATTGCGCTCAAATCAAATGTCTTAGAACCATATTTTCACATGTAACTACTAGATTGTGATACAATACACTAATGGGTGAAGTTTGGTTGACTTCTGCGCAGCGGTTTGGGAGTTAACATCAAAATTACATTTCTCGGCCATATCGCATAGATCTCACTGTGAAAAGGCTTAAATGACTTTTTAAATTAAGTTTAATGATTGCGCTCAAACCAAATGTCCTAGAACGAAATTTTCAAATGTAACTACTAGAATGTGATACAATACACTATTGGGTGAAATTTAGTTGACTTCTGCGCAGCGGTTTGGGAGTTAACATCAAAATTACATTTCTCGGCCATATCGCATAGAACTCACTGTGAAAAGGCTTAAATGGCTTTTTTGACCTAAGTTTGAGGATTGCGCTCAAATCAAATGTCCTAGAACCAAATTTCCACATGTAACTACTAGATTGTGATACAATACACTAATGGTTGAAGTTTGGTTGACTTCTGCGCAGCGGTTTGGGAGTGAACATCAAAATTACATTTCTCGGCCATATCGCATAGATCTCACTGTGAAAAGGCTTAAATGACTTTTTTTAATTAAGTTTGAAGATTGCGCTCAAATCAAATGTCCTAGAACTAAATTTCCAAATGTAACTACTAGATTGTGATAAAATACACTATTGGGTGAAGTTTGGTTGACTTCTGCGCAGCGGTTTGGGAGTTAACATCAAAATTACATTTCTCGGCCATATCGCATAGATCTCACTGTGAAAAGGCTTAAATGGCTTTTTTGACCTAAGTTTGAGGATTGCGCTCAAATCAAATGTCCTATAACCAAATTTCCACATGTAACTACTAGATTGTGATACAATACACTAATGGGTGAAGTTTGGTTGACTTCTGCGCAGCGGTTTGGGAGTTAACATCAAAATTACATTTCTCGGCCATATCGCATAGATCTCACTGTGAAAAGGCTTAAATGACTTTTTTAATTAAGTTTGATGATTGCGTTCAAACAAAATGTCCTAGAACAAAATTTTCAAATGTAACTACTAGATTGTGATACAATACACTATTGGGTGAAGTTTGGTTGACTTCTGCGCAGCGGTTTGGGAGTTAACATCAAAATTACATTTCTCGGCCATATCGCATAGATCTCACTGTGAAAAGGCTTAAATGGCTTTTTTGACCTAAGTTTGAGGATTGCGCTCAAATCAAATGTCCTAGAACCTAATTTCCACATGTAACTACTAGATTGTGATACAATACACTAATGGGTGAAGTTTGGTTTACTTCTGCGCAGCGGTTTGGGAGTTAACATCAAAATTACATTTCTCGGCCATATCGCATAGATCTCACTGTGAAAAGGCTTAAATGGCTTTTTTGACCTAAGTTTAATGATTGCGCTCAAACCAAATGTCCTAGAACGAAATTTTCAAATGTAACTACAAGAATGTGATACAATACACTATTGGGTGAAGTTTGGTTGACTTCTGCGCAGCGGTTTGGGAGTTAACATCAAAATTACATTTCTCGGCCATATCGCATAGATCTCACTGTGAAAAGGCTTAAATGACTTTTTTAATTAAGTTTAATGATTGCGCTCAAACAAAATGTCCTAGAACCAAATTTCCACATGTAACTACTAGATTGTGATACAATACACTAATAGGTGAAGTTTGGTTGACTTCTGCGCAGCGGTTTGGGAGTTAACATCAAAATTACATTTCTCGGCCATATCGCATAGATCTCACTGTGAAAAGGCTTAAATGGCTTTTTTGACCTAAGTTTGAGGATTGCGCTCAAATCAAATGTCCTAGAACCAAATTTCCACATGTAACTACTAGATTGTGATAAAATACACTAATAGGTGAAGTTTGGTTGACTTCTGCGCAGCGGTTTGGGAGTTAACATCAAAATTACATTTCTCGGCCATATCGCATAGATCTCACTGTGAAAAGGCTTAAATGGCTTTTTTGACCTAAGTTTGAGGATTGCGCTCAAATCAAATGTCCAATAACCAAATTTCCACATGTAACTACTAGATTGTGATACAATACACTAATGGGTGAAGTTTGGTTGACTTCTGCGCAGCGGTTTGGGAGTTAACATCAAAATTACATTTCTCGGCCATATCGCATAGATCTCACTGTGAAAAGGCTTAAATGACTTTTTTAATTAAGTTTGATGATTGCGTTCAAACAAAATGTCCTAGAACAAAATTTTCAAATGTAACTACTAGATTGTGATACAATACACTATTGGGTGAAGTTTGGTTGACTTCTGCGCAGCGGTTTGGGAGTTAACATCAAAATTACATTTCTCGGCCATATCGCATAGATCTCACTGTGAAAAGGCTTAAATGGCTTTTTTGACCTAAGTTTGAGGATTGCGCTCAAATCAAATGTCCTAGAACCAAATTTCCACATGTAATTACTAGATTATGATACAATACACTAATGGGTGAAGTTTGGTTGACTTCTGCGCAGCGGTTTGGGAGTTAACATCAAAATTACATTTCTCGGCCATATCGCATAGATCTCACTGTGAAAAGGCTTAAATGACTTTTTTAATTAAGTTTAATGATTGCGCTCAAACAAAATGTCCTAGAACAAAATTTTCAAATGTAACTACTAGATTGTGATACAATACACTATTGGGTGAAGTTTAGTTGACTTCTGCGCAGCGGTTTGGGAGTTAACATCAAAATTACATTTCTCGGCCATATCGCATAGATCTCACTGTGAAAAGGCTTAAATGGCTTTTTTGACCTAAATTTGAGGATTGCGCTCAAATCAAATGTCCTAGAACCAAATTTCCACATGTAACTACTAGATTGTGATACAATACACTAATGGTTGAAGTTTGGTTGACTTCTGCGCAGCGGTTTGGGAGTGAACATCAAAATTACATTTCTCGGCCATATCGCATAGATCTCACTGTGAAAAGGCTTAAATGACTTTTTTTAATTAAGTTTGAAGATTGCGCTCAAATCAAATGTCCTAGAACTAAATTTCCAAATGTAACTACTAGATTGTGATAAAATACACTATTGGGTGAAGTTTGGTTGACTTCTGCGCAGCGGTTTGGGAGTTAACATCAAAATTACATTTCTCGGCCATATCGCATAGATCTCACTGTGAAAAGGCTTAAATGGCTTTTTTGACCTAAGTTTGAGGATTGCGCTCAAATCAAATGTCCTATAACCAAATTTCCACATGTAACTACTAGATTGTGATACAATACACTAATGGGTGAAGTTTGGTTGACTTCTGCGCAGCGGTTTGGGAGTTAACATCAAAATTACATTTCTCGGCCATATCGCATAGATCTCACTGTGAAAAGGCTTAAATGGCTTTTTTGACCTAAGTTTGATGATTGCGCTCAAATCAAATGTCCTAGAACCTAATTTCCACATGTAACTACTAGATTGTGATACAATACACTAATGCAGTACTTCTCAAATGGTGGGGCGCGCCCCCCCAGGGGGGCGCAGAGCGATGCCAGGGGGGGCGCGAGTGACCTCGGGGAACATGTTTTTTTTTTTTTTTTTTTTTTGCCGTACTAGATAGAATAAAGTGTACTTGCACATCCACTCCGTGGGTGGCAGTGGCGCTCTCATTTTCAAAGTGCGTGCAGTATTTTTGAAGTAAGCAAGAGCACACGGAAGAGACTCATGCAGAGCTGGACTCACGCAGCGACCCACTGTCGTTCTCACGTGTCCGGCCGAGAAGTGCCGTTTTCGGCTTGGGATCGTCACGACCACCGCCCTCACCTACGGTTCTCCCTCGGCCGCCGAGAATGCGCTTTTTTTCGGGCCGTTTGCCTTTGACTTTTAATATAGTGGGAAATGAGGAAAGACCACTGTTTACTGAGTCTAAAAATGATTATAGCGGAGAAGCCAAATCAGTTAAGACGCCACTTAAAGACATTAGACCTCAATCTCATTGATAAGCTGCTTGATTGTTTTTCAGCGAAAATGTGCCGAATATTGCCAATTGTCACAATCGTCCCGCTTTGTCAGTGTTATATCAGTAAACCAGTGAGCACTGTGGTGAATCAGCGAAAATAAAAACTTTCCTTCTGTCCAAAGACTCCCCCCCCCCCCCCCCCCCCCCCATTCAGTTTTGTTTTTTTTCAGTCAAATTTTTTGGCATGTTGTCCTGAAGAGTAAATGTTTCTAATCAATTTGAATTTGTTATTATTTACTGATTTTATTACATTTTCTTTTTCAGTATCAAATGGTCAAAAATGTACCTTGAGTGTATTTTTACAGTTTGGATGTGACTTTTTTTTTTTTTTTTTTTTTTTTAACTTCAGGCAAATTGATGCGCGTTAAGTCTTTTCTGTTACAAGCAACACAATGTTAAAAAAGTTATACTTTATTATAAGTTGATCTATGTTACTTTTTTTCTTTAATAGAAAAAAAAGGACACAATGTTAGGCTGAGGCGTACTTATAATAGTAATATAGACGAATGATACTATTTACAGTGGCGGCAGAGAGTTGGGGGGGGGCGCGAAACATTTACGTCTTCCTTGGGGGGGCGTAACAGAAAATAATTGAGAAGCACTGCACTAATGGGTGAAGTTTGGTTTACTTCTGCGCAGCGGTTTGGGAGTTAACATCAAAATTACATTTCTCGGCCATATCGCATAGATCTCACTGTGAAAAGGCTTAAATGGCTTTTTTGACCTAAGTTTAATGATTGCGCTCAAACCAAATGTCCTAGAACGAAATTTTCAAATGTAACTACAAGAATGTGATACAATACACTATTGGGTGAAGTTTGGTTGACTTCTGCGCAGCGGTTTGGGAGTTAACATCAAAATTACATTTCTCGGCCATATCGCATAGATCTCACTGTGAAAAGGCTTAAATGACTTTTTTAATTAAGTTTAATGATTGCGCTCAAACAAAATGTCCTAGAACGAAATTTTCAAATGTAACTACTAGATTGTGATACAATACACTATTGGGTGAAGTTTGGTTGACTTCTGCGCAGCGGTTTGGGAGTTAACATCAAAATTACATTTCTCGGCCATATCGCATAGATCTCACTGTGAAAAGGCTTAAATGGCTTTTTTGACCTAAGTTTGAGGATTGCGCTCAAATCATCTTAGAACCAAATTTTCACATGTAACTACTAGATTGTGATACAATACACTAATGGGTGAAGTTTGGTTGACTTCTGCGCAGCGGTTTGGGAGTTAACATCAAAATTACATTTCTCGGCCATATCGCATAGATCTCACTGTGAAAAGGCTTAAATGACTTTTTTAATTAAGTTTGATGATTGCGTTCAAACAAAATGTCCTAGAACAAAATTTTCAAATGTAACTACTAGATTGTGATACAATACACTATTGGGTGAAGTTTGGTTGACTTCTGCGCAGCGGTTTGGGAGTTAACATCAAAATTACATTTCTCGGCCATATCGCATAGATCTCACTGTGAAAAGGCTTAAATGACTTTTTTAATTAAGTTTAATGATTGCGCTCAAACCAAATGTCCTAGAACGAAATTTTCAAATGTAACTACTAGAATGTGATACAATACACTATTGGGTGAAGTTTAGTTGACTTCTGCGCAGCGGTTTGGGAGTTAACATCAAAATTACATTTCTCGGCCATATCGCATAGATCTCACTGTGAAAAGGCTTAAATGACTTTTTTAATTACGTTTGATGATTGCGCTCAAACAAAATTTCATAGAACCAAATTTCCACATGTAACTACTAGATTGTGATACAATACACTAATGGGTGAAGTTTGGTTTACTTCTGCGCAGCGGTTTGGGAGTTAACATCAAAATTACATTTCTCGGCCATATCGCATAGATCTCACTGTGAAAAGGCTTAAATGGCTTTTTTGACCTAAGTTTAATAATTGCGCTCAAACCAAATGTCCTAGAACGAAATTTTCAAATGTAACTACTAGAATGTGATACAATACACTATTGGGTGAAGTTTGGTTGACTTCTGCGCAGCGGTTTGGGAGTTAACATCAAAATTACATTTCTCGGCCATATCGCATAGATCTCACTGTGAAAAGGCTTAAATGGCTTTTTTGACCTAAGTTTGAGGATTGCGCTCAAATCAAATGTCCTAGAACCTAATTTCCACATGTAACTACTAGATTGTGATACAATACACTAATGGGTGAAGTTTGGTTTACTTCTGCGCAGCGGTTTGGGAGTTAACATCAAAATTACATTTCTCGGCCATATCGCATAGATCTCACTGTGAAAAGGCTTAAATGGCTTTTTTGACCTAAGTTTAATGATTGCGCTCAAACCAAATGTCCTAGAACGAAATTTTCAAATGTAACTACAAGAATGTGATACAATACACTATTGGGTGAAGTTTGGTTGACTTCTGCGCAGCGGTTTGGGAGTTAACATCAAAATTACATTTCTCGGCCATATCGCATAGATCTCACTGTGAAAAGGCTTAAATGACTTTTTTAATTAAGTTTAATGATTGCGCTCAAACAAAATGTCCTAGAACCAAATTTCCACATGTAACTACTAGATTGTGATACAATACACTAATAGGTGAAGTTTGGTTGACTTCTGCGCAGCGGTTTGGGAGTTAACATCAAAATTACATTTCTCGGCCATATCGCATAGATCTCACTGTGAAAAGGCTTAAATGGCTTTTTTGACCTAAGTTTAATAATTGCGCTCAAACCAAATGTCCTAGAACGAAATTTTCAAATGTAACTACTAGAATGTGATACAATACACTATTGGGTGAAGTTTGGTTGACTTCTGCGCAGCGGTTTGGGAGTTAACATCAAATTTACATTTCTCGGCCATATCGCATAGATCTCACTGTGAAAAGGCTTAAATGGCTTTTTTGACCTAAGTTTGAGGATTGCGCTCAAATCAAATGTCCTAGAACCAAATTTCAACATGTAACTACTAGATTGTGATACAATACACTAATGGGTGAAGTTTGGTTGACTTCTGCGCAGCGGTTTGGGAGTTAACATCAAAATTACATTTCTCGGCCATATCGCATAGATCTCACTGTGAAAAGGCTTAAATGGCTTTTTTGACCTAAGTTTGAGGATTGCGCTCAAATCAAATGTCCTAGAACCAAATTTCCACATGTAACTACTAGATTGTGATAAAATACACTAATAGGTGAAGTTTGGTTGACTTCTGCGCAGCGGTTTGGGAGTTAACATCAAAATTACATTTCTCGGCCATATCGCATAGATCTCACTGTGAAAAGGCTTAAATGGCTTTTTTGACCTAAGTTTGAGGATTGCGCTCAAATCAAATGTCCAATAACCAAATTTCCACATGTAACTACTAGATTGTGATACAATACACTAATGGGTGAAGTTTGGTTGACTTCTGCGCAGCGGTTTGGGAGTTAACATCAAAATTACATTTCTCGGCCATATCGCATAGATCTCACTGTGAAAAGGCTTAAATGACTTTTTTAATTAAGTTTGATGATTGCGTTCAAACAAAATGTCCTAGAACAAAATTTTCAAATGTAACTACTAGATTGTGATACAATACACTATTGGGTGAAGTTTGGTTGACTTCTGCGCAGCGGTTTGGGAGTTAACATCAAAATTACATTTCTCGGCCATATCGCATAGATCTCACTGTGAAAAGGCTTAAATGGCTTTTTTGACCTAAGTTTGAGGATTGCGCTCAAATCAAATGTCCTAGAACCAAATTTCCACATGTAATTACTAGATTATGATACAATACACTAATGGGTGAAGTTTGGTTGACTTCTGCGCAGCGGTTTGGGAGTTAACATCAAAATTACATTTCTCGGCCATATCGCATAGATCTCACTGTGAAAAGGCTTAAATGACTTTTTTAATTAAGTTTAATGATTGCGCTCAAACAAAATGTCCTAGAACAAAATTTTCAAATGTAACTACTAGATTGTGATACAATACACTATTGGGTGAAGTTTAGTTGACTTCTGCGCAGCGGTTTGGGAGTTAACATCAAAATTACATTTCTCGGCCATATCGCATAGATCTCACTGTGAAAAGGCTTAAATGGCTTTTTTGACCTAAGTTTGAGGATTGCGCTCAAATCATCTTAGAACCAAATTTTCACATGTAACTACTAGATTGTGATACAATACACTAATGGGTGAAGTTTGGTTGACTTCTGCGCAGCGGTTTGGGAGTTAACATCAAAATTACATTTCTCGGCCATATCGCATAGATCTCACTGTGAAAAGGCTTAAATGACTTTTTTAATTAAGTTTGATGATTGCGTTCAAACAAAATGTCCTAGAACAAAATTTTCAAATGTAACTACTAGATTGTGATACAATACACTATTGGGTGAAGTTTGGTTGACTTCTGCGCAGCGGTTTGGGAGTTAACATCAAAATTACATTTCTCGGCCATATCGCATAGATCTCACTGTGAAAAGGCTTAAATGACTTTTTTAATTAAGTTTAATGATTGCGCTCAAACCAAATGTCCTAGAACGAAATTTTCAAATGTAACTACTAGAATGTGATACAATACACTATTGGGTGAAGTTTAGTTGACTTCTGCGCAGCGGTTTGGGAGTTAACATCAAAATTACATTTCTCGGCCATATCGCATAGATCTCACTGTGAAAAGGCTTAAATGACTTTTTTAATTACGTTTGATGATTGCGCTCAAACAAAATTTCATAGAACCAAATTTCCACATGTAACTACTAGATTGTGATACAATACACTAATGGGTGAAGTTTGGTTTACTTCTGCGCAGCGGTTTGGGAGTTAACATCAAAATTACATTTCTCGGCCATATCGCATAGATCTCACTGTGAAAAGGCTTAAATGGCTTTTTTGACCTAAGTTTAATAATTGCGCTCAAACCAAATGTCCTAGAACGAAATTTTCAAATGTAACTACTAGATTGTGATACAATACACTATTGGGTGAAGTTTGGTTGACTTCTGCGCAGCGGTTTGGGAGTTAACATCAAAATTACATTTCTCGGCCATATCGCATAGATCTCACTGTGAAAAGGCTTAAATGGCTTTTTTGACCTAAGTTTGAGGATTGCGCTCAAATCAAATGTCCTAGAACCAAATTTCCACATGTAACTACTAGATTGTGATACAATACACTAATGGGTGAAGTTTGGTTTACTTCTGCGCAGCGGTTTGGGAGTTAACATCAAAATTACATTTCTCGGCCATATCGCATAGATCTCACTGTGAAAAGGCTTAAATGACTTTTTTAATTAAGTTTGATGATTGCGTTCAAACAAAATGTCCTAGAACAAAATTTTCAAATGTAACTACTAGATTGTGATACAATACACTATTGGGTGAAGTTTGGTTGACTTCTGCGCAGCGGTTTGGGAGTTAACATCAAAATTACATTTCTCGGCCATATCGCATAGATCTCACTGTGAAAAGGCTTAAATGACTTTTTTAATTAAGTTTAATGATTGCGCTCAAACCAAATGTCCTAGAACGAAATTTTCAAATGTAACTACTAGAATGTGATACAATACACTATTGGGTGAAGTTTAGTTGACTTCTGCGCAGCGGTTTGGGAGTTAACATCAAAATTACATTTCTCGGCCATATCGCATAGATCTCACTGTGAAAAGGCTTAAATGACTTTTTTAATTACGTTTGATGATTGCGCTCAAACAAAATTTCATAGAACCAAATTTCCACATGTAACTACTAGATTGTGATACAATACACTAATGGGTGAAGTTTGGTTTACTTCTGCGCAGCGGTTTGGGAGTTAACATCAAAATTACATTTCTCGGCCATATCGCATAGATCTCACTGTGAAAAGGCTTAAATGGCTTTTTTGACCTAAGTTTAATAATTGCGCTCAAACCAAATGTCCTAGAACGAAATTTTCAAATGTAACTACTAGAATGTGATACAATACACTATTGGGTGAAGTTTGGTTGACTTCTGCGCAGCGGTTTGGGAGTTAACATCAAAATTACATTTCTCGGCCATATCGCATAGATCTCACTGTGAAAAGGCTTAAATGGCTTTTTTGACCTAAGTTTGAGGATTGCGCTCAAATCAAATGTCCTAGAACCAAATTTCCACATGTAACTACTAGATTGTGATACAATACACTAATGGGTGAAGTTTGGTTGACTTCTGCGCAGCGGTTTGGGAGTTAACATCAAAATTACATTTCTCGGCCATATCGCATAGATCTCACTGTGAAAAGGCTTAAATGGCTTTTTTGACCTAAGTTTAATGATTGCGCTCAAACCAAATGTCCTAGAACGAAATTTTCAAATGTAACTACAAGAATGTGATACAATACACTATTGGGTGAAGTTTGGTTGACTTCTGCGCAGCGGTTTGGGAGTTAACATCAAAATTACATTTCTCGGCCATATCGCATAGATCTCACTGTGAAAAGGCTTAAATGACTTTTTTAATTAAGTTTAATGATTGCGCTCAAACAAAATGTCCTAGAACCAAATTTCCACATGTAACTACTAGATTGTGATACAATACACTAATAGGTGAAGTTTGGTTGACTTCTGCGCAGCGGTTTGGGAGTTAACATCAAAATTACATTTCTCGGCCATATCGCATAGATCTCACTGTGAAAAGGCTTAAATGGCTTTTTTGACCTAAGTTTGAGGATTGCGCTCAAATCAAATGTCCTAGAACCAAATTTCCACATGTAACTACTAGATTGTGATAAAATACACTAATAGGTGAAGTTTGGTTGACTTCTGCGCAGCGGTTTGGGAGTTAACATCAAAATTACATTTCTCGGCCATATCGCATAGATCTCACTGTGAAAAGGCTTAAATGACTTTTTTAATTAAGTTTGATGATTGCGTTCAAACAAAATGTCCTAGAACAAAATTTTCAAATGTAACTACTAGATTGTGATACAATACACTATTGGGTGAAGTTTGGTTGACTTCTGCGCAGCGGTTTGGGAGTTAACATCAAAATTACATTTCTCGGCCATATCGCATAGATCTCACTGTGAAAAGGCTTAAATGGCTTTTTTGACCTAAGTTTGAGGATTGCGCTCAAATCAAATGTCCTAGAACCAAATTTCCACATGTAATTACTAGATTATGATACAATACACTAATGGGTGAAGTTTGGTTGACTTCTGCGCAGCGGTTTGGGAGTTAACATCAAAATTACATTTCTCGGCCATATCGCATAGATCTCACTGTGAAAAGGCTTAAATGACTTTTTTAATTAAGTTTAATGATTGCGCTCAAACAAAATGTCCTAGAACAAAATTTTCAAATGTAACTACTAGATTGTGATACAATACACTATTGGGTGAAGTTTAGTTGACTTCTGCGCAGCGGTTTGGGAGTTAACATCAAAATTACATTTCTCGGCCATATCGCATAGATCTCACTGTGAAAAGGCTTAAATGGCTTTTTTGACCTAAATTTGAGGATTGCGCTCAAATCAAATGTCCTAGAACCAAATTTCCACATGTAACTACTAGATTGTGATACAATACACTAATGGTTGAAGTTTGGTTGACTTCTGCGCAGCGGTTTGGGAGTGAACATCAAAATTACATTTCTCGGCCATATCGCATAGATCTCACTGTGAAAAGGCTTAAATGACTTTTTTTAATTAAGTTTGAAGATTGCGCTCAAATCAAATGTCCTAGAACTAAATTTCCAAATGTAACTACTAGATTGTGATAAAATACACTAATGGGTGAAGTTTGGTTTACTTCTGCGCAGCGGTTTGGGAGTTAACATCAAAATTACATTTCTCGGCCATATCGCATAGATCTCACTGTGAAAAGGCTTAAATGGCTTTTTTGACCTAAGTTTAATGATTGCGCTCAAACCAAATGTCCTAGAACGAAATTTTCAAATGTAACTACAAGAATGTGATACAATACACTATTGGGTGAAGTTTGGTTGACTTCTGCGCAGCGGTTTGGGAGTTAACATCAAAATTACATTTCTCGGCCATATCGCATAGATCTCACTGTGAAAAGGCTTAAATGACTTTTTTAATTAAGTTTAATGATTGCGCTCAAACAAAATGTCCTAGAACCAAATTTCCACATGTAACTACTAGATTGTGATACAATACACTAATAGGTGAAGTTTGGTTGACTTCTGCGCAGCGGTTTGGGAGTTAACATCAAAATTACATTTCTCGGCCATATCGCATAGATCTCACTGTGAAAAGGCTTAAATGGCTTTTTTGACCTAAGTTTGAGGATTGCGCTCAAATCAAATGTCCTAGAACCAAATTTCCACATGTAACTACTAGATTGTGATACAATACACTAATAGGTGAAGTTTGGTTGACTTCTGCGCAGCGGTTTGGGAGTTAACATCAAAATTACATTTCTCGGCCATATCGCATAGATCTCACTGTGAAAAGGCTTAAATGGCTTTTTTGACCTAAGTTTGAGGATTGCGCTCAAATCAAATGTCCAATAACCAAATTTCCACATGTAACTACTAGATTGTGATACAATACACTAATGGGTGAAGTTTGGTTGACTTCTGCGCAGCGGTTTGGGAGTTAACATCAAAATTACATTTCTCGGCCATATCGCATAGATCTCACTGTGAAAAGGCTTAAATGACTTTTTTAATTAAGTTTGATGATTGCGTTCAAACAAAATGTCCTAGAACAAAATTTTCAAATGTAACTACTAGATTGTGATACAATACACTATTGGGTGAAGTTTGGTTGACTTCTGCGCAGCGGTTTGGGAGTTAACATCAAAATTACATTTCTCGGCCATATCGCATAGATCTCACTGTGAAAAGGCTTAAATGGCTTTTTTGACCTAAGTTTGAGGATTGCGCTCAAATCAAATGTCCTAGAACCAAATTTCCACATGTAATTACTAGATTATGATACAATACACTAATGGGTGAAGTTTGGTTGACTTCTGCGCAGCGGTTTGGGAGTTAACATCAAAATTACATTTCTCGGCCATATCGCATAGATCTCACTGTGAAAAGGCTTAAATGACTTTTTTAATTAAGTTTAATGATTGCGCTCAAACAAAATGTCCTAGAACAAAATTTTCAAATGTAACTACTAGATTGTGATACAATACACTATTGGGTGAAGTTTAGTTGACTTCTGCGCAGCGGTTTGGGAGTTAACATCAAAATTACATTTCTCGGCCATATCGCATAGATCTCACTGTGAAAAGGCTTAAATGGCTTTTTTGACCTAAGTTTGAGGATTGCGCTCAAATCAAATGTCCTAGAACCAAATTTCCACATGTAACTACTAGATTGTGATACAATACACTAATGGTTGAAGTTTGGTTGACTTCTGCGCAGCGGTTTGGGAGTGAACATCAAAATTACATTTCTCGGCCATATCGCATAGATCTCACTGTGAAAAGGCTTAAATGACTTTTTTTAATTAAGTTTGAAGATTGCGCTCAAATCAAATGTCCTAGAACTAAATTTCCAAATGTAACTACTAGATTGTGATAAAATACACTATTGGTGAAGTTTGGTTGACTTCTGCGCAGCGGTTTGGGAGTTAACATCAAAATTACATTTCTCGGCCATATCGCATAGATCTCACTGTGAAAAGGCTTAAATGGCTTTTTTGACCTAAGTTTGAGGATTGCGCTCAAATCAAATGTCCTATAACCAAATTTCCACATGTAACTACTAGATTGTGATACAATACACTAATGGGTGAAGTTTGGTTGACTTCTGCGCAGCGGTTTGGGAGTTAACATCAAAATTACATTTCTCGGCCATATCGCATAGATCTCACTGTGAAAAGGCTTAAATGGCTTTTTTGACCTAAGTTTGATGATTGCGCTCAAATCAAATGTCCTAGAACCTAATTTCCACATGTAACTACTAGATTGTGATACAATACACTAATGGGTGAAGTTTGGTTTACTTCTGCGCAGCGGTTTGGGAGTTAACATCAAAATTACATTTCTCGGCCATATCGCATAGATCTCACTGTGAAAAGGCTTAAATGGCTTTTTTGACCTAAGTTTAATGATTGCGCTCAAACCAAATGTCCTAGAACGAAATTTTCAAATGTAACTACAAGAATGTGATACAATACACTATTGGGTGAAGTTTGGTTGACTTCTGCGCAGCGGTTTGGGAGTTAACATCAAAATTACATTTCTCGGCCATATCGCATAGATCTCACTGTGAAAAGGCTTAAATGACTTTTTAAATTAAGTTTAATGATTGCGCTCAAACAAAATGTCCTAGAACAAAATTTTCAAATGTAACTACTAGATTGTGATACAATACACTATTGGGTGAAGTTTGGTTGACTTCTGCGCAGCGGTTTGGGAGTTAACATCAAAATTACATTTCTCGGCCATATCGCATAGATCTCACTGTGAAAAGGCTTAAATGGCTTTTTTGACCTAAGTTTGAGGATTGCGCTCAAATCATCTTAGAACCAAATTTTCACATGTAACTACTAGATTGTGATACAATACACTAATGGGTGAAGTTTGGTTGACTTCTGCGCAGCGGTTTGGGAGTTAACATCAAAATTACATTTCTCGGCCATATCGCATAGATCTCACTGTGAAAAGGCTTAAATGACTTTTTTAATTAAGTTTGATGATTACGTTCAAACAAAATGTCCTAGAACAAAATTTTCAAATGTAACTACTAGATTGTGATACAATACACTATTGGGTGAAGTTTGGTTGACTTCTGCGCAGCGGTTTGGGAGTTAACATCAAAATTACATTTCTCGGCCATATCGCATAGATCTCACTGTGAAAAGGCTTAAATGACTTTTTTAATTAAGTTTAATGATTGCGCTCAAACCAAATGTCCTAGAACGAAATTTTCAAATGTAACTACTAGAATGTGATACAATACACTATTGGGTGAAGTTTAGTTGACTTCTGCGCAGCGGTTTGGGAGTTAACATCAAAATTACATTTCTCGGCCATATCGCATAGATCTCACTGTGAAAAGGCTTAAATGACTTTTTTAATTAAGTTTGATGATTGCGCTCAAACAAAATTTCATAGAACCAAATTTCCACATGTAACTACTAGATTGTGATACAATACACTAATGGGTGAAGTTTGGTTTACTTCTGCGCAGCGGTTTGGGAGTTAACATCAAAATTACATTTCTCGGCCATATCGCATAGATCTCACTGTGAAAAGGCTTAAATGGCTTTTTTGACCTAAGTTTAATAATTGCGCTCAAACCAAATGTCCTAGAACGAAATTTTCAAATGTAACTACTAGAATGTGATACAATACACTATTGGGTGAAGTTTGGTTGACTTCTGCGCAGCGGTTTGGGAGTTAACATCAAAATTACATTTCTCGGCCATATCGCATAGATCTCACTGTGAAAAGGCTTAAATGGCTTTTTTGACCTAAGTTTGAGGATTGCGCTCAAATCAAATGTCTTAGAACCAAATTTTCACATGTAACTACTAGATTGTGATACAATACACTAATGGGTGAAGTTTGGTTGACTTCTACGCAGCGGTTTGGGAGTTAACATCAAAATTACATTTCTCGGCCATATCGCATAGATCTCACTGTGAAAAGGCTTAAATGACTTTTTAAATTAAGTTTGATGATTGCGCTCAAACAAAATTTCCTAGAACAAAATTTTCAAATGTAACTACTAGATTGTGATTCAATACACTATTGGGTGAAGTTTGGTTGACTTCTGCGCAGCGGTTTGGGAGTTAACATCAAAATTACATTTCTCGGCAATATCGCATAGATCTCACTGTGAAAAGGCTTAAATGGCTTTTTTGACCTAAGTTTGAGGATTGCGCTCAAATCAAATGTCCTAGAACCAAATTTCCACATGTAACTACTAGATTGTGATACAATACACTAATAGGTGAAGTTTGGTTGACTTCTGCGCAGCGGTTTGGGAGTTAACATCAAAATTACATTTCTCGGCCATATCGCATAGATCTCACTGTGAAAAGGCTTAAATGGCTTTTTTTACCTAAGTTTGAGGATTGCGCTCAAATCAAATGTCCTAGAACCAAATTTCCACATGTAACTACTAGATTATGATACAATACACTAATGGGTGAAGTTTGGTTGACTTCTGCGCAGCGGTTTGGGAGTTAACATCAAAATTACATTTCTCGGCCATATCGCATAGATCTCACTGTGAAAAGGCTTAAATGGCTTTTTTTACCTAAGTTTGAGGATTGCGCTCAAATCAAATGTCCTAGAACCAAATTTCCACATGTAACTACTAGATTGTGATACAATACACTAATAGGTGAAGTTTGGTTGACTTCTGCGCAGCGGTTTGGGAGTTAACATCAAAATTACATTTCTCGGCCATATCGCATAGATCTCACTGTGAAAAGGCTTAAATGGCTTTTTTGACCTAAGTTTGAGGATTGCGCTCAAATCAAATGTCCAATAACCAAATTTCCACATGTAACTACTAGATTGTGATACAATACACTAATGGGTGAAGTTTGGTTGACTTCTGCGCAGCGGTTTGGGAGTTAACATCAAAATTACATTTCTCGGCCATATCGCATAGATCTCACTGTGAAAAGGCTTAAATGACTTTTTTAATTAAGTTTGATGATTGCGTTCAAACAAAATGTCCTAGAACAAAATTTTCAAATGTAACTACTAGATTGTGATACAATACACTATTGGGTGAAGTTTGGTTGACTTCTGCGCAGCGGTTTGGGAGTTAACATCAAAATTACATTTCTCGGCCATATCGCATAGATCTCACTGTGAAAAGGCTTAAATGGCTTTTTTGACCTAAGTTTGAGGATTGCGCTCAAATCAAATGTCCTAGAACCAAATTTCCACATGTAATTACTAGATTATGATACAATACACTAATGGGTGAAGTTTGGTTGACTTCTGCGCAGCGGTTTGGGAGTTAACATCAAAATTACATTTCTCGGCCATATCGCATAGATCTCACTGTGAAAAGGCTTAAATGACTTTTTTAATTAAGTTTAATGATTGCGCTCAAACAAAATGTCCTAGAACAAAATTTTCAAATGTAACTACTAGATTGTGATACAATACACTATTGGGTGAAGTTTAGTTGACTTCTGCGCAGCGGTTTGGGAGTTAACATCAAAATTACATTTCTCGGCCATATCGCATAGATCTCACTGTGAAAAGGCTTAAATGGCTTTTTTGACCTAAGTTTGAGGATTGCGCTCAAATCAAATGTCCTAGAACCAAATTTCCACATGTAATTACTAGATTATGATACAATACACTAATGGGTGAAGTTTGGTTGACTTCTGCGCAGCGGTTTGGGAGTTAACATCAAAATTACATTTCTCGGCCATATCGCATAGATCTCACTGTGAAAAGGCTTAAATGACTTTTTTAATTAAGTTTAATGATTGCGCTCAAACAAAATGTCCTAGAACAAAATTTTCAAATGTAACTACTAGATTGTGATACAATACACTATTGGGTGAAGTTTAGTTGACTTCTGCGCAGCGGTTTGGGAGTTAACATCAAAATTACATTTCTCGGCCATATCGCATAGATCTCACTGTGAAAAGGCTTAAATGGCTTTTTTGACCTAAATTTGAGGATTGCGCTCAAATCAAATGTCCTAGAACCAAATTTCCACATGTAACTACTAGATTGTGATACAATACACTAATGGTTGAAGTTTGGTTGACTTCTGCGCAGCGGTTTGGGAGTGAACATCAAAATTACATTTCTCGGCCATATCGCATAGATCTCACTGTGAAAAGGCTTAAATGACTTTTTTTAATTAAGTTTGAAGATTGCGCTCAAATCAAATGTCCTAGAACTAAATTTCCAAATGTAACTACTAGATTGTGATAAAATACACTAATGGGTGAAGTTTGGTTTACTTCTGCGCAGCGGTTTGGGAGTTAACATCAAAATTACATTTCTCGGCCATATCGCATAGATCTCACTGTGAAAAGGCTTAAATGGCTTTTTTGACCTAAGTTTAATGATTGCGCTCAAACCAAATGTCCTAGAACGAAATTTTCAAATGTAACTACAAGAATGTGATACAATACACTATTGGGTGAAGTTTGGTTGACTTCTGCGCAGCGGTTTGGGAGTTAACATCAAAATTACATTTCTCGGCCATATCGCATAGATCTCACTGTGAAAAGGCTTAAATGACTTTTTTAATTAAGTTTAATGATTGCGCTCAAACAAAATGTCCTAGAACCAAATTTCCACATGTAACTACTAGATTGTGATACAATACACTAATAGGTGAAGTTTGGTTGACTTCTGCGCAGCGGTTTGGGAGTTAACATCAAAATTACATTTCTCGGCCATATCGCATAGATCTCACTGTGAAAAGGCTTAAATGGCTTTTTTGACCTAAGTTTGAGGATTGCGCTCAAATCAAATGTCCTAGAACCAAATTTCCACATGTAACTACTAGATTGTGATACAATACACTAATAGGTGAAGTTTGGTTGACTTCTGCGCAGCGGTTTGGGAGTTAACATCAAAATTACATTTCTCGGCCATATCGCATAGATCTCACTGTGAAAAGGCTTAAATGGCTTTTTTGACCTAAGTTTGAGGATTGCGCTCAAATCAAATGTCCAATAACCAAATTTCCACATGTAACTACTAGATTGTGATACAATACACTAATGGGTGAAGTTTGGTTGACTTCTGCGCAGCGGTTTGGGAGTTAACATCAAAATTACATTTCTCGGCCATATCGCATAGATCTCACTGTGAAAAGGCTTAAATGACTTTTTTAATTAAGTTTGATGATTGCGTTCAAACAAAATGTCCTAGAACAAAATTTTCAAATGTAACTACTAGATTGTGATACAATACACTATTGGGTGAAGTTTGGTTGACTTCTGCGCAGCGGTTTGGGAGTTAACATCAAAATTACATTTCTCGGCCATATCGCATAGATCTCACTGTGAAAAGGCTTAAATGGCTTTTTTGACCTAAGTTTGAGGATTGCGCTCAAATCAAATGTCCTAGAACCAAATTTCCACATGTAATTACTAGATTATGATACAATACACTAATGGGTGAAGTTTGGTTGACTTCTGCGCAGCGGTTTGGGAGTTAACATCAAAATTACATTTCTCGGCCATATCGCATAGATCTCACTGTGAAAAGGCTTAAATGACTTTTTTAATTAAGTTTAATGATTGCGCTCAAACAAAATGTCCTAGAACAAAATTTTCAAATGTAACTACTAGATTGTGATACAATACACTATTGGGTGAAGTTTAGTTGACTTCTGCGCAGCGGTTTGGGAGTTAACATCAAAATTACATTTCTCGGCCATATCGCATAGATCTCACTGTGAAAAGGCTTAAATGGCTTTTTTGACCTAAGTTTGAGGATTGCGCTCAAATCAAATGTCCTAGAACCAAATTTCCACATGTAACTACTAGATTGTGATACAATACACTAATGGTTGAAGTTTGGTTGACTTCTGCGCAGCGGTTTGGGAGTGAACATCAAAATTACATTTCTCGGCCATATCGCATAGATCTCACTGTGAAAAGGCTTAAATGACTTTTTTTAATTAAGTTTGAAGATTGCGCTCAAATCAAATGTCCTAGAACTAAATTTCCAAATGTAACTACTAGATTGTGATAAAATACACTATTGGTGAAGTTTGGTTGACTTCTGCGCAGCGGTTTGGGAGTTAACATCAAAATTACATTTCTCGGCCATATCGCATAGATCTCACTGTGAAAAGGCTTAAATGGCTTTTTTGACCTAAGTTTGAGGATTGCGCTCAAATCAAATGTCCTATAACCAAATTTCCACATGTAACTACTAGATTGTGATACAATACACTAATGGGTGAAGTTTGGTTGACTTCTGCGCAGCGGTTTGGGAGTTAACATCAAAATTACATTTCTCGGCCATATCGCATAGATCTCACTGTGAAAAGGCTTAAATGGCTTTTTTGACCTAAGTTTGATGATTGCGCTCAAATCAAATGTCCTAGAACCTAATTTCCACATGTAACTACTAGATTGTGATACAATACACTAATGGGTGAAGTTTGGTTTACTTCTGCGCAGCGGTTTGGGAGTTAACATCAAAATTACATTTCTCGGCCATATCGCATAGATCTCACTGTGAAAAGGCTTAAATGGCTTTTTTGACCTAAGTTTAATGATTGCGCTCAAACCAAATGTCCTAGAACGAAATTTTCAAATGTAACTACAAGAATGTGATACAATACACTATTGGGTGAAGTTTGGTTGACTTCTGCGCAGCGGTTTGGGAGTTAACATCAAAATTACATTTCTCGGCCATATCGCATAGATCTCACTGTGAAAAGGCTTAAATGACTTTTTAAATTAAGTTTAATGATTGCGCTCAAACAAAATGTCCTAGAACAAAATTTTCAAATGTAACTACTAGATTGTGATACAATACACTATTGGGTGAAGTTTGGTTGACTTCTGCGCAGCGGTTTGGGAGTTAACATCAAAATTACATTTCTCGGCCATATCGCATAGATCTCACTGTGAAAAGGCTTAAATGGCTTTTTTGACCTAAGTTTGAGGATTGCGCTCAAATCATCTTAGAACCAAATTTTCACATGTAACTACTAGATTGTGATACAATACACTAATGGGTGAAGTTTGGTTGACTTCTGCGCAGCGGTTTGGGAGTTAACATCAAAATTACATTTCTCGGCCATATCGCATAGATCTCACTGTGAAAAGGCTTAAATGACTTTTTTAATTAAGTTTGATGATTACGTTCAAACAAAATGTCCTAGAACAAAATTTTCAAATGTAACTACTAGATTGTGATACAATACACTATTGGGTGAAGTTTGGTTGACTTCTGCGCAGCGGTTTGGGAGTTAACATCAAAATTACATTTCTCGGCCATATCGCATAGATCTCACTGTGAAAAGGCTTAAATGACTTTTTTAATTAAGTTTAATGATTGCGCTCAAACCAAATGTCCTAGAACGAAATTTTCAAATGTAACTACTAGAATGTGATACAATACACTATTGGGTGAAGTTTAGTTGACTTCTGCGCAGCGGTTTGGGAGTTAACATCAAAATTACATTTCTCGGCCATATCGCATAGATCTCACTGTGAAAAGGCTTAAATGACTTTTTTAATTAAGTTTGATGATTGCGCTCAAACAAAATTTCATAGAACCAAATTTCCACATGTAACTACTAGATTGTGATACAATACACTAATGGGTGAAGTTTGGTTTACTTCTGCGCAGCGGTTTGGGAGTTAACATCAAAATTACATTTCTCGGCCATATCGCATAGATCTCACTGTGAAAAGGCTTAAATGGCTTTTTTGACCTAAGTTTAATAATTGCGCTCAAACCAAATGTCCTAGAACGAAATTTTCAAATGTAACTACTAGAATGTGATACAATACACTATTGGGTGAAGTTTGGTTGACTTCTGCGCAGCGGTTTGGGAGTTAACATCAAAATTACATTTCTCGGCCATATCGCATAGATCTCACTGTGAAAAGGCTTAAATGGCTTTTTTGACCTAAGTTTGAGGATTGCGCTCAAATCAAATGTCTTAGAACCAAATTTTCACATGTAACTACTAGATTGTGATACAATACACTAATGGGTGAAGTTTGGTTGACTTCTACGCAGCGGTTTGGGAGTTAACATCAAAATTACATTTCTCGGCCATATCGCATAGATCTCACTGTGAAAAGGCTTAAATGACTTTTTAAATTAAGTTTGATGATTGCGCTCAAACAAAATTTCCTAGAACAAAATTTTCAAATGTAACTACTAGATTGTGATTCAATACACTATTGGGTGAAGTTTGGTTGACTTCTGCGCAGCGGTTTGGGAGTTAACATCAAAATTACATTTCTCGGCAATATCGCATAGATCTCACTGTGAAAAGGCTTAAATGGCTTTTTTGACCTAAGTTTGAGGATTGCGCTCAAATCAAATGTCCTAGAACCAAATTTCCACATGTAACTACTAGATTGTGATACAATACACTAATAGGTGAAGTTTGGTTGACTTCTGCGCAGCGGTTTGGGAGTTAACATCAAAATTACATTTCTCGGCCATATCGCATAGATCTCACTGTGAAAAGGCTTAAATGGCTTTTTTTACCTAAGTTTGAGGATTGCGCTCAAATCAAATGTCCTAGAACCAAATTTCCACATGTAACTACTAGATTATGATACAATACACTAATGGGTGAAGTTTGGTTGACTTCTGCGCAGCGGTTTGGGAGTTAACATCAAAATTACATTTCTCGGCCATATCGCATAGATCTCACTGTGAAAAGGCTTAAATGGCTTTTTTTACCTAAGTTTGAGGATTGCGCTCAAATCAAATGTCCTAGAACCAAATTTCCACATGTAACTACTAGATTGTGATACAATACACTAATAGGTGAAGTTTGGTTGACTTCTGCGCAGCGGTTTGGGAGTTAACATCAAAATTACATTTCTCGGCCATATCGCATAGATCTCACTGTGAAAAGGCTTAAATGGCTTTTTTGACCTAAGTTTGAGGATTGCGCTCAAATCAAATGTCCAATAACCAAATTTCCACATGTAACTACTAGATTGTGATACAATACACTAATGGGTGAAGTTTGGTTGACTTCTGCGCAGCGGTTTGGGAGTTAACATCAAAATTACATTTCTCGGCCATATCGCATAGATCTCACTGTGAAAAGGCTTAAATGACTTTTTTAATTAAGTTTGATGATTGCGTTCAAACAAAATGTCCTAGAACAAAATTTTCAAATGTAACTACTAGATTGTGATACAATACACTATTGGGTGAAGTTTGGTTGACTTCTGCGCAGCGGTTTGGGAGTTAACATCAAAATTACATTTCTCGGCCATATCGCATAGATCTCACTGTGAAAAGGCTTAAATGGCTTTTTTGACCTAAGTTTGAGGATTGCGCTCAAATCAAATGTCCTAGAACCAAATTTCCACATGTAATTACTAGATTATGATACAATACACTAATGGGTGAAGTTTGGTTGACTTCTGCGCAGCGGTTTGGGAGTTAACATCAAAATTACATTTCTCGGCCATATCGCATAGATCTCACTGTGAAAAGGCTTAAATGACTTTTTTAATTAAGTTTAATGATTGCGCTCAAACAAAATGTCCTAGAACAAAATTTTCAAATGTAACTACTAGATTGTGATACAATACACTATTGGGTGAAGTTTAGTTGACTTCTGCGCAGCGGTTTGGGAGTTAACATCAAAATTACATTTCTCGGCCATATCGCATAGATCTCACTGTGAAAAGGCTTAAATGGCTTTTTTGACCTAAGTTTGAGGATTGCGCTCAAATCAAATGTCCTAGAACCAAATTTCCACATGTAACTACTAGATTGTGATACAATACACTAATGGTTGAAGTTTGGTTGACTTCTGCGCAGCGGTTTGGGAGTGAACATCAAAATTACATTTCTCGGCCATATCGCATAGATCTCACTGTGAAAAGGCTTAAATGACTTTTTTTAATTAAGTTTGAGGATTGCGCTCAAATCAAATGTCCTATAACCAAATTTCCACATGTAACTACTAGATTGTGATACAATACACTAATGGGTGAAGTTTGGTTGACTTCTGCGCAGCGGTTTGGGAGTTAACATCAAAATTACATTTCTCGGCCATATCGCATAGATCTCACTGTGAAAAGGCTTAAATGACTTTTTTAATTAAGTTTGATGATTGCGTTCAAACAAAATGTCCTAGAACAAAATTTTCAAATGTAACTACTAGATTGTGATACAATACACTATTGGGTGAAGTTTGGTTGACTTCTGCGCAGCGGTTTGGGAGTTAACATCAAAATTACATTTCTCGGCCATATCGCATAGATCTCACTGTGAAAAGGCTTAAATGGCTTTTTTGACCTAAGTTTGAGGATTGCGCTCAAATCAAATGTCCTAGAACCTAATTTCCACATGTAACTACTAGATTGTGATACAATACACTAATGGGTGAAGTTTGGTTTACTTCTGCGCAGCGGTTTGGGAGTTAACATCAAAATTACATTTCTCGGCCATATCGCATAGATCTCACTGTGAAAAGGCTTAAATGGCTTTTTTGACCTAAGTTTAATGATTGCGCTCAAACCAAATGTCCTAGAACGAAATTTTCAAATGTAACTACAAGAATGTGATACAATACACTATTGGGTGAAGTTTGGTTGACTTCTGCGCAGCGGTTTGGGAGTTAACATCAAAATTACATTTCTCGGCCATATCGCATAGATCTCACTGTGAAAAGGCTTAAATGACTTTTTTAATTAAGTTTAATGATTGCGCTCAAACAAAATGTCCTAGAACCAAATTTCCACATGTAACTACTAGATTGTGATACAATACACTAATAGGTGAAGTTTGGTTGACTTCTGCGCAGCGGTTTGGGAGTTAACATCAAAATTACATTTCTCGGCCATATCGCATAGATCTCACTGTGAAAAGGCTTAAATGGCTTTTTTGACCTAAGTTTGAGGATTGCGCTCAAATCAAATGTCCTAGAACCAAATTTCCACATGTAACTACTAGATTGTGATACAATACACTAATAGGTGAAGTTTGGTTGACTTCTGCGCAGCGGTTTGGGAGTTAACATCAAAATTACATTTCTCGGCCATATCGCATAGATCTCACTGTGAAAAGGCTTAAATGGCTTTTTTGACCTAAGTTTGAGGATTGCGCTCAAATCAAATGTCCTAGAACCAAATTTCCACATGTAACTACTAGATTGTGATACAATACACTAATGGTTGAAGTTTGGTTGACTTCTGCGCAGCGGTTTGGGAGTGAACATCAAAATTACATTTCTCGGCCATATCGCATAGATCTCACTGTGAAAAGGCTTAAATGACTTTTTTTAATTAAGTTTGAGGATTGCGCTCAAATCAAATGTCCTATAACCAAATTTCCACATGTAACTACTAGATTGTGATACAATACACTAATGGGTGAAGTTTGGTTGACTTCTGCGCAGCGGTTTGGGAGTTAACATCAAAATTACATTTCTCGGCCATATCGCATAGATCTCACTGTGAAAAGGCTTAAATGACTTTTTTAATTAAGTTTGATGATTGCGTTCAAACAAAATGTCCTAGAACAAAATTTTCAAATGTAACTACTAGAATGTGATACAATACACTATTGGGTGAAGTTTGGTTGACTTCTGCGCAGCGGTTTGGGAGTTAACATCAAAATTACATTTCTCGGCCATATCGCATAGATCTCACTGTGAAAAGGCTTAAATGGCTTTTTTGACCTAAGTTTGAGGATTGCGCTCAAATCAAATGTCTTAGAACCAAATTTTCACATGTAACTACTAGATTGTGATACAATACACTAATGGGTGAAGTTTGGTTGACTTCTACGCAGCGGTTTGGGAGTTAACATCAAAATTACATTTCTCGGCCATATCGCATAGATCTCACTGTGAAAAGGCTTAAATGACTTTTTAAATTAAGTTTGATGATTGCGCTCAAACAAAATTTCCTAGAACAAAATTTTCAAATGTAACTACTAGATTGTGATTCAATACACTATTGGGTGAAGTTTGGTTGACTTCTGCGCAGCGGTTTGGGAGTTAACATCAAAATTACATTTCTCGGCCATATCGCATAGATCTCACTGTGAAAAGGCTTAAATGGCTTTTTTGACCTAAGTTTAATGATTGCGCTCAAACCAAATGTCCTAGAACGAAATTTTCAAATGTAACTACTAGAATGTGATACAATACACTATTGGGTGAAGTTTGGTTGACTTCTGCGCAGCGGTTTGGGAGTTAACATCAAAATTACATTTCTCGGCAATATCGCATAGATCTCACTGTGAAAAGGCTTAAATGGCTTTTTTGACCTAAGTTTGAGGATTGCGCTCAAATCAAATGTCCTAGAACCAAATTTCCACATGTAACTACTAGATTGTGATACAATACACTAATAGGTGAAGTTTGGTTGACTTCTGCGCAGCGGTTTGGGAGTTAACATCAAAATTACATTTCTCGGCCATATCGCATAGATCTCACTGTGAAAAGGCTTAAATGGCTTTTTTTACCTAAGTTTGAGGATTGCGCTCAAATCAAATGTCCTAGAACCAAATTTCCACATGTAACTACTAGATTATGATACAATACACTAATGGGTGAAGTTTGGTTGACTTCTGCGCAGCGGTTTGGGAGTTAACATCAAAATTACATTTCTCGGCCATATCGCATAGATCTCACTGTGAAAAGGCTTAAATGGCTTTTTTTACCTAAGTTTGAGGATTGCGCTCAAATCAAATGTCCTAGAACCAAATTTCCACATGTAACTACTAGATTGTGATACAATACACTAATAGGTGAAGTTTGGTTGACTTCTGCGCAGCGGTTTGGGAGTTAACATCAAAATTACATTTCTCGGCCATATCGCATAGATCTCACTGTGAAAAGGCTTAAATGGCTTTTTTGACCTAAGTTTGAGGATTGCGCTCAAATCAAATGTCCAATAACCAAATTTCCACATGTAACTACTAGATTGTGATACAATACACTAATGGGTGAAGTTTGGTTGACTTCTGCGCAGCGGTTTGGGAGTTAACATCAAAATTACATTTCTCGGCCATATCGCATAGATCTCACTGTGAAAAGGCTTAAATGACTTTTTTAATTAAGTTTGATGATTGCGTTCAAACAAAATGTCCTAGAACAAAATTTTCAAATGTAACTACTAGATTGTGATACAATACACTATTGGGTGAAGTTTGGTTGACTTCTGCGCAGCGGTTTGGGAGTTAACATCAAAATTACATTTCTCGGCCATATCGCATAGATCTCACTGTGAAAAGGCTTAAATGGCTTTTTTGACCTAAGTTTGAGGATTGCGCTCAAATCAAATGTCCTAGAACCAAATTTCCACATGTAATTACTAGATTATGATACAATACACTAATGGGTGAAGTTTGGTTGACTTCTGCGCAGCGGTTTGGGAGTTAACATCAAAATTACATTTCTCGGCCATATCGCATAGATCTCACTGTGAAAAGGCTTAAATGACTTTTTTAATTAAGTTTAATGATTGCGCTCAAACAAAATGTCCTAGAACAAAATTTTCAAATGTAACTACTAGATTGTGATACAATACACTATTGGGTGAAGTTTAGTTGACTTCTGCGCAGCGGTTTGGGAGTTAACATCAAAATTACATTTCTCGGCCATATCGCATAGATCTCACTGTGAAAAGGCTTAAATGGCTTTTTTGACCTAAGTTTGAGGATTGCGCTCAAATCAAATGTCCTAGAACCAAATTTCCACATGTAACTACTAGATTGTGATACAATACACTAATGGTTGAAGTTTGGTTGACTTCTGCGCAGCGGTTTGGGAGTGAACATCAAAATTACATTTCTCGGCCATATCGCATAGATCTCACTGTGAAAAGGCTTAAATGACTTTTTTTAATTAAGTTTGAGGATTGCGCTCAAATCAAATGTCCTATAACCAAATTTCCACATGTAACTACTAGATTGTGATACAATACACTAATGGGTGAAGTTTGGTTGACTTCTGCGCAGCGGTTTGGGAGTTAACATCAAAATTACATTTCTCGGCCATATCGCATAGATCTCACTGTGAAAAGGCTTAAATGACTTTTTTAATTAAGTTTGATGATTGCGTTCAAACAAAATGTCCTAGAACAAAATTTTCAAATGTAACTACTAGATTGTGATACAATACACTATTGGGTGAAGTTTGGTTGACTTCTGCGCAGCGGTTTGGGAGTTAACATCAAAATTACATTTCTCGGCCATATCGCATAGATCTCACTGTGAAAAGGCTTAAATGGCTTTTTTGACCTAAGTTTGAGGATTGCGCTCAAATCAAATGTCCTAGAACCTAATTTCCACATGTAACTACTAGATTGTGATACAATACACTAATGGGTGAAGTTTGGTTTACTTCTGCGCAGCGGTTTGGGAGTTAACATCAAAATTACATTTCTCGGCCATATCGCATAGATCTCACTGTGAAAAGGCTTAAATGGCTTTTTTGACCTAAGTTTAATGATTGCGCTCAAACCAAATGTCCTAGAACGAAATTTTCAAATGTAACTACAAGAATGTGATACAATACACTATTGGGTGAAGTTTGGTTGACTTCTGCGCAGCGGTTTGGGAGTTAACATCAAAATTACATTTCTCGGCCATATCGCATAGATCTCACTGTGAAAAGGCTTAAATGACTTTTTTAATTAAGTTTAATGATTGCGCTCAAACAAAATGTCCTAGAACCAAATTTCCACATGTAACTACTAGATTGTGATACAATACACTAATAGGTGAAGTTTGGTTGACTTCTGCGCAGCGGTTTGGGAGTTAACATCAAAATTACATTTCTCGGCCATATCGCATAGATCTCACTGTGAAAAGGCTTAAATGGCTTTTTTGACCTAAGTTTGAGGATTGCGCTCAAATCAAATGTCCTAGAACCAAATTTCCACATGTAACTACTAGATTGTGATACAATACACTAATAGGTGAAGTTTGGTTGACTTCTGCGCAGCGGTTTGGGAGTTAACATCAAAATTACATTTCTCGGCCATATCGCATAGATCTCACTGTGAAAAGGCTTAAATGGCTTTTTTGACCTAAGTTTGAGGATTGCGCTCAAATCAAATGTCCTAGAACCAAATTTCCACATGTAACTACTAGATTGTGATACAATACACTAATGGTTGAAGTTTGGTTGACTTCTGCGCAGCGGTTTGGGAGTGAACATCAAAATTACATTTCTCGGCCATATCGCATAGATCTCACTGTGAAAAGGCTTAAATGACTTTTTTTAATTAAGTTTGAGGATTGCGCTCAAATCAAATGTCCTATAACCAAATTTCCACATGTAACTACTAGATTGTGATACAATACACTAATGGGTGAAGTTTGGTTGACTTCTGCGCAGCGGTTTGGGAGTTAACATCAAAATTACATTTCTCGGCCATATCGCATAGATCTCACTGTGAAAAGGCTTAAATGACTTTTTTAATTAAGTTTGATGATTGCGTTCAAACAAAATGTCCTAGAACAAAATTTTCAAATGTAACTACTAGATTGTGATACAATACACTATTGGGTGAAGTTTGGTTGACTTCTGCGCAGCGGTTTGGGAGTTAACATCAAAATTACATTTCTCGGCCATATCGCATAGATCTCACTGTGAAAAGGCTTAAATGGCTTTTTTGACCTAAGTTTGAGGATTGCGCTCAAATCAAATGTCCTAGAACCTAATTTCCACATGTAACTACTAGATTGTGATACAATACACTAATGGGTGAAGTTTGGTTTACTTCTGCGCAGCGGTTTGGGAGTTAACATCAAAATTACATTTCTCGGCCATATCGCATAGATCTCACTGTGAAAAGGCTTAAATGGCTTTTTTGACCTAAGTTTAATGATTGCGCTCAAACCAAATGTCCTAGAACGAAATTTTCAAATGTAACTACAAGAATGTGATACAATACACTATTGGGTGAAGTTTGGTTGACTTCTGCGCAGCGGTTTGGGAGTTAACATCAAAATTACATTTCTCGGCCATATCGCATAGATCTCACTGTGAAAAGGCTTAAATGACTTTTTTAATTAAGTTTAATGATTGCGCTCAAACAAAATGTCCTAGAACCAAATTTCCACATGTAACTACTAGATTGTGATACAATACACTAATAGGTGAAGTTTGGTTGACTTCTGCGCAGCGGTTTGGGAGTTAACATCAAAATTACATTTCTCGGCCATATCGCATAGATCTCACTGTGAAAAGGCTTAAATGGCTTTTTTGACCTAAGTTTGAGGATTGCGCTCAAATCAAATGTCCTAGAACCAAATTTCCACATGTAACTACTAGATTGTGATACAATACACTAATAGGTGAAGTTTGGTTGACTTCTGCGCAGCGGTTTGGGAGTTAACATCAAAATTACATTTCTCGGCCATATCGCATAGATCTCACTGTGAAAAGGCTTAAATGGCTTTTTTGACCTAAGTTTGAGGATTGCGCTCAAATCAAATGTCCTAGAACCAAATTTCCACATGTAACTACTAGATTGTGATACAATACACTAATGGTTGAAGTTTGGTTGACTTCTGCGCAGCGGTTTGGGAGTGAACATCAAAATTACATTTCTCGGCCATATCGCATAGATCTCACTGTGAAAAGGCTTAAATGACTTTTTTAATTAAGTTTGAAGATTGCGCTCAAATCAAATGTCCTAGAACTAAATTTCCAAATGTAACTACTAGATTGTGATAAAATACACTATTGGGTGAAGTTTGGTTGACTTCTGCGCAGCGGTTTGGGAGTTAACATCAAAATTACATTTCTCGGCCATATCGCATAGATCTCACTGTGAAAAGGCTTAAATGGCTTTTTTGACCTAAGTTTGAGGATTGCGCTCAAATCAAATGTCCTATAACCAAATTTCCACATGTAACTACTAGATTGTGATACAATACACTAATGGGTGAAGTTTGGTTGACTTCTGCGCAGCGGTTTGGGAGTTAACATCAAAATTACATTTCTCGGCCATATCGCATAGATCTCACTGTGAAAAGGCTTAAATGGCTTTTTTGACCTAAGTTTGATGATTGCGCTCAAATCAAATGTCCTAGAACCTAATTTCCACATGTAACTACTAGATTGTGATACAATACACTAATGGGTGAAGTTTGGTTTACTTCTGCGCAGCGGTTTGGGAGTTAACATCAAAATTACATTTCTCGGCCATATCGCATAGATCTCACTGTGAAAAGGCTTAAATGGCTTTTTTGACCTAAGTTTAATGATTGCGCTCAAACCAAATGTCCTAGAACGAAATTTTCAAATGTAACTACAAGAATGTGATACAATACACTATTGGGTGAAGTTTGGTTGACTTCTGCGCAGCGGTTTGGGAGTTAACATCAAAATTACATTTCTCGGCCATATCGCATAGATCTCACTGTGAAAAGGCTTAAATGACTTTTTTAATTAAGTTTAATGATTGCGCTCAAACAAAATGTCCTAGAACAAAATTTTCAAATGTAACTACTAGATTGTGATACAATACACTATTGGGTGAAGTTTGGTTGACTTCTGCGCAGCGGTTTGGGAGTTAACATCAAAATTACATTTCTCGGCCATATCGCATAGATCTCACTGTGAAAAGGCTTAAATGGCTTTTTTGACCTAAGTTTGAGGATTGCGCTCAAATCATCTTAGAACCAAATTTTCACATGTAACTACTAGATTGTGATACAATACACTAATGGGTGAAGTTTGGTTGACTTCTGCGCAGCGGTTTGGGAGTTAACATCAAAATTACATTTCTCGGCCATATCGCATAGATCTCACTGTGAAAAGGCTTAAATGACTTTTTTAATTAAGTTTGATGATTGAGTTCAAACAAAATGTCCTAGAACAAAATTTTCAAATGTAACTACTAGATTGTGATACAATACACTATTGGGTGAAGTTTGGTTGACTTCTGCGCAGCGGTTTGGGAGTTAACATCAAAATTACATTTCTCGGCCATATCGCATAGATCTCACTGTGAAAAGGCTTAAATGACTTTTTTAATTAAGTTTAATGATTGCGCTCAAACCAAATGTCCTAGAACGAAATTTTCAAATGTAACTACTAGAATGTGATACAATACACTATTGGGTGAAGTTTAGTTGACTTCTGCGCAGCGGTTTGGGAGTTAACATCAAAATTACATTTCTCGGCCATATCGCATAGATCTCACTGTGAAAAGGCTTAAATGACTTTTTTAATTAGGTTTGATGATTGCGCTCAAACAAAATTTCCTATAACCAAATTTCCACATGTAACTACTAGATTGTGATACAATACACTAATGGGTGAAGTTTGGTTTACTTCTGCGCAGCGGTTTGGGAGTTAACATCAAAATTACATTTCTCGGCCATATCGCATAGATCTCACTGTGAAAAGGCTTAAATGGCTTTTTTGACCTAAGTTTAATAATTGCGCTCAAACCAAATGTCCTAGAACGAAATTTTCAAATGTAACTACTAGAATGTGATACAATACACTATTGGGTGAAGTTTGGTTGACTTCTGCGCAGCGGTTTGGGAGTTAACATCAAAATTACATTTCTCGGCCATATCGCATAGATCTCACTGTGAAAAGGCTTAAATGGCTTTTTTGACCTAAGTTTGAGGATTGCGCTCAAATCAAATGTCTTAGAACCAAATTTTCACATGTAACTACTAGATTGTGATACAATACACTAATGGGTGAAGTTTGGTTGACTTCTGCGCAGCGGTTTGGGAGTTAACATCAAAATTACATTTCTCGGCCATATCGCATAGATCTCACTGTGAAAAGGCTTAAATGACTTTTTAAATTAAGTTTGATGATTGCGCTCAAACAAAATTTCCTAGAACAAAATTTTCAAATGTAACTACTAGATTGTGATTCAATACACTATTGGGTGAAGTTTGGTTGACTTCTGCGCAGCGGTTTGGGAGTTAACATCAAAATTACATTTCTCGGCCATATCGCATAGATCTCACTGTGAAAAGGCTTAAATGGCTTTTTTGACCTAAGTTTAATGATTGCGCTCAAACCAAATGTCCTAGAACGAAATTTTCAAATGTAACTACTAGAATGTGATACAATACACTATTGGGTGAAGTTTGGTTGACTTCTGCGCAGCGGTTTGGGAGTTAACATCAAAATTACATTTCTCGGCCATATCGCATAGATCTCACTGTGAAAAGGCTTAAATGGCTTTTTTGACCTAAGTTTGAGGATTGCGCTCAAATCAAATGTCCTAGAACCAAATTTCCACATGTAACTACTAGATTGTGATACAATACACTAATAGGTGAAGTTTGGTTAACTTCTGCGCAGCGGTTTGGGAGTTAACATCAAAATTACATTTCTCGGCCATATCGCATAGATCTCACTGTGAAAAGGCTTAAATGGCTTTTTTTACCTAAGTTTGAGGATTGCGCTCAAATCAAATGTCCTAGAACCAAATTTCCACATGTAACTACTAGATTGTGATACAATACACTAATAGGTGAAGTTTGGTTGACTTCTGCGCAGCGGTTTGGGAGTTAACATCAAAATTACATTTCTCGGCCATATCGCATAGATCTCACTGTGAAAAGGCTTAAATGGCTTTTTTGACCTAAGTTTGAGGATTGCGCTCAAATCAAATGTCCAATAACCAAATTTCCACATGTAACTACTAGATTGTGATACAATACACTAATGGGTGAAGTTTGGTTGACTTCTGCGCAGCGGTTTGGGAGTTAACATCAAAATTACATTTCTCGGCCATATCGCATAGATCTCACTGTGAAAAGCCTTAAATGACTTTTTTAATTAAGTTTGATGATTGCGTTCAAACAAAATGTCCTAGAACAAAATTTTCAAATGTAACTACTAGATTGTGATACAATACACTATTGGGTGAAGTTTGGTTGACTTCTGCGCAGCGGTTTGGGAGTTAACATCAAAATTACATTTCTCGGCCATATCGCATAGATCTCACTGTGAAAAGGCTTAAATGGCTTTTTTGACCTAAGTTTGAGGATTGCGCTCAAATCAAATGTCCTAGAACCAAATTTCCACATGTAATTACTAGATTATGATACAATACACTAATGGGTGAAGTTTGGTTGACTTCTGCGCAGCGGTTTGGGAGTTAAAATCAAAATTACATTTCTCGGCCATATCGCATAGATCTCACTGTGAAAAGGCTTAAATGACTTTTTTAATTAAGTTTAATGATTGCGCTCAAACAAAATGTCCTAGAACAAAATTTTCAAATGTAACTACTAGATTGTGATACAATACACTATTGGGTGAAGTTTAGTTGACTTCTGCGCAGCGGTTTGGGAGTTAACATCAAAATTACATTTCTCGGCCATATCGCATAGATCTCACTGTGAAAAGGCTTAAATGGCTTTTTTGACCTAAGTTTGAGGATTGCGCTCAAATCAAATGTCCTAGAACCAAATTTCCACATGTAACTACTAGATTGTGATACAATACACTAATGGTTGAAGTTTGGTTGACTTCTGCGCAGCGGTTTGGGAGTGAACATCAAAATTACATTTCTCGGCCATATCGCATAGATCTCACTGTGAAAAGGCTTAAATGACTTTTTTTAATTAAGTTTGAAGATTGCGCTCAAATCAAATGTCCTAGAACTAAATTTCCAAATGTAACTACTAGATTGTGATAAAATACACTATTGGGTGAAGTTTGGTTGACTTCTGCGCAGCGGTTTGGGAGTTAACATCAAAATTACATTTCTCGGCCATATCGCATAGATCTCACTGTGAAAAGGCTTAAATGGCTTTTTTGACCTAAGTTTGAGGATTGCGCTCAAATCAAATGTCCTATAACCAAATTTCCACATGTAACTACTAGATTGTGATACAATACACTAATGGGTGAAGTTTGGTTGACTTCTGCGCAGCGGTTTGGGAGTTAACATCAAAATTACATTTCTCGGCCATATCGCATAGATCTCACTGTGAAAAGGCTTAAATGACTTTTTTAATTAAGTTTGATGATTGCGTTCAAACAAAATGTCCTAGAACAAAATTTTCAAATGTAACTACTAGATTGTGATACAATACACTATTGGGTGAAGTTTGGTTGACTTCTGCGCAGCGGTTTGGGAGTTAACATCAAAATTACATTTCTCGGCCATATCGCATAGATCTCACTGTGAAAAGGCTTAAATGGCTTTTTTGACCTAAGTTTGAGGATTGCGCTCAAATCAAATGTCCTAGAACCTAATTTCCACATGTAACTACTAGATTGTGATACAATACACTAATGGGTGAAGTTTGGTTGACTTCTGCGCAGCGGTTTGGGAGTTAACATCAAAATTACATTTCTCGGCCATATCGCATAGATCTCACTGTGAAAAGGCTTAAATGACTTTTTTAATTAAGTTTAATGATTGCGCTCAAACAAAATGTCCTAGAACAAAATTTTCAAATGTAACTACTAGATTGTGATACAATACACTATTGGGTGAAGTTTGGTTGACTTCTGCGCAGCGGTTTGGGAGTTAACATCAAAATTACATTTCTCGGCCATATCGCATAGATCTCACTGTGAAAAGGCTTAAATGGCTTTTTTGACCTAAGTTTGAGGATTGCGCTCAAATCATCTTAGAACGAAATTTTCACATGTAACTACTAGATTGTGATACAATACACTAATGGGTGAAGTTTGGTTGACTTCTGCGCAGCGGTTTGGGAGTTAACATCAAAATTACATTTCTCGGCCATATCGCATAGATCTCACTGTGAAAAGGCTTAAATGACTTTTTTAATTAAGTTTGATGATTGCGCTCAAACAATATTTCCTAGAACAAAATTTTCAAATGTAACTACTAGATTGTGATTCAATACACTATTGGGTGAAGTTTGGTTGACTTCTGCGCAGCGGTTTGGGAGTTAACATCAAAATTACATTTCTCGGCCATATCGCATAGATCTCACTGTGAAAAGGCTTAAATGGCTTTTTTTAATTAAGTTTGAAGATTGCGCTCAAATCAAATGTCCTAGAACCAAATTTCCACATGTAATTACTAGATTATGATACAATACACTAATGGGTGAAGTTTGGTTGACTTCTGCGCAGCGGTTTGGGAGTTAACATCAAAATTACATTTCTCGGCCATATCGCATAGATCTCACTGTGAAAAGGCTTAAATGACTTTTTTAATTAAGTTTAATGATTGCGCTCAAACAAAATGTCCTAGAACAAAATTTTCAAATGTAACTACTAGATTGTGATACAATACACTATTGGGTGAAGTTTAGTTGACTTCTGCGCAGCGGTTTGGGAGTTAACATCAAAATTACATTTCTCGGCCATATCGCATAGATCTCACTGTGAAAAGGCTTAAATGGCTTTTTTGACCTAAGTTTGAGGATTGCGCTCAAATCAAATGTCCTAGAACCAAATTTCCACATGTAACTACTAGATTGTGATACAATACACTAATGGTTGAAGTTTGGTTGACTTCTGCGCAGCGGTTTGGGAGTGAACATCAAAATTACATTTCTCGGCCATATCGCATAGATCTCACTGTGAAAAGGCTTAAATGACTTTTTTTAATTAAGTTTGAAGATTGCGCTCAAATCAAATGTCCTAGAACTAAATTTCCAAATGTAACTACTAGATTGTGATAAAATACACTATTGGGTGAAGTTTGGTTGACTTCTGCGCAGCGGTTTGGGAGTTAACATCAAAATTACATTTCTCGGCCATATCGCATAGATCTCACTGTGAAAAGGCTTAAATGGCTTTTTTGACCTAAGTTTGAGGATTGCGCTCAAATCAAATGTCCTATAACCAAATTTCCACATGTAACTACTAGATTGTGATACAATACACTAATGGGTGAAGTTTGGTTGACTTCTGCGCAGCGGTTTGGGAGTTAACATCAAAATTACATTTCTCGGCCATATCGCATAGATCTCACTGTGAAAAGGCTTAAATGACTTTTTTAATTAAGTTTGATGATTGCGTTCAAACAAAATGTCCTAGAACAAAATTTTCAAATGTAACTACTAGATTGTGATACAATACACTATTGGGTGAAGTTTGGTTGACTTCTGCGCAGCGGTTTGGGAGTTAACATCAAAATTACATTTCTCGGCCATATCGCATAGATCTCACTGTGAAAAGGTTTAAATGGCTTTTTTGACCTAAGTTTGAGGATTGCGCTCAAATCAAATGTCCTAGAACCAAATTTCTACATGTAACTACTAGATTGTGATACAATACACTAATGGTTGGAGTTTGGTTGACTTCTGCGCAGCGGTTTGGGAGTGAACATCAAAATTACATTTCTCGGCCATATCGCATAGATCTCACTGTGAAAAGGCTTAAATGACTTTTTTTAATTAAGTTTGAAGATTGCGCTCAAATCAAATGTCCTAGAACTAAATTTCCAAATGTAACTACTAGATTGTGATAAAATACACTATTGGGTGAAGTTTGGTTGACTTCTGCGCAGCGGTTTGGGAGTTAACATCAAAATTACATTTCTCGGCCATATCGCATAGATCTCACTGTGAAAAGGCTTAAATGGCTTTTTTGACCTAAGTTTGAGGATTGCGCTCAAATCAAATGTCCTATAACCAAATTTCCACATGTAACTACTAGATTGTGATACAATACACTAATGGGTGAAGTTTGGTTGACTTCTGCGCAGCGGTTTGGGAGTTAACATCAAAATTACATTTCTCGGCCATATCGCATAGATCTCACTGTGAAAAGGCTTAAATGGCTTTTTTGACCTAAGTTTAATGATTGCGCTCAAACCAAATGTCCTAGAACGAAATTTTCAAATGTAACTACAAGAATGTGATACAATACACTATTGGGTGAAGTTTGGTTGACTTCTGCGCAGCAGTTTGGGAGTTAACATCAAAATTACATTTCTCGGCCATATCGCATAGATCTCACTGTGAAAAGGCTTAAATGACTTTTTTAATTAAGTTTAATGATTGCGCTCAAACAAAATGTCCTAGAACAAAATTTTCAAATGTAACTACTAGATTGTGATACAATACACTATTGGGTGAAGTTTGGTTGACTTCTGCGCAGCGGTTTGGGAGTTAACATCAAAATTACATTTCTCGGCCATATCGCATAGATCTCACTGTGAAAAGGCTTAAATGGCTTTTTTGACCTAAGTTTGAGGATTGCGCTCAAATCATCTTAGAACGAAATTTTCACATGTAACTACTAAATTGTGATACAATACACTAATGGGTGAAGTTTGGTTGACTTCTGCGCAGCGGTTTGGGAGTTAACATCAAAATTACATTTCTCGGCCATATCGCATAGATCTCACTGTGAAAAGGCTTAAATGACTTTTTTAATTAAGTTTGATGATATCGCTCAAACAATATTTCCTAGAACAAAATTTTCAAATGTAACTACTAGATTGTGATTCAATACACTATTGGGTGAAGTTTGGTTGACTTCTGCGCAGCGGTTTGGGAGTTAACATCAAAATTACATTTCTCGGCCATATCGCATAGATCTCACTGTGAAAAGGCTTAAATGGCTTTTTTGACCTAAGTTTAATGATTGCGCTCAAACCAAATGTCCTAGAACGAAATTTTCAAATGTAACTACTAGAATGTGATACAATACACTATTGGGTGAAGTTTGGTTGACTTCTGCGCAGCGGTTTGGGAGTTAAAATCAAAATTACATTTCTCGGCCATATCGCATAGATCTCACTGTGAAAAGGCTTAAATGGCTTTTTTGACCTAAGTTTAATAATTGCGCTCAAACCAAATGTCCTAGAACAAAATTTTCAAATGTAACTACTAGATTGTGATACAATACACTATTGGTTGAAGTTTGGTTGACTTCTGCGCAGCGGTTTGGGAGTTAACATCAAAATTACATTTCTCGGCCATATCGCATAGATCTCACTGTGAAAAGGCTTAAATGGCTTTTTTGACCTAGGTTTGAGGATTGCGCTCAAATCAAATGTCCTAGAACCAAATTTCCACATGTAATTACTAGATTATGATACAATACACTAATGGGTGAAGTTTGGTTGACTTCTGCGCAGCGGTTTGGGAGTTAACATCAAAATTACATTTCTCGGCCATATCGCATAGATCTCACTGTGAAAAGGCTTAAATGACTTTTTTAATTAAGTTTAATGATTGCGCTCAAACAAAATGTCCTAGAACAAAATTTTCAAATGTAACTACTAGATTGTGATACAATACACTATTGGGTGAAGTTTAGTTGACTTCTGCGCAGCGGTTTGGGAGTTAACATCAAAATTACATTTCTCGGCCATATCGCATAGATCTCACTGTGAAAAGGCTTAAATGGCTTTTTTGACCTAAGTTTGAGGATTGCGCTCAAATCAAATGTCCTAGAACCAAATTTCCACATGTAACTACTAGATTGTGATACAATACACTAATGGTTGAAGTTTGGTTGACTTCTGCGCAGCGGTTTGGGAGTGAACATCAAAATTACATTTCTCGGCCATATCGCATAGATCTCACTGTGAAAAGGCTTAAATGACTTTTTTTAATTAAGTTTGAAGATTGCGCTCAAATCAAATGTCCTAGAACTAAATTTCCAAATGTAACTACTAGATTGTGATAAAATACACTATTGGGTGAAGTTTGGTTGACTTCTGCGCAGCGGTTTGGGAGTTAACATCAAAATTACATTTCTCGGCCATATCGCATAGATCTCACTGTGAAAAGGCTTAAATGGCTTTTTTGACCTAAGTTTGAGGATTGCGCTCAAATCAAATGTCCTATAACCAAATTTCCACATGTAACTACTAGATTGTGATACAATACACTAATGGGTGAAGTTTGGTTGACTTCTGCGCAGCGGTTTGGGAGTTAACATCAAAATTACATTTCTCGGCTATATCGCATAGATCTCACTGTGAAAAGGCTTAAATGACTTTTTTAATTAAGTTTGATGATTGCGTTCAAACAAAATGTCCTAGAACAAAATTTTCAAATGTAACTACTAGATTGTGATACAATACACTATTGGGTGAAGTTTGGTTGACTTCTGCGCAGCGGTTTGGGAGTTAACATCAAAATTACATTTCTCGGCCATATCGCATAGATCTCACTGTGAAAAGGTTTAAATGGCTTTTTTGACCTAAGTTTGAGGATTGCGCTCAAATCAAATGTCCTAGAACCAAATTTCCACATGTAACTACTAGATTGTGATACAATACACTAATGGGTGAAGTTTGGTTTACTTCTGCGCAGCGGTTTGGGAGTTAACATCAAAATTACATTTCTCGGCCATATCGCATAGATCTCACTGTGAAAAGGCTTAAATGGCTTTTTTGACCTAAGTTTGAGGATTGCGCTCAAACCAAATGTCCTAGAACAAAATTTTCAAATGTAACTACTAGATTGTGATACAATACACTATTGGGTGAAGTTTGGTTGACTTCTGTGCAGCGGTTTGGGAGTAAATCTCAAAATTACATTTCTCGGCCATATCGCATAGATCTCACTGTGAAAAGGCTTAAATGACTTTTTTAATTAAGTTTGATGATTGCGTTCAAACAAAATGTCCTAGAACAAAATTTTCAAATGTAACTACTAGATTGTGATACAATACACTATTGGGTGAAGTTTGGTTGGCTTTTGCGCAGCGATTTGGGAGTTAACATCAAAATTACATTTCTCGGCCATATCGCATAGATCTCACTGTGAAAAGGCTTAAATGGCTTTTTTGACCTAAGTTTGAGGATTGCGCTCAAATCAAATGTCCTAGAACCAAATTTCTACATGTAACTACTAGATTGTGATACAATACACTAATGGTTGAAGTTTGGTTGACTTCTGCGCAGCGGTTTGGGAGTGAACATCAAAATTACATTTCTCGGCCATATCGCATAGATCTCACTGTGAAAAGGCTTAAATGACTTTTTTTAATTAAGTTTGAAGATTGCGCTCAAATCAAATGTCCTAGAACTAAATTTCCAAATGTAACTACTAGATTGTGATAAAATACACTATTGGGTGAAGTTTGGTTGACTTCTGCGCAGCGGTTTGGGAGTTAACATCAAAATTACATTTCTCGGCCATATCGCATAGATCTCACTGTGAAAAGGCTTAAATGGCTTTTTTGACCTAAGTTTGAGGATTGCGCTCAAATCAAATGTCCTATAACCAAATTTCCACATGTAACTACTAGATTGTGATACAATACACTAATGGGTGAAGTTTGGTTGACTTCTGCGCAGCGGTTTGGGAGTTAACATCAAAATTACATTTCTCGGCCATATCGCATAGATCTCACTGTGAAAAGGCTTAAATGACTTTTTTAATTAAGTTTGATGATTGCGTTCAAACAAAATGTCCTAGAACAAAATTTTCAAATGTAACTACTAGATTGTGATACAATACACTATTGGGTGAAGTTTGGTTGACTTCTGCGCAGCGGTTTGGGAGTTAACATCAAAATTACATTTCTCGGCCATATCGCATAGATCTCACTGTGAAAAGGTTTAAATGGCTTTTTTGACCTAAGTTTGAGGATTGCGCTCAAATCAAATGTCCTAGAACCAAATTTCCACATGTAACTACTAGATTGTGATACAATACACTAATGGGTGATGTTTGGTTTACTTCTGCGCAGCGGTTTGGGAGTTAACATCAAAATTACATTTCTCGGCCATATCGCATAGATCTCACTGTGAAAAGGCTTAAATGGCTTTTTTGACCTAAGTTTGAGGATTGCGCTCAAACAAAATGTCCTAGAACAAAATTTTCAAATGTAACTACTAGATTGTGATACAATACACTATTGGGTGAAGTTTGGTTGACTTCTGCGCAGCGGTTTGGGAGTAAATCTCAAAATTACATTTCTCGGCCATATCGCATAGATCTCACTGTGAAAAGGCTTAAATGACTTTTTTAATTAAGTTTGATGATTGCGTTCAAACAAAATGTCCTAGAACAAAATTTTCAAATGTAACTACTAGATTGTGATACAATACACTATTGGGTGAAGTTTGGTTGACTTTTGCGCAGCGATTTGGGAGTTAACATCAAAATTACATTTCTCGGCCATATCGCATAGATCTCACTGTGAAAAGGCTTAAATGGCTTTTTTGACCTAAGTTTGAGGATTGCGCTCAAATCAAATGTCCTAGAACCAAATTTCTACATGTAACTACTAGATTGTGATACAATACACTAATGGGTGAAGTTTGGTTTACTTCTGCGCAGCGGTTTGGGAGTTAACATCAAAATTACATTTCTCGGCCATATCGCATAGATCTCACTGTGAAAAGGCTTAAATGGCTTTTTTGACCTAAGTTTAATAATTGCGCTCAAACCAAATGTCCTTGAACGAAATTTTCAAATGTAACTACAAGAATGTGATACAATACACTATTGGGTGAAGTTTGGTTGACTTATGCGCAGCGGTTTGGGAGTTAACATCAAAATTACATTTCTCGGCCATATCGCATAGATCTCACTGTGAAAAGGCTTAAATGGCTTTTTTGACCTAAGTTTGAGGATTGCGCTCAAATCAAATGTCCTAGAACCAAATTTCTACATGTAACTACTAGATTGTGATACAATACACTAATGGGTGAAGTTTGGTTGACTTCTGCGCAGCGGTTTGGGATTTAACATCAAAATTACATTTCTCGGCCATATCGCATAGATCTCACTGTGAAAAGGCTTAAATGACTTTTTTAATTAAGTTTGATGATTGCGCTCAAAATTTCCTAGAACAAAATTTTCAAATGTAACTACTAGATTGTGATACAATACACTATTGGGTGAAGTTTGGTTGACTTCTGCGCAGCGGTTTGGGAGTTAACATCAAAATTACATTTCTCGGCCATATCGCATAGATCTCACTGTGAAAAGGCTTAAATGACTTTTTTAATTAAGTTTGATGATTGCGTTCAAACAAAATGTCCTAGAACAAAATTTTCAAATGTAACTACTAGATTGTGATACAATACACTATTGGGTGAAGTTTGGTTGACTTCTGCGCAGCGGTTTGGGAGTTAACATCAAAATTACATTTCTCGGCCATATCGCATAGATCTCACTGTGAAAAGGCTTAAATGGCTTTTTTGACCTAAGTTTAATGATTGCGCTCAAACCAAATGTCCTAGAACGAAATTTTCAAATGAAACTACTAGAATGTGATACAATACACTATTGGGTGAAGTTTGGTTGACTTCTGCGCAGCGGTTTGGGAGTTAAAATCAAAATTACATTTCTCGGCCATATCGCATAGATCTCACTGTGAAAAGGCTTAAATGGCTTTTTTGACCTAAGTTTGAGGATTGCGCTCAAATCAAATGTCCTAGAACCAAATTTCCACATGTAACTACTAGATTGTGATACAATACACTAATGGGTGAAGTTTGGTTTACTTCTGCGCAGCGGTTTGGGAGTTAACATCAAAATTACATTTCTCGGCCATATCGCATAGATCTCACTGTGAAAAGGCTTAAATGGCTTTTTTGACCTAAGTTTGAGGATTGCGATCAAATCAAATGTCCTAGAACCAAATTTCCACATGTAACTACTAGATTGTGATACAATACACTAATGGTTGAAGTTTGGTTGACTTCTGCGCAGCGGTTTGGGAGTGAACATCAAAATTACATTTCTCGGCCATATCGCATAGATCTCACTGTGAAAAGGCTTAAATGACTTTTTTTAATTAAGTTTGAAGATTGCGCTCAAATCAAATGTCCTAGAACTAAATTTCCAAATGTAACTACTAGATTGTGATAAAATACACTATTGGGTGAAGTTTGGTTGACTTCTGCGCAGCGGTTTGGGAGTTAACATCAAAATTACATTTCTCGGCCATATCGCATAGATCTCACTGTGAAAAGGCTTAAATGGCTTTTTTGACCTAAGTTTGAGGATTGCGCTCAAATCAAATGTCCAATAACCAAATTTCCACATGTAACTACTAGATTGTGATACAATACACTAATGGGTGAAGTTTGGTTGACTTCTGCGCAGCGGTTTGGGAGTTAACATCAAAATTACATTTCTCGGCCATATCGCATAGATCTCACTGTGAAAAGGCTTAAATGACTTTTTTAATTAAGTTTGATGATTGCGTTCAAACAAAATGTCCTAGAACAAAATTTTCAAATGTAACTACTAGATTGTGATACAATACACTATTTGGTGAAGTTTGGTTGACTTCTGCGCAGCGGTTTGGGAGTTAACATCAAAATTACATTTCTCGGCCATATCGCATAGATCTCACTGTGAAAAGGCTTAAATGGCTTTTTTGACCTAAGTTTGAGGATTGCGCTCAAATCAAATGTCCTAGAACCAAATTTCCACATGTGATTACTAGATTATGATACAATACACTAATGGGTGAAGTTTGGTTGACTTCTGCGCAGCGGTTTGGGAGTTAACATCAAAATTACATTTCTCGGCCATATCGCATAGATCTCACTGTGAAAAGGCTTAAATGACTTTTTTAATTAAGTTTAATGATTGCGCTCAAACAAAATGTCCTAGAACAAAATTTTCAAATGTAACTACTAGATTGTGATACAATACACTATTGGGTGAAGTTTAGTTGACTTCTGCGCAGCGGTTTGGGAGTTAACATCAAAATTACATTTCTCGGCCATATCGCATAGATCTCACTGTGAAAAGGCTTAAATGACTTTTTTAATTAAGTTTGATGATTGCGTTCAAACAAAATGTTCTAGAACAAAATTTTTAAATGTAACTACTAGATTGTGATACAATACACTATTGGGTGAAGTTTGGTTGACTTCTGCGCAGCGGTTTGGGAGTTAACATCAAAATTACATTTCTCGGCCATATCGCATAGATCTCACTGTGAAAAGGCTTAAATGGCTTTTTTGACCTAAGTTTGAGGATTGCGCTCAAACAAAATGTCCTAGAACGAAATTTTCAAATGTAACTACTAGAATGTGATACAATACACTATTGGGTGAAGTTTAGTTGACTTCTGCGCAGCGGTTTGGGAGTTAACATCAAAATTACATTTCTCGGCCATATCGCATAGATCTCACTGTGAAAAGTCTTAAATGACTTTTTTAATTAAGTTTGATGATTGCGCTCAAACAAAATTTCCTAGAACCAAATTTCCACATGTAACTACTAGATTGTGATACAATACACTAATGGGTGAAGTTTGGTTTACTTCTGCGCAGCGGTTTGGGAGTTAACATCAAAATTACATTTCTCGGCCATATCGCATAGATCTCACTGTGAAAAGGCTTAAATGGCTTTTTTGACCTAAGTTTAATAATTGCGCTCAAACCAAATGTCCTAGAACGAAATTTTCAAATGTAACTACTAGAATGTGATACAATACACTATTGGGTGAAGTTTGGTTGACTTCTGCGCAGCGGTTTGGGAGTTAACATCAAAATTACATTTCTCGGCCATATCGCATAGATCTCACTGTGAAAAGGCTTAAATGGCTTTTTTGACCTAAGTTTGAGGATTGCGCTCAAATCAAATGTCTTAGAACCAAATTTTCACATGTAACTACTAGATTGTGATACAATACACTAATGGGTGAAGTTTGGTTGACTTCTGCGCAGCGGTTTGGGAGTTAACATCAAAATTACATTTCTCGGCCATATCGCATAGATCTCACTGTGAAAAGGCTTAAATGACTTTTTTAATTAAGTTTGATGATTGCGCTCAAACAAAATTTCCTAGAACAAAATTTTCAAATGTAACTACTAGATTGTGATTCAATACACTATTGGGTGAAGTTTGGTTGACTTCTGCGCAGCGGTTTGGGAGTTAACATCAAAATTACATTTCTCGGCCATATCGCATAGATCTCACTGTGAAAAGGCTTAAATGGCTTTTTTGACCTAAGTTTAATGATTGCGCTCAAACCAAATGTCCTAGAACGAAATTTTCAAATGTAACTACTAGAATGTGATATAATACACTATTGGGTGAAGTTTGGTTGACTTCTGCGCAGCGGTTTGGGAGTTAACATCAAAATTACATTTCTCGGCCATATCGCATAGATCTCACTGTGAAAAGGCTTAAATGGCTTTTTTGACCTAAGTTTGAGGATTGCGCTCAAATCAAATGTCCTAGAACCAAATTTCCACATGTAACTACTAGATTGTGATACAATACACTAATAGGTGAAGTTTGGTTGACTTCTGCGCAGCGGTTTGGGAGTTAACATCAAAATTACATTTCTCGGCCATATCGCATAGATCTCACTGTGAAAAGGCTTAAATGGCTTTTTTGACCTAAGTTTGAGGATTGCGCTCAAATCAAATGTCCTAGAACCAAATTTCCACATGTAACTACTAGATTGTGATACAATACACTAATAGGTGAAGTTTGGTTGACTTCTGCGCAGCGGTTTGGGAGTTAACATCAAAATTACATTTCTCGGCCATATCGCATAGATCTCACTGTGAAAAGGCTTAAATGCCTTTTTTGACCTAAGTTTGAGGATTGCGCTCAAATCAAATGTCCAATAACCAAATTTCCACATGTAACTACTAGATTGTGATACAATACACTAATGGGTGAAGTTTGGTTGACTTCTGCGCAGCGGTTTGGGAGTTAACATCAAAATTACATTTCTCGGCCATATCGCATAGATCTCACTGTGAAAAGGCTTAAATGACTTTTTTAATTAAGTTTGATGATTGCGTTCAAACAAAATGTCCTAGAACAAAATTTTCAAATGTAACTACTAGATTGTGATACAATACACTATTGGGTGAAGTTTGGTTGACTTCTGCGCAGCGGTTTGGGAGTTAACATCAAAATTACATTTCTCGGCCATATCGCATAGATCTCACTGTGAAAAGGCTTAAATGGCTTTTTTGACCTAAGTTTGAGGATTGCGCTCAAACAAAATGTCCTAGAACAAAATTTTCAAATGTAACTACTAGATTGTGATACAATACACCAGGGGTTTTCAACCCAGTCCTCAAGGCACACTGTGGGTCCTGGTTTTTGTTCCAGCCGATCCAGCAGAGACAGTTGAACCAATGAGGCTTCTGCTAAAACAAGCCACACCTGACTGCAATCAACTGATTGCACTTGTAAAACACCAGATTGGGGAAAAAGTGTTGTCATCTTGTTTGGTAAGAATGAAATCCTGCACCCACAGTGTGCCTTAGTGGAATAGGTTGGGAACCCCTGCAATACACTATTGGGTGAAGTTTGGTTGACTTCTGCGCAGCGGTTTGGGAGTTAACATCAAAATTACATTTCTCGGCCATATCGCATAGATCTCACTGTGAAAAGGCTTAAATGACTTTTTTAATTAAGTTTGATGATTGCGTTCAAACAAAATGTCCTAGAACCAAATTTCCACATGTAACTACTAGATTGTGATACAATACACTATTGGGTGAAGTTTGGTTGACTTCTGCGCAGCGGTTTGGGAGTTAACATCAAAATTACATTTCTCTGCCATATCGCATAGATCTCACTGTGAAAAGGCTTAAATGACTTTTTTAATTAAGTTTAATGATTGCGCTCAAACCAAATGTCCTAGAACGAAATTTTCAAATGTAACTACTAGAATGTGATACAATACACTATTGGGTGAAGTTTAGTTGACTTCTGCGCAGCGGTTTGGGAGTTAACATCAAAATTACATTTCTCGGCCATATCGCATAGATCTCACTGTGAAAAGGCTTAAATGGCTTTTTTGACCTAAGTTTAATGATTGCGCTCAAACCAAATGTCCTAGAACGAAATTTTCAAATGTAACTATTAGAATGTGATACAATACACTATTGGGTGAAGTTTGGTTGACTTCTGCGCAGCGGTTTGGGAGTTAACATCAAAATTACATTTCTCGGCCATATCGCATAGAACTCACTGTGAAAAGGCTTAAATGGCTTTTTTGACCTAAGTTTGAGGATTGCGCTCAAACAAAATGTCCTAGAACAAAATTTTCAAATGTAACTACTAGATTGTGATACAATACACTATTGGGTGAAGTTTGGTTGACTTCTGCCCAGCGGTTTGGGAGTTAACATCAAAATTACATTTCTCGGCCATATCGCATAGATCTCACTGTGAAAAGGCTTAAATGGCTTTTTTGACCTAAGTTTGAGGATTGCGCTCAAATCAAATGTCCTAGAACCAAATTTCCACATGTAACTACTAGATTGTGATACAATACACTAATGGTTGAAGTTTGGTTGACTTCTGCGCAGCGGTTTGGGAGTGAACATCAAAATTACATTTCTCGGCCATATCGCATAGATCTCACTGTGAAAAGGCTTAAATGACTTTTTTTAATTAAGTTTGAAGATTGCGCTCAAATCAAATGTCCTAGAACCAAATTTCCACATGTAACTACTAGATTGTGATACAATACACTAATGGTTGAAGTTTGGTTGACTTCTGCGCAGCGGTTTGGGAGTGAACATCAAAATTACATTTCTCGGCCATATCGCATAGATCTCACTGTGAAAAGGCTTAAATGACTTTTTTTAATTAAGTTTGAAGATTGCGCTCAAATCAAAAGTCCTAGAACTAAATTTCCAAATGTAACTACTAGATTGTGATAAAATACACTATTGGGTGAAGTTTGGTTGACTTCTGCGCAGCGGTTTGGGAGTTAACATCAAAATTACATTTCTCGGCCATATCGCATAGATCTCACTGTGAAAAGGCTTAAATGGCTTTTTTGACCTAAGTTTGAGGATTGCGCTCAAATCAAATGTCCTATAACCAAATTTCCACATGTAACTACTAGATTGTGATACAATACACTAATGGGTGAAGTTTGGTTGACTTCTGCGCAGCGGTTTGGGAGTTAACATCAAAATTACATTTCTCGGCCATATCGCATAGATCTCACTGTGAAAAGGCTTAAATGACTTTTTTAATTAAGTTTGATGATTGCGTTCAAACAAAATGTCCTAGAACCAAATTTCCACATGTAACTACTAGATTGTGATACAATACACTATTGGGTGAAGTTTGGTTTACTTCTGCGCAGCGGTTTGGGAGTTAACATCAAAATTACATTTCTCGGCCATATCGCATAGATCTCACTGTGAAAAGGCTTAAATGACTTTTTTTAATTAAGTTTGAAGATTGCGCTCAAATCAAATGTCCTAGAACTAAATTTCCAAATGTAACTACTAGATTGTGATAAAATACACTATTGGGTGAAGTTTGGTTGACTTCTGCGCAGCGGTTTGGGAGTTAACATCAAAATTACATTTCTCGGCCATATCGCATAGATCTCACTGTGAAAAGGCTTAAATGGCTTTTTTGACCTAATTTTGAGGATTGCGCTCAAATCAAATGTCCTATAACCAAATTTCCACATGTAACTACTAGATTGTGATACAATACACTAATGGGTGAAGTTTGGTTGACTTCTGCGCAGCGGTTTGGGAGTTAACATCAAAATTACATTTCTCGGCCATATCGCATAGATCTCACTGTGAAAAGGCTTAAATGACTTTTTTAATTAAGTTTGATGATTGCGTTCAAACAAAATGTCCTAGAACCAAATTTCCACATGTAACTACTAGATTGTGATACAATACACTATTGGGTGAAGTTTGGTTTACTTCTGCGCAGCGGTTTGGGAGTTAACATCAAAATTACATTTCTCGGCCATATCGCATAGATCTCACTGTGAAAAGGCTTAAATGGCTTTTTTGACCTAAGTTTAATTATTGCGCTCAAACCAAATGTCCTAGAACGAAATTTTCAAATGTAACTACAAGAATGTGATACAATACACTATTGGGTGAAGTTTGGTTGACTTCTGCGCAGCGGTTTGGGAGTTAACATCAAAATTACATTTCTCGGCCATATCGCATAGATCTCACTGTGAAAAGGCTGAAATGGCTTTTTTGACCTAAGTTTGAGGATTGCGCTCAAACAAAATGTCCTAGAACAAAATTTTCAAATGTAACTACTAGATTGTGATACAATACACTATTGGGTGAAGTTTAGTTGACTTCTGCGCAGCGGTTTGGGAGTTAACATCAAAATTACATTTCTCGGCCATATCGCATAGATCTCACTGTGAAAAGGCTTAAATGACTTTTTTAATTAAGTTTGATGATTGCGTTCAAACAAAATGTCCTAGAACAAAATTTTCAAATGTAACTACTAGATTGTGATACAATACACTATTGGGTGAAGTTTGGTTGACTTTTGCGCAGCGGTTTGGGAGTTAACATTAAAATTACATTTCTCGGCCATATCGCATAGATCTCACTGTGAAAAGGCTTAAATGACTTTTTTAATTACGTTTGATGATTGCGTTCAAACAAAATGTCCTAGAACAAAATTTTCAAATGTAACTACTAGATTGTGATACAATACACTATTGGGTGAAGTTTGGTTGACTTCTGCGCAGCGGTTTGGGAGTTAACATCAAAATTACATTTCTCGGCCATATCGCATAGATCTCACTGTGAAAAGGCTTAAATGGCTTTTTTGACCTAAGTTTGAGGATTGCGCTCAAACAAAATGTCCTAGAACAAAATTTTCAAATGTAACTACTAGATTGTGATACAATACACTATTGGGTGAAGTTTGGTTGACTTCTGCGCAGCGGTTTGGGAGTTAACATCAAAATTACATTTCTCGGCCATATCGCATAGATCTCACTGTGAAAAGGCTTAAATGGCTTTTTTGACCTAAGTTTGAGGATTGCGCTCAAATCAAATGTCCTAGAACGAAATTTTCAAATGTAACTATTAGAATGTGATACAATACACTATTGGGTGAAGTTTGGTTGACTTCTGCGCAGCGGTTTGGGAGTTAACATCAAAATTACATTTCTCGGCCATATCGCATAGAACTCACTGTGAAAAGGCTTAAATGGCTTTTTTGACCTAAGTTTGAGGATTGCGCTCAAACAAAATGTCCTAGAACAAAATTTTCAAATGTAACTACTAGATTGTGATACAATACACTATTGGGTGAAGTTTGGTTGACTTCTGCCCAGCGGTTTGGGAGTTAACATCAAAATTACATTTCTCGGCCATATCGCATAGATCTCACTGTGAAAAGGCTTAAATGGCTTTTTTGACCTAAGTTTGAGGATTGCGCTCAAATCAAATGTCCTAGAACCAAATTTCCACATGTAACTACTAGATTGTGATACAATACACTAATGGTTTAAGTTTGGTTGACTTCTGCGCAGCGGTTTGGGAGTGAACATCAAAATTACATTTCTCGGCCATATCGCATAGATCTCACTGTGAAAAGGCTTAAATGACTTTTTTTAATTAAGTTTGAAGATTGCGCTCAAATCAAATGTCCTAGAACCAAATTTCCACATGTAACTACTAGATTGTGATACAATACACTAATGGTTGAAGTTTGGTTGACTTCTGCGCAGCCGTTTGGGAGTGAACATCAAAATTACATTTCTCGGCCATATCGCATAGATCTCACTGTGAAAAGGCTTAAATGACTTTTTTTAATTAAGTTTGAAGATTGCGCTCAAATCAAAAGTCCTAGAACTAAATTTCCAAATGTAACTACTAGATTGTGATAAAATACACTATTGGGTGAAGTTTGGTTGACTTCTGCGCAGCGGTTTGGGAGTTAACATCAAAATTACATTTCTCGGCCATATCGCATAGATCTCACTGTGAAAAGGCTTAAATGGCTTTTTTGACCTAAGTTTGAGGATTGCGCTCAAATCAAATGTCCTATAACCAAATTTCCACATGTAACTACTAGATTGTGATACAATACACTAATGGGTGAAGTTTGGTTGACTTCTGCGCAGCGGTTTGGGAATTAACATCAAAATTACATTTCTCGGCCATATCGCATAGATCTCACTGTGAAAAGGCTTAAATGACTTTTTTAATTAAGTTTGATGATTGCGTTCAAACAAAATGTCCTAGAACCAAATTTCCACATGTAACTACTAGATTGTGATACAATACACTATTGGGTGAAGTTTGGTTTACTTCTGCGCAGCGGTTTGGGAGTTAACATCAAAATTACATTTCTCGGCCATATCGCATAGATCTCACTGTGAAAAGGCTTAAATGACTTTTTTTAATTAAGTTTGAAGATTGCGCTCAAATCAAATGTCCTAGAACTAAATTTCCAAATGTAACTACTAGATTGTGATAAAATACACTATTGGGTGAAGTTTGGTTGACTTCTGCGCAGCGGTTTGGGAGTTAACATCAAAATTACATTTCTCGGCCATATCGCATAGATCTCACTGTGAAAAGGCTTAAATGGCTTTTTTGACCTAAGTTTGAGGATTGCGCTCAAATCAAATGTCCTATAACCAAATTTCCACATGTAACTACTAGATTGTGATACAATACACTAATGGGTGAAGTTTGGTTGACTTCTGCGCAGCGGTTTGGGAGTTAACATCAAAATTACATTTCTCGGCCATATCGCATAGATCTCACTGTGAAAAGGCTTAAATGGCTTTTTTGACCTAAGTTTAATTATTGCGCTCAAACCAAATGTCCTAGAACGAAATTTTCAAATGTAACTACAAGAATGTGATACAATACACTATTGGGTGAAGTTTGGTTGACTTCTGCGCAGCGGTTTGGGAGTTAACATCAAAATTACATTTCTCGGCCATATCGCATAGATCTCACTGTGAAAAGGCTGAAATGGCTTTTTTGACCTAAGTTTGAGGATTGCGCTCAAACAAAATGTCCTAGAACAAAATTTTCAAATGTAACTACTAGATTGTGATACAATACACTATTGGGTGAAGTTTAGTTGACTTCTGCGCAGCGGTTTGGGAGTTAACATCAAAATTACATTTCTCGGCCATATCGCATAGATCTCACTGTGAAAAGGCTTAAATGACTTTTTTAATTAAGTTTGATGATTGCGTTCAAACAAAATGTCCTAGAACAATATTTTCAAATGTAACTACTAGATTGTGATACAATACACTATTGGGTGAAGTTTGGTTGACTTTTGCGCAGCGGTTTGGGAGTTAACATTAAAATTACATTTCTCGGCCATATCGCATAGATCTCACTGTGAAAAGGCTTAAATGACTTTTTTAATTAAGTTTGATGATTGCGTTCAAACAAAATGTCCTAGAACAAAATTTTCAAATGTAACTACTAGATTGTGATACAATACACTATTGGGTGAAGTTTGGTTGACTTCTGCGCAGCGGTTTGGGAGTTAACATCAAAATTACATTTCTCGGCCATATCGCATAGATCTCACTGTGAAAAGGCTTAAATGGCTTTTTTGACTTAAGTTTAATAATTGCGCTCAAACCAAATGTCCTTGAACGAAATTTTAAAATGTAACTACTAGAATGTGATACAATACACTATTGGGTGAAGTTTGGTTGACTTCTGCGCAGCGGTTTGGGAGTTAACATCAAAATTACATTTCTCGGCCATATCGCATAGATCTCACTGTGAAAAGGCTTAAATGGCTTTTTTGACCTAAGTTTGAGGATTGCGCTCAAATCAAATGTCCTAGAACCAAATTTCCACATGTAACTACTAGAATGTGATACAATACACTAATAGGTGAAGTTTGGTTGACTTCTGCGCAGCGGTTTGGGAGTTAACATCAAAATTACATTTCTCGGCCATATCGCATAGATCTCACTGTGAAAAGGCTTAAATGGCTTTTTTGACCTAAGTTTGAGGATTGCGCTCAAATCAAATGTCCTAGAACCAAATTTCCACATGTAACTACTAGATTGTGATACAATACACTAATGGGTGAAGTTTGGTTGACTTCTGCGCAGCGGTTTGGGAGTTAACATCAAAATTACATTTCTCGGCCATATCTTATAGATCTCACTGTGAAAAGGCTTAAATGACTTTTTTGACCTAAGTTTGAGGATTGCGCTCAAACAAAATGTCCTAGAACAAAATTTCTAAATGTAACTACTAGATTGTGTTACAATACACTATTGGGTGAAGTTTGGTTGACTTCTGCCTTGCGGTTTGGGAGTCAACATCAAAATTACATTTCTCGGCCATATCGCATAGATCTCACTGTGAAAAGGCTTAAATGGCTTTTTTGACCTAAGTTTGAGGATTGCGCTCAAATCAAATGTCCTAGAACCAAATTTCCACATGTAACTACTAGATTGTGATACAATACACTAATGGTTGAAGTTTGGTTGACTTCTGCGCAGCGGTTTGGGAGTGAACATCAAAATTACATTTCTCGGCCATATCGCATAGATCTCACTGTGAAAAGGCTTAAATGACTTTTTTTAATTAAGTTTGAAGATTGCGCTCAAATCAAATGTCCTAGAACTAAATTTCCAAATGTAACTACTAGATTGTGATAAAATACACTATTGGGTGAAGTTTGGTTGACTTCTGCGCAGCGGTTTGGGAGTTAACATCAAAATTACATTTCTCGGCCATATCGCATAGATCTCACTGTGAAAAGGCTTAAATGGCTTTTTTGACCTAAGTTTGAGGATTGCGCTCAAATCAAATGTCCTATAACCAAATTTCCACATGTAACTACTAGATTGTGATACAATACACTAATGGGTGAAGTTTGGTTGACTTCTGCGCAGCGGTTTGGGAGTTAACATCAAAATTACATTTCTCGGCCATATCGCATAGATCTCACTGTGAAAAGGCTTAAATGACTTTTTTAATTGAGTTTGATGATTGCGTTCAAACAAAATGTCCTAGAACAAAATTTTCAAATGTAACTACTAGATTGTGATACAATACACTATTGGGTGAAGTTTGGTTGACTTCTGCGCAGCGGTTTGGGAGTTAACATCAAAATTACATTTCTCGGCCATATCGCATAGATCTCACTGTGAAAAGGCTTAAATGACTTTTTTAATTAAGTTTAATGATTGCGCTCAAACAAAATGTCCTAGAACAAAATTTTCAAATGTAACTACTAGATTGTGATACAATACACTATTGGGTGAAGTTTGGTTGACTTCTGCGCAGCGGTTTGGGAGTTAACATCAAAATTACATTTCTCGGCCATATCGCATAGATCTCACTGTGAAAAGGCTTAAATGACTTTTTTAATTAAGTTTGATGATTGCGCTCAAACCAAATGTCCTAGAACGAAATTTTCAAACGTAACTACTAGAATGTGATACAATACACTATTGGGTGAAGTTTGGTTGACTTCTGCGCAGCGGTTTGGGAGTTAACATCAAAATTACATTTCTCGGCCATATCGCATAGATCTCACTGTGAAAAGGCTTAAATGACTTTTTTAATTAAGTTTAATGATTGCGCTCAAACAAAATGTCCTAGAACAAAATTTTCAAATGTAACTACTAGATTGTGATACAATACACTATTGGGTGAAGTTTGGTTGACTTCTGCGCAGCGGTTTGGGAGTTAACATCAAAATTACATTTCTCGGCCATATCGCATAGATCTCACTGTGAAAAGGCTTAAATGACTTTTTTAATTAAGTTTAATGATTGCGCTCAAACCAAATGTCCTAGAACGAAATTTTCAAATGTAACTACTAGAATGTGATACAATACACTATTGGGTGAAGTTTAGTTGACTTCTGCGCAGCGGTTTGGGAGTTAACATCAAAATTACATTTCTCGGCCATATCGCATAGATCTCACTGTGAAAAGGCTTAAATGACTTTTTTAATTAAGTTTGATGATTGCGCTCAAACAAAATTTCCTAGAACCAAATTTCCACATGTAACTACTAGATTGTGATACAATACACTAATGGGTGAAGTTTGGTTTACTTCTGCGCAGCGGTTTGGGAGTTAACATCAAAATTACATTTCTCGGCCATATCGCATAGATCTCACTGTGAAAACGCTTAAATGGCTTTTTTGACCTAAGTTTGAGAATTGCGCTCAAATCAAATGTCCTAGAACCAAATTTCCACATGTAACTACTAGATTGTGATACAATACACTAATGGGTGAAGTTTGGTTGACTTCGGCGCAGCGGTTTGGGAGTTAACATCAAAATTACATTTCTCGGCCATATCGCATAGATCTCACTGTGAAAAGGCTTAAATGACTTTTTTAATTAAGTTTGATGATTGCGTTCAAACAAAATGTCCTAGAACCAAATTTCCACATGTAACTACTAGATTGTGATACAATACACTATTGGGTGAAGTTTGGTTTACTTCTGCGCAGCGGTTTGGGAGTTAACATCAAAATTACATTTCTCGGCCATATCGCATAGATCTCACTGTGAAAAGGCTTAAATGACTTTTTTTAATTAAGTTTGAAGATTGCGCTCAAATCAAATGTCCTAGAACTAAATTTCCAAATGTAACTACTAGATTGTGATAAAATACACTATTGGGTGAAGTTTGGTTGACTTCTGCGCAGCGGTTTGGGAGTTAACATCAAAATTACATTTCTCGGCCATATCGCATAGATCTCACTGTGAAAAGGCTTAAATGGCTTTTTTGACCTAAGTTTGAGATATGCGCTCAAATCAAATGTCCTATAACCAAATTTCCACATGTAACTACTAGATTGTGATACAATACACTAATGGGTGAAGTTTGGTTGACTTCTGCGCAGCGGTTTGGGAGTTAACATCAAAATTACATTTCTCGGCCATATCGCATAGATCTCACTGTGAAAAGGCTTAAATGACTTTTTTAATTAAGTTTGATGATTGCGTTCAAACAAAATGTCCTAGAACCAAACTTCCACATGTAACTACTAGATTGTGATACAATACACTATTGGGTGAAGTTTGGTTTACTTCTGCGCAGCGGTTTGGGAGTTAACATCAAAATTACATTTCTCGGCCATATCGCATAGATCTCACTGTGAAAAGGCTTAAATGGCTTTTTTGACCTAAGTTTAATTATTGCGCTCAAACCAAATGTCCTAGAACGAAATTTTCAAATGTAACTACAAGAATGTGATACAATACACTATTGGGTGAAGTTTGGTTGACTTCTGCGCAGCGGTTTGGGAGTTAACATCAAAATTACATTTCTCGGCCATATCGCATAGATCTCACTGTGAAAAGGCTGAAATGGCTTTTTTGACCTAAGTTTGAGGATTGCGCTCAAACAAAATGTCCTAGAACAAAATTTTCAAATGTAACTACTAGATTGTGATACAATACACTATTGGGTGAAGTTTAGTTGACTTCTGCGCAGCGGTTTGGGAGTTAACATCAAAATTACATTTCTCGGCCATATCGCATAGATCTCACTGTGAAAAGGCTTAAATGACTTTTTTAATTAAGTTTGATGATTGCGTTCAAACAAAATGTCCTAGAACAATATTTTCAAATGTAACTACTAGATTGTGATACAATACACTATTGGGTGAAGTTTGGTTGACTTTTGCGCAGCGGTTTGGGAGTTAACATTAAAATTACATTTCTCGGCCATATCGCATAGATCTCACTGTGAAAAGGCTTAAATGACTTTTTTAATTAAGTTTGATGATTGCGTTCAAACAAAATGTCCTAGAACAAAATTTTCAAATGTAACTACTAGATTGTGATACAATACACTATTGGGTGAAGTTTGGTTGACTTCTGCGCAGCGGTTTGGGAGTTAACATCAAAATTACATTTCTCGGCCATATCGCATAGATCTCACTGTGAAAAGGCTTAAATGGCTTTTTTGACCTAAGTTTAATAATTGCGCTCAAACCAAATGTCCTTGAACGAAATTTTAAAATGTAACTACTAGAATGTGATACAATACACTATTGGGTGAAGTTTGGTTGACTTCTGCGCAGCGGTTTGGGAGTTAACATCAAAATTACATTTCTCGGCCATATCGCATAGATCTCACTGTGAAAAGGCTTAAATGGCTTTTTTGACCTAAGTTTGAGGATTGCGCTCAAATCAAATGTCCTAGAACCAAATTTCCACATGTAACTACTAGAATGTGATACAATACACTAATGGGTGAAGTTTGGTTGACTTCTGCGCAGCGGTTTGGGAGTTAACATCAAAATTACATTTCTCGGCCATATCGCATAGATCTCACTGTGAAAAGGCTTAAATGGCTTTTTTGACCTAAGTTTGAGGATTGCGCTCAAATCAAATGTCCTAGAACCAAATTTCCACATGTAACTACTAGATTGTGATACAATACACTAATGGGTGAAGTTTGGTTGACTTCTGCGCAGCGGTTTGGGAGTTAACATCAAAATTACATTTCTCGGCCATATCTTATAGATCTCACTGTGAAAAGGCTTAAATGACTTTTTTGACCTAAGTTTGAGGATTGCGCTCAAACAAAATGTCCTAGAACAAAATTTCTAAATGTAACTACTAGATTGTGTTACAATACACTATTGGGTGAAGTTTGGTTGACTTCTGCCTTGCGGTTTGGGAGTCAACATCAAAATTACATTTCTCGGCCATATCGCATAGATCTCACTGTGAAAAGGCTTAAATGGCTTTTTTGACCTAAGTTTGAGGATTGCGCTCAAATCAAATGTCCTAGAACCAAATTTCCACATGTAACTACTAGATTGTGATACAATACACTAATGGTTGAAGTTTGGTTGACTTCTGCGCAGCGGTTTGGGAGTGAACATCAAAATTACATTTCTCGGCCATATCGCATAGATCTCACTGTGAAAAGGCTTAAATGACTTTTTTTAATTAAGTTTGAAGATTGCGCTCAAATCAAATGTCCTAGAACTAAATTTCCAAATGTAACTACTAGATTGTGATAAAATACACTATTGGGTGAAGTTTGGTTGACTTCTGCGCAGCGGTTTGGGAGTTAACATCAAAATTACATTTCTCGGCCATATCGCATAGATCTCACTGTGAAAAGGCTTAAATGGCTTTTTTGACCTAAGTTTGAGGATTGCGCTCAAATCAAATGTCCTATAACCAAATTTCCACATGTAACTACTAGATTGTGATACAATACACTAATGGGTGAAGTTTGGTTGACTTCTGCGCAGCGGTTTGGGAGTTAACATCAAAATTACATTTCTCGGCCATATCGCATAGATCTCACTGTGAAAAGGCTTAAATGACTTTTTTAATTAAGTTTGATGATTGCGTTCAAACAAAATGTCCTAGAACAAAATTTTCAAATGTAACTACTAGATTGTGATACAATACACTATTGGGTGAAGTTTGGTTGACTTCTGCGCAGCGGTTTGGGAGTTAACATCAAAATTACATTTCTCGGCCATATCGCATAGATCTCACTGTGAAAAGGCTTAAATGACTTTTTTAATTAAGTTTAATGATTGCGCTCAAACAAAATGTCCTAGAACAAAATTTTCAAATGTAACTACTAGATTGTGATACAATACACTATTGGGTGAAGTTTGGTTGACTTCTGCGCAGCGGTTTGGGAGTTAACATCAAAATTACATTTCTCGGCCATATCGCATAGATCTCACTGTGAAAAGGCTTAAATGACTTTTTTAATTAAGTTTGATGATTGCGCTCAAACCAAATGTCCTAGAACGAAATTTTCAAATGTAACTACTAGAATGTGATACAATACACTATTGGGTGAAGTTTGGTTGACTTCTGCGCAGCGGTTTGGGAGTTAACATCAAAATTACATTTCTCGGCCATATCGCATAGATCTCACTGTGAAAAGGCTTAAATGACTTTTTTAATTAAGTTTAATGATTGCGCTCAAACAAAATGTCCTAGAACAAAATTTTCAAATGTAACTACTAGATTGTGATACAATACACTATTGGGTGAAGTTTGGTTGACTTCTGCGCAGTGGTTTGGGAGTTAACATCAAAATTACATTTCTCGGCCATATCGCATAGATCTCACTGTGAAAAGGCTTAAATGACTTTTTTAATTAAGTTTAATGATTGCGCTCAAACCAAATGTCCTAGAACGAAATTTTCAAATGTAACTACTAGAATGTGATACAATACACTATTGGGTGAAGTTTAGTTGACTTCTGCGCAGCGGTTTGGGAGTTAACATCAAAATTACATTTCTCGGCCATATCGCATAGATCTCACTGTGAAAAGGCTTAAATGACTTTTTTAATTAAGTTTGATGATTGCGCTCAAACAAAATTTCCTAGAACCAAATTTCCACATGTAACTACTAGATTGTGATACAATACACTAATGGGTGAAGTTTGGTTTACTTCTGCGCAGCGGTTTGGGAGTTAACATCAAAATTACATTTCTCGGCCATATCGCATAGATCTCACTGTGAAAACGCTTAAATGGCTTTTTTGACCTAAGTTTGAGAATTGCGCTCAAATCAAATGTCCTAGAACCAAATTTCCACATGTAACTACTAGATTGTGATACAATACACTAATGGGTGAAGTTTGGTTGACTTCTGCGCAGCGGTTTGGGAGTTAACATCAAAATTACATTTCTCGGCCATATCGCATAGATCTCACTGTGAAAAGGCTTAAATGACTTTTTTAATTAAGTTTGATGATTGCGTTCAAACAAAATGTCCTAGAACCAAATTTCCACATGTAACTACTAGATTGTGATACAATACACTATTGGGTGAAGTTTGGTTTACTTCTGCGCAGCGGTTTGGGAGTTAACATCAAAATTACATTTCTCGGCCATATCGCATAGATCTCACTGTGAAAAGGCTTAAATGACTTTTTTTAATTAAGTTTGAAGATTGCGCTCAAATCAAATGTCCTAGAACTAAATTTCCAAATGTAACTACTAGATTGTGATAAAATACACTATTGGGTGAAGTTTGGTTGACTTCTGCGCAGCGGTTTGGGAGTTAACATCAAAATTACATTTCTCGGCCATATCGCATAGATCTCACTGTGAAAAGGCTTAAATGGCTTTTTTGACCTAAGTTTGAGATATGCGCTCAAATCAAATGTCCTATAACCAAATTTCCACATGTAACTACTAGATTGTGATACAATACACTAATGGGTGAAGTTTGGTTTACTTCTGCGCAGCGGTTTGGGAGTTAACATCAAAATTACATTTCTCGGCCATATCGCATAGATCTCACTGTGAAAAGGCTTAAATGGCTTTTTTGACCTAAGTTTGAGATATGCGCTCAAATCAAATGTCCTATAACCAAATTTCCACATGTAACTACTAGATTGTGATACAATACACTAATGGGTGAAGTTTGGTTGACTTCTGCGCAGCGGTTTGGGAGTTAACATCAAAATTACATTTCTCGGCCATATCGCATAGATCTCACTGTGAAAAGGCTTAAATGACTTTTTTAATTAAGTTTGATGATTGCGTTCAAACAAAATGTCCTAGAACCAAACTTCCACATGTAACTACTAGATTGTGATACAATACACTATTGGGTGAAGTTTGGTTTACTTCTGCGCAGCGGTTTGGGAGTTAACATCAAAATTACATTTCTCGGCCATATCGCATAGATCTCACTGTGAAAAGGCTTAAATGGCTTTTTTGACCTAAGTTTAATTATTGCGCTCAAACCAAATGTCCTAGAACGAAATTTTCAAATGTAACTACAAGAATGTGATACAATACACTATTGGGTGAAGTTTGGTTGACTTCTGCGCAGCGGTTTGGGAGTTAACATCAAAATTACATTTCTCGGCCATATCGCATAGATCTCACTGTGAAAAGGCTGAAATGGCTTTTTTGACCTAAGTTTGAGGATTGCGCTCAAACAAAATGTCCTAGAACAAAATTTTCAAATGTAACTACTAGATTGTGATACAATACACTATTGGGTGAAGTTTAGTTGACTTCTGCGCAGCGGTTTGGGAGTTAACATCAAAATTACATTTCTCGGCCATATCGCATAGATCTCACTGTGAAAAGGCTTAAATGACTTTTTTAATTAAGTTTGATGATTGCGTTCAAACAAAATGTCCTAGAACAAAATTTTCAAATGTAACTACTAGATTGTGATACAATACACTATTGGGTGAAGTTTGGTTGACTTTTGCGCAGCGGTTTGGGAGTTAACATTAAAATTACATTTCTCGGCCATATCGCATAGATCTCACTGTGAAAAGGCTTAAATGACTTTTTTAATTAAGTTTGATGATTGCGTTCAAACAAAATGTCCTACAACAAAATTTTCAAATGTAACTACTAGATTGTGATACAATACACTATTGGGTGAAGTTTGGTTGACTTCTGCGCAGCGGTTTGGGAGTTAACATCAAAATTACATTTCTCGGCCATATCGCATAGATCTCACTGTGAAAAGGCTTAAATGGCTTTTTTGACCTAAGTTTAATAATTGCGCTCAAACCAAATGTCCTTGAACGAAATTTTAAAATGTAACGACTAGAATGTGATACAATACACTATTGGGTGAAGTTTGGTTGACTTCTGCGCAGCGGTTTGGGAGTTAACATCAAAATTACATTTCTCGGCCATATCGCATAGATCTCACTGTGAAAAGGCTTAAATGGCTTTTTTGACCTAAGTTTGAGGATTGCGCTCAAATCAAATGTCCTAGAACCAAATTTCCACATGTAACTACTAGATTGTGATACAATACACTAATGGGTGAAGTTTGGTTGACTTCTGCGCAGCGGTTTGGGAGTTAACATCAAAATTACATTTCTCGGCCATATCTTATAGATCTCACTGTGAAAAGGCTTAAATGACTTTTTTGACCTAAGTTTGAGGATTGCGCTCAAACAAAATGTCCTAGAACAAAATTTCTAAATGTAACTACTAGATTGTGTTACAATACACTATTGGGTGAAGTTTGGTTGACTTCTGCCTTGCGGTTTGGGAGTCAACATCAAAATTACATTTCTCGGCCATATCGCATAGATCTCACTGTGAAAAGGCTTAAATGGCTTTTTTGACCTAAGTTTGAGGATTGCGCTCAAATCAAATGTCCTAGAACCAAATTTCCACATGTAACTACTAGATTGTGATACAATACACTAATGGTTGAAGTTTGGTTGACTTCTGCGCAGCGGTTTGGGAGTGAACATCAAAATTACATTTCTCGGCCAAATCGCATAGATCTCACTGTGAAAAGGCTTAAATTACTTTTTTTAATTAAGTTTGAAGATTGCGCTCAAATCAAATGTCCTAGAACTAAATTTCCAAATGTAACTACTAGATTGTGATAAAATACACTATTGGGTGAAGTTTGGTTGACTTCTGCGCAGCGGTTTGGGAGTTAACATCAAAATTACATTTCTCGGCCATATCGCATAGATCTCACTGTGAAAAGGCTTAAATGGCTTTTTTGACCTAAGTTTGAGGATTGCGCTCAAATCAAATGTCCTATAACCAAATTTCCACATGTAACTACTAGATTGTGATACAATACACTAATGGGTGAAGTTTGGTTGACTTCTGCGCAGCGGTTTGGGAGTTAACATCAAAATTACATTTCTCGGCCATATCGCATAGATCTCACTGTGAAAAGGCTTAAATGACTTTTTTAATTAAGTTTGATGATTGCGTTCAAACAAAATGTCCTAGAACAAAATTTTCAAATGTAACTACTAGATTGTGATACAATACACTATTGGGTGAAGTTTGGTTGACTTCTGCGCAGCGGTTTGGGAGTTAACATCAAAATTACATTTCTCGGCCATATCGCATAGATCTCACTGTGAAAAGGCTTAAATGACTTTTTTAATTAAGTTTAATGATTGCACTCAAACCAAATGTCCTAGAACAAAATTTTCAAATGTAACTACTAGATTGTGATACAATACACTATTGGGTGAAGTTTGGTTGACTTCTGCGCAGCGGTTTGGGAGTTAACATCAAAATTACATTTCTCGGCCATATCGCATAGATCTCACTGTGAAAAGGCTTAAATGACTTTTTTAATTAAGTTTGATGATTGCGCTCAAACAAAATTTCCTAGAACCAAATTTCCACATGTAACTACTAGATTGTGATACAATACACTAATGGGTGAAGTTTGGTTTACTTCTGCGCAGCGGTTTGGGAGTTAACATCAAAATTACATTTCTCGGCCATATCGCATAGATCTCACTGTGAAAACGCTTAAATGGCTTTTTTGACCTAAGTTTGAGAATTGCGCTCAAATCAAATGTCCTAGAACCAAATTTCCACATGTAACTACTAGATTGTGATACAATACACTAATGGGTGAAGTTTGGTTGACTTCTGCGCAGCGGTTTGGGAGTTAACATCAAAATTACATTTCTCGGCCATATCGCATAGATCTCACTGTGAAAAGGCTTAAATGGCTTTTTTGACCTAGGTTTGAGGATTGCGCTCAAATCAAATGTCCTAGAACCAAATTTCCACATGTAACTACTAGATTGTGATACAATACACTAATGGGTGAAGTTTGGTTTACTTCTGCGCAGCGGTTTGGGAGTTAACATCAAAATTACATTTCTCGGCCATATCGCATAGATCTCACTGTGAAAAGGCTTAAATGGCTTTTTTGACCTAAGTTTGAGGATTGCGCTCAAATCAAATGTCCTAGAACCAAATTTCCACATGTAACTACTAGATTATGATACAATACACTAATGGGTGAAGTTTGGTTGACTTCTGCGCAGCGGTTTGGGAGTTAACATCAAAATTACATTTCTCGGCCATATCGCATAGATCTCACTGTGAAAAGGCTTAAATGACTTTTTTAATTAAGTTTAATGATTGCGCTCAAACAAAATTTCCTAGAACAAAATTTTCAAATGTAACTACTAGATTGTGATACAATACACTAATGGGTGAAGTTTGGTTTACTTTTGCGCAGCGGTTTGGGAGTTAACATCATCGCATAGATCTCACTGTGAAAAGGCTTAAATGGCTTTTTTGACCTAAGTTTAATGATTGCGCTCAAACCAAATGTCCTAGAACGAAATTTTCAAATGTAACTACTAGAATGTGATACAATACACTATTGGGTGAAGTTTGGTTGACTTCTGCGCAGCGGTTTGGGAGTTAACATCAAAATTACATTTCTCGGCCATATCGCATAGATCTCACTGTGAAAAGGCTTAAATGGCTTTTTTGACCTAAGTTTGAGGATTGCGCTCAAACAAAATGTCCTAGAACAAAATTTTCAAATGTAACTACTAGATTGTGATACAATACACTATTGGGTGAAGTTTGGTTGACTTCTGCGCAGCGGTTTGGGAGTTAACATCAAAATTACATTTCTCGGCCATATCGCATAGATCTCACTGTGAAAAGGCTTAAATGGCTTTTTTGACCTAAGTTTGAGGATTGCGCTCAAATCAAATGTCCTAGAACCAAATTTCCACATGTAACTACTAGATTATGATACAATACACTAATGGGTGAAGTTTGGTTGACTTCTGCGCAGCGGTTTGGGAGTTAACATCAAAATTACATTTCTCGGCCATATCGCATAGATCTCACTGTGAAAAGGCTTAAATGACTTTTTTAATTAAGTTTAATGATTGCGCTCAAACAAAATTTCCTAGAACAAAATTTTCAAATGTAACTACTAGATTGTGATACAATACACTAATGGGTGAAGTTTGGTTTACTTTTGCGCAGCGGTTTGGGAGTTAACATCATCGCATAGATCTCACTGTGAAAAGGCTTAAATGACTTTTTTAATTAAGTTTAATGATTGCGCTCAAACCAAATGTCCTAGAACGAAATTTTCAAATGTAACTACTAGAATGTGATACAATACACTATTGGGTGAAGTTTGGTTGACTTCTGCGCAGCGGTTTGGGAGTTAACATCAAAATTACATTTCTCGGCCATATCGCATAGATCTCACTGTGAAAAGGCTTAAATGGCTTTTTTGACCTAAGTTTGAGGATTGCGCTCAAACAAAATGTCCTAGAACAAAATTTTCAAATGTAACTACTAGATTGTGATACAATACACTATTGGGTGAAGTTTGGTTGACTTCTGCGCAGCGGTTTGGGAGTTAACATCAAAATTACATTTCTCGGCCATATCGCATAGATCTCACTGTGAAAAGGCTTAAATGGCTTTTTTGACCTAAGTTTGAGGATTGCGCTCAAATCAAATGTCCTAGAACCAAATTTCCACATGTAACTACTAGATTATGATACAATACACTAATGGGTGAAGTTTGGTTGACTTCTGCGCAGCGGTTTGGGAGTTAACATCAAAATTACATTTCTCGGCCATATCGCATAGATCTCACTGTGAAAAGGCTTAAATGACTTTTTTAATTAAGTTTAATGATTGCGCTCAAACAAAATTTCCTAGAACAAAATTTTCAAATGTAACTACTAGATTGTGATACAATACACTAATGGGTGAAGTTTGGTTTACTTTTGCGCAGCGGTTTGGGAGTTAACATCATCGCATAGATCTCACTGTGAAAAGGCTTAAATGGCTTTTTTGACCTAAGTTTAATGATTGCGCTCAAACCAAATGTCCTAGAACGAAATTTTCAAATGTAACTACTAGAATGTGATACAATACACTATTGGGTGAAGTTTGGTTGACTTCTGCGCAGCGGTTTGGGAGTTAACATCAAAATTACATTTCTCGGCCATATCGCATAGATCTCACTGTGAAAAGGCTTAAATGGCTTTTTTGACCTAAGTTTGAGGATTGCGCTCAAACCAAATGTCCTAGAACGAAATTTTCAAATGTAACTACTAGAATGTGATACAATACACTATTGGGTGAAGTTTGGTTGACTTCTGCGCAGCGGTTTGGGAGTTAACATCAAAATTACATTTCTCGGCCATATCGCATAGATCTCACTGTGAAAAGGCTTAAATGGCTTTTTTGACCTAAGTTTGAGGATTGCGCTCAAACAAAATGTCCTAGAACAAAATTTTCAAATGTAACTACTAGATTGTGATACAATACACTATTGGGTGAAGTTTGGTTGACTTCTGCGCAGCGGTTTGGGAGTTAACATCAAAATTACATTTCTCGGCCATATCGCATAGATCTCACTGTGAAAAGGCTTAAATGGCTTTTTTGACCTAAGTTTGAGGATTGCGCTCAAATCAAATGTCCTAGAACCAAATTTCCACATGTAACTACTAGATTATGATACAATACACTAATGGGTGAAGTTTGGTTGACTTCTGCGCAGCGGTTTGGGAGTTAACATCAAAATTACATTTCTCGGCCATATCGCATAGATCTCACTGTGAAAAGGCTTAAATGACTTTTTTTATTAAGTTTAATGATTGCGCTCAAACTAAATGTCCTAGAACGAAATTTTCAAATGTAACTACTAGAATGTGATACAATACACTATTGGGTGAAGTTTGGTTGACTTCTGCGCAGCGGTTTGGGAGTTAACATCAAAATTACATTTCTCGGCCATATCGCATAGATCTCACTGTGAAAAGGCTTAAATGGCTTTTTTGACCTAAGTTTGAGGATTGCGCTCAAATCAAATGTCCTAGAACCAAATTTCCACATGTAACTACTAGATTGTGATACAATACACTAATGGGTGAAGTTTGGTTTACTTCTGCGCAGCGGTTTGGGAGTTAACATCAAAATTACATTTCTCGGCCATATCGCATAGATCTCACTGTGAAAAGGCTTAAATGACTTTTTTAATTAAGTTTGATGATTGCGCTCAAACAAAATGTCCTAGAACAAAATTTTCAAATGTAACTACTAGATTGTGATACAATACACTATTGGGTGAAGTTTGGTTGACTTCTGCGCAGCGGTTTGGGAGTTAACATCAAAATTACATTTCTCGGCCATATCGCATAGATCTCACTGTGAAAAGGCTTAAATGGCTTTTTTGACCTAAGTTTGAGGATTGCGCTCAAATCAAATGTCCTAGAACCAAATTTCCACATGTAACTACTAGATTGTGATACAATACACTAATGGTTGAAGTTTGGTTGACTTCTGCGCAGCGGTTTGGGAGTGAACATCAAAATTACATTTCTCGGCCATATCGCATAGATCTCACTGTGAAAAGGCTTAAATGACTTTTTTTAATTAAGTTTGAATATTGCGCTCAAATCAAATGTCCTAGAACTAAATTTCCAAATGTAACTACTAGATTGTGATAAAATACACTATTGGGTGAAGTTTGGTTGACTTCTGCGCAGCGGTTTGGGAGTTAACATCAAAATTACATTTCTCGGCCATATCGCATAGATCTCACTGTGAAAAGGCTTAAATGGCTTTTTTGACCTGTTTGAGGATTGCGCTCAAATCAAATGTCCTATAACCAAATTTCCACATGTAACTACTAGATTGTGATACAATACACTAATGGGTGAAGTTTGGTTGACTTCTGCGCAGCGGTTTGGGAGTTAACATCAAAGGGTTAGGGTTAGGGTTTAGGGTTAGGGTTAGGTTTGGGAAAGATTCTCCTTCTGGGAGGTGTAAACCTCCCAGAATGGAGAGATGCTCTGTCCACCCACAGCTTCCCATACTGTCTTTGTGTGTTCATTTTGAAGTCTCTGTCCTGTCAAAGTTTTGTTGTGTTTATCAATGTGATTTTATTTATCTTTGTTTTAAATGTTTGTCTTTGTTTGTCTATTTATATCTGTTTGTCCGTGTTTGTCTTTGTTTGTCTGTTTGTATCTGTTTGTCCTTGTTTGTTTTGTTAAATGTCAAAAAATCCAAAATTACTGTGCTTCCCGTCGACGTTTCGGCCTTAATAAGGCCTTCCTCAGGACGTAGCACAGGTTTTTCTATAAGTTGTATTGTCTATTTGTGTTGTGATGTCTTCTGTTTGAGTTCTTTCCTATTTGGTGTTTTCTGTAGAAATGACTGTTACTTGTCTTTGTTCATTCTCTTATCTTCACTTTTTGACTTTATTTTAACTTGTTTTTCAGATTGCTTTTTATGTGTTGCATTTAAGTGTAATGGGTTATATTGTGTTTCTATGTGTTTTATCCAATATGGAATGTATTGTATTTCTTAATATTTAATATTTTTAACTGTATGGTAAGTATATAGTTTTTTATGGTAAGTATGTAGTTTTTTTATGGTAAGTATGTAGTTTTTTAGGTTTATAATTAAGGTAAGTATATGTTTTAGGTTTAGTCCATAGTTTAGGGTTAGTGTAGTGTGTAGGGTTAGTGTAGTGTGTAGGGTTAGTTAGTAGTCTAATTAGGGTTAGGATTAGTTGTGGTTAGTGTAGTGTAGGGTTAATTAGTATTCCAATTAGGGTTAGAATTAGTTGTGGTTAGTGTAGTGTAGGGTTAGTCAGTATTTCAATTAGGGTTAGAATTAGTTGTGATTAGTGTAGTGTAGGGTTAGTCAGTATTTCAATTATGGTTATGAGTTGTTAGGGTTAGTAGTTTAAGTAGGGTTAGTCAGTATTTAGATTAGTTGTGAATTGTTAGTGTTAGTGCAGGGCTTATGGGTAGTCTATCATTTAGGGTTCTTAGTTTTGTGTTTAGTATTAAAGTCTAGGGTTAGTCCATGTGTTGTTATTATTGTTAGGGTTAGTGTAGATTTTAGGACTAGGTCATAACCAATTTTGCCTTTTTATTTTCTCTACGAATCCTCCGAATCATGGCGTCTATATCCTCTTGACTTCTCAGTCCTCCCTCTCTTCTGTCTTCTAGTTCTTCCTCTTCTGGGTCTATTTCTATGTTATGCCTTTCCTTTCTCTCTGCTAGTGGTGTTTCCTCTCCTGTTCTTTGTGCCTGCATCTTCCCTTTCTTTCTTTCTATTGTCATCATCATTTCTTCTATCTTTTGCATGTCCTGTTCCACTCTCTGGTGTCCCACTGACTTTGCTTCTGTACTTTCTTTGTCTTTTTCTTTTCCATGTTCTTTGATCTTCCGTACTGTCACATTCTTTGGTGTTCTTTCCACTCTGGGTGGTTCTTCTCTGAGAAGTGTCTTAACTGTCTTTCTCTTTTCCTCTTCCTGGTGTATTCGTTCATTCTTTGGTGTCTCTGTTTTCTTTGGTGTTCTGTCCTTCTTAAGTATCTCTGTCTTTTGGGTTCCTTCCTGTTTTTGATCTTTCTTTCTTTCCATCTTTGGTGACTCCTCTTTCTTTGGGGTTCCTTCCATCCTTGGTCTTCCTATCATCTTCAGGTCCTTCTGTCTTTCCATCTTTGGTGTGTCTTCAAGATCACGCCCCTTCGTCCCCAATTGGTCCTCTTCATCTTCATCAATTATGTCATCCATACTTATATCTGTCTCAAGAAATTCCATCCTTTCTGATATCATTGTCTCAGCATAGTCGCAGGTCTCTTGGGTCAAGCGTGGAAGGTTCCTCGCCGCCCAGCGCTTAGCCACCTCAAAAGCAGGTCTCCAATTTGTGGTATAATTACCATCCAACTGTTCCAGTAAGTCTTTCAAACATTCAACATAATGATTTTTCAAAACCACACACGTAGAATGTGCCCATTCCATCGCGTTGATTTCAATTTGTTCACGAGTTGTTTTGTTCGGCAAAGCTGGTCTTATCATTTCTGTTAATGTTTCTTTCATTTTTCTGATCATTTTTGGTTCTGTTGTCTTGGTTGTTATATCCACTTTCTCCATATGGTGTAATACTTTTATCAGGTCATGTAAGTTTTTCACCAGATCCCTGAACCAGGGTTCTGTCTTCTGTCCATGCTTTTTGGGAGAGACCCTATTTCCCGAACGGGTCAACTCAGCATAGGATTTGAGGTTAGACCGGTATGGAGAAGCGTTAGCTGTGGAGGCCTTGGCAGGGTTAGGTTTGGGAAAGATTCTCCTTCTGGGAGGTGTAAACCTCCCAGAATGGAGAGATGCTCTGTCCACCCACAGCTTCCCATACTGTCTTTGTGTGTTCATTTTGAAGTCTCTGTCCTGTCAAAGTTTTGTTGTGTTTATCAATGTGATTTTATTTATCTTTGTTTTAAATGTTTGTCTTTGTTTGTCTATTTATATCTGTTTGTCCGTGTTTGTCTTTGTTTGTCTGTTTGTATCTGTTTGTCCTTGTTTGTTTTGTTAAATGTCAAAAAATCCAAAATTACTGTGCTTCCCGTCGACGTTTCGGCCTTAATAAGGCCTTCCTCAGGACGTAGCACAGGTTTTTCTATAAGTTGTATTGTCTATTTGTGTTGTGATGTCTTCTGTTTGAGTTCTTTCCTATTTGGTGTTTTCTGTAGAAATGACTGTTACTTGTCTTTGTTCATTCTCTTATCTTCACTTTTTGACTTTATTTTAACTTGTTTTTCAGATTGCTTTTTATGTGTTGCATTTAAGTGTAATGGGTTATATTGTGTTTCTATGTGTTTTATCCAATATGGAATGTATTGTATTTCTTAATATTTAATATTTTTAACTGTATGGTAAGTATATAGTTTTTTATGGTAAGTATGTAGTTTTTTTATGGTAAGTATGTAGTTTTTTAGGTTTATAATTAAGGTAAGTATATGTTTTAGGTTTAGTCCATAGTTTAGGGTTAGTGTAGTGTGTAGGGTTAGTGTAGTGTGTAGGGTTAGTTAGTAGTCTAATTAGGGTTAGGATTAGTTGTGGTTAGTGTAGTGTAGGGTTAATTAGTATTCCAATTAGGGTTAGAATTAGTTGTGGTTAGTGTAGTGTAGGGTTAGTCAGTATTTCAATTAGGGTTAGAATTAGTTGTGATTAGTGTAGTGTAGGGTTAGTCAGTATTTCAATTATGGTTATGAGTTGTTAGGGTTAGTAGTTTAAGTAGGGTTAGTCAGTATTTAGATTAGTTGTGAATTGTTAGTGTTAGTGCAGGGCTTATGGGTAGTCTATCATTTAGGGTTCTTAGTTTTGTGTTTAGTATTAAAGTCTAGGGTTAGTCCATGTGTTGTTATTATTGTTAGGGTTAGTGTAGATTTTAGGACTAGGTCATAACCAATTTTGCCTTTTTATTTTCTCTACGAATCCTCCGAATCATGGCGTCTATATCCTCTTGACTTCTCAGTCCTCCCTCTCTTCTGTCTTCTAGTTCTTCCTCTTCTGGGTCTATTTCTATGTTATGCCTTTCCTTTCTCTCTGCTAGTGGTGTTTCCTCTCCTGTTCTTTGTGCCTGCATCTTCCCTTTCTTTCTTTCTATTGTCATCATCATTTCTTCTATCTTTTGCATGTCCTGTTCCACTCTCTGGTGTCCCACTGACTTTGCTTCTGTACTTTCTTTGTCTTTTTCTTTTCCATGTTCTTTGATCTTCCGTACTGTCACATTCTTTGGTGTTCTTTCCACTCTGGGTGGTTCTTCTCTGAGAAGTGTCTTAACTGTCTTTCTCTTTTCCTCTTCCTGGTGTATTCGTTCATTCTTTGGTGTCTCTGTTTTCTTTGGTGTTCTGTCCTTCTTAAGTATCTCTGTCTTTTGGGTTCCTTCCTGTTTTTGATCTTTCTTTCTTTCCATCTTTGGTGACTCCTCTTTCTTTGGGGTTCCTTCCATCCTTGGTCTTCCTATCATCTTCAGGTCCTTCTGTCTTTCCATCTTTGGTGTGTCTTCAAGATCACGCCCCTTCGTCCCCAATTGGTCCTCTTCATCTTCATCAATTATGTCATCCATACTTATATCTGTCTCAAGAAATTCCATCCTTTCTGATATCATTGTCTCAGCATAGTCGCAGGTCTCTTGGGTCAAGCGTGGAAGGTTCCTCGCCGCCCAGCGCTTAGCCACCTCAAAAGCAGGTCTCCAATTTGTGGTATAATTACCATCCAACTGTTCCAGTAAGTCTTTCAAACATTCAACATAATGATTTTTCAAAACCACACACGTAGAATGTGCCCATTCCATCGCGTTGATTTCAATTTGTTCACGAGTTGTTTTGTTCGGCAAAGCTGGTCTTATCATTTCTGTTAATGTTTCTTTCATTTTTCTGATCATTTTTGGTTCTGTTGTCTTGGTTGTTATATCCACTTTCTCCATATGGTGTAATACTTTTATCAGGTCATGTAAGTTTTTCACCAGATCCCTGAACCAGGGTTCTGTCTTCTGTCCATGCTTTTTGGGAGAGACCCTATTTCCCGAACGGGTCAACTCAGCATAGGATTTGAGGTTAGACCGGTATGGAGAAGCGTTAGCTGTGGAGGCCTTGGCAGGGTTAGGTTTGGGAAAGATTCTCCTTCTGGGAGGTGTAAACCTCCCAGAATGGAGAGATGCTCTGTCCACCCACAGCTTCCCATACTGTCTTTGTGTGTTCATTTTGAAGTCTCTGTCCTGTCAAAGTTTTGTTGTGTTTATCAATGTGATTTTATTTATCTTTGTTTTAAATGTTTGTCTTTGTTTGTCTATTTATATCTGTTTGTCCGTGTTTGTCTTTGTTTGTCTGTTTGTATCTGTTTGTCCTTGTTTGTTTTGTTAAATGTCAAAAAATCCAAAATTACTGTGCTTCCCGTCGACGTTTCGGCCTTAATAAGGCCTTCCTCAGGACGTAGCACAGGTTTTTCTATAAGTTGTATTGTCTATTTGTGTTGTGATGTCTTCTGTTTGAGTTCTTTCCTATTTGGTGTTTTCTGTAGAAATGACTGTTACTTGTCTTTGTTCATTCTCTTATCTTCACTTTTTGACTTTATTTTAACTTGTTTTTCAGATTGCTTTTTATGTGTTGCATTTAAGTGTAATGGGTTATATTGTGTTTCTATGTGTTTTATCCAATATGGAATGTATTGTATTTCTTAATATTTAATATTTTTAACTGTATGGTAAGTATATAGTTTTTTATGGTAAGTATGTAGTTTTTTTATGGTAAGTATGTAGTTTTTTAGGTTTATAATTAAGGTAAGTATATGTTTTAGGTTTAGTCCATAGTTTAGGGTTAGTGTAGTGTGTAGGGTTAGTGTAGTGTGTAGGGTTAGTTAGTAGTCTAATTAGGGTTAGGATTAGTTGTGGTTAGTGTAGTGTAGGGTTAATTAGTATTCCAATTAGGGTTAGAATTAGTTGTGGTTAGTGTAGTGTAGGGTTAGTCAGTATTTCAATTAGGGTTAGAATTAGTTGTGATTAGTGTAGTGTAGGGTTAGTCAGTATTTCAATTATGGTTATGAGTTGTTAGGGTTAGTAGTTTAAGTAGGGTTAGTCAGTATTTAGATTAGTTGTGAATTGTTAGTGTTAGTGCAGGGCTTATGGGTAGTCTATCATTTAGGGTTCTTAGTTTTGTGTTTAGTATTAAAGTCTAGGGTTAGTCCATGTGTTGTTATTATTGTTAGGGTTAGTGTAGATTTTAGGACTAGGTCATAAGGGTTAGGGTTAGGATTGGGGAGAAGGTTTCCCTCCCCTGGAGGCAGCCCGAAGACCACCCCCAGGATCACTGGAAAAAAGCACTGTCCATCCACCTGCCTCTGTGTGTTCCCCATGAAAGAGGGTAGAAAAATTTAGCCTTAACCGACTATTGGGTATACGAATTGCAGTGTTTTGTCGACGTTTCGGCATCACTGTGCCTTCCTCAGGACAAACTGCATCACACTGGCAAGCATGCGCCCTGCTTGGGCGTCTAATAGCAATTGCCATAAACAAATTTAGTTACGCCAATTTCACACCAAGAAGCGCCCAACCTAACGTCTTACAAACATGGTGGAACGTGTCAACGTCATGCGGGTGCCCTACTTAACACTCAATCCGCCATGACGGAACAAATTTAGACCCGCCCCAACCAATTAGGGTTAACGGTTGCTAGGGTTAGTTGCCCTAGGGTTTGCAACAGCGCCCCCTATGGTTGGGGTTAGGGTTAAGACATGGGTGGGGTGTCACCAGCCACCCTTCTCCTAGTCCTCCCTCCAAGAGCGAATGGCACAAGAGCACTCCCCGACGTATATCTGTACCGCAAAAGGAAATGGAGTGTTATCCACCGAGAGGCAGCAAAGTGGAGGCGCGGGCGGATTAGGATTGGGGAGAAGGTTTCCCTCCCCTGGAGGCAGCCCGAAGACCACCCCCAGGATCACTGGAAAAAAGCACTGTCCATCCACCTGCCTCTGTGTGTTCCCCATGAAAGAGGGTAGAAAAATTTAGCCTTAACCGACTATTGGGTATACGAATTGCAGTGTTTTGTCGACGTTTCGGCATCACTGTGCCTTCCTCAGGACAAACTGCATCACACTGGCAAGCATGCGCCCTGCTTGGGCGTCTAATAGCAATTGCCATAAACAAATTTAGTTACGCCAATTTCACACCAAGAAGCGCCCAACCTAACGTCTTACAAACATGGTGGAATGTGTCAACGTCATGCGGGTGCCCTACTTAACACTCAATCCGCCATGACGGAACAAATTTAGACCCGCCCCAACCAATTAGGGTTAACGGTTGCTAGGGTTAGTTGCCCTAGGGTTTGCAACAGCGCCCCCTATGGTTGGGGTTAGGGTTAAGACATGGGTGGGGTGTCACCAGCCACCCTTCTCCTAGTCCTCCCTCCAAGAGCGAATGGCACAAGAGCACTCCCCGACGTATATCTGTACCGCAAAAGGAAATGGAGTGTTATCCACCGAGAGGCAGCAAAGTGGAGGCGCGGGCGGATTAGGATTGGGGAGAAGGTTTCCCTCCCCTGGAGGCAGCCCGAAGACCACCCCCAGGATCACTGGAAAAAAGCACTGTCCATCCACCTGCCTCTGTGTGTTCCCCATGAAAGAGGGTAGAAAAATTTAGCCTTAACCGACTATTGGGTATACGAATTGCAGTGTTTTGTCGACGTTTCGGCATCACTGTGCCTTCCTCAGGACAAACTGCATCACACTGGCAAGCATGCGCCCTGCTTGGGCGTCTAATAGCAATTGCCATAAACAAATTTAGTTACGCCAATTTCACACCAAGAAGCGCCCAACCTAACGTCTTACAAACATGGTGGAATGTGTCAACGTCATGCGGGTGCCCTACTTAACACTCAATCCGCCATGACGGAACAAATTTAGACCCGCCCCAACCAATTAGGGTTAACGGTTGCTAGGGTTAGTTGCCCTAGGGTTTGCAACAGCGCCCCCTATGGTTGGGGTTAGGGTTAAGACATGGGTGGGGTGTCACCAGCCACCCTTCTCCTAGTCCTCCCTCCAAGAGCGAATGGCACAAGAGCACTCCCCGACGTATATCTGTACCGCAAAAGGAAATGGAGTGTTATCCACCGAGAGGCAGCAAAGTGGAGGCGCGGGCGGATTAGGATTGGGGAGAAGGTTTCCCTCCCCTGGAGGCAGCCCGAAGACCACCCCCAGGATCACTGGAAAAAAGCACTGTCCATCCACCTGCCTCTGTGTGTTCCCCATGAAAGAGGGTAGAAAAATTTAGCCTTAACCGACTATTGGGTATACGAATTGCAGTGTTTTGTCGACGTTTCGGCATCACTGTGCCTTCCTCAGGACAAACTGCATCACACTGGCAAGCATGCGCCCTGCTTGGGCGTCTAATAGCAATTGCCATAAACAAATTTAGTTACGCCAATTTCACACCAAGAAGCGCCCAACCTAACGTCTTACAAACATGGTGGAATGTGTCAACGTCATGCGGGTGCCCTACTTAACACTCAATCCGCCATGACGGAACAAATTTAGACCCGCCCCAACCAATTAGGGTTAACGGTTGCTAGGGTTAGTTGCCCTAGGGTTTGCAACAGCGCCCCCTATGGTTGGGGTTAGGGTTAAGACATGGGTGGGGTGTCACCAGCCACCCTTCTCCTAGTCCTCCCTCCAAGAGCGAATGGCACAAGAGCACTCCCCGACGTATATCTGTACCGCAAAAGGAAATGGAGTGTTATCCACCGAGAGGCAGCAAAGTGGAGGCGCGGGCGGATTAGGATTGGGGAGAAGGTTTCCCTCCCCTGGAGGCAGCCCGAAGACCACCCCCAGGATCACTGGAAAAAAGCACTGTCCATCCACCTGCCTCTGTGTGTTCCCCATGAAAGAGGGTAGAAAAATTTAGCCTTAACCGACTATTGGGTATACGAATTGCAGTGTTTTGTCGACGTTTCGGCATCACTGTGCCTTCCTCAGGACAAACTGCATCACACTGGCAAGCATGCGCCCTGCTTGGGCGTCTAATAGCAATTGCCATAAACAAATTTAGTTACGCCAATTTCACACCAAGAAGCGCCCAACCTAACGTCTTACAAACATGGTGGAATGTGTCAACGTCATGCGGGTGCCCTACTTAACACTCAATCCGCCATGACGGAACAAATTTAGACCCGCCCCAACCAATTAGGGTTAACGGTTGCTAGGGTTAGTTGCCCTAGGGTTTGCAACAGCGCCCCCTATGGTTGGGGTTAGGGTTAAGACATGGGTGGGGTGTCACCAGCCACCCTTCTCCTAGTCCTCCCTCCAAGAGCGAATGGCACAAGAGCACTCCCCGACGTATATCTGTACCGCAAAAGGAAATGGAGTGTTATCCACCGAGAGGCAGCAAAGTGGAGGCGCGGGCGGATTAGGATTGGGGAGAAGGTTTCCCTCCCCTGGAGGCAGCCCGAAGACCACCCCCAGGATCACTGGAAAAAAGCACTGTCCATCCACCTGCCTCTGTGTGTTCCCCATGAAAGAGGGTAGAAAAATTTAGCCTTAACCGACTATTGGGTATACGAATTGCAGTGTTTTGTCGACGTTTCGGCATCACTGTGCCTTCCTCAGGACAAACTGCATCACACTGGCAAGCATGCGCCCTGCTTGGGCGTCTAATAGCAATTGCCATAAACAAATTTAGTTACGCCAATTTCACACCAAGAAGCGCCCAACCTAACGTCTTACAAACATGGTGGAATGTGTCAACGTCATGCGGGTGCCCTACTTAACACTCAATCCGCCATGACGGAACAAATTTAGACCCGCCCCAACCAATTAGGGTTAACGGTTGCTAGGGTTAGTTGCCCTAGGGTTTGCAACAGCGCCCCCTATGGTTGGGGTTAGGGTTAAGACATGGGTGGGGTGTCACCAGCCACCCTTCTCCTAGTCCTCCCTCCAAGAGCGAATGGCACAAGAGCACTCCCCGACGTATATCTGTACCGCAAAAGGAAATGGAGTGTTATCCACCGAGAGGCAGCAAAGTGGAGGCGCGGGCGGATTAGGATTGGGGAGAAGGTTTCCCTCCCCTGGAGGCAGCCCGAAGACCACCCCCAGGATCACTGGAAAAAAGCACTGTCCATCCACCTGCCTCTGTGTGTTCCCCATGAAAGAGGGTAGAAAAATTTAGCCTTAACCGACTATTGGGTATACGAATTGCAGTGTTTTGTCGACGTTTCGGCATCACTGTGCCTTCCTCAGGACAAACTGCATCACACTGGCAAGCATGCGCCCTGCTTGGGCGTCTAATAGCAATTGCCATAAACAAATTTAGTTACGCCAATTTCACACCAAGAAGCGCCCAACCTAACGTCTTACAAACATGGTGGAATGTGTCAACGTCATGCGGGTGCCCTACTTAACACTCAATCCGCCATGACGGAACAAATTTAGACCCGCCCCAACCAATTAGGGTTAACGGTTGCTAGGGTTAGTTGCCCTAGGGTTTGCAACAGCGCCCCCTATGGTTGGGGTTAGGGTTAAGACATGGGTGGGGTGTCACCAGCCACCCTTCTCCTAGTCCTCCCTCCAAGAGCGAATGGCACAAGAGCACTCCCCGACGTATATCTGTACCGCAAAAGGAAATGGAGTGTTATCCACCGAGAGGCAGCAAAGTGGAGGCGCGGGCGGATTAGGATTGGGGAGAAGGTTTCCCTCCCCTGGAGGCAGCCCGAAGACCACCCCCAGGATCACTGGAAAAAAGCACTGTCCATCCACCTGCCTCTGTGTGTTCCCCATGAAAGAGGGTAGAAAAATTTAGCCTTAACCGACTATTGGGTATACGAATTGCAGTGTTTTGTCGACGTTTCGGCATCACTGTGCCTTCCTCAGGACAAACTGCATCACACTGGCAAGCATGCGCCCTGCTTGGGCGTCTAATAGCAATTGCCATAAACAAATTTAGTTACGCCAATTTCACACCAAGAAGCGCCCAACCTAACGTCTTACAAACATGGTGGAATGTGTCAACGTCATGCGGGTGCCCTACTTAACACTCAATCCGCCATGACGGAACAAATTTAGACCCGCCCCAACCAATTAGGGTTAACGGTTGCTAGGGTTAGTTGCCCTAGGGTTTGCAACAGCGCCCCCTATGGTTGGGGTTAGGGTTAAGACATGGGTGGGGTGTCACCAGCCACCCTTCTCCTAGTCCTCCCTCCAAGAGCGAATGGCACAAGAGCACTCCCCGACGTATATCTGTACCGCAAAAGGAAATGGAGTGTTATCCACCGAGAGGCAGCAAAGTGGAGGCGCGGGCGGATTAGGATTGGGGAGAAGGTTTCCCTCCCCTGGAGGCAGCCCGAAGACCACCCCCAGGATCACTGGAAAAAAGCACTGTCCATCCACCTGCCTCTGTGTGTTCCCCATGAAAGAGGGTAGAAAAATTTAGCCTTAACCGACTATTGGGTATACGAATTGCAGTGTTTTGTCGACGTTTCGGCATCACTGTGCCTTCCTCAGGACAAACTGCATCACACTGGCAAGCATGCGCCCTGCTTGGGCGTCTAATAGCAATTGCCATAAACAAATTTAGTTACGCCAATTTCACACCAAGAAGCGCCCAACCTAACGTCTTACAAACATGGTGGAATGTGTCAACGTCATGCGGGTGCCCTACTTAACACTCAATCCGCCATGACGGAACAAATTTAGACCCGCCCCAACCAATTAGGGTTAACGGTTGCTAGGGTTAGTTGCCCTAGGGTTTGCAACAGCGCCCCCTATGGTTGGGGTTAGGGTTAAGACATGGGTGGGGTGTCACCAGCCACCCTTCTCCTAGTCCTCCCTCCAAGAGCGAATGGCACAAGAGCACTCCCCGACGTATATCTGTACCGCAAAAGGAAATGGAGTGTTATCCACCGAGAGGCAGCAAAGTGGAGGCGCGGGCGGATTAGGATTGGGGAGAAGGTTTCCCTCCCCTGGAGGCAGCCCGAAGACCACCCCCAGGATCACTGGAAAAAAGCACTGTCCATCCACCTGCCTCTGTGTGTTCCCCATGAAAGAGGGTAGAAAAATTTAGCCTTAACCGACTATTGGGTATACGAATTGCAGTGTTTTGTCGACGTTTCGGCATCACTGTGCCTTCCTCAGGACAAACTGCATCACACTGGCAAGCATGCGCCCTGCTTGGGCGTCTAATAGCAATTGCCATAAACAAATTTAGTTACGCCAATTTCACACCAAGAAGCGCCCAACCTAACGTCTTACAAACATGGTGGAATGTGTCAACGTCATGCGGGTGCCCTACTTAACACTCAATCCGCCATGACGGAACAAATTTAGACCCGCCCCAACCAATTAGGGTTAACGGTTGCTAGGGTTAGTTGCCCTAGGGTTTGCAACAGCGCCCCCTATGGTTGGGGTTAGGGTTAAGACATGGGTGGGGTGTCACCAGCCACCCTTCTCCTAGTCCTCCCTCCAAGAGCGAATGGCACAAGAGCACTCCCCGACGTATATCTGTACCGCAAAAGGAAATGGAGTGTTATCCACCGAGAGGCAGCAAAGTGGAGGCGCGGGCGGATTAGGATTGGGGAGAAGGTTTCCCTCCCCTGGAGGCAGCCCGAAGACCACCCCCAGGATCACTGGAAAAAAGCACTGTCCATCCACCTGCCTCTGTGTGTTCCCCATGAAAGAGGGTAGAAAAATTTAGCCTTAACCGACTATTGGGTATACGAATTGCAGTGTTTTGTCGACGTTTCGGCATCACTGTGCCTTCCTCAGGACAAACTGCATCACACTGGCAAGCATGCGCCCTGCTTGGGCGTCTAATAGCAATTGCCATAAACAAATTTAGTTACGCCAATTTCACACCAAGAAGCGCCCAACCTAACGTCTTACAAACATGGTGGAATGTGTCAACGTCATGCGGGTGCCCTACTTAACACTCAATCCGCCATGACGGAACAAATTTAGACCCGCCCCAACCAATTAGGGTTAACGGTTGCTAGGGTTAGTTGCCCTAGGGTTTGCAACAGCGCCCCCTATGGTTGGGGTTAGGGTTAAGACATGGGTGGGGTGTCACCAGCCACCCTTCTCCTAGTCCTCCCTCCAAGAGCGAATGGCACAAGAGCACTCCCCGACGTATATCTGTACCGCAAAAGGAAATGGAGTGTTATCCACCGAGAGGCAGCAAAGTGGAGGCGCGGGCGGATTAGGATTGGGGAGAAGGTTTCCCTCCCCTGGAGGCAGCCCGAAGACCACCCCCAGGATCACTGGAAAAAAGCACTGTCCATCCACCTGCCTCTGTGTGTTCCCCATGAAAGAGGGTAGAAAAATTTAGCCTTAACCGACTATTGGGTATACGAATTGCAGTGTTTTGTCGACGTTTCGGCATCACTGTGCCTTCCTCAGGACAAACTGCATCACACTGGCAAGCATGCGCCCTGCTTGGGCGTCTAATAGCAATTGCCATAAACAAATTTAGTTACGCCAATTTCACACCAAGAAGCGCCCAACCTAACGTCTTACAAACATGGTGGAATGTGTCAACGTCATGCGGGTGCCCTACTTAACACTCAATCCGCCATGACGGAACAAATTTAGACCCGCCCCAACCAATTAGGGTTAACGGTTGCTAGGGTTAGTTGCCCTAGGGTTTGCAACAGCGCCCCCTATGGTTGGGGTTAGGGTTAAGACATGGGTGGGGTGTCACCAGCCACCCTTCTCCTAGTCCTCCCTCCAAGAGCGAATGGCACAAGAGCACTCCCCGACGTATATCTGTACCGCAAAAGGAAATGGAGTGTTATCCACCGAGAGGCAGCAAAGTGGAGGCGCGGGCGGATTAGGATTGGGGAGAAGGTTTCCCTCCCCTGGAGGCAGCCCGAAGACCACCCCCAGGATCACTGGAAAAAAGCACTGTCCATCCACCTGCCTCTGTGTGTTCCCCATGAAAGAGGGTAGAAAAATTTAGCCTTAACCGACTATTGGGTATACGAATTGCAGTGTTTTGTCGACGTTTCGGCATCACTGTGCCTTCCTCAGGACAAACTGCATCACACTGGCAAGCATGCGCCCTGCTTGGGCGTCTAATAGCAATTGCCATAAACAAATTTAGTTACGCCAATTTCACACCAAGAAGCGCCCAACCTAACGTCTTACAAACATGGTGGAATGTGTCAACGTCATGCGGGTGCCCTACTTAACACTCAATCCGCCATGACGGAACAAATTTAGACCCGCCCCAACCAATTAGGGTTAACGGTTGCTAGGGTTAGTTGCCCTAGGGTTTGCAACAGCGCCCCCTATGGTTGGGGTTAGGGTTAAGACATGGGTGGGGTGTCACCAGCCACCCTTCTCCTAGTCCTCCCTCCAAGAGCGAATGGCACAAGAGCACTCCCCGACGTATATCTGTACCGCAAAAGGAAATGGAGTGTTATCCACCGAGAGGCAGCAAAGTGGAGGCGCGGGCGGATTAGGATTGGGGAGAAGGTTTCCCTCCCCTGGAGGCAGCCCGAAGACCACCCCCAGGATCACTGGAAAAAAGCACTGTCCATCCACCTGCCTCTGTGTGTTCCCCATGAAAGAGGGTAGAAAAATTTAGCCTTAACCGACTATTGGGTATACGAATTGCAGTGTTTTGTCGACGTTTCGGCATCACTGTGCCTTCCTCAGGACAAACTGCATCACACTGGCAAGCATGCGCCCTGCTTGGGCGTCTAATAGCAATTGCCATAAACAAATTTAGTTACGCCAATTTCACACCAAGAAGCGCCCAACCTAACGTCTTACAAACATGGTGGAATGTGTCAACGTCATGCGGGTGCCCTACTTAACACTCAATCCGCCATGACGGAACAAATTTAGACCCGCCCCAACCAATTAGGGTTAACGGTTGCTAGGGTTAGTTGCCCTAGGGTTTGCAACAGCGCCCCCTATGGTTGGGGTTAGGGTTAAGACATGGGTGGGGTGTCACCAGCCACCCTTCTCCTAGTCCTCCCTCCAAGAGCGAATGGGTTAGGGTTAGGGTTAGGGTTAGGTGAGTGAATTGATCCCTCCGATTTGAGGAGGGTAGTGCACGGTCCATCCCTTCCATGGTCGTCTGGTAGCGGGCCAGCCGGCCACGCTTACCGTATTGGACTTTGGTCCATTGTTTGTCCTCCATTTGTTTTGTTTTGTGTCTGTAAATGTAGTTATAAATTGTTTTTATGTGTGTGTTTTTTAATGTTTGATTTTTAATTGTTTTTATTTGTGATTCTTAACCGTTTTTAAATAGGTTTTAATTGTGTATTTGCACCTGATCAATTTGTCTTAAATGTGTTTTTAATTGTGTATTTTATCTTATTTTTAATGATTTTAATTAGTTTTTAATTGTCTTTTTATTCCCGATCAAATTGTCTTATTTATTTGTTTTTAATGTAGTAGTAATGAATTCTGCACCGTCGTCGACGTTTCGGCAAGTCAATGCCTTCCTCAGGACTGGTGCAATCTGTACAGGTAAGTCAAATATATGTTGTTCTCTCTATGCTGGTTCAGCTTCAAATGATTGTCTTCAATGTGTTTGCTGCTTTTATACTGTTGGTTGTAATGCTGTATTTTTCACTTATTTTATTTTTCTCTATTTTTAGTGTGTAATGTTTTTAACTAATTGTAATGTATTTTAATGGTTTTAAATGTCATGTCAGTTTATGAATTAATGTTAAATGAATTATAATTTATTATTTTTAATGATTTATGTTTATAATTGTTTTTAATTGTTTTTCTTCTTTTTCTAGGGCTTTTCTCCATCAGGTAAGTATAAGGTAAGTATATTAAGATAAATTAGGGTTAGAATAGAGTCTAGGGTTAAGTTTAGAATAGAATCTAGGGTTAGGTTTAGAATAGAGTCTAGGGTTAAGTTTAGAATAGAATCTAGGGTTAGGTTTAGAGTAGAAACTAGGTTTAAGTGTAGCTAGGGTCAGGTTTAGAATAGTCCTAGGGTTAGGTGTAGATTAGAGTCTAGGATTAGGTTTAGAACATAGTCTAGGGTTAAGTTTAGAATAGAACCTAGGGTTAGGGTTAAAATAGAAACTAGGGCTAAGTGTAGCCTAGGGTTATGTTTAGAATAGAGCCTAGGGTCAGGGTTAGAGTAGAAACTAGGGTTAAGTATAGCTAGGGTTAGTTTTAGAACATACAAAGAACTGTAGTTATGGTTAGTGTAGGCCCAGGGTTAGGGCTAGAATGATGTAAATGTTAATTTTGGGAGTATTCTTCCCTCCCTCCTTCTTTTTTTCATTTCTTTTAACATTGCTGGAGTAAGTTTCACCCCTGTGATCTCTTCCTGTATTTTTCTCATTCGGTTTTCTTCCAGTTTCCTCAAATTGTATAGACTTGTCTTCTCATAGGGTGTACCTACTGTTGCCGTCCTTATTCTTTAGGTTAGGGTTTAGGGTTAGGGTTAGGTTAGGGTTAGGGTTAGGGTTTAGGTTTGGGAATTCTATCTCGATGGTACCCCTATGCCTGAGGACACAGTTTGGAGTAGGTACTCATAGATACCCCCATGTCCCAGAACATAGTTTGGAGTAGGTACCAAAGGCAATGCACTGTCCAACAATTGGGTCCTGTATGTCCCAAGCATCCAAACGGATATACTCAATCCTTCACGGGATATTTTTTGCAGGCAAAGCGCCTATGAGATTTAAACTCGATGGCGGACGACCCAAACGGTCATTGTTATGTCCAAGAATTGGATTACGCCTATCCGAGTGTTTCGACATATGTCAATCATCGACTTGATTTATACAATCCTCGTTCCTATTCCAATAATGGATTTCTACGGCAAATGACCAACAGGCCCTCATTCTGTCCAAGATCGGAATACGCGCCACTAATCGTTTGACGAACGTCAATCACGGACTGGATTTTTACAATCCTCGTGAACTCAAGATTACAAATTTTAATGGTAAAACCGCCAAAAGGCAATTATTTCGTCCAAAACATTGGATTTACGCACATTTTGACATCCGTCAATCACATTCTGGATTTTTACAATCCTTGTGCACATTCCGAGAATAAATTTCAATGGCAAACTACCAACAGGTCCTCACCCTGTCCAAACATCGGAATACGCGCCACTAAATCACGGACCGGATCTTTACAATCCTCGTGATCACCAGGAATACAAATTTTAACGGCAAAACCGCCAAAAGGCAATTATTTCGTCCAAAACATTGGATTTACGCACCTTTTGACCTCCGTCAATCACTTTCTGGATTTTTACAATCCTTGTGCACATTCCGAGAATAAATTTCCATGGCAAACAACCAAACGGCCATTATTCTGTCCAACCCTTGGAATATGCGCCACTAAATCATTTGACTACCGTCAATCACGAACTAGGTTAGGGTTAGGGTTAGGGTTAGGTTAGGTTAGGTTAGGGTTAGGTTAGGGTTAGGTTAGGGTTAGGTTTGGGAAGAGTCCTCCTTCTGGGAGGTGTAAACCTCCCAGAATGGAGGGGTGCACTGTCCACCCACAGCTTCCCATACTGTCTTTGTCTGTTCATTTTGAAGTCTGGTTTGTCAATGTATTGTTTTTGTGTTGTCTTGTTGTGTTTATAAATGTGAATTAATTTATCTTTGTTTTTATTGTGTTCAATCTGTTTGTCTTTATTTGTTATGTGAAATCTGTTTGTCTTTGTTTGTTTTGTCCAAATAATGTTTCATGTACTGTGCTTCCCGTCGACGTTTCGGCTCTCTATGAGCCTTCCTCAGGACGTAGCACAGTTTTTTCTTTAATTTGTATTGTCTATTTGTATTGTAATGTCTTCTATTTGAGTTCTTCTTTCTTCAATGTTCAAGTTTGTTCTGACTGATTTTTGTCTTTGTCAATGTTATTATTTGTTCTCTATCTGTCTTCTATTTGAGTTCCTTCTTCTTCTGTGTTCAATGTTGTTCTGATTATTTTGTGTCTTTGTCAATGCTATTATTTGCTTTGTGTCATTTTAAGTTGTCAGATAATTTTGTTGTAATTTATTTATGCTTGGTATATGTCATGTCTTTTTGTATTGTATTAATTCTTTGTTTCTTTTTTTAGGGTTTTCTCTACTTGAGGTTATAATGGTAAGTATTTATTTTAATTATTCTACTTTATTTGTGGTAAGTATATTTTAGGGTTATTTATTTTTACTAGGGTTAGAGTAGTTAAGGTTAGTATGTAGTTTAGGGTTAGTCTATCTTTAGCTTAGGGTTACTCAGATTAGGGTTAGTATAGGTTTTAGGGTTGGTCCATCCAAATTAGGGTTAGTTATTGTTCTAGGGCTAGTTAAGTTAGGGTTCTACTAGTTAAGGTAAGTATTGAGTTTAGGGTTAGAGTATAGTTAGTTTAGTGTTAGTTAAGTTAGGGTTCAACTAGTTAAGGTAAGTATTGAATTTAGGGTTAGTGTATAGTTAGTTTAGGATATTGTAGTTGTGGTCAGTATAGGTTTTAAGGTTAGGTCATCCAAATTAGGGTTAGTCTATAACCAGTTTAGGGTTACTTTAGTTGTGGTTAGTATAAG